>NC_087135.1:4375000-5000000 GCF_030705265.1 Helicoverpa armigera | reverse complement strand
TGTCGACACATCGGTATGAATAATGTTGTAGTTTTAGAATATGACTAGTTAAAAAAATACAAGAAGACATATTTAAAGTATCTGTTCAACATTCTAAGCTGCAAAAACCCATTAGTTTGTTTATCGCAATGAATATTCAAAGCTCAGAAAGTACCGAGCCAATCTGTTAAATTATTCTAGTGTTAGATAACAGTTTATCTATTTATCGAAAAAGACCCAATGTACTTTTTATCTATTATGACGCAGTGGAAACCCCGGGAAACAGCTAATACACAAAAAATTTAAAAAACCCATATCCGTTGAGTACGATAATACACTCTTTCGGTATTTACTTGATGAATTACCACTACCAATCAATGTTTCACTTTCACAAGAAACTCATAAAAACTTTATAACATACTGTATTCTATGATTTGTTGAGACGACGATGAATTAAAATAATACACACATACTGCCAATAATGTTAATTTATTTAACCGTGCGTTTGAAACTGGTTGAAACCAATTACATTAATTACAAAAATAACACAATTTTTATATATAAACATTGTACACGATACTTGTCTAATAAAAAATTGTCATAGGCCATAACTTCATTCATTCACCCACAAAAACTGTTTCACTTAATTATTCGTTAATAGTTGCCCTAGTAGTAAGTGTTGGGCGCATAGAGGAAACTAGCACAGTAAGAAAATCAGACGGAGATACTTAAGCGTCATTAACCATCTTTCAAGCTACTGTGAACTGGTCACGTACTTATAATTTATAATTTCATCGGATGGAGAATGCTGGATATATCAGCCGAATGCATCCAGAAAGGTGGACCAACATTCACCCAGTAGATAGCCTAAGTCTGACGCTGATGGAGTAGTCCACAAAAAAAGTGGCGGGATAATCTAAACAAATACTGACTCGATTCGAGAGAACACTCTAAGGATCGGTGGAGAAGAAATGGGGAGAACCAAACGACTAGCTGAGATGACATAACCCAAATCTCCTAAGAATGCACCCGCGCCAAAATGCGGATAGCCCTCGTTATGGAACCCGGCCAATATTTGCAAAATAAAAGCACCAACCTGTCCAAGATTGGTTTTGATTTGACAAGGAACTGCCTCCCGTACGTTACTTTACCAATAAGAAGGCACTTGACTTACCTTCCTTCTAGCATCTCCGCAATCTTTCTTTCATCCCGGGAACAGACAGACTGGCTAAGAAAAAAAACTGATGAGAATTTAATAATTACCATAACAAAGACACAGGGATAAAGCGTGTGAGTTGTATAGATTTCAACCGCGGTGAAAATTATTTGCAGCGAGGTAGCTGGCTTCACACTAGCGCTAGAATAATGCATAATTTGATGGCTGGAAAGGCGCAAGAATCAGGGTATTTAAAAATACGGTATATAACCACAGATTATATAATAGTTACTACGTAACAGATAAATCACTCCATACAAAAAAGTCCATACCTACTGTTATAAGCACCTACAAGTTCCCAAACTACCTACAAATTCATAGCTGCGTTAGAAAATGAACCCTAAAAACTCCAGCGCTCGAAAGTTATTTCAATGCGATAGCGCACAGTTCAGTGACCGCGACCGTGCCGATAGCGAGCGTAGGGTTGCCTCTTACAATTAAATAGGGAAACAAAGTTACGCTTATTTGTAACTGACTTCCCGAATCAATGGAGGCGCGTAACTACTTTTCGAGCACAGAACACGCAAGTATTCTATACTTACCTATTACCCCTGGCACAACACCGCTGACCGCTCATACATACCTACTTACCCAAAATTGGTTTCTGCGCAGCGATATACATATGCAATGTTCCAAGCCACCATTTAGTTGGACGAGAACTATACCTACTTATACTCGGAATGTTTTTAGCTACAAAACTCGGTAATCATTGCGTGTATAACTAAGTATACGGTACAAGTATCTAAAGTATAAGTCGCTTATTTTTAAAATGACAAAGAAGATAAGTATTTTTACTTAAAAATAGAAACCTATGTATGAATATGTATTTCATACCTATGTATTCTATGTATTGTATGTAAAATATTTCTAAATGCCTATACATATATAATAGGAAACCTTTATATTTTCCTACAATAGTCACATATACACCTACACAAATCAAAATAGTTCTTTAGTTTATTAGATAATTTTAAAAACCAAACAAAAAATAAACAATAACTGAGAGATGTAGACACATCTCTAGGTAAAGGGAAAAACGAAAGCTTTATATGTTTTTCTTTTACTTGATCTGCAACCAAGCACAGCACATAACTGGCCAGAGGTCGTCATGTTCAAAAATAAAAATAATAAACATAAAACGCGCGCGTCGCGAGCGGCTGTCGAAAGCCCTGTGCCGCGTGGGGCTACCGGTAACCCAGCGAGCGGTAGGCATTTATCGCGCGCAAGTACGTCGAGTGACAGAGGCCTGATATAACTGCAGTATATTGCAATCCAATGAAACACGTAGCGAAGAACTTGGCGATGTTATAATCCAGGTTATTGTCAACGCTCCACTTAGATATACTAACTAATTTCGAGATGTGCATATTAAAACACTATCATGTTTAAACGACTTTCAAATAATTGATTCGACTTTATTATATTGAAAGGATAGAATATTTATATACCGCAATTCGTAGAAAAATCGTATTTAAAACAGATATTATTTTTTTAATTCGATTTCCACAAGCAAGTTACTTTCAATAAATAACGTCGGAAGCTAACTATCTTTTACGACAACTCAAGTAAGAATAAAAGAAAAAACTACATAATATCTGCCCTGTTATGGTATGAGTAATTGGGAATTCAAAAATTAATCATATTATAATGATAAAGATAAAAAGAATAAGGTCTTGTAAGAGTTATCTTCTGGGAGAATCATATAAATATCCACGGAAAAATAATATGTAGTAGCATTCTGTTTTCAAATCGGAACCATGAAACTCTTGGCTGTGACTCTATTGGCTTTGGCAGCGGTGGTGTCCGCGAGGAACATCAACCACGAGGCAGTTGTCGATCTTGAAGACATCACCGCCTACGGATACCACCGTAAAGTTGGTATTCCTCTGGCCGAAGAGATTCGCGTAGCAGAGTTGGAAGCTTCCCGTAACCCATCTAGAATTGTCGGCGGATCCTCTGCCAGCCTCGGACAATTCCCGTACCAGGTCATACAACATTCTTCTATATCACGATACGCCATAAAGTCAGCCATCTTGTAGGTAATTGCTAACTTTTTGAAAATATTTTTCAGGCCGGTCTGCTAATTAATGTACCCCTTGGACAGAGCGCTTGCGGCGGTTCTTTGCTAAATCAGAGAAGAGTGCTCACTGCCGCTCACTGCTGGTTTGATGGTGAAACCCAAGCTTTTAGTTTGACAGTCGTACTCGGCTCAATCAACTTGTTTTTCGGAGGTACCAGACTGAACACCAATAGCGTCGTCATGCACGGCAGCTGGAACCATAACCTTGCTAGTAACGACATCGCCATTATAAACCTACCTTCTAACGTAGCTACTTCAGGTAAGTGAAAAGATCTTAATGGAAGTCATGTATTATTTCTAGATGAAACAAATGACATAAATGTTTACATTGTAATATTTATCAACAGGCAACATCGCTCCTATAGCCCTGCCTTCTGGTAATGAACTCAACAATCAGTTCGCTGGTGCCACCGCGACTGCATCTGGTTTCGGCCTCACCAGGGATGGTAAGAGCCATAACTTATAATTTTGTTTGAATAACAACCGTACTTGATATCCATACTTTCATTTTACAATTGACTTAATTTAAAGTTTGAATATTTATGTTCTATTGCTGTGATTTTAGGTGGTAGTGTCAGCCAAACTTTGAACCACGTCAACTTGTCTGTGATCACGAACAGTGTTTGCTGGCTGTCCTTCCCTGGAATTATCCAGTCTTCTCACATTTGCACCAGCGGCGCCAACGGTAGGAGTACTTGCGATGGTGACTCTGGTGGTCCCCTTGTCGTAACCAGCAACAACAGACGCATCTTGGTAAATAAACATATCATTAATTCTTTCTTTTTTAGTAAAACACAAAATTCGCTTATTAAACTGTGAAAGGATTGAACAAAGGTTGAGGCTTATGAATATTTTTTCTTCTAAACAGATTGGTGTGACCTCATTTGGTTCCGGTCGTGGTTGCCAAGTCGGAGCGCCAGCTGCCTTCGCCCGAGTTACCTCTTACATCAGCTGGATCAACCAGCGTCTATAAATATTCTTGGACTCTTTGCAAATAAAGTAAACGTATCAATAAATATAGTATCATAATTTAATTGACCAGTCATAATACCTACCCAGTCCTATTTCATGATATTCTTGGAGTTTTAATTTGCTGATCCTGCAGTAATTATAGAGTACAAATGAGCCAGTACAGCACAGCAGACAAATCAAAAATCAAGGAGAATCTTAAAAACTTACACAAAATTATTATAGAAGGGCTAGCAGTTACTTCTATAGAAATAATTGCATACAATTTTATGATGATGAATGTAGAAATAAGAAGGAAATAATAATGTAGAAGAAAGTAGTGATGGCGAAAATCGAATGAGTGACAAATAGAAGGTGTAAATTTTTTTCATATTTTTAACCCTTCACTTACATAAGTATTTATTTGCTATATCAAACAGTCACACTCGGAGTTAGATTCGAGGTAAACTGAACATACATACATCATGTGTACAACACAGAGAAGATTAAAAACGACAAATTCGCTTAAATAAATAAAAAATCTAAGGGGGAGGCCTATGTTTAGAAGTGGACGTCCTATGGCTGAGATGATGATGATGATGATGATGAAATAAAAAAAAATGGCCTCACTTGTTATCTAGCAATACTCAATTTATATTCAAGGCAGAAAGAATTCAAGTCCAGATTTTAAAGGCAGTCGGTAATTTCTAATGAGCAAAACGTTTATCCAAAGCTGACTGTCTGCTAAGACTACGAAATTAAGAATAAAAGACAATACTATCCGATTATAAGTAATTGGGAAATCCAATTAATTGTTATCTTTTTATAGATTTAGATTAATAGGAAAGATTTAATCCAAAGAATTATCTTTCTGGCGAACCATATAAAAAGTTGCAGCAGAATGTAAGTATTATTCGTTTTTTGCATCGGAACCATGAAACTCTTGGCTGTGACTCTATTGGCTTTGGCAGCGGTGGTGTCCGCGAGGAACATCAACCACGAGGCAGTTGTCGATCTTGAAGACATCACCGCCTACGGGTACCACACTAAAGTTGGTATTCCTCTGGCCGAAGAGATTCGCATAGCCGAGTTGGAAGCTTCCCGCAACCCATCCAGAATTGTCGGCGGATCCTCTGCTAGCCTCGGACAATTCCCTTACCAGGTTGTACAATCTTCTCGTACCTCACAAAACAAACTTATTTGTTATATTGTAAAACAGTCTAACTAACTTTGTTCAAACTTAATCTTCCAGGCTGGTCTGCTCGTTAATTTACCACTTGGTCAGAGCGTTTGCGGTGGTTCT
This sequence comes from Helicoverpa armigera, assembly GCF_030705265.1. Lineage (NCBI taxonomy): Eukaryota > Metazoa > Arthropoda > Insecta > Lepidoptera > Noctuidae > Helicoverpa > Helicoverpa armigera. The sequence goes on along the minus strand of NC_087135.1, from coordinate 4,994,474 downwards.
TTGCTCAATCAAAGGAGAGTGCTCACTGCCGCTCACTGCTGGTTTGATGGTCGCAACCAAGCTACTAGTTTGACAGTCATACTCGGTTCAATCAACTTGTTCTTCGGAGGCACCAGACTGAACTCCAATAGCGTCGTCATGCACGGCAGTTGGAACCCTAACCTTATTCGTAACGACATCGCTATTATAAACCTACCTTCCAACGTAGGTACCTCAAGTAAGTAAAAAGATCTATAAGGAAGTTATGTAATATTGAGATTAAGCTAAACTAATTTTAATGAACCAATACACAGATGTATTTATTTATAACGTTTTTGTCAACAGACAACATTGCTCCCATTGCTCTACCCTCTGGCAATGAGCTCAACAACCAATTTGCCGGATTCACTGCAACTGCGTCTGGTTTCGGTCGCACCAGGGATGGTAAGAGACAAAACCCACAATTTTATTTTTATACCAAATCGTACGTCATGCATGGGTGTTGTATAATCCTTATCATTGCTCATATTTGATTTTTGAATGTTATTACAATATGTATTTTGCTCTGCTTTTAGGTGGAAGTGTCAGCCCAACTTTGAACCACGTCAACTTGCCTGTGATCGCGAACAATCTGTGCTGGCAGTCCTTCCCTCCAGTCCTCCAGTCTACTAACATTTGCACCAGCGGTGCCAACGGCAGAAGCACTTGCCAGGGTGACTCCGGCGGTCCTCTTGTCGTAACCAGCAACAACAGACGCATCTTGGTAAATAACCATATCATTATTTATCGTCTTATTTTTGTTGTTTTTCAGATAAACATTAAAAAAAAACACAAAAGGACTGATCAAAGTTCGTTATTCATGAATATATTTTGCTTCGTAACAGATTGGTGTAACCTCATTTGGATCCGACCGTGGTTGCGAAGTTGGTGCCCCTGCTGCATACGCCAGAGTGACATCCTTCATCAGCTGGATCAACCAACGTCTATAAACATCAATATATCGTGGACTCTCTTTGTAAATAAAATAAACGATTGTAAATATAAATGATTGTAATTTAATTGACCAATCTTATTATGTACCTACCGACTGTGTTTTCAGAGTGAGGCAGTTGTCCCACCAACGACGAGAAAACGACTAACTATCGGCTATTTTCTCGCTCAAGAAACGTACAATAGATATACTTTCCAAGTGATCAAAAGAGATGCATATACAAATAGTTGATCGCTGACTGTTCACACTGCCGGCGAGCACTCGCTTCACTAGTTTGTCGCTGAGCGACAAGAGCTATGAAAGATAACACTCGCTCGGCGACACTCGCCAAGCGTTTAGAACTCACGCCGAGAGAGCAACCTGTGGTCATTTCTCTACGGTGCGTATCTAGCGAGCGAGTGATGCGAGTAATCGCCCGCCTCACTTGCACACTCGCTTATAGCCGAGCTACACAAATATCGGAACTACGCACTCGCTCCCCGCGCCTCGCTAACTCGTTTCTAGTTCTAGCTCTACTCGTTACTCGTTAATCGTTGCCGGTGGGACAACTGCCTTTATGGCAGTTGTCCCACCAAAGACGAGAAAACGACTAACTATCGGCTATTTTCTCGCTCAAGAAACGTACAATAGATATACTTTCCGTGTGAATAAAAGAGATGCATATACAAATAGTTGATCGCTGACTGTTCACACTGCCGGCGAGCACTCGCTTCACTAGTTTGTCGCTGAGCGACAAAAGCTATGGAAGATAACACTCGCTCGGCGACACTCGCCAAGCATTCAGAACTCACGCCGAGAGAGCAACCAGTCATTTCTCTACAGTGCGTATCTAGCGAGCGAGTGATGCGAGTAATCGCCCGCCTAACTCGCACACTCGCTTATAGCCGAGCTACACAAATATCGGAACTACGCACTCGCTCCCCGCGTCTCGCTAACTCGTTTCTAGTTCTAGCTCTACTCGTTACTCGTTAATCGTTGCCGGTGAGACAAGTGCCTAAATACCTAATTCGAATACTAATTTCAAACAAGTATAATAACATTATTCTGCTACATAACTATCACTCCTATACCTTCTCCTAAACAAGCAGAATTATGCATTTACTTAAAAGTGAGTATAGAATACAACATTTTCTCGTGCATTTCTGTGCTGGGTAGTCAAACTATCGATTCCTATGGTGTTACAAAAATGGATACAACTAGACTAGACTATTTAATTCGTACAGTCGCCTCTCTCTATGAGTAAAGATTGTTGACTTTATAAAACGATCTGCGATACAAAAATTCCTTCGCGGACAAACACTTCCATCTTCCATCATTTTGCCATCTTCCTCTGGATATGGAAGTAGATGCCATGGGAATGCATTGAATACGATCTATTGTTTTATACGTCTCCCAGAGTAAAAGATGATCATCAACATTATCTCCCGAGCCAACTGGTTTGGGGTCTGCTTCCAGACTAACCGGAGCGATTGCCTATCTGACCTCCTCAACCCGTGCAACCCGAGAGTCCTTTGTTAGACTGGCGTCAGACTTACTGGCTTCTGACAAACCATAACGACTGCCAAGGATATTCAATGACAGCCAGGACTTACAGTTTAACGTGCCATCTAAAACACAGTCATTGGTGTCCAAGAAAGTACATACAAACTTAGAAAAGTTTCATCGGTACTTTCCTGACCTGGCATCGAACCCACGCTGGAATCGATACTCGAGAGGCCACCACGACTTTCAGAGTAAAAGATGATGACACAGAGAATTTTGGTTGAATTCTGTACTTTGGAGTAACTACTGAAAGAAAAGACCCAATTCCAAAAAAAAGTTTTTTCTAGTCAAGTCCTATTTCATTATATCCTTGGAATTTTAATTTGTAAGTCCAGCAGTAATTACCGGGTGCAGCAGCGCAACAGATGGATTTACCACCTCAGTAGTACGTACCAAGGAGAATTTTGCAAACTTACTACTTTACAAAAACAAAGTACCTAATGACATAATTATTAAAGATATATAATAGTATCATATATATTGTCAATAAGGATTTATGACTCAATTATGATCAAAATTTAAAATAATGGTGTAATAATAATTGAGTAAACTGTTTGCATGTCACATTATTATGACTAAGAGTTGCGGATTATAAATACCTATGTTATTTATTATTTAAGACCCAAATTTTACCAACACTTATCGCAAATAAATCGGATTGAAATTGAATAGGATCTAGTTTATTTTAAAATAACATATTGTACACAATAAAAACAAAAACGTCTTGAAAAATATATATTAAAGAAGGGCCTTATGATAATGATTAATAATATAAGGTGATTTTGAACACATCATGGCGTACATGATGAAGCGTCCAGAGCGAAAATCACGGTTTTCAAGCAGAACAAGACCTAAACTTCGTCATGCGCTGTTATACTTTGTAGTAGGTTGAATGCAACTCTTCAATCTTTCATGGCGGTTAATTGAGTAGTTAAAGACAGCACAGCACTTACAGATTTCAAAATTGTTCTTATTGTCAACTCTGCACATACATAAGTAATTTTCTGCTATGTCTAACGGTCACACTCGGAGTTTATTTCAAGGTACACTGAAAATATTATAATCTTATTTAAAAACGATAGTCCTAGGTAAACTAAATTAAAATGAGACGGACGAAATTTAAAAAAAAATCCTCAGTTGCAATTCTTGCTAACCTTACATATTCAAGGCAGACATAATTTTGTTAAGGTCTATGTTTTATAGGTAAATGGTAATTTCCAATGAGCAAAGAGTGTACTGCAATATATGTGAAGCTGACTGTCTAACGAAGCTACCTAATTAAGAATGAAAGAAAAGACTAACCGATTATGAGTAATTGGGAAATCCAATTAATTGTTATCTTTTTATAGATTAAGATTAAAAGGATAGATTTAATCCAAAGAATTATCTTTCTGGCGAACCATATAAAAAGTTGCAGCAGAATGTAAGTATTATTCGTTTTTTGCATCGGAACCATGAAACTCTTGGCTGTGACTCTGTTGGCTTTGGTGGCGGTGGTGTCCGCGAGGAACATCAACCACGAGGCAGTTGTCGATCTTGAAGACATCACCGCCTACGGATACCACACTAAAATTGGTATTCCTCTGGCCGAAGAGATTCGCATAGCCGAGTTGGAAGCTTCCCGCAACCCATCCAGAATTGTCGGCGGATCCTCTGCTAGCCTCGGACAATTCCCTTACCAGGTCATACAACCTTCTTGTATAATCACAAAACAAACCTAATTTGTTATATTGTAAAATATTATGTCGTCTAGTAATTACTAACTTTTTTCAAAATCTATTTTCAGGCCGGTCTTCTCATTAATTTACCCCTTGGCCAGAGCGTTTGCGGTGGTTCTTTGCTCAATCAAAGGAGAGTGCTCACTGCCGCTCACTGCTGGTTCGATGGTCGCAACCAGGCTAACAGTTTGACAGTCATACTCGGCTCAATAAACTTGTACTTTGGAGGCACCAGACTGAACTCCAATAGCGTCGTCATGCACGGCAGTTGGAACCCTAACCTTATTCGTAACGACATCGCTATTATAAACCTACCTTCCAACGTAGGTACCTCAAGTAAGTAAAAAGATCTATAAGGAAGTTATGTAATATTGAGATTAAGTTAAACTAATTTTAATGAACCAATACACAGATGTATTTATTTATAACGTTTTTGTCAACAGACAACATTGCTCCCATTGCTCTACCCTCTGGCAATGAGCTCAACAACCAATTTGCCGGATTCACTGCAACTGCGTCTGGTTTCGGTCGCACCAGGGATGGTAAGAGACAAAACCCACAATTTTATTTTTATACCAAATCGTATGTCATGCATGGGTGTTGTATAATCCTTATCATTGCTCATATTTGATTTTTGAATGTTATTACAATATGTATTTTGCTCTGCTTTTAGGTGGAAGTGTCAGCCCAACTTTGAACCACGTCAACTTGCCTGTGATCGCGAACAACGTATGCTGGCAGTCTTTCCCTCTGTACATCCAGTCTTCCAACATCTGCACCAGCGGCGCCAACGGCAGAAGCACTTGCCAGGGTGACTCCGGCGGTCCTCTTGTCGTAACCAGTAACAACAGACGCATCTTGGTAAATAAACATATTATTATTTATCTCAACAATTTGTTTTTCAGATAAACATAAAAAATGCGCTACAAAGGTTTGAGCAAAGTTTAAGATTCATCAGTACATGTATTCTTCTTTTTAACAGATCGGTGTTACCTCATTTGGATCCGACCGTGGTTGTCAAGTCGGAGCGCCAGCTGCCTTCGCCAGAGTTACCTCGTACATCAGCTGGATCAACCAACGTCTATAAATATCAATATATTGTGGACTTTCTTTGTAAATAAATAAACGTCTCAAAATATAAAAGAATATAATTTAATTGACCTATGAAAGTATATATTTGCGTCTAAGAGTACCCTACTTAAGAGCACACTGCAGACAGTCGGCCGACAGTTGACCCGATGCAGTGGTTACAAAAAATTGTTTTAAAGAAGAGCTTTATTCCAATCTCAAAGTTTTCAGTCGATTTGTTACTTTATCTTCATATTGATTTATGAGCCCAAACAATCGGTTGACCAAAAGATTACAGTGTGCGGTTCCTACTCTAAACAAATTCTAAATCTCTCTTAAATGTTTTCTATATTCTTTCAAGAAAGCAGACTTTTTGCGGCCCAGTTAAAGCAATATCTTACGGAGAGTAGAAAGACTATTTTTAGCCACCTAAATTATCGCTCCTCTAAGGCATCATATAAACAGTTTTATATCATTATCACACGGAAAAAAAGCTATTACACAAATATATTTGTCGGAGACTGTCAATAGTACGGACACTAAACGTCACGCAAGCGCGCCCTCTGGTGGCGTTTCCGGTGAAACAACATTTTGGCGCGCTTGGAAGAGTAGTGGTGGTCGGCGTGGCGTCCGCGGAGCTCAGTCTTGGTCGAGTCGTCGTGCTGCGCACATCTCGATACTGCCTTTCGTTACGTGTAGTGTACCTAGTGTTATTGCCTAGTGTTGTAGTACTGTTGTAGATCCATATTGTAAAGTGTGTAAAGTGTCTTTTGAAATTAAAGTGTAAAGGTTCTTCTAACCTAACAGACAGACATGTGTTGCTGGGGAGTTTGTTCCGCCACTTCTTCTCCCCAAGCCAAAACACATAGGAAGTGGCGAAGGGCGGGCGTTTTGGGGGCTGTCTTTTGTTCTGACTAATTTGAATAAACGTTTGACTTTTGAGTTCGTTTGAGTTTTGAGTTTCTTTGAGTTATCTCTTTGCTTCATTACCCTAACTGATGTCGGACGATAGTGCCATCCTTGATGTTCGCCTCCGACATCAGAAGTGGGATGTAATCCGAATGCCCACATGTGTTAAGAATTCGCCATGCGAAGATAAAATTCTGCCCATTGACAAAAAAAAAATAGAACGTCGATAATTTCAAATGTGAGTTTGTAGTAGAAGATTTATTGAGAATTTCAGCGAAGGTACAAGTATGGTAACCACGGTTACGGTAATGGTGTATCGGTTTCCATTGTTACATGTCAAGTTAGTTATTGAGGGTATGCTAGAAAATTAACCGAATTTGTCTTTTTTCATGTTTCAACAATGACGGTCGTTATTGTGCAATATGGCGACAAAATTACTGCGGAGCATCCCAGCTGCCAGGACCCTGACGTGTCATCGTGAGGTCGGAGTGTTGGTGCTCGTGCATCTCCGTGGCTTCACGTCCGCGAAAGCCTTGCTGTACTGCGCGCCATAGCGATGTGCGCATCGTCATGCGCGTTGAGATAACATCTAAGGTGAACCGAGCCTGGAGAACAGGACGAGGTCCACTAGTCAAGCGGCGCGCGAGGTGCGCTGCAGTTGCTGTTTGGAGCGTCATCCTCCCCCGGATTCGTCGTGGAGGCCGTATGAGTTGCGGCAGGCCAGGACATCGCATGTCATCGCACAAGGTGAAAGCATTCTATTGCATTGAAAATGTTTAGATTGATCAGACAAACTTGACAATGACTAGCCTGTGTGGCAGCTAGGAGCCTGTGTGGCAGCTAGGAGCCTGTGTGGCAGCTAGGAGCCTGTGTGGCAGCTAGGAGCCTGTGTGGCAGCTAGGAGCCTGTGTGGCAGCTAGGAGCCTGTGTGGCAGCTAGGAGCCTGTGTGGCAGCTAGGAGCCTGTGTGGCAGCTAGGAGCCTGTGTGGCAGCTAGGAGCCTGTGTGGCAGCTAGGAGCCTGTGTGGCAGTTAGGAGCCTGTGTGGCAGTTAGGAGTCTGTGTGGCAGTTAGGAGCCTGTGTGGCAGTTGGTAGCCTGTGTGCTACATAGTGGTCAGGAGTGGCCGAGGTTGTACTGTGCATACTGTGCTGTGTTTGTGTTGTTGCAGATTAACCCACGAGGACGTGGGTCTACGCAGGATGGCCGTGTCGGAGACTGTCAATAGTACGGACACTAAACGTCACGCAAGCGCGCCCTCTGGTGGCGTTTCCGGTGAAACAACATTTTGGCGCGCTTGGAAGAGTAGTGGTGGTCGGCGTGGCGTCCGCGGAGCTCAGTCTTGGTCGAGTCGTCGTGCTGCGCACATCTCGATACTGCCTTTCGTTACGTGTAGTGTACCTAGTGTTATTGCCTAGTGTTGTAGTACTGTTGTAGATCCATATTGTAAAGTGTGTAAAGTGTCTTTTGAAATTAAAGTGTAAAGGTTCTTCTAACCTAACAGACAGACATGTGTTGCTGGGGAGTTTGTTCCGCCACTTCTTCTCCCCAAGCCAAAACACATAGGAAGTGGCGAAGGGCGGGCGTTTTGGGGGCTGTCTTTTGTTCTGACTAATTTGAATAAACGTTTGACTTTTGAGTTCGTTTGAGTTTTGAGTTTCTTTGAGTTATCTCTTTGCTTCATTACCCTAACTGATGTCGGACGATAGTGCCATCCTTGATGTTCGCCTCCGACATATTATTATGTCGGATACGGCAATATGGTCGGCTGGTTGCTTGTATGTGGTAGTAACGGTGACGAGAGATGAGAACGTCGCTTGATGGAACCTTGAAGAGAAACCAAGTTCAGGCGGTGTGCATCAGTACTATCCGATGTATGGTAGTTATCGTGATTATTGAAGTAGATACTAAAACGATTATAGGTGATGTGGACGACTACTGTGGTATTATTCCATGTCCTGACGAAATGTAAGTGTATCAAAAAATTCAAACCTCTTCTGGAACTCTGTTAGATATAAACTCAGCATTATTGATGAAAACTGACGTTTAACCTGATTGCATCAACTGGTCTCCTGACTGCATCAGCAGGATTCAAATATTAAATAGTTTTTTGATCATTTACTTAAGTTAACATTCGATATGTTGCGTGATCTTAACGATTGTGGTAATAGGACACTTCATAGTAATTTTGAATGTCCTTTTTTAACTCCGGAAGTTCTTAAAGTTTAAATGCAAAGTATAACAATATATCGAATTGCATTTTTGGACTTAAAAAAGGACATCAAAAAGATAGGTGCTTTACCCACTGGCCTAGTGGGTGTGCCTAGTGGGCCTAGTGGTAATAATATATTTCCGATGACGGTGACATACTAAACACGCGCTTACAAATAGCTCACTGAAGTTGCCCTCAAGCACTGTAGATATGCTGGCGTTTGGTGCCTTGGTCTTCAAGTAATAATAATCTTGTACGCTTTGATGAAATGTTTGCGGCAATATACTCTTCGGGTAGCCAGTTTTTCCCATGAGGTTGGCGAAAGCCAAATAAATAAAATATTAATTTGTGGGCTGGTTTGGACGACTTTGGAGTCTTTCATTTAAGTTAACTAGATTTTGCTGTTCTTGAGTGAGTGTTATTGACGCGTTAAAAAAAGTAAATACATTTCTATCTTTTTATATATCCTTTAATTTTAAAATATCATGTTTTAACTATTTCCAAAGTCAGTCTGAAATTTTTAAAGACGTTGATTGATCCAGCTGATGAATGAGGTGACTCTAGCGAAAGCAGCAGGAGCTCCGACTTGGCAACCACGGCCGGATCCGAATGAGGTCACACCGATCTGTGAAATAAAAAAATATGTTAATGAACTAGTTTAAAGACTCGTCTCATATGCTTTAAGTTTTCTTCATTTATTATGTTTTTTTTTCTTAAATACAAATAATAATAGATTATAGTAAATATTTCAATTACCAAGATGCGTCTGTTGTTGCTGGTTACGACAAGAGGACCGCCGGAGTCACCCTGGCAAGTGCCTCTGCCGTTGGCGCCGCTGGTGCAAATGTTTGAAGACTGGAGGATGAAGGGGAAGGACACACTGCACACGGTGTTCGTAATCACAGGCAAGTTGACGTGGTTCAAGGTTGGGCTGACGCTTCCGCCTAAAATCAAAGAAAATATTACTTTACCTACTTATTCAAATATTATAATAATATTTGCAAGTATGTTAGGTACAAATTTTAACATTTAGTAACATTTTGATCGTTAAATAATATATTTTTAACTTACCATCGACGGTGCGACCGAAACCAGACGCAGTGGCGGTGAACCCGGCAAACTGGTTGTTGAGCTCATTACCAGAGGGCAGCGCAATTGGAGCGATGTTGCCTGTTGAGATGATAACGTGATAAATAAACATCAAAAAATTTTGTTAAAAAAAGTCAGTACGACATTATCACTTCGAACTTGTTTTGTTAGGTATATGACAATAGTAGCATTGTGTAAAATGTTAGTACCTAATTAGGTTTTAAAACTCACCTGAAGTAGCAACGTTCGATGGCAAGTTGATAATGGCAATATCGTTACGGATCAGGCTGGGGGTCCAGCTGCCGTGCATGACGACGTTATTGGTGTTCAGTCTGGTGCCACCGCTGAAAAAGGTGATGGAGCCGAGTACGACTGTCAAACTAGTTGCTTGGTTGATGCCGTCAAACCAGCAGTGAGCGGCAGTGAGCACTCTCCTCTGGTTGAGCAAAGAACCACCGCAAGCGCTCTGGCCAAGAGGTAAATTAATGAGAAGACCGGCCTGTAAAAAAACATTTTTTTTTAAGTTAGAAATTACCTACAAGATGACTGATTTGATGTAAAATTTTGATGTATAAGAAGGTTGTATGACCTGGTATGGGAATTGTCCGAGGCTGGCAGAGGATCCGCCGACAATTCTGGATGGGTTGCGGGAAGCTTCCAACTCGGCTACGCGAATCTCTTCGGCCAGAGGAATACCAACTTTAGTGTGGTACCCGTAGGCGGTGATGTCGTCAAGATCGATGACATCCTCCTGGTTGATGTTCCTCGCGGACGCCACCGCCGCCAGAGCCAATACAATCACTGCCAAGAGTTTCATGGTTCGAATTCAAAAAACTAATAACTAATTCATTCTGCTGTGAATATTTATATGATTCGCTAGAGAGATAACTCCAAGATATTGATTATAGAACAAAATCTATCCTATTTATCTTAATCTAATATGAAGATTATAATTTGATTTCACAATTACTATATTACTATCGATTATACATATTCATGTTGTGTCTCGTTGATACCGAAGCATATTTAATATTTCAGTAATAGTACAATATCCGTTTAAACGTCAATTTTCACTAATTATGCCGATTTTGCATTAATAAAAATGTATACAGCTTTTTGTGCCGTATGTGTTAATGGTGCCGAAAGTTCTTTTATGATGCCTGGGTGGGTGACATCATTTTGGTTGCTAAAAATTGTCTTGATGAATCTATATGCCCTTAATTGCTTTAACATGCTCGCAAAAAGCCGGTACAGAAAAAAAAATCAGGGTTGCACTTTTACGTCTAGAATGTGAAATCTCCAGACTCCATTAAACCCGTTTAAATTATATTGATTTACACGTTAAAACGATAAATAATATCGTTTCAGACAACAGCGATATAATTCGATATTTCTTAGAAGTTTGACTCTGATTAAACAAACCCATTAAGTAAAGATTCCTTTTACAATTTTCAAAGCTTTTCCGTAAATCGAAAACTGTCGCGGTCATGAACAAAAATAGCACTGAAAGCAAGAAAGTAATCTTTTGTTTAAAAATAATGTACTGAATTAGGCTGAAAGAGATAAATTAAAACTTTCTACATGTTCTCCAAATCAAACGCCTTATCCAAATTCGTGAACTCATTACCTAATTGTGCCTTTCACTATACCATATAGGTACGTATATAGGGACTGGAATCAAAACATCTCAAAGACAAACATGGCACTTCGCACGTGAATAAAGGAAGGCATGCCGATGCAAGAGACACAAATTCAGCTAACAGACATGAAATAAACAATCATAAGACATTGATTATCACCGTATCTCCAACTATCTGCTAAGACTACGTAATTAAACATAAAAGACAATTTAAGATTATCCGATCATAAGTAATTGTAAAATCAAATTATAATCTCCTTATAGATTAAGATAAATAGGATAGATTTTATTCTACAATCTTAGAGTTATCTTAGAGTATAGTATAGTTATCTTAGAGTTATCTTAATCTTAGAGTTATCTCCTTGGCGAATCATATAAATATTCACAACAGAATGGAAGTAGTAGGTATTAGTTTTTTGCATACGGACCATGAAACTCTTAGCTGTGACGGTATTGGCTCTGGCGGCGGTGGCGTCCGCGAGGAACATCAACCAGGAGGATGTCATCGATCTTGACGACATCACCGCCTACGGGTACCACACTAAAGTTGGTATCCCTCTGGCCGAAGAGATTCGCATAGCCGAGTTGAAAGCTTCCCGTAACCCATCCAGAATTGTCGGCGGATCCTCTGCTAGCCTCGGACAATTCCCGTACCAGGTCATATAACCTTATTATATATCAAAATGCTGTATTTAAAACATCATCTTGTGGGTAATTACTAACTTTTTTCGAACATTATTTTCCAGGCTGGTCTTGTCATTAATTTACCTCTCGGTCAGAGCGCTTGCGGTGGTTCTTTGCTCAACCAGAGGAGGGTGCTCACTGCCGCTCACTGCTGGTTTGATGGCATCAACCAAGCAACTAGTTTGACAGTCGTACTCGGCTCCATCACCTTTTTCAGCGGTGGTACCAGACTTTTCACCAATAACGTCGTCATGCACGGCAGCTGGACCCCTAGCCTGATCCGTAACGATATTGCCATCATCAACTTGCCATCGAACGTTGCTTCTTCTGGTGAGTTTTAAAAACTTTATTAAGTACTGTCATTTTACACATGCTACTATTGTATATCTAACGAAACAAGTTTGAAGGGCTAATGTATTTTTTTTACAAAAAGTATTATTTTTTATTGACAAAGTTATCATCTTAACAGGCAACATCGCCCCAATCGCGCTGCCCTCTGGTAATGAGCTCAACAACCAGTTTGCCGGATTCACCGCCACTGCGTCTGGTTTCGGTCGCACTGTTGACGGTAAGTTAATAATATATTATTTAGCGACCATAATGTTTCTAAATGTTCAAATATCTACCTAACATACCTGCTTATTTTATTAAAATATTTGAATAAGTTATTATACATTGATTTTAGGTGGAAGCGTCAGCCCAACCTTGAACCACGTCAACTTGCCTGTGATTACGAACAGCGTATGCAGTGTGTCCTTCCCCTTCATCCTCCAGTCTTCAAACATTTGCACCAGCGGCGCCAACGGCAGAGGCACTTGCCAGGGTGACTCCGGCGGCCCTCTTGTCGTAACCAGCAACAACAGACGCATCTTGGTAATTAAAATGTTTATTTTAATCGATACGTATATTAGGTATCAAACTAGTTTATTAACATTATTTTTTTTTTACCAGATTGGTGTTACCTCATTCGGATCCGGCCGTGGTTGTCAAGTCGGAGCACCTTCTGCCTTCGCTAGAGTCACCTCATACATCAGCTGGATCAACCAACGTCTTTAAAAATGTGACGCAGTTTTGGCTATCGTTATAACATAATATTTATAAATTAAAGCGGAATATTTAAAATAAAGAGTGTGTTTACTTTTTCTATAGCATTGAGAAATAACAGTTATATGACCACGAAAAGAGTTGACCCAAAATGATTATTTCATTCATTTGGCTTGACGTCAACCTCATGAGTCGCAAAGCTTTTCATCAAAGCTTCAAAGCAAAGTGGCATCTTGAAAATAGACGCTCTAGTTGCTAGGTCCTTATATAAATACTCCTACGATGCGCAAAGGCAACTTTACTAAGCTATTTGTGACCTTGTGTTCAAGGCAAAACTTGGTTTGGCGAATCCGTTCAGATAAGGAAATATTTATAAAAAAATCATAGTAAACTACACTTAGGTTGTGGTATTTCCCACTGCAAAGATTAGCGTTTATCTACATTATTACTTACCTACTGCATTGCACAAGCCAATGAAATTAACTTAGGTAATTCCAAATAGGCAATATGAATGATTAACTTTATTATCCATTCATCAAAACTGTCATCTTTATAAGCAATCACACAAGTAAGTAGTTTAATTTCATGTAGATAAAAAAACACCGACGCTATCAAATTATTGCCTAGTCATCTTTCACATAAGTTTTGTACACAGTCTAAAATATTGCTGTAGTGACAAAAAGTAAAAGAATATAAGATTTTTTTATTTCATGAAATAAGACCCCGACAGCTGCTTTGCATACAGCTCATATCCATTTACGGATGATTAAGTCATCATCTACGAGTAACAAATAAGGAAAAAAAGGATAGGTACTTACCTGAAAGTCGATATGGCTAAAAATAATGTAAATTGTAAAGGTGGGTACCGGCGTTACGGGGCGTAATGTAACGTGTTACACCGCGAGCATTCGTACAGTCAGTACCTACGTCGGTCTTGTCACAGGGAAACCAGCGAGCAACGAGCCGCTCGTTGCTCGTCAAATAAAATTGGCAATTGGCATGCATTGGCTGTATACATAGGACGTGCTGAAGGAATCAGCATTTTATGACAATGACATTGCAGTAATAAGCTGATGCAAAATTGAGATTCACCCGATAGTAGGCACTGCGATTTTCTTCACTTTTTACTTTCACTTCCACTCGACTTACAGACGATTTTAGTCTAAGTTCATAATATTTTATTTATTGCTCAGTCGCTAAATTATCCCCTATTAAAATGACTATATTTTGAAAAATCTTCTTTCCTCAATCCCTGTTTGAATAATATTGAATAATTTACTGAAGTTTGGAAATAATATAAGGAAAAGATGGTAAAATGATATTCAATGATTGAAAATCCGCTTTGACATTATTATTTTATCTCTTAATTAAAAGTCATGTGAGCATCATAAGAACCGCCTAATATTTTTGTTTATCATGCTTAACATCTTATATTTGTTTTGGTTTTTATCTATACCTACATAATTTTTTTTCGAGTGGGGTGATCATGCTTATAAATATGAATAGCAGGAAGTATTGTCACCCAGTTGTTGAATGAAATTCTTTGACATGAAGTTACTGATTGTGACTGTTTTGGCCCTGACAGTAGTCTCAGCGAGGCATATTACTCTTGAAGATGTCATCGAACTAGAAAATAACTCTGCATACAACTATTTGAATAAAATCGCTGTTCCTTTAGCTGAACAGCTCCGTAAGGCTGAAGAAGAAGGCATACAGGATCCATCCAGGATAGTAGGTGGTCAACTTGCCAGTCTGGGGCAATTCCCTTATCAGGTAACTTTTTGATTGTTCTGTTAATATATGGTTGTTTAAATAAATACTTACGTCTATATAGTACGGACAAAAATAGAGTAAGCACTTTACAGATTGATCTATGTTATACAAGTGGATAGAAAGTCACATATTTAGATTACATATTCATAAATTATCGTTTTCTCTTCAGGCTGGGCTTCTCCTTCATCTTCCGGGCTTTAGTACTCCACCATTTTGTGGAGGTATTCTTGTCAACAATAGACGGATCCTCACTGCTGCTCACAACTTAGTGGACGCCGTATCATCCGTCACACAGATCACTGTTGTACTCGGCTCTACTACTATATTTACTGGGGGTACCAGACTAACCACCAACAGTTTTGTACTACACGAAAATTACAACGCAGCAACTATCAGAAACGATGTGGCTATGATCAACTTACGGTCAGCAGTTTCGACTTCTAGTAAGTATGTTTATGAATGAATTGAATGGCGTAGTATCTATGACGCAAATTGCAGTGATCGGTCACCTTACGGGACTTAAAGAGTTAATTTACTCATTTATTCTCTGTTCTGCAATTAAACCTTTAACATGTCATTATTACGTAATCAATATTATTATCATTATCAGGTATAATTGCTCCTATCGCGCTACCTTCTGGATCTCAGCTGAACGAAAATTTCGTTGGTGTTACCGCTGTGGCATCAGGCTTCGGAAGAACTTCTGACAGTATGTATTAATTTCTTCTGCAAAAATTATAGGAGAATGCTTCTGCTACCTACAGTAATTATATTGTAGGCTTTGTAATTGTAAACATAAAGTTTTATTTTTATATTTTAGGCGGAGGTGTAGTCGCTAACCAGCGTCTGAGCTTCGTAAACGTGCCAGTGATTTCAAACGCGGACTGTCGCTCCACGTTCGGTGGAAGCTTGCAGGACTCCAACATATGCACGAGTGGTGCTGGCGGTAGGAACATCTGCACCGGTGACTCCGGTGGTCCACTCGCCGTTATCAGGAACAACCGACCTTTGTTGGCACGTATACTTTTCTTATAGTCTATAAAGAAGAAGAATCATCTATTCCAATAATGTTTAGTCCAGTTTCTACCAAAACGGTTGGTGTTCGAACTTGCTCCTTTAACTAAAGATGTTTACAAATTGCCCATTTATCAAATCGGGGCTATAGGCTAGATACCAACCTTTTATCTTCGCGCGATTCCAAACAAGTTTTTAATAATTTATTATCTCTCTTCAACAGATTGGAGTTGTTTCATTCGGAAGCCCGCGAGGTTGTCAAGCTGGATTCCCTTCAGCTTATGCAAGAGTTACATCCTTCATGAGCTGGATTCAAAGACGACTTTGAAAAACTGAACGTAAATTATATCTTTAAAATATTTTATTTTAAATGAACAGAATAACAATATACCGAGGTCTTTTATTTCTTTTTGTTACCCGAAAACATCAATTTTTACTCACCAATATCAAAAATATTACAGACATAAAAATACATAATTTTTGTTTGTTTCTACCTACCCTTCATTTAAAGCTAAAAGCTTTCAAATGAGACCATAAATTTTTAACTGTAAATATTGTACCATGGGCAATCGTTGTATTTGTATAGCGCAAGGGGGCGATTCCAGTTTTTTGCTCGGGAGTGTAGAAATAACCACATTGCGCAAAATCTTCCGATCCTCAAACAAGATTTATCAGCTAAATATGTAATCAGTCAAAAAGGTCTAAAGCGCAGATGCAACAGGTGTACTGATACAAAACAGAGGGAAGGAGGGAAAGAGAAGGACTGGTAATATTACTTACATTACAAGATAAAGTAAGACGATATTCAATCATTTCAAAAAACCTAAGACATGATTATTTAATCTCTTAATTGATAGTCATGTAACCATCATAAGAACCCCCCAATATTTTTGTTTATCACACATAACATATTTATTTTTATCATTATCTAATGTATCGATAATTTGATTCTGAGCTGGGAATTCTGGTGATCATATGCTTATAAATATGAATGGGGGAAAATTTTGTCACCCAGTTGTTGAATGAAATCCTTTGACATGAAGTCACTGGTTGTGACCATTTTGGCCCTGACAGTAGTCTCAGCGAGGCATATTACTCTTGAAGATGTCATCGAATTAGAAAATAACTCCGCATACGGCTATCTGAATAAAGTCGGTGTTCCTTTAGCTGAAAAGCTTCGTAAGGCTGAAGAAGAAGGCATACGGGATCCATCCAGGATAGTAGGTGGTCAACTTGCTAGTCTGGAGCAGTTCCCTTATCAGGTAACTTTTTTATTGTTATTCTGTATTCTACGACTTGACAAAAAATATTTCCATGCATTTCTCAATGTAATTTTACACATACGGATTCACAAATCCTTATTTTCTTTACAGGCTGGGCTTCTCCTTCATCTTCCAGGCAGTACTCCGTTTGGCGGAGGCATTCTTGTCAACAACAGACGAATCCTAACTGCTGCTCACAACTTAGCCGACGCCGTGTCATCCGTCACACTAATCACAGTCGTGCTCGGCTCCATTACTATATTTGCTGGAGGCACTAGACTGACCGCCAATAGCTTCGTAATACACGAAAATTACCACGCAGCAACTGTCAGAAACGATGTGGCTATTATCAACTTACCTTCAGCCGTTGGCGCTTCTAGTAAGTATATTTAAACCGTTGAATGTGTATACTGCGATCGTGCTGGCCGATCATCTCACGGAAAATTACTTTCATTACCAGGTGTAATCGCTCCTATCGCCCTGCCTTCTGGATCTCTATTGAATGAAAATTTCGTCGGTCTTACCGCTGTGGCATCAGGCTTTGGAAAAACGTCTGACAGTATGTACTTATTTTTTCTGCACAAAATATAACAGAACAGTTCTGCTACTTACACTAATATTTATATTATAGGCTCCACAATTTGTAAATATACACTTTTTTCTTTCATTTTAGTCGGAGGTGTCGTCGCTAATCAGCGTCTGAGCTTCGTGAACGTGCAAGTGATTTCAAACGCGGCCTGTCTCCCCACGTATCCTTTGAACTTGCAATCCTCCAACATATGCACGAGCGGTGCTGGTGGTAGGAACATCTGCACTGGTGACTCCGGTGGTCCACTCGCTGTCTCCTGGAACAACAGACCTCTATTGGCAAGTATAACAGAAGAATCATTCCAGAAACTACTATTGTTCCCAATTATTTTTAAGTAAGCATCTAGATTACCAGTTTTCTTCAAAACGCGTATTTGAATATATTCCTTTTTACATCAAGGTGTTACGGGGTGAACGTTTTTATTTACACAAATATTATAATACGTTGAAGCTGCAGTCGTGGCTGCTGAGTATGCTTCGACGCACTAATCTCAGGAACAAGTACTTTTTATGCGGATGCGAAAAGTAGTACCTACAATCGGTAATGGAAGCTTGTTTCTTATTAATTTATTATCTTCAACAGATTGGTGTTGTTTCATTTGGAAGCCCGCGAGGTTGTGAGGCAGGTTATCCGTCAGTTTACGCAAGAGTTACATCGTTCATGAGCTGGATTCAAAGATACCTTTGAAATAACTTTGTAACAAAATATACAATAATATAGAAAATCTGATTTATTATACATGCATAGCATAACAAAAAACCGAGATTGGTATTTTATTTATTTCTATTTCATTTAATTCTCCTGCTCTTATCCCATTTTATAATTAGGGGTCGGCACAGCATGTTTTCTTCCATCATACTATTCAGGCCATGTCGACTTTCATACAATCCATCCATCGTTTTTATGGTCGTCCCCTTCTTCTATATTCATTCACATCCATGTTCATTATTTTCTTCACATTATACATAGATTTAGACCATTTCAATCTGATTCCAAATATGTGTTATACCTAACTCAATTTTGTGAAACATTTTAGTTATGCCTTTTTTTATTTACACCGCATTAAATAAAATTTCAAATGACTAATCATAATGTAGAACATTAAATTGAATGATAAGAAAAACTTTCCAATGTTTTTGAATTCAATAGAGACACTAACAATTTTAAAACACTCAAAAAACATACAAACTCGGTGCGCAACTACGATGAGTCGAAGATAATTTGGGGTTTTCCATATATCAAATTTAAATCCTTTCATAGCTTATATTGTTATCTGCTGAAAAACAATAATTAGTACATTGATATGACGTTAAGTACTGAATAGTAAGAAACAAAATAATGTAAAGCAAAGTAGATGATTTTCACGGGTTTTTATGCTGTGTAGGTACATAGTATAAATACTGGAATATACATGGAATTAATAGAGACTAACGTCAAAGGATTTATCGACTTAAAAAATAAAAGGAAAAAACATTATGTCTAGATATCTAAGTGATAGAATATGGTATAATAGTTTTGTTAATTTAATTGCTTAATTAAGAAGTGTAAACAAGAAATAACACAATATTATTAAATAAAATATTATTAAGGATCGATGATAGTATCTACTTATTTGTTTCACATAGGCCAATGCAGATGATTATAGTAAAAACGTCACAAAACAATACCTAATTCATAATCGTTAATCGTGTGATTATAAGTGATTATGTTATTTAAAGATAAATTAGTTTGTTATCTTTGAAATGTAATTATCTTTTTTATACGACATCATTAGCTTGAAGTGTAAAATTAAAATTAAAGAATTTATAAAACAACTGCTTGCTAAGAAATTAATTAAAATATATTATTTATGTTTTGTAGGTTTTTTTAACTTACCTAAATCATCATAAATAAGTAGGTTACCTCTTTTGGTTTTGTCAAATCATAAGCTCCAGGCTATTACAAATTCCAATGAACATTCAGAAGATATTTATCTGCAATCTTTTCTTAAAAGTATGATATAACGTCTGCTTGACACACTTACAAAACTGTAGGTACTTCACTTAAGTCTACTTAACTTACAAAGGTAATGCAATTTGTGCTCAATCTGTTTACATCAAGTTGCAACGGACAGGTCTTAAAATGTGTGTTATTAAGACATACGTTATATTACTTCAATATTTAAAATCGGATGGGTTTACGGGTTTTAATAACTTTCACAAAGCAGCCCGGAGCCTGGAAGTTGGTGATTGATACACCCGTGCATCGGAGAGCACGTAAATGTCGGTCCTGCGCCTGATCTCTTTCCGGTTGTGTCGGATTGCCGTCCCATTGGGTTATGAGAGTGAAGGAATAGTGAGTGCACCTGTGTCTGTGCAAATGCTTGTGCACCATTAAATGGCCTGCGCAGTTAGCTTGACTCCTTGTATGAGAACGGCCACCGCACCGGGGACGATAAATCGGCTAGGAGGAAATCATCATTAAAAATGTGGCGAAGAATAGGCAAGAACCCGCGTAAATACTACCTCTAATACAGTAGGTGCTCCAATATTATATGTTGATATAATACAAAAATATATAGGTACAGGATAAAGATACCAAAAAATTAATACTGTGAAAACCTGCATCGCCATTTGTATTACATAAATCAGTGCGCAGAACATACTAAAAATTAAGAAAGTACAAAGATGACAGACATGACTTTATGAAGTAAATACAATGGCCAAAATATATTTTACCAAAATTATTAAAATCTATTTTATTCACTTTATTTTTTTATAGAAAGAGAAAATCAAAATATCCAACAAAACAATATTCCTATTATCAACAAGGAATTCAACGCATTCGCATACTTGTTTTTTTTTTGTTCTTGAGGCACAGGTCATACGCAAGCGCTGGTTGCGATTATAATAATTAAATTTTATTTTTATCTTCGTGATAATGTATCTACATTTTTATCAAACCATAAGCAATCCGATAAAACGCAGATTTTTGGGGATATCCAATTTTTATTATAGGTAAACAATGAACAGGTATTTCCATAATTAGGAATTGTGATTGCTAGATTATTCATACTGAAGGGTACTGCAGCACTTCCACAGCTTTAAATAAAACTATTCACTATTCAGCCTGTTCCCAAATATGTTGGGATTGTCGAATGATCTACTAACCGTATGCCACTTCTTCTTCCCAGCAAAAACATATGGGAAGTAGTTAAGGGTGGGCGTTTTTGGGGGCTGTCTAAATGAGTAATGTAATTTTGACGTTCAAAGAGTGATGTATTTCAGGTGACTTTGATTTTCCTAGATAGATCTTGATTTTTGAAATGGACCACAATTTTTATAGGTACAAGCAACACCTTTAGGAACATCAAAAAAATCTTCTTAATAATTTCAACCGGATTAGCCGTCATCGATAATATAATTACTTGCATTTATTTTTTTCATCACCAACCAAATCGAGTACCTCTTTTTCTGGAAGTCGGTTTAATATACGGAACCTTAAAAGCATCAATCCGACTCCGGATTGTCAAGGGTTTTAATCTAGTGCTTATCTTTTTATCGATAATTATTAGTAATACTTGTTTAATAAATGTAGGTAACCTTACTAAGATATGATTGAAAAAAGTCCTATTTCGTCCCTAAGGATTACTATGCAGACGCAGGTTTTTAACTGCACCGAATAAACTTCTATTTTATTCGCAACGCGACGGCATAATTTTAGTTAACTAAGCTGGCTTTTAGCTACTATGTAAGATAAAGGCTAAGTTAGCTTTTACTGTATTTCATGTGGTATCTTATTCGCCAATCATTTTGGAAATATTTTTTTAAAATAAGGTAATCTTGTTGAATAATACTCTGAATATGTCCCTACTGAAAGTTTCATTGTCTCTATAGCTAAGCTAGAGCCTTTTTTACAACTATTACAGGCTATAGAATACATATAATTAAATAAATAATAAACATTATCTGAGTGTTTATAATCTATGTACTCATCAAATATCGGTTAAATTAAAAAATATGTTACGAGGACTAATGAATCAGCTTTCAGTAGGTAATTGAATCATCAATTATTGTGTCATTATCAAGCCTTAAATTAAAAGTGTTATAAATATCACTAATGGGATTACTATTAAACAAGTTAATCAAGTTTTTAGAAATGCTCTATTAATACGACAAACTCTTCTTTTCAGCAATCTGGGAACATTACTACAAACAACACGTTCGAATAAGTTATCGTCCATCCTACCGAGATTTTTATAACACATTAAATGGATAAAGATAATGTATAGGAAAACCCTGCAGTCTTATTATAAACATTATTATCAATGAAATGTCTTATCGTGTAACAGTTCTATTATATAAATTATAAACATCGATATCACAGATTTTATTTTACTTAGCAGTGACAACATGAAGTTCTCGGCATTGACTCTGTTGTGTCTAGTAGCGGCTGCCTGCGCGAGGCATATCACCCTCGAAGATGTCATCGATTTTGAGCAAAGAACAGCGTATGGATACATTGGAAGAGTCGGAATTCCGTTAGCTGAGAAGATCCGCAAAGCTGAGGAGGAAGCTCAACGTAACCCAAGCAGGATCATTGGCGGATCTCACGCTATTCTTGGACAATTCCCATACCAGGTACCTTTTTATATTTTATAATTAACTACTAATGACACTCTAAGTGTACTTACATGCAATAAAATTGTTGTTGTTAGTATCTATTTAGGTTTCAATATGTAACGAAACAATAATAATACGAGTTTAAAGAATAATATCTAAATGGACTTATTTTAATACAAACGGTCCCTAAGAACATAATATCCTTAAACTTATTTTTCAAAAAACATGCCTTAAGCTATCACAAATAAGCTATTATAATAAGTATTTTTATTTCCCCAGGTTGGTCTAATAACAGAAGTACCGATGGGTATGTCTGTGGCCAGTGCAGTTCTAGTATCTCCAACGAGAGTACTCACTGCAGCTCACAACTTGGCTGATGCTGTAGCAGTCGTGACGAGGATCAACGTTGTTCTTGGCTCTGTCACGTTATTCAGTGGTGGCACCCGAGTGGTTAGCAGTGACTTTGTTCTCCATGAAAATTACATAGCAGCTACCATCAGAAATGACGTAGCTATGATCAACTTACCTTCTGCCGTCACTACTTCAAGTGAGTATTAGATTCAAATCCAAAAACATTTTAATGTAAATAATTTATCGAGTAGATCTCTAAAACTGTTCTTCTTTCGATTTTCAGGTATCCTCGCTCCAATCGCTCTGCCAACTGGTGAGCAGCTGAATGAAGACTTCGCTGGTGACATAGCTATTGCATCTGGTTATGGCAAAATTGCAGATGGTAAGAACTTATTTTTTTTCCTTACCCAAACTGCTACTGGTATTGCTCGACAAAAGCCTTCTCATTTCGTCACCAAAACTCATGCGGGGCCAATTCCGTCTGTAGCCTCCATGGGGTATAATATTGATGGACAATATTGATCTTCCTCTCTCGATGCCAAATGCTGACATTATTTCATATTTATTAGGTTTGTTTGATTGCGTTTATTTTGATTGCAATAGTAAAGGAATATTTTTTTATGATTATGTAGTTGGGTTCCCGAGTGAAAATTTGCTCTACGTGGACTTGCCTGTGATCAGCAATGATGATTGCGCTCAGGTCTTCGGCTCGTTCGTCCAACCTTCTAACGTTTGCACCAGCGGCGCTGGTAACAAGGGCATCTGCACTGGTGACTCTGGCGGTCCTCTCGCTGTTGTAAGGAACAACAGCCCACTCTTAGTAAGTATATCTTTGTTCTCTAAGATGAACTCGCATGCTAGTCATCATTTGCCCAGCCTTTTGGGGTCGGCTTCCAGTTTAACCTGATTCATCTAAAAACCAGTGTTCTCATGGAGCGACTGCCCCCTTCGTAAGGCTGTTTGTCAGTCTTTCTTACTTCGATTACCTCTCGTCATAACAAGATGGTGACACATACAGGGACCGCAGTTGGACATCAGTTGGACATCAATCAAGTTCTCCAAACAGAGAATAAACAATCATCCCAAAAAACATCAAAAAGACTTCCTAAAATACTTAGAGATTGGGCAAATATTCAATTTTTTCTAACTTTATGTTTAATTGCTTTTTCAGATTGGAATTACTTCATTCGGGGCCGGCAGTTGCGAAAGCGGATTTCCCTCAGGATATGCACGAGTCACTTACTTCATGAACTGGATAAACAGCCACCTGTAAAATTCATCATTAACATCAGGCCATATATTGACTGTAAATAAATAAATTAATAAGTAATTTAGTTTTTCTTTATAACGTGGGGTAAACTGCTTTGGATGTAGAATATAAGACTTGTGTCATATTTGGAGTACTGCGATGCCCAAAATACGTATATTCTTTCTTCCATAACCCAAACTAAATCAGTCGAGACTTTATACGACACTTACCTTTCCTCGATGCACTTCGGTAGTCTACAATTTTTGCTTTCATAAGCTTTTACCTTTCTTCTTCTTCTTCTTTCGTGTCGATGACATGTCATTTATTGAGACTACACTATGTCAGCCCAATATGCCGCCTCAGCGAGAGCACGGCCGGATGCGCTCATTAAGTCTTTTACCTTTGATTGTATGAATGTCTAGATAGAGCGTCGCCTTACTATCACAACAAAGACAATGAGGCAAAAATGTTATGCATGTGTGCGTAGGTGCAATTTTATACTGCGCGTCGACGTAAATAATGCTACCAGGTCGCATACATAATGTAAAAATAGACTAATTAAATAAAAACGTTTATATGTGTACGTAGTATTATTCGGTTTTAGTGTCTCTTCATTTAGTTGTTACTATTTTTAATACATAAAAAACCCTAATTAAATAAGAGTCAGGCGGTACTTAGTATGTTGTAGCTAAATCGACTCAGTTAATCTAGGAGTAAAAAAAATCTAAGATTACTTGGAATTCTAAAAAACTAAGATGTTACGTTGACGACTATAATTTACAAATGAAATCATCATCATCCTCCGAACCTTTTTCCCAACTATGTTAGGGTCGGCTTGCAGTGTAACCGGATTCAGCTGAGTACCAGTGCTTTACACGAAGCGACTGCCTATCTGACCACTTGCGCGCACTTGACGCTACAACTAGACATTTATATAATCAAAGGCTTTTACTAGCCAGATAAACAAGAAAATAAATTCTATAAATAAGGACTTTAATCCATAAACCGAATTCCTTAGAAATAGACAGTGGAAGTTTGCAAGAGGCTTCATAAATGTTGATGCAAGAGGTCAGCAAACTCCAGCGGGACCCACCAGGCCCAAACCTCAGTATTATGTTCTTGCAAGTAGTATATGACTGCAATATCAGTATATGTACTTGCGAGTAGGTCACTGGTTCCTACTGGCCAGAATAAAAAGGGTTGCTTATTATTGCATTAACAGAGATGTTACCGGATAGCGCTTAATCTTAAAATTATGATAAAAAATACCTATTCTCATTAATACAGGTTATAGGTATTATTACAGGTTTCCGGATATACGACTAAGTTAGTTGTATGTATATTTCCCTGATAACAATATTTGAGTAATAATCTTACTAACATTCTTTATTACGAATGAAAACTAAACACTTCAAAATAGGTTACACTGAACAATTAATCAGTAGTTTATTTAACTTTTCTATGAACATTAACTATGAACTTTTCTTACACCCTTGATCACGGTTGACCATGACATAGGCCATAATTTGAAAGAATTAGTGGTAGTTATCAGAGGAGATGTTATTGTATAGCAATAGGCATTATGGCGAAATTTCATTGGTCGTTAACTCGTTCGGTATACAGCATACGGGGAGTCCCCGCAGGCATCATAACAATCTATGAAAGTAAGTTGTTATGAGTCTGCAGGGATTCCCCGCTTGCTTTGTACCGATCGTGATATCGACCGCTGAAATTCATCGGTCGATATACAGCTTGCGGGTCGTGACTCGTGAGTCAATACGTTTTCTAATAGGCTAATAGTTTCTTCTTCAATAAGACACAGACATTCAAAATTGCTCCACATAACATTAATTGTTGATCCATGACAAGAACGTCTGTTTCAGTGCCACCTTTGTTAATAACTGGCGACGAACGTAGAGGTTCTCCTATACCCCGCACGCGGACCCTATCGACTAATGAAAACGGTTCCCCGAATGTGGGCCCTGTGGCATGCGTTCCAGAAATCTCTCGCACCTGGTATGCGGGCCCTATTAACTAATGAAAACGGTTCCCCGAATGCGAACTCTGTGGCACGCGTTCCAGAAATCTCTCGCACCCGGCATGCGGGCTCTATCGACTAATGAAATTGTGCCATTAAGCTTATTCGTTAAAACTTAGATAAATGATTGCTACCTATTCCAATTGTTTGCAATCATAGAGGTAACCGGATTTACCACTTAGGTTAGTAGCATATTTCACTGATACCATCAAATAACATTTATGAGCAATAATCTAAAACTCTCACAGTTTTAGATTTTTAAATATGACATTATCAAGTTAATTAAATCTTATCAAGAATTAACCCAATACAAACATGTGTATTGCCTACGGATATAAATATAAAATTTGCCGCATAAGTACCTACAGAGTACTGGCGAAAACATTTTTGTGGTACCTACATTTTGTAAAGCGATCACAGCAAACCCTAGGGTCTTCCATATCCATTATCAGATTAATTGAATCTTATCATGATTTCACATCACATTTAATATGAATATAAATATGATATTCACCAATTTTCTAATCATTGGTTTACGAGCAGCGACAACATGAAGTTCTCGGCATTGTCTCTGTTGTGTCTAGTAGCGGCTGCCTGTGCGAGGCATATCACCCTCGAAGATGTCATCGATTTAGAAAAGAACACTGCTTATGGATACATCAGCAAAATCGGAATTCCGTTAGCTGAGAAAGTACGTAAAGCTGAGGAGGAAGCTCACCGTAATCCCAGTAGGATCATTGGCGGTTCTCACGCTATTCTCGGACAATTCCCGTACCAGGTAAGTAACACTCTTTCCAAAACTCTGTGACCATGGTTAACAAATATGAGTAGATAACCTCCTTATGTTGCTTTATCTTTAACCTAATCTCACCAATAATCAAGTTAACATGAAGTAACGGTCTTCGTCTATGAATATTTTCTATATAAAACATTAACTGAAAATTGATTTGTGGATCCCATAGGTTGGTCTTCTCACTGAGCTGCCGACGGGTACTTCGTTGTCCAGTGCAGTTCTAGTGTCTCCAACAAGGGTACTTACAGCGGCTCACAACTTGAACGATGGCATAGTGTTCGTGACAAGAATCAATGTCGTGCTTGGCTCAATCACTATATTCACTGGTGGCACTAGACTAGTCTCATCTGATTTCATTTTACACGAAAATTGGACACCTTCTATCATCAGAAACGATGTAGCTATGATCAACTTACCGTCTGCAGTCAGTATTTCTAGTGAGTATTAATGTAACGGTTTTGCTTTTACCTTAAATGCATTTTATTTATTTTATCAATTTATCACCAGATATCCTCGCTCCAATCGCTTTACCTTCTGGTAATCAACTCAATGAAGATTTCGCTGGAGACATAGCGATTGCATCTGGCTACGGACTTACTTCAGACTGTAAGTAATATTGTTTACTATTGAAGTTCTTATGACTACTCACTTCATTACATTTTGGTTATAATCACACAGTTGGCGGTATCCCTGCTAATCAACAGTTGAGCTTTGTGGACTTGCCTGTGATGACCAACGCTGAGTGTGCTGCTGTCTGGCCCACTATCATCCACGAATCTAACGTATGCACTAGCGGCGTTGGAAACAAGAATATCTGCACCGGTGACTCCGGTGGCCCTCTGGCCGTGGTCAGGAACAATAGCCCACTCTTAGTGAGTATTTAACAAACTGTGTCTCATTTTGTCTACAATTTTCACCTGCTGCAACGTGGAAGTAACGCGATATTGAATACACATTCTTGTACTACAACTAAGTACTGCTACTCGCAAACTTATGTTTCATCAGAAGAATTATTATTTTCTACTTTCTAAACCTCTAAGTATACAAGGATTGGGTATCGGCTGACCAAAATATTTTATGACGGATTAAAGATATTGGTTATCTAATATTTGTAATGTGAACGCAATTATAATAATTATCATCCATCGTCATTCTGATCAAGAACCCGATTAAACTATCAGCCGCATAAGTTTGCCGTTTGCGGGGGGTCGACACACAGTAGATTGAGGTAAATTTTTAACATTTCTAAATTGTCGATTTACTTTCTCTACAGATCGGTATCACTTCATTCGGAGCATTCAGTTGTGAGAGCAGTATGCCCGCTGGTTTTGCCAGAGTCACCTACTATATGGACTGGATCAACAACCATCTCTAAAATAAACGCCTATGGTTAAACAAATAAACAGTTTAAATATAATATATTTTGAGTTTTTTTACGAATGTAATTAATTTACCCTTTCACTCCCACACAATTCCGTGCCGATGTCGAGTATTCAGCAACGCCTATAGCAATATGCAAGAGCTAGATACGTAATAGGTAGGAGAGGTTATTATTTTTATTTTCGTTGTGTTGATTTTACATGTAGCTTTCTTATTAAACATTAAGATAATTTGCATCGTCGGTAGGATATCTTCATTCTTCAGGTAGCTGTCGAAAGCACTTTTATGCTGTCTACATTTCAGATAACAATTTCAGAAAACCCTGGGATATTCTAAAAGCATTATCAAATTAATAAATCTTATCCTAGTTTCACATCTTATATGGAATAACCAATATAAACGTGTCATCCATAAATTTTCTATTGTATTAGTTTACGAGCAGTGACAACATGAAGTTCTCGGCATTGTCTCTGTTCTGTCTTCTAGCGGTTGCCTGCGCGAGGCATATCACCCTCGAAGATGTCATCGATTTAGAAAAGAACACCGCGTATGGATACATTGACAGAATCGGGGTTCCGTTGGCTGAAAGAGTACGTAAAGCTGAGGAAGAAGCTCAACGTAATCCCAGCAGAATCGCCGGAGGTTCTCTTGCTTTTCTTGGACAATTCCCATATCAGGTATGAGTTTACAAAGATATATTGAAGTGTTAATCATTTTCTGATTCACTTACGTTTCTTCCTTTATCTTTGCGTGGTATAATTATTCATGTATCTCAAGTCTATAGAGGTACAGTACCTGCATTGTTATTGTCATGTTTCATATATTTACGTTGGTTTTGAAAAAAAAATCATAATATTTTAAATTTTTAGGTTGGTCTTCTCGTTGAGCTGCCAAATCGCGTCTCTTTGTCGAGTGCTGTTCTAGTATCTCCAACGAGAGTACTTACCGCGGCTCATAACTTGGATGACGGCATTGTATTCGTGACAAGAATTAATGTCGTGCTTGGCTCAGTCACTATTTTCACCGGTGGTACTAGAATTGTTACCTATAACTTCGTTCTGCATGAGAATTGGACACCCTCCATCATTTTAAATGACGTAGCTATGATCAACTTACCATTAGCCGTAAGCACTTCCAGTGAGTATTGAAAACCAATTGCAATATTTTAAATTATGAAAAATGAAAAGCTAATGTAGCTTCACTGTAGATGAAGCCAAACCACCAAGCTTTAACCCAAAAGTCCCTTAGATTTTTATTAACATTTTTTATATCTGTAATTATGAATCGACAAAATTAAGACCTGTTTCTACCGTGTCACATGCAAAAGCTTTTATGATTATCGGCCAGTTTCTTCATCAAAAGTAAAAGTTAAAGTAATGTCTAAAGTAAAAGTAACGGTCAAATACGTTTTTTCAAGGCTAAAGTGACAGCAAAACTAATAGAAAAATTGAATTTGACCGTAACTTTTACTTTAGACATTACTTTGACATTTACTTTGGCTTTAACTTTTGATGAAGAAACTGGCTGTTAGACTCACATTAATTTTCTAATAATTTATCACCAGGCATCCTCGCTCCTATCGCTCTGCCTTCTGGAAATCAGCTCAATGAAAACTTTGTTGGTGACACAGCAATTGTATCAGGTTTTGGATTAACCCCAACATGTAAGTGATTTTAGTCATAATTATATTTTTACTCAATAGAATTTGGGTTTATAAATTAAAATATATGTATATGATGAAACAGCTGGCATAACCGCTAATCACCAGCTGAGCTTCGTGGATGTGCCTGTGATCCCCAATGCTGAGTGTGCTCAGATGTTCGGCTCGACCATCCAACCTTCTAACGTATGCACCAGCGGTGCTGGTAACAAGGGCATCTGCAGTGGTGACTCCGGTGGTCCTCTTGTTGTTGTCAGAAACAACCGTCCACTCTTGGTAAGTAGGACCTAATGCACCAGTACTAATATTTACCAATTTGCTTAACTTTCCACATAGGGGAGAGTTAGTTTACCTCGAAAAGCTATCTAGCAAAGCAGTCGAAACAAACATCAAATACAGACTAATCATTTTCTAATTTTTGCCTTTTTTACAGATTGGTATTACTTCGTTTTTTGCAGCGTGTGGAAGCAATAGTCCTTCTGGATTCGCCAGAGTTACTTATTTCATGAACTGGATCAATAACCACCTTTGAAATGATCTGTTTACATATTAAACGATCATGTCAACCTGTAAATATTTTATATTTTATTCTTTTTGTTAAATAGATACTGGAACTGTTGTCATACTTTCAATAGATATACTGTTATGGATATAATGCAATTATTTTTTTTTTGGATTGTTTGCTTTCAATAAACGCACATTTATTTGACTTGCCTGTGATCAGCAACCACCTTAAAATGAATGCTCATCGAAAAACGAATAAAGCTGTCTGAAAGTAACATATTTAGTTTTTCTCATAACAAAGCTTTCACAGGTTTCACATCATGCTATCCGTGTAACCGTTTTGTTGCATGGATCACTGAATTCAGTCACATATGGGTTTATTTTACTACTAAGTATTACCTATTGGCATTTTCTACAGCCTAACCGACAGCGAGTAAAGTAAATTAGTCGAGAATTCAGCAACACTAATAACAATATGCAGGAGTAAGGTAAGGTAGGAGAAGACATTAGTTTTGTTCTCGTTGCGTTGATTTTTACACGAATTTTTGATTAAAAATAATAGGCGTTGAAGTATGAAATTGCCGATTTGTACTGAAAATCTAAATTGTACTTTTTTTAAATTTTTTACAAATTTAATCAAAATAGTTCCCATTATTATCTATACATTGCGGCCATCTAATAGGAAGGTCATATTTTATGCCTTTACAATAGAACACTGAGCTCGTGGCTCGTTCTTCAAATCGAAGATTCCACCACGAAAGCATTTAATCCAAAATCGCACGGTGCGTTCATTAGCAGACACCTCTTCAAATGCAGCATGGATATTGCGGGTTGTTTCTGCCGTTTACTTCCGCGTCGGAACTCATATTCAAAGATTACTCAAAGGACATTGTTCAATTTTGGCCTAAGAACCGATGTGAATATAAATTATACTATAATTTTCATTTGATTTTTTATTGTTTGAAACATATTTTAGTTTTCCACGGACACTTCAAATAAATAAATTCCAAATAAAAAGTTGGGTCACAATTATTGATGCCTTATAAAATGTTTCCGTCAGCCAGTGCTGCCAGTTTCGGAAGTTTTCGCGATTTCAGTAAATACGGACCGAATTGAGAACCTCCTTTCCGAAGTCGGTTATTAAAATTAGTTGCTAACACTTTATTCATTTGTATACCTAAATTGACTAGCTAGAAAAAAACTAGTATTCTATATGTTTTAAGCGAAATCGCGAATTTCTAGCTTGGCATTCGAGTAGGATTATAGTTTTCGTAATTGGCAACACTGGTGTACTTCAGTCAGTTTGCTAGAAGTCAGTTTGATTAGAATAAATGTCAACGGTTTGATTGCTTTGCGACTATCGTTTCTTTTGTGATTTTCTATGCGTTTCATGGTTTTATTCTAACAACTTTGGCTTGATTACGGACTCCGATTAGATTGCGTACTTGGTAGACTCGGCTGTGTGTAAAGGACTGGATTTTCCTGGCATTTTCGGATATTGCTCTGTCTGTGATCGAATTTAGTTGTATTATAATTACAACAATGGATGCAGAATATAGTATATTGTATAAATTGTGGATCTGCTGGAGGTTCTTTGGTATTAGAAAACGAAGATATACTTCGTTGCATACAACAATGGACTGTTCCCCGTATGGTAAGTGGTCTACGAAAGTGTTTTTCTAATTTCGATAAGAATGTTACTACCTACTTATGTTTTCATAAGCACACAATTTCTCGGTTTTCAAATTAATTGCCACAATTGCAAGTTACTTGACATTTTATACTAATACTAATGTTTATT
Source organism: Helicoverpa armigera (assembly GCF_030705265.1). Classification (NCBI taxonomy): domain Eukaryota; kingdom Metazoa; phylum Arthropoda; class Insecta; order Lepidoptera; family Noctuidae; genus Helicoverpa; species Helicoverpa armigera. The sequence continues at coordinate 4,962,587 of NC_087135.1, read as the reverse complement.
GTATTTATTTATTACAGGTTGAAGCTCATGACCTTATATGTACGACGTGTTGGTCTGAAGCAGTCGAGCATAATAAGATGCAATGCACTGTTGGACGCAATTGTGTACTTTGTAAGAAGCTCCTACCATCAGGCATTACTGTTGCAATTGTATCTTTGGGCGTAGAACAGTGGGCTGTTGTGCCCACATAATGACTATAATTTGGTATTTAAGCTGGGCGAGATACCAAAATTCAATTGAACCCCCTGCTCAGTTCTTAGATAATATATTATTGAGAAATATTGATGATTAAAAACCTTTAATTGAATATAAATATTGTTTTTATTGCACATCCTCGAAAACCTCTTTCATTGTTATTGGTAAACCTTACTTTAACTGTTAAATTATTTTGTGTGGTAATGACTGTAGTGTTCGCCCTACCTGTGTCTCCGCAATTACCATCCGACAATTAGGATATCGGCCCGCTTGCCCACACAACGTCTTACTCCCGTGCCACACACTCTCCCCGTTTCCCGCCAACTGGCCATAGAGTATAGTGTGCACTCTCCGCGTCTATGCGACAACGAGACGACAGATATCGGTGATAATACAGTACACTACATCCCTTCCTTTGTTTAGTAAAAACAAATTAAACTCCGGTCACTTTGCCGACATCAATAACAAGTCTGGTGATCAGTCGATGGACACCGATATCCTGCCTGTTAGTCCATGTGGAATCAAACAGTCTCAAATATTGCTGCACGTTCAGCCAACGAGCACTCATCTTGCTTGGTCCGATTCAAACAGTTTATTATCGAAATCATCTACCTACTTATATATCTAGGCAATGACATATTCAGGTAGGTATCTCATGCTCGAAACAATTACGAACACTTGAGATCCACTAGCGGCAAAATCAAAATGAATATAAAAATAGATAAAACCAAACTGTACCTGCCTATTAATGGAATATAATAAATCTTCATACTCCCAGTGGTTACCTCACATTTTACTCTAGTTACCTACTCCTTTCCCTTTTCCTTCAAATGACCAAGTATTGCCTTTGCCCTTGTCGGGCTTTGACTGAATAATTTTACTTCACTTACTTGAAAAACAGTTTCAGAATGCATTGTCCCAATGTAAGAATTTTATTTCTAGCTTCAGAGTTGAAACAATAATGATGAAATGAAGTTTTTCCTGACGCTTCGTACTTGCGATTAAAGCCCCGTAATGACTTTTACGTGCCTTTTACTAGCGTAGCGTTTGCTAGTGTTTTATAAACAACCGAACAACTTTGAAATGTTATTACAGTCGAATCGTTTTACACTGACGATTTATGGAAATTATTACCTTTACCTTTTACTCACACATTACCTTACCATTACCACTTTCAATAACCTTACCAACAAGTTACCGCCGCGCCGTTTAAAGCAAACCTTTGAGTGTTACTCAAGGACTCCACGACAGTGGAACGTGACTTTCAAGTCCATGCCAGGCCCTGCCATTTTATACTTGCACACAACATATACGAATCCTCGCGAACCTTGCTGGTCGCACCTCGTAAAGCTGTACAAGACTTGCACACAACATATACGAATCCTCGCGAACCTTGCTGGTCGCACCTCGTAAAGCTGTACAAGACTTGCACACAACATATACGAATCCTCGCGAACCTTGCTGGTCACACCTCGTAAAGCTGTACAAGACTTGCACACAACATATACGAATCCTCGCGAACCTAGCTGTTCACACCTCGTAAAGCTGTACAAGACTTGCACACGACATATACGAATCCTCGCGAACCTAGCTGTTCACACCTCGTAAAGCTGTACAAGTTCTCGCCTCTCAGGCATATAGGTCTATAGGTACATATGATAGTTCTACTATCTAATACTTTCGCGCAACCTTACGATTTCTCACGGACCTTACTGTTAGCAACAGTGGAACGTGCCTCGCAAAGCTTTACGAATATAAATATAATAGTTCTACTATTTAATACTTTCGCGCAACTTTACGATTTCTCACGGACCTTACTGTTAGCAACTGTGGAACGTGCCTCGCAAAGCTTTACGAATATAAATATAATAGTTCTACTATTTAGAACTGCCGTACGATCTCTAGTTTTTCAAACATGTACATAAATACATAGTAATTATGATCACACAAACGTACGTACCCGGTTGACTTCCGCAGTGGGCCCGTGAACTAGCAGATTTCTGCCAGTACCTACACATACATAATGACTAAAAGTAGAATTATAGTTCAGAAGTTTTTTTTTATTGATAACAACATAACACAATAATTTATACGGTTGTACCTAAGTGGTAAATTGTGTCTACAAATGAAATACCTTTGTATTTCCAATCTGCTTTTCAAAGTGTCTAGGTGCCAGTATACCTATTATAGGTACAATGTTCAAAACTTAAACGGTCGAAACGCAGCTCTCCTGACGGAAAAGATATCTCGTTTACTCATGTTGTATCGTTAACTATTCTAAAAATTGTACTACTAGGGGAATTACATTTAATCTGGATGACAACAGAGCACTAACAGTTTAGTGCATTACTAATGTGTTAAGTAAAGGTAGGTATTCCTATTAGACTCGGAACCAACCTACCTAGCAATCATGTTTACATAGTTACAGATCGCTTGGACCAGCCACCGTTCACATCTAATTTGACACCCCATTGCAAAATTATTTAAATTATTACAAATGAAATTAATAGCAAATGCTTAAAGCATAATATGAATCAAACTCAACTAATTTTGGTAACAGTTTCCTTTTATTAATTGAGAGTGGAATATTTCAAAGCTTAATTCCTTATCTCAGCATTGCAACAAGTAATCTGGTTTTCAACCGTATGGATCAGCGCTGGCACTTGCATGCTTCTGCAGATACACTCTCTAAAAGAATTCTGATATACCTAAGCTTCGAGCGTTCTACATCAATGAGTGTCCAGGGGCGCAATTCTACAAAGGAGATGGCCAAAAAAACACCCAGAATCGACAGGAACTTCATATGTATGATTGGATTCAGTATAATTTTTGGATTTTAAAAAGTATTTCAAATCATCTAAAAACCATGGGGTTCTCTTTTTATAACGTTTTTTCGATCAAGATTTTAGTCCACAAAAAAGTTTCCTTTTACTATTTGATGTACGTTAGAAGTTGAATGCAGACTCGTGATTGGACCGTTTTGCATTGCTAAGACATTTGTTATATTTGACAATGTCACATGGCGCGATTTTCAAAGACAATTTCTCCAAAAACATTTCATAGCCAGTTGTGAAGGTTGCATGTAACTGCGAAACCTCTCCAAGTAGGTAAGGTCGGTGCTTAATCGTATCTGGAATGATTAAATACAAGACCTTTTAATCTCCAGGCAAACTCTGTAACTATGGGGATATTACCATTGGCTTGTATAATGTTAGTGTACCTTGTTTTTTATATGCCTTGATGTCAATAATCTTATAAATCAACATAAATTCAACAGAACTTATTTTTGTGCAAATATGATATAGCTCCCATACCCCATGGATTTCAGGCTGCATTTTTTGGCACCATCAAAGGTCAATAATAATGAACCCATTGGTACCCATTTCGTTGCTGTCGATTCTGGGTTTTTTTTCTATGAAAATTTGGCCATCTCCTTTAACTTTAGTGCTATGTGTACGTTACGATTATAACGTAGGCACCTATAAAGCCGTTGCTTTATAGTTACGTTTAACTTATCAGATTTTAGGATTTTAGTTAACAACTACGTCGTGCAACGAAACGCGCTTTGACAGGTGTCATCGGCTTGGTAATCTGTAGCTGTGACATTCAGTGAAACTACAAAACACAAACAAACACCTTAACATAGAATAGAATCCATCAATAGAGACTCTCAACTACTGTTCCTCCTCCTTTCATCAAAGTGAACAGCAACTCACAAACAGCGCTCCCGTCGATGCACGATTCCCCCTGTAGAAACGATCGCCGACCCCTCTACAACGTCCGTCCACCTATAGATTGGCCGCAGGATTCCCAATTCATGCGCCCACCAACGCCGAATAGAAACCTAGAACCTATGAAGTAGGTACCTACTTAGTGAACAACCAAGCGCCGCAGATAAAATGCAGATGCCACAGGACCCAGGCAGCTCGGTGCCGCTGCTTTGAAAATTTCAAGAAACTGTTCGGTCAGCAGGCATCTCCAGGTTTCACAAGTGGGTGGCAAAGCAACAACAACAATTAGTATGCCAAGAACATTTGTAGCCAACAACTGAGAAGGCTACACATTGTACCTACTTCAAAATATAGATGTATTAATCTCAAATCAATAAATGGATTCTTTTTCATGTCTTGGTTATGTTATTCTCCCAACAACTTTCTATGTAAGTTTATTTAGTTTACACTTATAATTCTTGTTGGGCACTGCAATACTGTAAAGTATAATTTACAAATAAATAGCAATATTACAATGAGGGCTACTCTGTTAAACTGCACCAATGTCAGTCAATTGTGATACCAATTAAAATCCACTCAAGCCTGAATCTGGAAGGTTATATTTTAGAAGCACAAGCAATCACCAAATTATGAAATCTAAATCATTAGACAGTACCTTTACCAGAGTAAGTATCTATATTGAAACTCCTTCCATGTTTCATTCTTATAAGATTTTGTCACAGATGTGAAACCCCAGTTAGGTAAATAAAGCAGCATTGTCCCAACAAATCTTAATGGGAATTAATTAAAGTACAAAAATGCTCCATTGCTTAGTTCCTTAAACTTTTGGTCTAAGAGTTTCATATTCACCTAAAATACTCAAATTAGGATTATGAGTTAGGATATTTACCAAAGATTCTATCTATTGAATACCAAAAGTTTTGATCCACATTTTCCATCTAATATTGCTGTTTGGTACTGTTTTCCTGTTCTACATCTTCTGAGATATCTCTGTTGTAACATAACAACCTCTTCAATACTGCAAAACAAACTAAATTAAAAGGATTAGAATTATATTCAGGGTGACTGAGCAACCGTTATAATTAACATTAACTAGATAGGCAACCCACTGGAAGCGTTGACGGGTTGGAATGTTGTACATATGTGCATACATACCAGTATAGCTGGGTAAGTACTTCAACATACATAGTCCAACTTACAATGGTCCTTCAGTGTGCTATTTGTTTAACTAAATACCTAGCACATGTTTGTCATTTATAGAACAATTGACTAAAGGTACAAAACTACCAGTTTGTTCTTGTAATATCCACTATATTGTAAGCAAGTCTCTTGAAGTAAGTTGGTACCAGAACAATGTAGCAAGTAAGTAGTTAACTAGACTCTGGGAGGGAAGCTAGGTTTGGAAGCTTATATTATCCAAACCACCAGCACAGAAAATCTGAAATTAATCAAGATTTAAAGAAGGTACTCGTCCAGATTAACTTTCAAATACTTAAAATTACTCAATTCAAAACAGATTATTTAGTAGAAATAACTACTTAATTATTGTAGTAGGGAGTCGCTTACAAACTCAAGGTACTTATAATATTATGCACTCAGTTCACCAAATATTTCACTATATTACAAGTTACAAATTAATTTGAAACTTTCAGTCATAATTGCATTTCTTTTGCTTTATATAACTTGGTTTGTTTAATTTATTAACTTCTTAAAATAGTTTGTATAATAATTTTCTCTTATAACTTCCTAGTTCAACTTGCATTGTATAACTTTCTCAAAGTCAACCCAAAAAATATTGTAAACATTTCTTTTTCATGTTATTATCGTATGTATCAATACATACAAATTGTAACACCTATTATGTTTTTAAAAAGAGCAACCATGGAGTTTCTTGCCCGTTCTTCTCCATAGGAAGCTACTTTTGGAATGGGCAACTAGAAGCAAACCCATTTATAATTTTGACGTTCATAAGTGCTTGTAAAGGCCTACATGAAATAAATGATTTGATTTGATTTGATTACCTTTCACACTTTTATAGTCAATGGGAACCAAAGATTATTTACTTTATGATAGGAACTAGGAACACAATGTAACTTATCTTTCATAAAGGAAATTACTCCCACAACAGATGTTTGACTGTATGCTGCAATCATAGCCATCATGTAGCATCACAGCATTAAAACGATTTACTGATTCGCACCAATCTCAAAACAAACGAATGTTCCATGTTCAATTGGTGAAAAATACATGAATTTCATACGCAATGCGATATTATGATACAGGCTTTCTGGAAAACCCTTATGTGATGAATATACAGTACAATCACCAACGTACAACTTACTCATATAAGCTAGGGTATGATCTCCTAGCCTTAATCAGAAATAAAACGTCAATTCGTATCACAATAACTTCTTGTATTCACTTTTAAAACACAATTTAATATCAATCGTAAGAAAACATAGTTTATCAGTCCACGAAGGAAGCGCAAGGGAAGCGCGCGCTCTAACTGTCAAAATCTCTTTTTAGTGTTGTCCTCACAGTAGAGGTAGTGTTGTCCGTATAAAACTAAAATGATTTAGTATACTTCGGTAAATATAGTATAGTTCCTTAATGTATGAAAAGAGAATATAACATACAGAACAACACAGGATAATATTAGTCTAACATTCGGCCATTCTGACCACTAAGTTTGTCCTCAAACTTCTCAAAGTCAAAGTCAAATCATTTATTTCATTTAGGCCTTTACAAGCACTTATGGACGTCAAAATTATAACTAAGTTTGATTCTAGTTGCCCATTCCAAAAGTAGCTTCCTATGGAGAAGAACGGGCAAGAAACTCCATGGTTACTCTTTTTAAAAATAATATAGTATTACAATTTGTATGTATTGATACATACAGTAAAAGCATGCGAAGATCATGTAGAATCGCAAAGATAAATGAGAGTAAAGTGACAATTAAAATGCTACATGGTGTTCACATTTACAAATTGGTTTATATTTTGGTACAAAGTTAAAGGTCAAAGTCAAGAGGTTATTCGCCAGCAAGAATTCATGACTGTGCCACCTTTACAGAGCTGCGTTCCTAGGACTGCCTCGAGGCCTTCACTCTTACTGGAGCCATCCACGCCTTCCAGCCAATCTAAACTCACGACATCTGCATTTGACCCCTCACCGCAAAGCCAAGAGGATGTCCACCAACAAGGCTTCACGATCGTGCCAACCTTCCAGAGTCGTATCTTTAACTAGGACGGACTGCATCGTGGCCTTCACTCCAACTGGAGCCATCCACGCCTTCCAGCCAATCTCAACTCACGACATCTGCATTTGACCCCTCACCGCAAAGCCAAGAGGATGTCCACCAACAAGGCTTCACGATCGTGCCAACCTTCCAGAGTCGTATCTTTAACTAGGACGGACTGCATCGTGGCCTTCACTCCAACTGGAGCCATCCACGCCTTCCAGCCAATCTCAACTCACGACATCTGCATTTGACCCCTCACCGCAAAGCCAAGAGGATGTCCACCAACAAGGCTTCACGATCGTGCCAACCTTCCAGAGTCGTATCTTTAACTAGGACGGACTGCATCGTGGCCTTCACTCCAACTGGAGCCATCCACGCCTTCCAGCCAATCTCAACTCACGACATCTGCATTTGACCCCTCACCGCAAAGCCAAGAGGATGTCCACCAACAAGGCTTCACGATCGTGCCAACCTTCCAGAGTCGTATCTTTAACTAGGACGGACTGCATCGTGGCCTTCACTCCAACTGGAGCCATCCACGCCTTCCAGCCAATCTCAACTCACGACATCTGCATTTGACCCCTCACCGCAAAGCCAAGAGGATGTCCACCAACAAGGCTTCGCGATCGTGCCAACCTTCCAGAGTCGTATCTTTAACTAGGACGGACTGCATCGTGGCCTTCACTCCAACTGGAGCCATCCACGCCTTCCAGCCAATCTCAACTCACGACATCTGCATTTGACCCCTCACCGCAAAGCCAAGAGGATGTCCACCAACAAGGCTTCACGATCGTGCCAACCTTCCAGAGTCGTATCTTTAACTAGGACGGACTGCATCGTGGCCTTCACTCCAACTGGAGCCATCCACGCCTTCCAGCCAATCTAAACTCACGACATCTGCATTTGACCCCTCACCGCAAAGCCAAGAGGATGTCCACCAACAAGGCTTCGCGATCGTGCCAACCTTCCAGAGTCGTATCTTTAACTAGGACGGACTGCATCGTGGCCTTCACTCCAACTGGAGCCATCCACGCCTTCCAGCCAATCTCAACTCACGACATCTGCATTTGACCCCTCACCGCAAAGCCAAGAGGATGTCCACCAACAAGGCTTCACGATCGTGCCAACCTTCCAGAGTCGTATCTTTAACTAGGACGGACTGCATCGTGGCCTTCACTCCAACTAGAGCCATCCACGCCTTCCAGCCAATCTCAACTCACGACATCTGCATTTGACCCCTCACCGCAAAGCCAAGAGGATGTCCACCAACAAGGCTTCACGATCGTGCCAACCTTCCAGAGTCGTATCTTTAACTAGGACGGACTGCATCGTGGCCTTCACTCCAACTGGAGCCATCCACGCCTTCCAGCCAATCTCAACTCACGACATCTGCATTTGACCCCTCACCGCAAAGCCAAGAGGATGTCCACCAACAAGGCTTCACGATCGTGCCAACCTTCCAACCTATGAACTTATCAAAAGTTTATTTATGTAGTCTTATTTCAATAATTCAACAATACAACCAAACTGAATTAGTATGAATCTTTCAATACATTTCACATCTCAATACAGAGGCTCGTAAGAATTAATAACAGATAATCAAGGTAAAAATTGTACAAATCTTTAATTTATTCATTCAATTTTCTTCGTCTGGTATTGTTTTATTAATTAACAATTCATTAAAATCACTACACTTCTCAATTTAAGCTTTTTTCTTTTTAGTTAATACCATTTAATCAAATTATAACTCTACAAGTTGTAAAGCGTGAGTGGAAAAGCTTTCTGCTCCTTCGGAACTATATCCCTGATGAGGGATACGAGGGATTCTTTAGCTGTGCCCTAACAGGGCCTATAATGGTACCTACTTAGTTTTAAGCCTCTTCAACATCTATTGTAACATTATGGAATGCAAATAAATATATATGAATATAAACATAACCAGATGTCATCATCTTTAAATATAAGTTCCAATCACCATATAAATTGTTCTTTATCAGTCAGTTTTTTTTTTTTTCAATTAATGGTTCAAAACTAATAAATACTAAGCAATGCTCTTTCTTAGTTGTTGACTGTAAAACACTTGTGGTTGTACTTACTGACTTGTTAAAGATGTTGTTGACACCCCACTGAATTCACTCCTCTGATCCTCCACAATCTTGGTTCCTATTTTATAAGTGGTCAGAATAGACTCACAACATCAATCAAGAAAATCATCATAAACTGTACATGTAATTTTCTGTGAGAGAAGGTCTAACATACAATATGTGCTGAAATTTAGTCTCAGAATAAAATGTCTTACCTCTCAGGAAATTACAAGATTTCCTGTCATAAAGAGAGTATAGAGAGAAATGTTAACTCGTATCGTTACCATCCATAAAAGTTCAGGTTCAGTTTATTTATAATAATCTATATGTTTTACTGAGTGCCCTGGTATGCATTCAACTTTTTAATGGGCTAGGACAAATTACTTATTAATTGCCTAGTCTTTTATTCTTTAACTGTCTCACATACTTCTTTTTCAGTATGGTATAATGTATTCTGATGGTATAGCTCCTGTGTAGTATCAGACAATTTTATGTATAACTAATGTTGTTTTGTTCCAACTCAAACCTATCTCTTATTGACCCAATTGCCATATTCATTTATTAAGTTAATAATATCTAGACTGCTTTCGATTCAGATTTCAAAGCCGAAATTTCTTTATTTTGTATTTATTTGATTCTAGTATACATATCTTTAAGCACTTCGGGTTATTTTTAATGGTTGAGAAAACTGGTCTCAGCATCAAGTGGTGGATTCCAAATTAAAATGACATCTTTCAAAAAGAACATATCTGATCTGGCTACTCAGATTACTGACACTACTGAGTTATATTTTCTTCTGATTAATTGACACTACTGATTTATATTTATTTATTATGCTTCAGTCTGTAAAATCCTTTAAGTAAATAATATTTACTACAATTGCTGCATCTTTACTGTGATTAAACTATCCTTAATGTGTTACAGTCCTATAATGTACCTGTTAGCTGTAATATCTTAAATTAATTTCTTTAAATTATTTTTATAATATTATTAATTCTATTATAGATGACTGTGTACCGAAAAAAAAGCGAAGTAGTGTAAACTCAAGATATAGTTATCCTGAGTGGTACACTGTTGAAGTAATTCGCGACATAAGGTTGAAGGCTTTTTTGCATAAAAAGTACAAGGCAACCGGGTCAAGGGTCGATTACGAAGCTTTTGCTAGGTGTAGAACCGACATAAAAAATAAGTTAGAAGTGGCACAGGAACACTATAGGAACCGCGTTCAGGGTCAACTGTTGAGTGATCCGAAATCTTTTTGGAGTTACGTCAAGTCCAAGAGAGGTAGAAGAACTCCACAAGTGATCATGAAAGGGGGAGTGGCATTATCCAATCAGCAGTCTGTAGAAGAGTTTGCGAAGTATTTTTATTCGGTATATAGGGAGGAGCGACCGGAGTTGGATGTGGACTCAGCCATAGCTAGCGCAGGTAGTCGAAATGGAGCGGCGCGAGTGCACTTGGACCAATTACAATTGGTAGACGTGTGTCGGGCACTAAAAGAACTTAAACCGAAACGGTCCGCAGGGCCTGACGGCATTCCACCGTACATATTTAAGGACTGTCGAGTAGCGTTATCCAAGCCACTGCTCCACATTTTTAACCAATGTATTAAAGCTGCCGTCTTTCCAGAGAGGTGGAGAGTGACCCGCGTTGTCCCAGTTCCGAAGGCGGGGTTAGCAGGGTCAGTAGATGGGTACAGACCAGTGGCAGTATTATCGACGCCGGCAAAGGTATTGGAAACGGCTATACATAGGAGCATTTACCTTCAGGTTAAAGCACATCTATCAGATGCTCAGCATGGGTTTCGACCAGGAAGAAGCACCACCAGTAATCTGCTCTGCCATATGACCCATCTGGTGCCGACGGTGGATAGTGGGGGACAAACTGATTCTGCGTATTTTGACTTTCGAAAGGCATTTGATTTAGTCGACAAAGACATGTTGCTTAGAAAATTAGCAGGTGTTGGTTTTACCCCACACACTCTCCACTTTTTTGCCAGTTATTTGAGGGATCGGCAACAATATGTAGAATATGCGGGTCACGTGTCAGATCCATATTTCACGAGGTCTGGGGTAAGTCAAGGGAGTAATCTTGGCCCTTTATGCTTCCTTCTGGTGGTAAACGACCTGCCAGAAGTAGTTCAAGACGCGTATTGTCTGTTGTTCGCTGACGACCTCAAATTGTCCCTCACGGTTAAAAGCAAGGATGACTGTGTCAGGCTACAGGATGACATTGATAGGGTGGTGAGCTGGAGCAAGGATAACGTACTACAATTCAATAGCTCAAAGTGTGTGACCATCACCTTTTCCCGCGCACACAAGCCCATCTTGCATACCTACTACATTGACGGGCTACCTTTGGAACGGGTCGCTGTAGTTAAAGATTTAGGGGTGGAATTTAACACAAGTCTGACTTTTCGTGACCACATCATGCGTAGCTGTAAAAGGGCTTATAGAAATTTGGGGTTTGTACTTCGTACGGTCCGAGGATTCACAAATGTGAAAGCCATTATAGCACTATATAATGCATTGGTGAGGAGCCAGTTAGAGTGTAATGCAGTCATCTGGGCCCCACATGAAGCTAAATATAGTCTCATGCTGGAGAAGGTTCAAAATAAATTTATTAGATATTTATATATGCGGTACTATGGAGTATATCCCTTTTACCCATTGATGTATCCCACCCTATTTATTCTGGGTATGGTGGGATACAACGAGTTAAGGGTGAGGAGAGATCTGGCACTGACCTCATATTTATTTCAATTATTGAGAGGCAAGGTGCATAATGCAGTCGTTCTCGGCCAGTTGGGTCTGTGTGTGCCGGACAGGTACGTGTGGCGCCGGCGGCGGCCGCCACTGCTGGTGGTGCCGCGCGCTCGGACTAACTTGTTAAGGGAGGCGCCGCTGACGCGTGCACTCCGCATGCTCAACCTCATAGCGAGTGAAACGGACCTATTTTATTGTTCTCGGAGTGAATTCACAAGGAATGCATTATTTATTATTAGTTATAGATAGTAAAGACTGTAGTTTTAAGTATAAATAATTTATATGTAATTAAGGCGCATTTATCGCATTGGGGTAACCTGTAATGGTAAATGTATGTAGATGAATAAATAAATAAAAATAAAATAAAATAAATAAATAAATCATCCAACATTCAGATAGAATAAGCAGTTTAACTTTTTCTAGGTGAGGCAATTTACAGTTAATAATATGGAAAAGATCATTTAAAAAGATTACCATTTTTATAATTTTCACTTTAGATACTCTTTAAAATAATAACAAGCAATGATATTTGCTTGGAATGAAGTTTTACTTAACAATGATGTATGCTATTGGCAGTACCAAGATATTGGTAAAACATACTTACTGTCTGAAACATACTGGCTTGAAGCATTTAGTTTCATAGTTACTTTATTAATAAAAACCAGTTTAGTGTTTATAGCACTTTAAAGTATTTGATTATCCATTATTAATACCTGTTATCACCGCTTTGGATGTACATAGAATAGTCAAGAGCTGTGTCGCACGGTTTTTGTTGGTTGTCAATTAACCACTTTATTTTCTACCTCTATTTGTAAGTGATTATTTCAATTTTGATTATTGTAATATTGGCTTTATATCATGAATATCCTATTGTTATATCCTATTTACTTATTTTTATAGGTACTTCCTTTGTCTATTTCAGTAATGTATGTAAATAATGCATTAACACCAAATCGTTTGGCCATCATCCCCATGAACTATGCAATTAGCTTTACTTGCTTTATTTACTCTTTTCTCATGAATATTTTATGTATTCAATGTGTAGCAAAAATAACACCATACATAATTACTCAGGGTATAAATGTTTACCTCAGAGTATCTGTCATGTTCCCAGCTGGTTTATGGATGTCTAATGAAATATATTGTTGTACATTTACTCACCTTAAAAATGTATGCATCAAATGGATCAATAGCAAACTCTGTTCACATCCATGTAAAACTGCACTTATGTGCTAAATTATATTTTGAATGGCACCCATTATGTACAACAAAATATCTATAACCTAGAGAAAACTCAGTACCGAAGCTCTGAAATGTCAGCTCAAATAGTTTTTAGTATATAGAGATAAATGTTGAGCACTAAATGCCGTACCTTTTTTTTTAACCAATAATTCAATTTAAAAATTAATTTAATTGATTAATATATTAATTAAACAGATAATTGTATAATTCTATTAGCTTTAAAGAACCATATTTTGCATACCCGTAATACGGGTGAAATATGTTTTGTACACAACTTACATAATTGTTAACACCTTATGTAAAACCATATTTCAAGCAAAATAAATGATTTATGATTTATGTTTCTGGTTTTATATTTGTATGCCATGACAAGTGGCAAACATGTTTTAAGCACATACCTTTAATAATTGTATTATCCTACATGCATGCACCTGCGTGTGTATGCATGTATACACATGTTTGGGCAATTAAATGATTGTTTTCTATTCCATGGATTAATTGGAATGAGAAAAAAAAATATATTAATGCTTATACCTGATTGTCCAATGTCTTGGGTACCTGTTGCATCGCGGCGGAGAAGGTGTCTAATCGCCATCAGGCGTAGTGTGTGTCAAGCAGTAATCTACACACAAGAATCTTGTCTGGTCGTCGTCATTATAGGCTCCACAAGTTGTTGACCATGTCGCTTTGTTTTCCTTGAGTAGATAAGTCCTTGATACATTATTGCGGTTGAGCAATCAGTGCTGTGGTCATCTCGTCTTCGTTTAAGTGTTTCGCATAGTGTGGCGTGATCATTAATTTTATTGTATTCGGAGCATTCGCGCCCCATTGGTAATTAGGCGTTTTCTGTTCTTCCCGCTTCTGATATAAGCTAGGGTATGATCTCCTAGCCTTAATCAGAAATAAAACGTCAATTCGTATCACAATAACTTCTTGTATTCACTTTTAAAACACAATTTAATATCAATCGTAAGAAAACATAGTTTATCAGTCCACGAAGGAAGCGCAAGGGAAGCGCGCGCTCTAACTGTCAAAATCTCTTTTTAGTGTTGTCCTCACAGTAGAGGTAGTGTTGTCCGTATAAAACTAAAATGATTTAGTATACTTCGGTAAATATAGTATAGTTCCTTAATGTATGAAAAGAGAATATAACATACAGAACAACACAGGATAATATTAGTCTAACACTCATATGCTTCAAAGAACACACAATCAAACCTTCCAAGCAAAACCCAGACATGAGCATTGGTGTGAGACTCCTCAAAGTCTCATACAATAATTTGTAGTCGAGTCGGTGACTGGATACCATACTAGCATCCTTACCAGAAACTTTAACTTGCACGTTCCCTGGACAGACGGCCAATCCGTTCAGACTTCGGCCGTTTAGGGGGACTTCTAATCCGCAAACCGAACTTACCATACCTGCCCCTTCCTTTCTTTTCAATTCAAAAGAAATATTGTTCGCTACTTACAGACACGCCGCCAATATCACACTTTCACTCGTCGCCAAATGTAGTGTTCGCCCTACCTGTGTCTCCGCAATTACCATCCGACAATTAGGATATCGGCCCGCTTGCCCACACAACGTCTTACTCCCGTGCCACACACTCTCCCCGTTTCCCGCCAACTGGCCATAGAGTATAGTGTGCACTCTCCGCGTCTATGCGACAACGAGACGACAGATATCGGTGATAATACAGTACACTACAATGACATTTTTAGTATGGTCTGTGCCTTTTTGGTAATAGACCGCGGGTTCGATTCCCGCCTTATGGCATGTAGATAGCTAGGTAACTGTCTAATATAAAAGTAGTAACAATCATTTAAATAAATAATTCTCCATCGTAATAACATCGATATTTTATGAATTGTGGTGAATGGAACTCTTCCATTTTGGATACTTATGCGTTTTATCACAAATCCAAAGTGGATTCACTATAAATTAAGAAACGTAACGTTGAAAGCAAAAGCGTTTAGGTAGTTGTTTTTCATACAAATTCTAAGCATTTATGAAAACTAGTCACACGCCCCGTCTTCGCACGGTGGCAATGTAAAACCTTGGTGTAAACCTTCCTCTTGACCTACTCTATCTATTTAAAAAAATCGCACCCAAATTCATTGCGTAGTTTTAAAGATCTAAAGCATTCATAGGGACAGACAGAAAATGCAACTTTATAAAATGATCATTGTCAAAGAATTATCTTAAACTTGACTAGGTACTATCTCTTTTCCTAGTATCTAGTAGAGTAGTCTTTCCCTAGATCTAGAAGAGAACATATCGAGCTGTACATAGTATTGTTGATATTTTGTATAGTGTAGTTTGATTTTTAATTAATACTACTCTGATATTTCACGCAAGCTTGGTTATTTTTTATTTATAACCTCAAAATATTAACTTTTTTCGTAATTATTTTAGTTTCCTGAAGTGTCCGTTCGTGAAAACTTATTTCATAGGATTCCATATAATTTAAAGAGTTTATAGAAGTCACTTTCCATTCGAACGGTTCTTAGGCAGAACATGTATGGAACCGGAACAATGTCCTTTTTGCAGTATCCATCTTTCCTGTTTAAGTTGAATAACAAAAACAATTGAACATCGATAATCAAATGTTTCACGTTTTTTAAAAGAAGAACATCACAGAAACCAAGTTTCATTCGAAAACCTCAAACCATGAAGACTCTATGGCAATTCAAAAACCTGCTAGAATAAAACGGAAATTTCATACTTTAACCCCTAAGATCATTTGCATCATCGTTAGGATATCATCATTCTTCAAGTAACTGAAGAAATTATTTTTATGTTGTCTACATTTCAGATACCTAACGATTACAGAAAACCCTGGGATATTCTAAAACCATTATCAAATCAATTAATCTTATCATGGATTCACATCTTATATGGAATAACCAATATAAACGTGTCATCCTTAATTTTTCTAACTATTAGTTTACGAGCAGTGACAACATGAAGTTCTCGGCATTGTCTCTGTTCTGTCTTCTAGCGGTTGCCTGCGCGAGGCATATCACCCTCGAAGATGTCATCGATTTAGAAAAGAACACCGCGTATGGATACATTGACAGAATCGGGGTTCCTTTAGCTGAGAAAGTACGTAAAGCTGAGGAAGAAGCTCAACGTAATCCCAGCAGAATCGCCGGAGGTTCTCTTGCTTTTCTTGGACAATTCCCATATCAGGTATGAGTTTACAAAGATATTTTGAAGTTTTAATCATTTTCTGATTCACTTACGCTTCTTCCTTTATCTTTGCGTGGTGTAATTATTCATGTATCTCAAGTCTATTACAGAACCTGCATTGTTATTGTCATGTTTCATATATTTACGTTGGTTTTGAAAAACATTTTTCATAATATTTTAAATTTTTAGGTTGGTCTTCTCGTTGAGCTGCCAAATCGTGTCTCTTTGTCGAGTGCTGTTCTAGTATCTCCAACGAGAGTACTTACCGCGGCTCACAACTTGGATGATGGCGTTGCATTCGTGACAAGAATTAATGTCGTGCTTGGGTCAATCACTATTTTCACCGGTGGCACTAGAATTGTTACCTCTAACTTCGTTCTGCATGAGAATTGGACACCCTCTATCATCTTAAATGACGTAGCTATGATCAACTTACCATCGGCCGTAAGCAGTTCCAGTGAGTATTGGAAACAAATTACAAAAGTTTAAATTTCGAAAAATACTTCTTTAACCCAAAAATCCCTTAGCTTTGTGTTAAAAATTTATATCTGTAATTGTTAAGCTACATAATTAACAGCTTTTTTTTTACCGTGTTACGTGCAAAAGCTTTCATGATTGTGACTCACATTAATTTTCTAACAATTTGTCACCAGGCATCCTCGCTCCTATCGCTCTACCTTCTGGAAATCAGCTCAATGAAAACTTTGTTGGTGACACAGCGATTGTATCAGGTTTTGGGTTTACCCCGTCGTGTAAGTGATTTTTATTCATAATTGTATTATATTTCTTACTTAATAGAGTTTGGGTTTACAAATTAAAATAAACTCTTTTGCAAAAAAAGCGGGCACCTATGCGAAATCTTAGTTTTAAGGACTTTACGTGTATTTCAAAGGGTTTTAATGATTGTAATATGTTTCTAGCATCAAAAGAGTTAGCCGAGCATGCGTGAGAGTGTATTCTAAATTTGAATTTTGTACAATTGCTATGAAATTGGTTAAACCTTGTTTTGGACTAATTGCTGGCAGAAAGTTCGTCGGTGTTTTGAAAAGTTTTTGGAATGATTTTCAGGAAAATGATAATGCAGTTTTAATTAATGATTAATGTACTTTTTGTTAGATCAAAACATTTTTGAAAAACTATGCGTATTTGATAAAATGTTCACCCGCTCTAAATGTGCTATACTGATGGTTGATGGCAATGTTAAGAGTTTCGGTATTTTAGTGTAAAGCGTTCTATTGTTTAGATATTGTACCCACGTATTTTAAAATATCGCTTTTTCATAATTAAACACTATTTAGAAGAGTATCAGTACCTTTGGCTGCGACAAAACCAATTTAAAGTAAGCAGTGCCGATCACAACTCGCCTCCTATCGGACTTTGACATTTAAAAATACAAAATTTTGTGATAAATGTTAAAATTAACCACATGAAAAATGGTGCGGAGGGTTGAAGCTATCTGAAAAGTCAAATTATTGCCGCGTTGAAGCTCTCTATAACTCCATAGGTATCGGTTTACTAAACGACGATTTAGCTGAAAGGGAGTCAAAAATTCAAAATTATTGGCCAAACGTATGTTTCTTAAGAAATGAGCAGATAGCCAATTATTGTTATGATTTAATCAGGAAAGTGCTGTAGATGCCAGAAAATCTCATTGTAGGCAAGTTTATTTATTAAAATGTCCATGGGATGAAGATACGCTATTTGAACGCTCAGACTCATAGGTCTTCAGTGATCTACGGAGTTTCCCAAGAGACGAGGTTGTTTAAAAATCAGTGATTACGAGACCTTAAGACCTCGTGCTCACAGTCTATGCGCTATTTTCTGTATTTTGTAGAATTTCAAGACTTTTAAAAATGTTAAAGTCCGATAGGAGACGAGTTGTGATCGGCACTGCTAACTTTAAATTGGTTTTGTCGCAGCCAAAGGTACTGATACTCTTCTAAATAGTGTTTAATTATGAAAAAGCGATATTTTAAAACACGTGGGTACAATATCTAAACAATAGAACGCTTTACACTAAAATACCGAAACTCTTAACATTGCCATCAACCATCAGTTTAGCCCATTTAAAGCGGGTGAACATTTTATCAAATACGCATAGTTTTTCAAAAATGTTTTGATGTAACAAAAAAGTACATTAATCATTAATTAAAACTGCATTATCATTTTCCTGAAAATCACTTCAAAAACATTTCAAAACACCGACGAACTTTCTGCCAGCAATTCGTCCAAAACAAGGTTTAATCAATTTCTTAGCAATTGTACAAAATTCAAATTTAGAATACACTCACACGCATGCTCGGCTAACTCTTTTGATGCTAGAAACATATTACAATCATTAAAACCCTTTGAAATACACTTAAAGTCCTTAAAACTAAGATTTCACATAGGTGCCCGTTTTTTTTGCAAAAGAGTGTATATGTCTATGACGAAACAGCTGGAGTAACCGCTAATCAACAGCTGAGCTTCGTGGCCGTACCTGTGATCCCCAATGCTGAGTGTGCCGCGCTCTGGCCCACTATCATCCAACCATCTAACGTATGCACCAGCGGTGCTGGTAACAAGGGCATCTGCAGTGGTGACTCCGGTGGTCCTCTTATTGTTGTCCGAAACAACAGACCACTCTTGGT
This sequence comes from Helicoverpa armigera, assembly GCF_030705265.1. Lineage (NCBI taxonomy): Eukaryota > Metazoa > Arthropoda > Insecta > Lepidoptera > Noctuidae > Helicoverpa > Helicoverpa armigera. The sequence continues at coordinate 4,943,506 of NC_087135.1, read as the reverse complement.
AAGTAGGACCTAATGCACCAGTACCAGTATTTATCTATTTTGTATACTTTCCGCAATGGGGAGAGTTAGATTACCTCGAAAAGCTATCTAGTGAAGCAGTTGAGACAAACATCAAATACAGAGTAATGATTTTCTAATTTCTCCCTTTTTTTACAGATTGGTATTTCATCGTTTGGAGGAGGGTGTGGAAGCAGTAGTCCCTCTGGATTCGCCAGAGTAACTTCTTTCATGACCTGGATCAACAACCGCCTTTGAACTGTTTAATGTAATAAATATCTATTAAAACTGTAAATACATTAACATTTTTATTATTCCGTTCATTAAATCAATAATTTAGCAATTGTCATTAATTTCAACTTTCAATTGGTGCTGTAGAGGCTGTATAATAATAGTTTTTATTTATTGGTTATATTATTTAATACTGTAATTTCAATTGTAATCCGACGATTACAATTGAAATTATTTTCTTTTAATTAAGACAGAGTAGGTGTTTTACAATAAATTGTCAGTCCTGCCAACGAGCCCATCCAATAAACAACTTAAATTATAACATTTTTCATTTGAGTAGAAGGTAGTTTTACCGGTCCTACAGTTACTGCCTACATTGCTCCCCTGGACATTGTTTTTGTAGACTAATCGCATATAGTGAACGCACATGTATTGGGGCCAAGCGTCGAATGTCCTTAGCGCAATCATTAGGATGATGCGGTTTAGCAGATGTACAAAGTTTCGTAGAATTCATCAAAATAATTACAAAAGTCGTTACTGAATTTGAACTCAATAATAGCACCTGATGGTTCATGATAAACAGTGTGCAATATTAGTCATGATTAGGTAGATAGAAAATGATGCTACCTATTAGTGCTAATCATAATTATAGGGACCCAATAACAGTCTTTGGTTTTAGAATATAATTTTAACGATAAGAATAGTCATACAGGTAGGTACAAAGAAACCAGAACAGATAAACATCAAATTTAGGTCTTATTATTACTGAATGTTCCACTCGGTTTCAGCCGCCGAAATACATAGGAGAATTCATAAAATGTACATAAGGAAATAAAAAGGGGAATTCATAGAGTGTACATAAGGAAATACATAGGGGTGTTCATAGAGTGTACATAAGGAAATACATAGGGGAGTTCATAGAGTGTATATAAGGCAAATCATAGGGGAGTTCACAGAGTGTACATAAGGAAATACATAGAGTTCATAGAGTGTACATAAGGAAATACATAGAGTTCATAGAGTGTACATAAGGAAATACATAGGGGAGTTCTTAGAGTGTATCCTCCCTTCAAGTAATTAATGTTAACTATGACAAACTTTTAAGTTTTCCGATCGTATATAAAATATCCGATTTTTCTCGTATATCAAAGGTTTTCATTCTTTCCAATCTTGAAGAAGTAAACGCAAAGCAACACTGTAATAAAATACATCAACATCATTATAATCTGCCTAGCCTTTTCCCGTGTTAGGATCGGCTTTCAGCTGAGAGGAAGCTAAGTTTGTTTTACATGGAGTCACTGCCTATCTAACCTCCACAACAACCCCAAACCCAGTAGACAGGTTATCCGATACCACTTAGCAAGGTTAGTTGTCAGACTTTCTGGCTCCTGACTACCCTTAGCAACTGCCAAAGATGTCCAAATGACAGCAGGTCATGACAAGATGGGTACTGGGCACCCATCCACGGATTGACCTCGCCAAACGTTTCTTGACCTTATGATCGGTCGAACCGTGCGGCTGTTACTTAGCCAGGACCATAAAAAACAAGTACAGGAAATAATTTATCTTTATTTGCCTATCTAACAATTAATTACATATTAATCCAAGCTATTACATTGAAGTGCTAGTCATCGTGTAAAAGTGTTTAAAGATATTATTATATAAATAACATGGGTGCGTCTGTTTGCTGTAAATAAAAAAATCCGCTTGAAATGATGCATTAGGGCTTAGTTGTTAATACGGACATCATCCTCTTACTCATACAATAAAGAGGAAACTTTTTTTGTATCTATCCTCAAAACTGAAAACCATGATCCGATTTCTTAAAAAAATTCTTACTCTGTTGGGAAGCTAAATTATCCCTTATAGTGCGAGTGAAACCTTGCAAAGAGCTACCTACTATTTTATGTATCAAAACAATTTTATTTTTGACTGTCTATCTATTTGATTCAACTACTTCATTTATGTCATGGCTGGACCGATTTTAACGGCACTTTCACTGGCAGAAACCATGGCTTTATAGCCAGATGCAGGATTTAGTTCCTGTTAGACACAAACACAGGTCAATCCGCGGAGAACAGCTAGTAGTTAATATATAATTAATCAATACATTTTCATTGATCAATAATAGGTACCTTTCACTGTATTTATCAGTATTTAGGAAAAACCTTTTCGTATTGGGTTTATCAGCGAATTAACACTCATGTTTTGAAATAGGTAAGCTCTTATCGTTAATGTTTGTATATTCATGCTATGCCAAACTTTGCACTTGCGTATGTATGTACATAACTACCTAATTTGTTACATTTTAGGCATAGCAACTCACCTTCGCTAATAGAATCACCTATTCTGAATGTAGGTATACCGATATTCAAATTCCACTTAATCAAAATATGAAAATTCCGTAAGTACCTATAAACGAAAGATACCTTTAACCCTTAACCTAGCATACCTTACTTAAACATATTTTCGTTGGTCAAACTTATCACTTACTACTTAAACACAATTTAACTATTTCAACATCCGCAATGAAATGTGTTAAAGAAATATGTAATGAATATGTAATAAAAGGTAAAAATGAGATTGGGTCATTTCTCCATTTATTCATCACGAGCTTGGATTAGTTAAAACACAGTACTTAATATGTGAAAATTCTATTTTAATAAGGTACCTTGATTTTCCCCCATCATGCGAGCTTGGCGACAGATCGTGCGGGAGTAATAGCTAAAAAACGGTTTGGTGGACAACGACAGGCCAGTTAAATGAATAATTATAAACTATTGATTTCCCTTTTGTTATAAAAACACATTAAGGTATTGAGTAGCTGATTTCAACGATGTTGTCCAAAATCTAGGCTATGAATGGAAGGAATCAATCAATTTTTATGTACAATGCATGTACATAAAAGTCACCTAATCTGTAATCTCAGGATTTGAAGTACCAGGTCTTTGTTGATAAAACAAATGATATCACATTATTAACGATTTAATCTTAAAAATAATCGGAAATCTGTACTATAAATACGTAGAGAGCGAGAGTTTGTTAACTTAATAGTTCTTCAATATCGGCAAAATGAAGTTCGTGGCACTGACACTCCTGGCGCTCGCGGCGGTGGCCTCCGCAAGGAACGTCCACCTCGAGGATTCTATTGATCTGGAAGATATTACCGCTTGGGGATACCTCACCAAATTCGGTATTCCAGAGGCTGAGAAAATCCGCAGCGCTGAAGAAGCTAGCTCTGCTAGCAGGATCGTCGGTGGTTCATTGTCCAGTCTCGGACAGATCCCTTACCAGGTAAGATTTGCTTTACTCTGTCAACTCAAATACTTATTCGTAAATTGATTCTTAAACTTTGACGTTAATAATTTTGATTTTCCTTCTGTATAGGCTGGTCTCGTCATTGACTTGTCAGGTGGCCAGGCTGTCTGCGGAGGCTCCCTGATCAGCGCTTCCCGTGTACTGACCGCTGCTCACTGCTGGTTCGACGGCCAAAACCAGGCCTGGAGATTCACCGTTGTTCTTGGTTCCACCACATTGTTCTCCGGCGGTACCAGAATCGCTACATCCAATGTTGTTATGCACGGTAGCTGGACTCCTAGCCTTATCCGTAACGATGTTGCCGTGATCAGATTGGGCACCAACGTTGGCACCTCAAGTAAGTACCTACATTTTAGCCGATGAATTTAAGGTTGAATATGCACTTACAATTTTGATTTAAGCGTTGATAGAATAGAACTTCAACTTTCATCTTGTGATAAAACTTTATTTTTGTAAGTCATTATTAATGATTGCATTCAATACCCACTAATGCCTTGACTGTCTAATGTCTTGGCACTTCATACTGAGTTTAATTAATTTTGTTTCACAGACACCATTGCCATCATCGCTCTGCCCAGTGGCAGCCAGATCAACGAGAACTTCGCCGGTGAAACTGCCCTCGCCTCCGGCTTCGGTCTCACCAGTGACAGTAAGGAATCCCTCTTATTGCCTTTTAATTCATAAAGCTTTAGTTCCAATTTCAAAACACTTATTTTTTAATAGGCGGCAGCATCTCCAGCAACCAGGCTCTGAGCCACGTCAACCTGCCAGTGATCACCAACGCTGTGTGCAGATCCTCATTCCCCCTCCTGATCCAGGACTCCAACATTTGCACAAGCGGTGCCAACGGCAGGAGCACTTGCCGCGGTGACTCCGGCGGTCCTCTCGTCGTCACCAGGAACAGCAGACCACTCTTGGTAAGACGATGCTTAAGATCTTCATTATTATTCCAACTGCAGCTACTTAATCAAGTTACATTGTTCGTATTTTCTGTTCCTCATCTATTTCTTTCTTTCCTACAGATCGGTATCACCTCCTTCGGATCTGCCCGTGGTTGCCAGGTTGGATCTCCCGCTGCCTTCGCCAGAGTCACCTCTTACATCAGCTGGATCAACGGCCAGCTCTAAATATCAGCAGAATATTTTGCCATACCTACAGAGCTATTTTTAAAATCCGTTAATTTAAATAAATGTTTTATTTATTTAAAGTTACTTTCTTTCTACTTACTTTTTACTTGATAGATCGTTCTCAATGAATATTTGTAAAAACTCCAATATTTTGTCATTATCTTAATAACGAAAGATTATTTTGATGAATTTATTCGGTTCTCAATAAAAGCAGCTAATTAGTCGCTATCAGACAGAAACGCAATAACTTATATAAAATAAATAGGTGCCAAAATAGTGAGTAATATGAATACTACATCCTTTGATAAAATATGTAGATACCTATCTATACATCAACGTAATGGTTTTGAATACGTAGTTAAGCGTTGCTTGTATATTTGTGTAGTTTACCAGAGCGATTCTCCTCCACGAAGGTCCTCGTGCATAGGTACGTGGATACATGATTATTGACCAACTTATCAATTTACATCGCGTTGACTTCTTATTCTTCTACAAAATGTTTTCAAATCCGGACCTTTAGACCTAAAAACTATAAATAATTTGGCGTGCGTTACACACCTGAAGGCTGTAAACAAAGTCCTCGTGAGCGCGTTCGTTAGCACTCGGGAAACTCAAATCGAGTCATGGCCCGACGCCGCCGAACACCGACGCCAATTAGAATCAGCGTATGACGTGGCGTCATCATTGCCACGTCACACTTCCTGGGCCGCTAAAATTGTGCCAATATCGAATTCACTTTAATTTTATTTATTCTAGACTAGCGACCCGCCCTGGCTTCGCACGGAATATCAGTATTTCCCCACAACTTAATGAATGTTATTAAGTATTCATGTAAACCTTCCTCTTCAATCACTCATATATTTAAAACGCATGAAAAGCGGTTGCGTATTTTTGAAGATTTAAGCGTACACACGGATATAGGGACAGAAAATGCGGCTTTGTTTTTATAATACCAATGTAGTGATGGAACTTGAGTTACGCGAGGAATCTAGAATATGATGACGATTTAGGTAGGTACCTACCTACGGAAAACGTCAATCATATCGCATATAGGTGACTATTTAAGTAATTATATCGTAAGCCGATACTACACTTTATCTTATAATGTATGTGATTAATATATTTTTAATCATTAAATATCCATCACGATTACAAATACATTAAAATGCGATTGCCAAAAGCGCACTCTTAGTCTAGTAAGTCTAGTAGAGTCGAGAGCTGTTGTTATGGAATAAATTAGTCATAACACAGCGTAAATTTAATTACCGTGATAATTGCCGCACCGGGGTTAATCGCCAACTAATGCCGAGTCGATGTCGGAGCCTCTCAAAGAAAATCATTGGACTAGATTAAATTGATTACCCACGTCGCACACTGTCTTTAGTATTATGCCTTTATGCACATTAGCGCATACAGAAATGAGATTTAGTTGGTTGCTATTCTTGTGCTTTATAGAGTAGATTTAACAGGTTTTCATTTGTTATTTGAACTGCTCAGTTGTCGAACCTATCCCCCCTTATCAATATTTTGTAGTTTGGGCCTGAGGCGATCCTGACACATTTAAAATTTATAAATGTGATCGTTATGTAGAAGATTGTGATCATAATAGGCTAGCTCACCACCTGTAAAATAATTATTCTTATCTTAAGTAATTGGATTTCAGTTCTGAAATATATGTACGAGTAAAAACCCAATCAGATTAATTCGTATTACGTACCAAAACGATTTTAACATCCATTTTTTTTTAGTTTTCATAGTATGTTGTCATTTCATCATGACCAAGTTATTTGTCAAACTTCAAACAGCCAGGGCGCGTCGTGTTGTACCTAAGTAAATTGTAGACAACGAAAGCCTTCGCGCCCGCCCATGAACTTGACGCATACGCGTTCAACTAGATGCTGGTGGAAATTACTTGATACTTGCAGGCAGATAGGTACTAAGTGAATATTTTGACAAAAAAAAATATCAAGTCGCATAACAATAGTGAAAGGTATAATAAATGCAGAAATAAATGGAAATGGGTCGATATGATTGCAACTCTTTCCTGAAACACTGAACAATCAAAATTGTGTCACAGAATAATTAAAAACTACTGTCCGAGACCGTAAATGAAGGCTGATTAATTTTATACTTAAAAGTGTAGGTATTATAGGATACGATTGATTTACGTCTAATTGCACAATTATTTATATCAAACAGGATTGAATGGTGATACTAATACGATATCACGTACACATTAATACTCTTTAATATCAGGGATTATTCTTTAACGCTTTTTAGATTGCAACTAAAGCAAATGGATTATGATAAATATACGATAATTACATAATGCAAGCATCATAATTAAAAATAATATGGTATAAGTATCCATAATTGCATTATCTACAGAGCAAGCGCATTAATAGTACCTACCTACCAGTCTTCTGGCAAGTGCTTAGATATGTTGTATATGTAGATATCTAATCCTAATATCCTTATATTTTTACCAAGACAACCGATTAGTGTGGACCATGTGTGGACTATAACTTAAAGTACCAAAACGCTTCAGTCGTAGTCTACAAAAACGTATCACCGTAAACTCCATAATCCGGCGTGCAAGTTTATTAAATGTCAGTAGCATGCGGCTCCGACTAGCGTTCTGTAGAAAATTGAGATGAAACAATATGGAATTTCAATAAGTGCGACTGAAATAGACGAACTCTAGACTTCCTTTAACATTATTTAATAACGTTACTTTATTAAATTTTCTGTACTGCCTATCCTGAGACGTGGATAGATAGATAAGTTATTGAGTTTAGTGCGTTTTTATTTTTGGATTTTTACAAGCTTTAGTCAAGTACCTAAGTAGTATCCATACATTTAAACCTCTTTGTTGTTGTTCTACTTGTGGCTATGTTAGGGAGTTAAGTTCTGCAAAGTGCTCGTACCTACCAAGTTCAGACCGTCCTGAAGCAGGCCATTAATTCCTTTGAACGACTTTATTTCTCTTGTATGTATGTATTATATAGCATGGAGCCATAAAGTGAATCAAAGAATAGGTACTACATATACCTATTAAAAAGCACTCTATGTGGTACCACAGATTATATAGTGGTACGGCATTCTGTTTGTTTTTCAGTTATAATCAGTATCAATTGTTCACTAAATTTAGTTTGACGTAAATAGCCACATTATCTACTTACCTATACCTACTATGCTGATTTGTTGCGTATCAGTCTTTTATGGCATTGAACTGATTTTCATAATCTAGCTTGGGCTACAGGTTGCAGTACCTACCTAGCTACGTTCCCTTTCAAGCGTGAGCTGAGGTAAGTTTAATAGTGTCCTATATGGTTTAAAAGGAATAGTAGTTGGGTAGGTACCTAAGTATATACCTAGGCATCAAAGAATGCTTTATGCATGACGCGAAAAAAAACGTCATCAAAGCGCCTAATTCTATCATAGATAAGTAGGTAATCACGAATGGATTGGTATTGATAAAATTTATGAAAATCAATATCGTCAAAATTATTATGACGTGTGATACAACGATACAACACGAAGCAACTAATAAGTACCTAGATAATCTATGATACAACTAACAACCATTAACAATTACTTACAATTATGGAAAAAATTTAAAAATAGTCTCACCTCTTGTAACTTTCTTTACATAACTAATCGAAACACATCGTGAACAGTTCTCTCTGGAGAAGTTCCCCGTTGAAATCCCGTGTTAAATGAGTGAAAAAGGCAAACTTACCTGGGAAGTGGGAACTGGACGGGGAAGAATCCGCCAACGATGGGGCACTCGATGCCGGCCTGCCAGCGCGCGGGAAGCTTCCTCCGCACTTTCACTCGCGTGCTGGTAAAGTCTTTGATTCCACGGCACTAGCGGAGAGCTATCTTCTAGCGACATTTTAGGGGATTTTTTGAGGACCGCGCGCGCGGGCGACAAGAATATTTGACAGAAACATCGTGGCAAGAAGTTTTTATTATGACATCAAAAAAAAAAAAAAGTAGGGAGTGACCAAGAAGTTTGTACACATTGCTTCTAATGTACCTATTATTCAGGGACTTTATTTTTTCGTGCGGTTCAAACCTTAGGCAACCCTACGATCTATTGATTTATTTTATATGGACTGCCATTTACCTACTACCTGCATGGTAAGGTTAGCCATAGCCATTTACCTACTATAGCGGAGTGTGAGATAGGTACATAAAAGGAGTGCCTACAATATAAAGGGTGATTTTTTTGCTGGTATCTTTTTGGCAACACTGTTTTTGGTAGATCACGCGTGAATCGTGTCTTGTGTCATTGTAAAACTTGTTCAGTATGGTCTATAATTTAACCATGAATCAACTTACGAACGAACAACGCTTGCAAATTATTGAATTTTACTATCAAAGACGACAATGGCCGAAACGTTACTGTGAATGGCGGGCGTTACCGTGTGATGATTGGCGATTTTTTTTTTGCCCAAAATTTAAGAATTGGACATGCCTGACATGTGGTACCAACAAGACGGTGCCACATGCCACACGGCACGCGAAACAATGGCCTAATTGAGAGCAGGCTTCGGTGAACAGTTTAACTCACGTTTTGGGCCCGTCAATTGGCCGCCTAGATCGTGTGATCTAACGCCTTTGGACTATTTCTTGTGGAGCCAGCAACGATTGACGCACTGGGAGCCAATATTGAAGCATTTATTCGTAATATACCGGCTGATATGTTGGAGAGTGCCGAAATTGGGCCTTGCGAATGGGCCATCTAAACCGGAGCCGCGGCCAGCATTTGCATGAAATCATCTTCAAAAATTAAATTATATTGATCGTTCCATCGATTCCAATAAAGATTTCATCAAATTTTTCAAGTTTTTTGTGCTTTTTTTGAAAATCAAATCCTATACCTCTTAAAAAATCACCCGTTACATAGGTACATTCTCTCCCAATAGTAGGCACCTAAGTATACCTATTGGTTTACCTGACTACTCAAATCCAAGGTTCAGTGATCTTTGTCGGTTATCTAGTCTACCTTCTAATTAATGACGTCATATCAATTAGATAGATCTTATAGCTGCAATTACCTAAACTGTTTAGGCTAAACATTTATTTATAAAAATGATAGACGTCTAAAATAAGGTGATTAAGGTGATTGATGGTTGACGTTGATATTTCGATAATAATAGGTACGTTAAGCGTATTATATCATTATGTACCTAATCTCTTACGTAAATATCTTTCCAAAATTGACCACTGCCAGTGGACCTGGCAGGTGCAGGGAAAACCTATGTAAGTGGGGCTACACTGACGACAATAGCTGCGGGTGTGGTTCCATACCACAAACCATGCGGCACCTTCTATGCTGCCCACTATACCCCGACAGCTGCATAGTGGATGACCTGTATAACGCTACTGACAATGCCGTATGCGTAGGGAAATATTGGGCCACAAAAATTTAAGTTTGCCTCGACTCGCGAAGAAGAAGAAGTGGACCTACAACCCAAAAGACAAGAAAAAAAAAAAAAGAAACAACTATTTTTATCTCAATAACTTAAAAAAAAAAACTATTTATTACACGTTACGTTTTTTATAATAAAATTCTATTATCATTCTAACCAACATTTTTTATTTATTGCAACACCTACGATCTTCTTTCTCTCTCATCCAAATCGTAAAAGAAAGTGATGAAGCACACGGACTTAGGCGAAAGATGTTATTTTGCTTCTATGGACCGCAAGCAATGGCGTCGTTTTCTTTCATAGCAGCAGTCATTTTGACATTGACAGATCAAGAAACAAGCTTCTATTTTCTGGAAACTTATTTGCGTTTTTCTAGAAAATGAACGACAACGATGATGAGCTGACCACATTTTGTGACTCGGCGGTAATTATATTTTCTGCTGAAACTATAAAATCCATAAAAAGGGACGAAAATTTTTACAAGGTATTGTGGTATTTTTTAGGCATCTCTTGTCGAAGGATGTCGCCTGCCAGTGCGGATGCAAGGAGGAGATGACTGGCCACTAGCTGAAATTATTAGTATAAAAGAAATACGTGGACAAAGAGGATATTATGTGCACTATGTTGATTGTAAGTATGACAAATAAAAACAAATTGAGAAGTTGGAGCGGACCTTGTTTGTTAACATTCATCAAAATTCACCAAACATGTTGTGGTTTTTGAACTCCTTCACTCAAAAAGATTAAAGCACTAGACAAGGACACTATTTAATGCAATTTATCCCACATTTAAAACTTTTAAAGCTCTGAAATAAACTTTTGTAGTTAACCGGACAACATAACTAGTGAAATAGAAGTGTTGAAGTAAACTTCTTGTATTAAAACTAGACCTGTATGGTATATTTGGGTGCTGATTTACTATTAAATACAGCATAAGTGTAATTTAGGGACTGTTTAAACCTTAAAATTGCTACTGAAACTGATTTACAGTTCTTGGTGGATGTGCAGTACTTAATTAAAAAATTCGGTATCGGTATTTGGTATCAATATGTATACAAAATACTTTTGTGCGTTATATATTACAATTTAACTGTATATATGGAGCTGTAATGAAGTCAGTATACTTAATAATTTCTGCTTGTTTGCGAGAGTTAGGATGTTGGATATTACTTTGACAGCTGAGTGCACAGGAATTGAATGTATTCACTATTCATATTCGTCTATGTTATTGATAGGATATTCATTGTTTTTACAATGCTGTGCCACACAATTCAATTTTTGCCGAACAAAAATCATTACATTAAGTCATGCTAGCTTCCACTGGTGGTTTCACCCTCTTGTCGATGGAACCACTTCAAGTACACCAATTGCAAGTAGCCCATAATATGTGAACCCGATATATGAGCTATGTTCCATCCATGTATAAGTAACAATATACATACAAACTTTTGCATTTGGAATATTAGTGCTATTCAAATAACTAACGGGGCACAAACATTTTGGGGACTATCTTTTGTATATTCTGACATTCAAATGTGCTGTTTAACAGCCAAGTTTCAATAAATGGTTTTGAGTTTTTAAACTACACATGGCTGATTCCTACTATATTTTTTATATTTCTGTATCCAGTCAATAAGCGTCTGGACGAGTGGGTGGGAGAATCATGGCTGGACACCAGAAAGGTACAGTTTCCAAGAAGAGATGGAGTTTCAACGGGAGGAACAACCACGCCGAAGAAGACACATATTGGATCAGGAGGTGGCGTCATGCCTAATTTTATTAGTATGTGTTTTTGATGTTTTAGAAGTCGTATGTTCATTTTTTAAATCACTGTCATTGAACTTTTTCAACAGATTACTAAGTTAACAAACATTGTTCAATTGTTTTAACAGTTGCCATATAAGTAAATGATTCTAAATATGTATATTATTCATCATTTTTTAAATTATTATGAAATTAATTAGTAATCTGTTGAACTGTGTGTGTAGACTATCATCTCAATGTGATCACTTGTTCATCACTTTAGAATTTTTTTTTTTCAGAAATTCCTTTTAGGTTCATGGGCAAGTTATGTCTTTGGTCCTGAGTAAATTTAATTTGAGTAATTTCAAAAACTATATTTTTCAATGTTCATCAATTTAAAGAATGCATTTACTAGCCTTTTGACTGCAATTGGCTTACCAAGATTCAAAATTATTTTAGTTATGATGGTAGATTGTTCTACTGCTCTTCTTTTCGTTACAAGTAGAAATAATATTAATGCATGTGTATTGATTGTTGATAACTTTAGAATATTCTATACTTCATTAACTTTTTCATTCATTAAAAAACTGTGTGCTGACTAACAAAATTTCATCTACACAATGTACCATCGTAATAACATGTACTAAAACTCATAATCACCACAATTGGCCATTAAAATTATAACATTTTGTCTGCAGATGATACTGTCTGCAATGAAAGTCAGAAGTCTAGTACGATTCCGAGTAGACCCACTATTGTGAACCAACAAGTTCAGCCAACTCAGCCACCCCAACCTAAAGTTCATGAGAAAGCCCACTTTAATGCACTCAATGGTTCCACACCAAAAAATTCACTTGGTACGTTCTAACTTATGATACAATTGTTTGTGTGCTTCGCATTACAGTTTTCCAGCCTCATACAAATATTTGGCATAGAATAGCAAATGTGTTTAGAAATAGAAAATGACTTGTTTGTTTTACCACTTGTTCTGACATAGTATTTACAAAATTAGAACCATGTGTGTGGAAAATAGCAAGATTTATGTTTAGATGCATATTTTTGCTGCTGACATGCCATGCTTAGTTGGATTAGCTGGATCAAGCAACATGTTATGTCCAAAGTATGAGTTTTTGAAGCAAAGCATGCTTATAGTGATTGTGTATCTGATTATGTTCCCAATGCAATTCAAACAGGTTACCTCAAACCTCTGAACGTGAACGTTCAGGACTTGCGAACAGGCAAGGGTGGTGTGGATAAAGGCAGAGGCGTGACCACAGGTATGACTAGTTTTAACATGTTGACTGTCCCATGTATCGTATGTATATGTGATACCTACATACTGATTATTTGAAATGTGTGTATCAAGGACAGTGCATGGGGTAGGTAACCGAAGTTCAATTAAAAATCTGTCACATGTGCCATGTCTGATTTTACAATAATGACAGGTAGTAACTATTATTCTAGAAGGTTTGGCTCTCACTCGGTACACTTTGGCCAAGGATTGTAAGTTCACATTTTAAATCCTTATTTCAATGCTTAAGACTCATGTTTCAGTGTCGACTATATTTAATTTTGTGTAGAATTTTAAATTGATACCGTCAGCTTGCAATCAAAATTAAATTAATCGGGTGCTGGTTTTAAAGTTATTCCGCAGTACCCACCGTTTAGCATGCCTTAGTATGTGTTTGTGAACAATATCAAAATAAAATACCCTTTCGAAATATCAATAGCATCATATTGACATTGGAAGCTATTATTTATGCTGCAAACGCTTAACACCTTTTTTAAGATCCTTATAATATTCCTTATTGACCAGAGGGTCATAATATTCTGGTTCTGTTCCCCTACAAATATTTGTGCACATCTCATTATATATAAACTCGATACAAGGTGTTATTGCCGGAGAGCCCCGTCAACTGGTCTCCCGTCCCGCGAGCCCGACACTCGGCAATGATTCGTCATCGCTCGTCAACGGAGGCGCGGTGCTGGCTGCCGCCTTGCAGAAGAAAATGAATAGGAAACGGAAAGCACCCTCTATAGACAATGAAGTATGTTCTTGTAGATTTTTTTAGATTAGAAAATAAGGATTTCAAATACAGACAAACCTAGTAAAAACTGGGTCCTGTACTTCCATGTACCCCAATTGTATTTTAAATGCAGACAAGCAACATATTTCCCCAATATATCGGCATAAGAGGATACAGTTACCTGAAACATAAATACACTACACATACGTGCTTCTCAAAAGATATAAATAGTTCGACAATCAGGAAAAATTGGACAACAGTTTGATTGATTTATTTCTTCAGGATTTTTACCAGCTTTGTTTATTTACTTTCTCACAGCTAAAATGACCGCAATTAGCAATTTACCAACGAACATATCAGTTGAAATACTGGAGGCACTCAGCTTAACCTTCCCAATTCAGCAACAAATTTCAGGAGCTGACCGTCACAACCGGCGAATACCTAAACAAAATAATCATATTCCAGAACAATTCATTACAGGAACCCAAGCAAAAACATTCTAAAACGTTTCAGGCGGAAGGTATTCCGTCTCTTGAAACCGAAGGCAGTGAGACCAATGTTAGTGGGACGGCGACGCCTACGACCAGGCCTCGACAGTCGGGGAGCATGGTCGCACATGGCCATGATGACTTGGTCACTAGAATGAAGAATATAGAAATGATAGAACTGGGAAGGAATAGGATACGACCGTGGTATTTTGCGCCTTATCCGCAGGTGGGTTATTTTAATGATGTGCTTGGATTTTAGATGAATTGATTTTGTTCTTTTGACATTTATTTTTTTGCCAAATAGTATAATTAACTGGGAGATAATAGATAATTTTAAGTTTCAGTAAAGCAATAGCAACATTATATCTTAATGTAATGACTACAACCAAAAACTTTTGAATTTACAAACAAAATCCTCCCAGATTTTATTCTTTTTTAACCATAGAATACCATAAAACCCCCCAATTTTTTTTTCTCCTCCATTGTCCATAAGCGCCATCCCAAGTTTGTAAAGTCATATTAATTTTAACAATTTTTTAATTTCAGGAAATGGTCAATCTACCATGTATTTACATTTGTGAATTCTGTTTAAAGTACAGAAAGAGTAAAAAGTGCCTAGAAAGACATTTGGTAAGTAGGCCAACCACACACTTTTTTAAACAATATTCATAGTTTTTATTGAGAAATTATTAATTGTTTATTTATTTTTCAATTCCAGATCAAATGCAAACTAAAACACCCGCCTGGTAATGAAATATACAGAAAAGGAAGCATATCGTTCTTCGAGATAGACGGACGGAAAAACAAATGTTACGCACAAAACCTGTGCCTGCTAGCCAAACTGTTCTTAGACCACAAAACTTTGTACTACGATACTGACCCCTTTTTGTTTTATGTTATGACCGAATTTGATGCCAGAGGTAAGATCATTTTCTAATATAAATACGATTTTGGCTGTTTCGGATATTCTGAATTATATATTTTTAACAAAAAAAAACAATCTGCTGAAAACCACATCAACGTCGGTTCGGCCAAACGTGAGATAATCGCGCACAAACATACATAAATACATACAGGTCAAACTGATGACCTCCTTTTTTTGAAGTCGGTTAAATAGTCATTCATATTTTTCATCATCTATTTTTCCAGGATTTCACATAGTAGGATACTTTTCAAAGGAGAAAGAGAGTACAGAAGACTACAACGTAGCATGTATATTGACACTACCTCCATACCAAAGAAAAGGATATGGAAAACTTCTTATAGAATTTAGTAAGTATAGCACATATACTGTTATTTATTACTAGCTGTTGCCCGCGACTTCGTCTGCGTGGGCAATATAGAATTTCCAATTTTCCAATTTCGTTCATTGCTCATCCCCCGTAGGTGATAGCGTGATAATATATAGCCTATGTGTTGAACCGGCCTCTAGGTAATAGTCATGCAAAATTTGAATTTACATCCATGCAGTACTTTTTGAGTTTATCCGGGACAAACATACAGACATACAGAAAAAAAATCTAAAAACTACATATTTGGGTTCAGAATCGATTATGGATAACCCCCCAAGTATTCTTTTAAAAGAATATTCAGTGTAGGTACAGTTTTGACTTTCCTATCATTTTATTATATGGTATAGATTTTATAAAAGTACAACTTTTCTAAGTTTGTATGTACTTTCTAAGTATATCTTAGACACCATTGACTGTGTTTCGGATGGCACGTTAAACTGTAGGTCCCGGCTGTCATTGAACATCCTTGGCAGTCGTTACGTCGGTAGTCAGAAGCCAGTAAGTCTGACACCAGTCTAACCAAGGGGTTATCGGGTTGCCCGGGTAACTGGGTTGAGGAGGTCAGATAGGCAGTCGCTTCTTGTAAAGCACTGGTACTCAGCTGAATCCGGTTAGACTGGCAGCCGACCCCAACATGATTGGGAAAAAGGCTCGGAGGATGAGGTATAGATTTTATAAAAAAAAGTTTAAGTACTATCACTGGAAACCCGCAGCTTTTCATTCCAAATTGGTTCATCCGTATAAGAGCAATAGTGTCACAGACAGCCAAAAAGACCACATAGAACTTTAACAACCTCTTTTTGAGTAGGGTTAATAAAAATGAAAAGAATAACACACTCTTATTTTCGGTAGCTACCAGTCGTGGTCTTATTATATTTTCTTCTTTCGTAGTAGATGCTTTTCAAGTGTACGTTTTTAGCTTACCCTTGCCCTAAATATTATTCTGAGACGCCTTGCTATTCAGATACTAAATTATTATTTTTTATATTTCAGGTTACGAATTATCAAAGTTTGAAGGCAAAACAGGGTCGCCGGAGAAACCCCTATCGGACCTCGGACTTCTATCGTACCGAAGTTACTGGGCACAGACTATATTGGACATACTTACGCACATCAAACCCGTCGGGGATAATGAGAAACCTATTATTACTATCAAGTAAGATTTTAATTACTAGGTACTGTAGTAATATAATATACGAATAATATAGAAGCCAAGTCAACTCGGACTTGAATCACAGTTTTAAATTTCTTACGAGACAGGCGATGGTTTTAGCTTAAAAGACAAGTAAAATAGAATTGCATCATAAATATCTGTTGCGATGCAGTCTCTTATTACGCCCTAAGCCCTGTATAAAAACTCGTTCCATGTAAATACTGATACTCAACTGCATCTTTGGTGTAATGTATCTGTTTTTTTTTTTTTTCAAAATTAAAATAAATAAATAATCTGATTATAGAAAATGCTAATCGGCTAATATAAAAAGTCGCTTGAATTATACATAATAAATATTCCATAATATACATAAAAATCACTGTATTTTCCAGCGAAATCTGCGAGCTAACCAGCATAAAGAAAGAAGACGTGATCAGCACACTGCAGAACTTAAACTTAATCAACTACTACAAAGGACAATACATCATATCGGTTAATGAGGTGATCTATCACTCAAATACATAGTCTTACGGCTGTTCCCAATATTCAATCCGTGGTTGTTCTGCTTACTAACGATAGAAAGACCATGCGTCAATTTGTACCCATTTTTTTAACATTGTTCATCAGTGATGAAACTTACGTTATTTGAAAGCTCTTGTTGAGCACTTTATTTCATTCTATGGCAGCCACGTTTGAATCCAGCGTGAACGTGGGTTTTTCACCATTGAGGGAACATGGTTCACGTTGTACTGAACTAACATGTTTTAAATGGTCGAAAAACCCCTTTTCGCGCTGAATTCGGATTTGTCTGCTATAGAATGAAATAAAGTGGTCGTCAAGAGCTTTTATATGACTTAGGTCTTATGACTGTTGAGCAATTTTGGGTAGATATAGTGTTTAGACAAAAGTGCCCCTGCTCCTTTGAAATTATCTATGTGGGGCTAGCATCTGTAATTCTGTAGTAAGCAAGTCAATGTTTGAATATTGGGAACAGCCATGAATAAAAAAGTGTTTTCTTCCCGAATTTGATATTTTTTTACCGATGACAGGAAATATTGCAGCAACACGAAAAGGCTATGGAAAAGAGGAATTTGCGAATCGACCCCAAGTGCTTGCATTGGACGCCCAAAGATTGGTCGAAACGCGCGAAATGGTAAGCGTATGTTTTTCTGGTGTTGCTAATCAACGCAGTGTATCTATGTACTCCATACAGTAGATCAATCTTTACTATCTATGGAAACCAATTTATCATTATTTATTAGCAAGTCAAAATCATTTTTTTTATCGTCATAGTATATATTGTGACGTAACAGCTCGCGAAAAATAACTTTGCCCTTCCAAAAAGACAAAAAAAAATGTACGAAGAAGAATGTGTGTGTGTGATCGAATACTTTCTTCAGAGAAGCAAAGTTATTTGATTAAAATGGCATGATCTGTTAGAACTTGGGTCTTACATTGACGACTGTATGGTACTAAACATAAATACACTGTAAGCTCACTTTATCATATCATCATTAATAAATAACATTCAGGTTTTTAAGAAGAACCTTCACTGCCATCACCGCCATATTTAACCGACTTCCCAAAAAGGAGGTTCTGATGTGAAGTGAAACTGAATATATTTTCTTTTGTCACCAGCGTTTGAAGGCATAGAGTAACGAAGACGCGAGCTATCTAACTCTGGCTTCTGAAACGTACGCAGTTTGTTAATTTTGTACCTAACATTACTTTAATACTCGCATTTATTCATTCTAGTCAGTCATCAGCTAACAGGCTTGGGTATCATACATCATCATCCATTTTTAGATTATTCGTCATCATTATGTAATGTTAGACATAATTTTGCATGCTACATTTACGGCTTTAAGTTTAAGGAACACAACATCTTTTAACACGGGTGTTGAAATTACCCTTGCGGAATTATTGCTTACATTGACGCCCTGACTGCATTTTTGAGTGGTCTCCATAAAGATAATTTTTTAGGTTGAGGTGATACAAATTAACAAAGGTGCTTGTGCGAAATATTATTTACTATTATAACTAGTGATGCACACTAACAAACTATTTTGTAACATAATAATTATGAAATTAACCTCAAAAAGTATGCGTTCTTTTGAAAGTCTTCAAGTTATTTGATCAAAAGTAACATGAAGATTAGACGTGAGATTGATTTCAATTTGTAAATGAATCGGAGGTTTTGAAGAATCGATTATTACTTTACGTTTAATAATGAATTGAATTAATGGGAAATTGGCGAGGATTACTAACCATGGTGTATTACAACGCTTTGGCTCAATATTATTAAAGCTTTAACGTTACATTCATGCTTTACACGTTAATTGAGATTAATGGGATTGGAATCAGAAAATGATACACTGTAAAAACGATATAAATACGCAATTTTTTTATGTGTGTTTTTATAGAATTCTAAATTGCATGTAACTTGCACAATATCTGCGTTAAATATGTTTTTCCAAAGTATGATTTTTTTTATGACTAGCATACACTTGTAATTATTCTTATCATTCTTTATACTCCTAAAACCTTTTAATTTATCTTTATAAGTATACAGACTGTCATCATACTTACCAAGTTATCACGCACGCACTTTAATATCATCATATACATAGGAAGCACAAACTAAAATTTCAATTAACTACACAAACATAGACTTCACATTCACTCATACAGAACCACAAAAATAAATCAGTACAAAATAAAGTCATTTGACGGTTTAACACAGATCTTTACACAAGATTTGTAATTTGACGAAAATCTGTTATCTATTATTGAGACTTACCTTCTTACCTTCGCTATGACTTATACCGAAGTTCGCCGAGTTGCTTTGCCATACCCACCCATATTTTTTGCAGAATGATAAACCCTTAATCATTTTCCGTTTCAATCCCATTACCAATTTACTATTTACATATGATTGCTATTACACATATCCAAAACGCTATCACACCTGTATAATACAATCCTTAAAACAGACGCTTTAAATGATGATTGTTTTCTAATTATTTATTTCTACAATTCTAGGTAGTGGCCAGTTATGTTCGCTGCATCAAGACCTACGTACAATGGCAACGCATCGTTATACTACGTATGTCCTCTGTAGTTATCTTATAAAATTAATCATTCGGCATTTCTCAAAAAGTGTATGTTTTAGAATAAATTGTATGATTAGTGTAGTACAAATGTATTGAAGTATTGTATTCTACCTCGTTCGTAGTGTAGTAGTAAGCCTTTCATTTAGCAAATTGTACTTTTTTCCTAATGACGCTTCTAGCAATCATTTTCGTTTCTAGACGCTTCAGGATAGGTCTCAATAGATTAAGGATCTAAAAACCTTTTGTCTTTGTTTTAACAAAGTTTCGATCTCATGCCGTTGTAGTAAAATATTTCGCTCGGCCAATACTTCTAAACTGATATTTTGAATTCAGAGCTCTGAACTTTATTTTCTACTACTGTCATGACTTTTCTACCATTACAGCTTGGCAACAAAAACCAATTCAATCAAAAAGTTACGTTGCAGTCAAACTTCAGGCATCTAATTTCTTTTGGTCTTTAAGAAATTAAAAAAAATCTTCAAATTAAATATTACATGGGGCACATCTTACATCATTCCTGAATAATGTCTCAAAATGAACTGATAATTCGATTTCATTGTGGTAGATCAAGACATCGTTTAAAAAAATCTAGTTAGACGGTTTGAGAACTTTAAAAAATTACAAAGCTTAATTTTTCACCCGCATGAGGGTACACTTTTTGAGATCTGCAATAGATAAATATTTTCTAGTCTCTGTTAAGACCGGTTCATGTTCAATGAAATAAAACTGTGAGATTGTGTGGTATGATTGAAATATTGTTCAAAATGCTCGCTACAATAGCCAAGTAAGATATTCAATACATTTCGAAATGTAAGCTTTATTGTGATATTAAATAATATCATTGTTTTAGATCATTTGTTTTATTGATTTCATTCGGATTTCTATATCCCCTTTTAAATAGCGTAGTAGATCTCAGACAAATAAATTGCCTAACTTTTCAAAATTTTACTATTATGTGAAGGTTGTGTAGGAAGATGGAAGGCAAGAAATCAAAACATATTTGTATGCAATATAATGATTTATTCTTCAATATATAAGCGCAATAATTTTGCTTTGACTGTCAAAATATTAATATTTATGAAGCAGGTACAAGTGATGTTTACAACACTTACAAAAACTAGTACGAATTATTATTTTTGATATTATAACAAACAACGGTTCCTTAATGAATATGGTACAATATGATTACATTTTAATCACTTTGTGACTTAATTAAAATTTTAGTTTTCA
The DNA here is from genome assembly GCF_030705265.1 of Helicoverpa armigera. NCBI lineage: Eukaryota > Metazoa > Arthropoda > Insecta > Lepidoptera > Noctuidae > Helicoverpa > Helicoverpa armigera. The sequence continues at coordinate 4,922,347 of NC_087135.1, read as the reverse complement.
ACGAATATGAGTGTTCAAATTATTTGTAAATCTATAGAAAATTTAATAAAACTTGAATATCAAAGCATTAGTACATAGCAGACTTAAATAGCAAGAGATATAACAACGGATTTAAAGTTGATTCGAATACTCATATATAAATTATAAAGTTAAATCTTATTTTGTAACAACAATAAATCGTTAAACAAATGTAATACTAGTCGTTTTATAACTTACAACCGAATGTTATGCAATAGTAATGTACTATCACAACTGACCACGCGGGTGATCAGCAGAGATACTGAGTTATAAAGTAAGAAGTAGATGACGTCACCGATTGATCAAGCAACTTTATTACATCCATGCGAAAACAGAACCGGTGATCATAATTTATTGATTATTTTAATCTTTAGAAAGTCTCTGAGGTGAAATTTGATATAATTGAAACTGGCGTTGTAACTGGTTTGTCTAATTACAAAAATCTCCAATAATGTGCTGGCGAGAACTCCTCTCGTTAGCAGATGTAATAAATTGATGATCAATCTCAACGTGACAACCAGGCCATTCACAATAACTACTCTATACCTTCTAAAGTTAATCTTATAAGCAAGATTACTACGACGGTACCATCACACTACGAAAGCGAAATACAAAAGACTACAGACTTTCAAACAATCAAATTCATAATTTAACATTGACCAAATATAAAGAAGTATAGAAAACTACAAATCTAAGAGAAAGTTCATTACATTTCGCACAATGACGGCTTTTCTAGAAACTACGATGTGGACACTTTACATTCTTGTTAGACAAGAAATAACAATGAACATTAGTTCAAATTGTGCTCTGTGTTAATAAATAGATTTTTGCTATCACAATATTACCAACAATATAAAAATAAATGCTCACGCGACTGACTGCTGGGTAAGGCAGCCACATAGACTAGGATCACTGGTATGCAGAAGGCACTGTCTTTACATAGATCTGCGTATGTCTGGGCTTCACACAGCTTCGGAAACTGCACATTATTCTATTATTATGCAACAGTACAACTCCGGTTGTTACGTAATATATTATAATTGTGCTTCTATTCCACTCCAGCTGTAGTTTTACAAATATTTCGCCCAGACGTCTATTCCTATCATAGCTTACTAACTCCATATAAAAATATTAACAGAATAACAAAATCGCTTTAGTCCGGAATTAAAATACAGAGGCACTTTACAATGGTGTTTTGTGAACGCTTCAAGCGACTTTGTACACGAAATACATTTGGTCCATTTGTCAAAGTCACATGCTGACATTATTTTTTATTAATTTTGTCTTTGTGTTATATGCAATAAGGTTTTTAGTTGCATGACACGTGAACTTGACAAATGGTAGAATTCGTCATGTTGCTTTGTGTGCACATACAATTCGTTACATGTACATTCTTAATTATAGAAATGTCAAATACTTAAAATTAATTGATTATCGTCTGTAACAAGTAACGCTTGTTGCACTTAACAATAATATTAGGTATATCACGACTTACTCTGAGTTAAAGCACCTTATAACTAATATTACCTTAGACAAATTGTAACGCATGGTATATTATGTGGAATATATCTCATTAGAATCTGTGAATATACTTTTGTAACAAAAAATATATAATTTTGGATTTTCAACAGGAGGTATCTACTGTATTACTATATCTATCATTGTACTGGAAGTTAAAGGCTATGTGATGTATTTGGGACTCTTCATATTTTGGACTTACCGATGTAGACTAGACACCAACGGTAAATACCAAATCATTTCTCATTGCACCGTAAAATCAGATCTTAATAAATAAATATTTTAAACAGATCAAAGCAAAATCATAGAACTTAAAAAATTAAAACGAATGGTAATTGTTAGAATTAGACACTTAGATAAAATAAAATATTATGTGAAATACCTACCTAAAGAACTGTTTTACAGTTACTGTTTCGTGTTAACGTAGTCATTATTATACAATCAAATTGGGGATTCTAAATTCACAATATCTAAAAGAAAATGTAACCTTTTTTTGTTTTCGTGGTAAAAGAACGTTTTTTTTTGTGCTGGAGGTCAGAATGCATAAAGTTTTGTATTAAAATGTTTTTCCTGCTCATTGCTGAATGGTAATGTCACTCCATCTCTTATACATACATACTAGCTACGTTATACAGGCACCAAACTATCTCTACGTTGTTGTTCTACACAGTAGACATATGATTTCGTTTCGAAATAAATTTCCCCGCCCTTTGTTGATTTTCTGGCACTTTAAGAAGCTTTATCATGAGATACAAAAGGTCATTTTAAAATATTATATTTTATCACAACTGCAAATTGTATAGGCAAAACTTGGTTCATGGAAGATGATTGAATAATTTTTTAAATATTTTTTGTTATGTTTTTTGTAATTCGTACACTATAAAAATATTGGTTTTAATTGCCACCGAATTGAAAATTTACGTTTTTTTTATAACAACATTCAAAAGAGTAAGCATTTATGTAAAATGGAAGCTAAGTCTGGAAGATGGTATGAATAAAGATAATTATAATAAACGGTGACATTCTATTTCGAATTTTAATAACTCCAATGCTTAAATTATACGTATACATGTCGAAAATAAATTTGGACCCGACAAAAAATGGTTACTGATAACGTGGACGTTCCTAACTACACGAGGCAGCCGTCGTTTAGACCGTTATTGAGTTTGGTCGAGGACTCGGGCATGGTGTTGGGATACGTGTGGCACTGTTGGTTGCCCAGGTTGTAGTTCGCCTCCGGGTCATAGTAGTCCTGCTCGGAGTCGATCGGGACGAGAAGATTCGTGGACTTGGGGAGATAGCCGTCTGTGGTGACGTAACTGCGCTCCGAAGTAGGTGGTAGGCTGAGTACACTGTCGGCTCGGGGGTACTCCGCGTCGGTGAGCTGTGGGGCTACATAGATGGTGTCGAGCGACGATATCGTGTCGATGGACGAGTCCCCGTTGAGCGGGGTGACGCAGGTATAGCTGGACGTGAGTATGTTGGCGGACTCGGGTCGGATGTAGGGCGAGTGCGCGTCGAACGACACGGGGAATGTTGACGGAGAGTCGTAAGGCCCGATCATGTTGTACGGCGTTGTTGGAGACTGTCTCGTGTTGGAATTGTTCGACTTCACACACGATGCTGCGTGGATTGTCAACATATCCATCAACCGACGCTTCTGAACTTCCAAGTCCTGGAAATAAAGAACACCATGTGAGGTCACCTATGTATTTTGAAAGCTTAGCTGATACTTTTTGTCGCCATTACAAATTGACACTAATAGCTGTCTGGGTCCTTTCGTTATCGTCTCTTACGATCCTCATGAGAAGTCATAACCGATAATGACATCTTTACAGAAATGGGTTTTTACAATGTAATTAACTTTTAATCCTACTACACCTATCTTAATTTATTTTTCACACTTATTCCTAATCCCAATAGTGTCCTCGTGAATTTTGCCATATTTTTTCTGCTGGTATCATCTAAAGCCCCTTTTCTTTGAGTTTGATCACTTTACTTACCTTAAGTTGAGCTTTAAGGTCTATGTTCTGGCTCTCCAACACTTCGCTCTCGGTGACCAGGTTGACGGTTCTCTCGCGTTTCTTCATCCGACATTTAGTCGCTGCGATTTTATTCCGCTCTCTCCTACGCCGCCGGCGCTCCTCGTCCTCTGGCGTCAGCTGGAAATTAAGATGTTTTGTTAGCTTCTGGTTATTCAGACATAGTCTTAACTTCTCCAAATAAATAAGACTGAAATGGATGATCAACTGGAGTAACTATTGAGGACTCTATTTGTTTGTATTTTCAAGTTAAGCAGATCTTATGGTAAAAGAAATTGCCAGAAAAGTCCAATGTCCGATATCTTAGTGCTAAACTTGAACATACATATTTTAAGTTCTATGCTTCAAAATAATGTAAATACCTAATCGCGACTTTCAAACTGGAGATAATGAAGGTAACAAAGTAAGTTGATTCTGATATACTGCCCACGTACCCTAAAATCTGCATATTACAATGGCTAAACAAAAGAATAATCAATCCAAAGCCCGGTCCATTAAGTAAGGCTACTCGATACGCCGATCATTTCTCATTGCCATAACGCTACCTTTCAAAATCAGGAAGTGAAGTCACGACTGCCGCCGCATTTGCGATGCCTTCTTCGTAAGCTCATAAAACTTCAATGAAGCCGTTGAATTACAATGCTGCGCAGTCGCAATAAAAGTTAGTTTAGATACGATTTGCAATCTTCCGCACACATCTTTATTTATTGCTGGTACATGGGAAGTGCAGCCGTTGGGCGGCTCGCTCGTAAATTCGATCATAAAAATAATGCATCTAACGATACGTCGAATCACGTTTGCGAATGTAATGGCTTGACCCTTGAACGCTAGAATCCGTTCAAGGAGTGGCACTCATATTTTTATTCGAATATAAATAAATAATTATGCATAACAGCGTACGCATTGTGCAAAAATACATACAAGAATAACACAATCAATATTTTTTAAATAACTAAATTTGAATTAAGTATTATGAATCTTAATGGTGCTGAAGCACGTGAATCCGTCATTTTCCTTAGCGAGTGTCTACGTGACTGAATGGTAGGTAGGTACATACAGTTTCCTTAGGATCCGACTTCGCTGTATCATTGCGGTTAGTAGTATTACCGCTAATACCATAAATAATACACGCTTTGGAAATCTAAATCTTCGACGGCAGTGGTCGTGACTTTGGAGAACAGTTTTCCTTTTAATGAATTTTATTTATCTTTTCAGAATCTTCTAGAAATGTGTTAGGGTTTTTACCCCCTTTAGTATTCGGGGATTCACGTTTTCTTTGCCTATCTATGTAGGATTTAACTTTATTTGACGTGTCTTATTGTTTTACTACTTATTTACCTATTCGTTATATTATTTACTTATTCGTATAATTTATTATCTTGGATTAACTCAGGTTTTTTTTTTCAGAAATCCTACATTAGGTATGGTGCATAAAGTGACCTTTTTTTTGTTCGTAAGCGTCTTGAATTAAAGCTCAAAATATTCTTGAGCCTCTTCTTTTACCACAAGTCAGTAAAAATCTTCTATCTACTAATACCTGCCTTTATCGTCTTGATGATATGATTTGTATCAAACTATAGAGTTTAGGCAATGGAAATTCGCTTACCCCATCAGATTTATTTGTGAGTGTGTGACTGCTGTCGTAATCATCGTCGCTCTCCTCTTTCTTCATCCTCTTCATTCCAGCATCCGTGTCGCTCCCAGACATCTTCCGTTTTGACTCTATCGACAACTTCAGACCAGCCTTTATTAGTTCTGAACAAGTCTGGAAAATTAAAATTATTCTTTCAAACATCTTGAAGGGCTATAAACGTTCGATATGGTGAAACAGAAAGGGTTACAAGGCTATGATTGCAGTTTTGCAACAAAACCTGTAGTGAGGCGTAAAGCCCATTATAGTTCAACCTTACTTTTCAGGTAAAGAGCTTATGAATCGAAACTTCAATAATACTGCAATTTGCAGTAAACTTGCATTCCTCTAGTCTCTCTATTGTATTATGCAAAGGAAATGCTCATTTTCCTGCCGAGATAAAAATAATAGGTCCTCGATTTATCCTTTAGCTCGGTCAGAGTTATCATCGTATTTGTGTAAAAAACTATTGTTCTATTGGATTAATACCGTTTTTACGGTTGAAGAACTTTAGCATGGATTAAATGTTATGTACCCACCGGGTTTACTATATTTATCAAACGTACTTATCTATCATCAAGATTGTAACAAGTTTACTTAAATGGAGACGTGGATAATTTACATTTATAATCGCTTAACTTTACCAGAGGGGGAGACTCCTACTATTTAACGAATAATTTGACCGAAACGACTTTGCTGGAGCTTAACGAACTCCAAGGACTTTACAATTACAATTTTGTTTTATAGAAGGTTATTTAAAGGTAGGAGTTATTGTGTACCATGTGGTAAATTGTAATATATGTCATGTGCATCACCTGTTCAACAAATGATTCACGACTCTTTACGAGCCCAAGGTCAATATTGAAGATGTATTCTCAATACCTGAGTATTACGAGAATGTTGAAGTGCAATTACGATTTTATACAATTGTGCAATTCCAATTGAACTGTGAGAAAAAAATAAACACACGATTGATATTACGATTATTAATTATCAAGGTGGTTTGTTTTTCTCACATTTTCAACGTCCGCCCATTGTCTAGACTGGGCTCAGCTAGCCTTTGGAACTGTGCCTACATAAATGACGTAGGCAAGAAAAAAACTGGTCGATTCGTTTAATAGGTAGTTACTAATAACGTTAATTTGAATAATTACGAGGTCAAAGGAAATCTACAAACTATCCTGAGCTTCGTTTTGTATGCTCAGCTATAACCTTCAAAACTTTTGAATAAGGACTGCATTTGGGACTAGAGACGTTAGTCTAAATATAGCTGTTAAATGGCATCCAGACCCGTTTCTGGGTAGGCATTAGGTGCCTTACCTACCGAGAATGCCCTAACAAGTCGTTATGTCTTGGTAAGGAGTGAGCAAGACAAAGTGATTTGCAACTTAGAATTCCACAAGAGGCTGCTAAGGCATGTGTACGCTATAAGTGCGGGCCCAAAATAAAATGATAATGACCGTGAAACTGTTTTTGTTTGCTTTTTAATACATCAAAAGTGCAAGGATAAAAAATAACACTTATTCATAAATTAACACTTAACGACTTCGTGAGAGCTTTCGAGATAAACACGAATATGCAATTAGTGCTATGCATAAAATGTTATTTTATAAGATTGAGTTATTATAAATAATTGTAATGGGCACAGATTTTTATGTATTCATTTGCTCAATAAAAATCTATCTAGAATTAATTTTGTAAAAAATTTAACTTTTTGTCTGACCATTTTAAGATTTTACCAATTTCTGGTCATTGACTCTTTAAATCTCTTAGAACATTTGCATTAATTAACTAAAATGATATTTACCTTCTGTATACTCGGTGTGGTGCTTGAAGCTGGTGAGGTGGCCGACGAGCCGTTGGACATTGAAGAGTTGGAGTCATTATTGCTGGCATTCTGAAACGACACGGGGAAGTGAGACCTCATATCGTTGCACGGTGACCGAACACCGCTAATGTTACATTTTCCACCTCGATGCCTTTTGTCAGAGGTCGACGCTACACTAAATGGGACAGTTTGCACGCAAAAGCCATTAGTACCTACGTTGGCCGTCACGAAAGTTCCTTGTTTATCTTTTTTTATTTTGATCTACATATATACAAACCTGCATATTTATATATTTTTTTAATTACTTGTAAGTGTCATCGTTACCGTACTTAGTTCAAGTATATGGTCTTTAACATGCTTCTCTGGCAAATTAAGTTCATTAGATATGACCCTACGCTACTTACTTCATAGCTAATAGACCCTCAGTAAGGCTAGTATGACCTAGGATTATTCCTTGAAGAAGACCGGGTAGGTACCTCAGTATTGAGAACTGCCTCTAGTCTTTCCATAGGTTGAATGTTATAGTTAGCGTTTTATTTATATTCTATCTGAACTTTTATATTCTCTGTAGAAAGGCAAAGTTTAAATATAATTTTCCTGTTATTATTCTTTGTACCAATAGATTACGTATGAAGTAAAAAATAAATTGTGTGCTTGTCGACAACACTGAGAAGGTACATAGGAACTATTTAAACAAAGTTATTAGTAGTCAAAACTGTGCTTACACAACAGTGTTTGGTTTATTTCGAACTGGCCACCATTTATAATAACTGAATATTGTGCTTCTTTACCATTTGGGACAATCTTTGTAAGAAAAAACAAACTTCTAGAATAATGACTATTTTAAAATGCTTATTTTCAGTAGCTTTTATGTGTGCGTACGTGCGTATTCTATGTGAACTGAATGACACATGCTACCAAATTGTTTTATCAAGCGGTTAGCATCAAATAATTGTCCGGCCGTCACATTGTTTTTACGCTCTAAATTGTCCGCCATTCACATAATTCAGTGTAATGAAACTCATTCATGAAACGGCAGCGCACGAGTCGAGATAATCAACACTGCAAATAATGCCTAGCTATACCAAACAACACGATAACTAAATATAGATAACCCGATATGAAGTGTTACCATGGCGCCATCGAGTCTGCTGCTAAACACAGTAAATAAGGAGTCTGCATAAGGTGCATGACCTCACTGCATGTTGCCAGTGTTATCCAATGTTTATAATGGGGGAGTGATGGCCGGTCACGTGGCCATAGTTACGTGCCACCTAACACTTGGCAACCGTTCAAAATACTTGTAACACTTATTTTACATTCTAACGAGCATGCATGGATGTGACCTAAGTACTGGAAGGATCCTACGTGCATTGTGAGCGTCCAGGCGCTTCGTGAAAGCACGAATAACAATGAGAGCTTCAAGTACAGTATTTTGCACGTTATGTATTCACTCATTTGTGCAAGGAGGCCTTAGATCCTGGAGCAGTTAGACGAAGTAGAACAATAGGCAGTGACTGGAGGACGTCTCTTATTAGATACTTCATCAACACGATTTCATGCACGCACATAATCTAATTAACTTCAGATACAACATTTCATTTTTCATTGGATTAATGTAATTAATCATGCACGTGCCTAAAACAACGTGTACTAAAAAATGAGCTACCATAACATGTGAGAACAAAAGAAAAAACTGAATTTGTTGCTCACCTTGAAACTGGAATTCTTGTCGTAGTTGTACTGGTCTAGAGGGTTGGTCATGGTGATGACGTCGTTGACGATCTCGGGGGTCCGCAGGGTGGTCGGGCCCGCGGTCTCGGCCGTCAGCATGTTGATCATGGCGGCGCTGAGGTTCACGTTGACGCTCAGGTTGTAGGTGCTCGCGGTGTCGCCGTCCGTGGCCACGGCCGCCGCCGGCGACGGCGACGTGTCCTCACACTTGATCGTAGGCACCGCAGAGCTCATGCTCGTCGAATTCATTATATCCTTGTAAGGAGCCAGTTTCGTAACTTTTTGGTAACGTTTCTGCACTAAAAACTACCGATAGCGGTTAGCACCTAAATTAAGTATGACTATATCACGGTTACACACTATCACTAACATATAACTAAATATCACTGCGAGTGGTAAACTTGTTATGAATGGCACTTAAGTCTTCTTAACAAGAAGTCTTCACGGGTAACGTTCGTTTCACTGTTCGTGCAATCTGTGAACAAAAAAGAGGAACTATTAATTCATGATGTAGTATTATTTTAAATTACTTAAAGATAACTTCGATTAAACCGGATCTTGAACCATGACCCGTTGGTAAACATTATCATTTCAATAAAAGGGGGTCATTAAATGAATTAAATTACACAGACAAATCGTTTCTGAGTAAAGGTGTAATTATTAGGCATATATCTCCAGTAACATAGCGTTGTGTAACACTTAAACGAGACGCCTAGAGCCTGTAAATCCTGTTCTAAAAATCTGGTAGTCTGAAGGGCAAGAGTTTCGCAAGAGGCAATTCGGAGAGGCACCGCTTTCGCAAGAGTGCACGCGGCGGGTTTTTAATTAGACCTATCTGAACATCGCGACCTCGCAGCCAGGATGCGACTCCAATAAAACGCGTTTTTACAGGCCCCAATTGAACGCTAGCCATAAAATTTAAAACTACGCGCACTTTTTACGACGTATTTTAATGCTCTTCCGCGTGTCGCCTATTGTTCGTTTCGTAGCTCAACAAACTGTGGAGTAGCCAGTACCGGCGTCTGCGGGGATTAGTCGCCGGCCACCTAATGCAAGGACATGCATGGATTAAGCAATTAACGAGCTGGTATCATGTAAGTCCTACATTATGTGGAGATTAGGGTGTAGCGCATAATTAGGACACGCATCGTGACACTCGGACCAGTGCTACGATCAAAACAGAAGCTAAATACGATAGTCCATATATAGCTAGTCGACTCGAAAGCTGTCTGGCGCCTTGACCTGGACCGTCTATCTGTATATCTCATATCTGTGGCACGTAAACACAATAAAGCACGGAGTCTGTGTAACCTAGTTGTGGCGGTTTTGCTTATTCCACTCGCGGAGTAGAGGAAAATGTGCCGCGACGCCAGAAATATTGAGGTGCCAGATATGGACAGACATCCCCAAGGTCGTCGGGCATTCTCGGAAAATAACATGTAACCGCAACCGTGTATTGTTTTCGGGTTGAAATATGTTTCCATTTGTATAATTGTACCAATTCAATTTATATTGTTTCAGATGAATCATTCGGATGTCTGAGCTCTAGAAGAGTGGAGACTTCGCGGTTGGCGGTCTACAGGTGAACTGTATTTGTCTTGTTATACTTGAATTTAGCTGTCAAAGTTATGAATCGATATTAAAATTAATTTATAAATATAATATTTGTTTATTTCTTAATATATTATGCAACAGTCTATGGAAAACGTCATAACTCCTCAGTTAACAATCCAACAAAAACACTTGTCCATAATGAGTGCTGTACAAAACAAACACAAACTTGAGTACTCGATGCAAAAAATGGGACGAAATCGAATGTTTTACGTAATATCTTGGATGTATCAGTAGCAATGACTGTGTTTAATGAGTAAACGAACACATCTGTGCAAACACGAGCACGCTACTTGCCAAAGATTTTACGCTCACACAATAAACATACAAATCTAATGGAGAAAGCGACAACACGGAAAAGTTGAAGGAAAACTTTACGAGCGAAATTGCAATTGCTATGTAAAACACACTTCCAACAAAGGGTCACTGGTACTCAGCTGCATAATGTCGCCGAGCTAGGTGCCTATGCGTGGGTTTCAATATCTGCTTCAAAGTGAATATGCAAATTACATTAGGTAGGTAGTAGGACGTCCGTACCCGAAAAGGGGAAAGAAATATAATATAAATGTATCCGCTCCGAGCTGCGTAGGCTTCGGATTAGCTTGTTGCGTGTTATATAGTGTCGCCAGGAACGTTTTGTGGTTTTATCAGCCGCCGTGCCGTGTATTCAAATTCTTTTGTCAACACATACACACCCTTTGTTTTTGAAAACGCATATAATGTTATACACCCAAAGACATTTTTACGATCACTTTTTTATCGTTTTCTTATATTTTTTTACGCATAAAGAAAAATAACTGCGCAAATTCAGCGTCATTTAACGCGTTGTCGTCTCGAAAGTTTTATAAGTATGGGGGCACTTAAATTCTCGCTCTTTCTTACGCTAGTGACATAAATACGGATAAAGGAGAGAGGGGATCATATTGCCATGGGTTTGCAAGCAAAGGGGTCGAGTTCTATATGTTTAAAACATCGTTGGAGAGCAATAAAGGCGGGGTCGTTACGACTCTTTGTCCCGGGTGCTACTGACTTAACGAGAAATGGGTAACCTAGTTTCGGCCGCACCCGCTGCGTACTACGTTAATGTCTGTCAACTTAATTGCATTTCTCCGAGCATATTTTTAATTAGAACTGGTTTTGTAGTAACTCTTCCCTATGAATAGTGTTATTGGAAAAAACGCCAGCTTAATTGAAACAAACATGCATCTCATAATTAATGAGTATCAAAACAAATAGGTGTTCATTAAAAAAACTGATAATTTACATACAGAACAATGTCACTTTGTTTTATCCGATTAGTTATTTTTAGAGCAAGCTGTTCTATCCTCATTGTCCTATTTTGGGATCGGATGTCCAAGTATCAGCCGGACAATATACCGACCTACATGAATCTAACTCATTGGAACACTGGCAACTGTCTAACCGGTCCTTCTCTGTGGACTTTTACGATGTTTCCAATTACGTTCCTACTTTGTAGTGGCAAAACGTTGGTCACTACTTAAGTAATATAAATAAAATTACAGCAAAATTGGAGCAAGGTAGACTAATATTGGCCAAGGGAAGTGCGACTGTCAAATTGATTTACCAGCTAGTAGATGATGGGTTTATACAGGGGTGAAGCATCACCGGATATATATTTTTTTCGAAATGGATTGATAACAAAGAGTTGAGAAAGAAAGAGAAATATAGGGCATAAGCAAGCAACAAGGACCATTCTTAAGATACTAAGAACAAGACAAGTTATATGACCTACTAGTCAATAAGTGGGATGACTTACGTTGATGTCGAGATAATATGCACCCATATATTATTCAGTGACCACTAACCTAAACACCTGTGTGACACACAGCATGCAACTGATATGAACTTTATCTTTCTGTAAAGTACACTTTGTGCTTGTTTTAATAAGTTGTAAATAAGGCATATTTATTGTGCGCGTCATAAATCATTAATTTATTTATCAATTCTTTGTACGTGTTTGTTTAATCGTCTTAGTTTTACCTACTTACTAACAAATGATATCTCTATGTGACTAATATTTAAAAGATTGCCTTACTGAGGCATATTATCTACTAAAAGATTCTTTATTAGCTACTCTATTTGTAAGTAGGCTTTCATATTTCATTCTTACGAAAAAATTGCCGAAAAAAAATTAACACTGCTAGAATATGATGTTGCTATTGTGGCTTGATCATTATCGAACAAAAAATACACGAGTACTTTGTATAGGAAATACTTGATTAACATAGGTAGGTACAACAATTTTGACAAGCGTAACTGATGATACTACGTACAATAAAGTAATAAAATAAATCCGTCTGCAATGTTTTGAGTTCATTGTTATTCAAGTGTAGAGGACGCTATTTTTTACCATCGCGGTAGGTAACAAAACAATGCAAGTTACATTTAACTGTGAGGCGGAAACAACAAATTTTAACGTACACATACTAAAATTAGTAGATACGTCGGGTTGGTAGGAAAATTTTAATGGTGGTTCCGTATTTCTAGCGATAGCATGACATTGAAATTTTGGTAAGGTTATGGGAAAAAAAAGCGTGTAGGTAATAATATCACTCCGATATAGGTACGATATGCTTGTATGTAGGTCAAATTCAAAAGGCAAATGCTATATTTATTTCTACATATGGTATGAATGTGTAGTATTTATTCGTTAACACCATTGGAGCATAGTTGCAGCTAGATGGTCCACATTTTTGCATTAACCGCAGAAGTCACGTGCAACTAGAACACGTGATAGTGGCTTCGCGCTAATTATTCACACTTATTGAGTTCAAAGCACACTTTAATTGGATGAATTATCCCGTAATATGCAGAAATCGTTGTGGTTCTCTACTTTTATATGAATCTTTTTACATAATGTATAAATCGTGTCCTGTGCTTTTTTGCGCTAGTGACTTCTTAATAGCTTAGTTAAGGTAAATCAAGTTTATTTAAACCCTATCTTTTACTCTTCAGGTAGGTTCATATGTACATATATGTTTTAAAATCCGTAACTAAATTATCGTTTTTAAAATCTTTCTGCATAATCTTATTCTCTGTTACAGTCAAAAAGTACTTGTATAATTGTACAAATAACTAGCGTTCAATCCCAAACGAAAAATTGAAAAAAAAAACAGACATACATTAATTCAGTAACATATAAGGCTGAACCCTAATCCGAGACAAGTGGCGCCTTTGTTCCAGCTACGATTAGTTGGACAATGTCGGCTCGAAGGCGACTGAGCACGTTCATCAATTATACTGTCAAACAGCTCGCCCGAGCCTTTGTCAATATATTGATAACGCATATAAACCTGTGCCAGCTGTGATAATCTAGTGGTAATTACATTTCTAGGGTGACCTGCGAACCTTGTGCAACATTATGGTTTATAATAATCTCGACATAAGAAGAAAATACCGATAATGGCTTTTCCCTTTTCTTAGGTGTTTGAATCCTACAGGAAAGTAACTATGAATCGTAAAACTGCCATAATAAAAAACCTCTTAAGTGTGAATTAGGTACCTCCATCTAAATATAATAAATATATGAGAGTCTTTATCCTCTTAACTCTCCGTCAAATAGTTCGGGACGTAGAATGTATCTACCACAGAGACACAATAGACCTACACTGTATCGAATAGACGATCGAATCCAATGGCGGATAGACTTGGAATATCAATGATTATGTTAATGATTTTAATTCATTGTAGGAACAACGTTTTTCTATTTGATGGGACTCGTTATGTAGGCTAAGGACATTTGTAGAATTCAATGATATCTCATGGTTTGATCAAAATTAACCTACTAAATTACGGATGTTTATCTAAATTGGTCAGGCGTAACTATCTTAATAAATGTTAATGTCGTGTTTAAAGGTTTTTCAGAAACTTAATGCCGCTTGCACAATAGAGATTTCACAAACCTTAGTTTTATGTGAAGTGTTTAACTGAGCACCTCTTAAATAAATTAAGAGCCATGTTCCCATAAATGTTTGTTGTCGCCAAGACGGTGCCATCAACTGTTTCTATTGTCATTGTTTAGAAGAGGGCAACGGAATTGTTATTGCTTTCAATCTATGATCAGGGTAGGGCCTTAGTTAAACTTGTTGATCAATGCAGTAACGTCATCTTTTGTTTCAAAAGCTGTCTGCCTCTAGTTATAAGTGAACCTCACATTATTTCGTAATTTAATGAGCATATTATCAACTGTCGAGAATGAATGAGTCGATCAATTTTGATTTACTTTATGCCTCAGATAGGTAGCATATGGGCTGCCTGGACCCGCGTCATATTTCTTGTCAGTATTGTATAATGTGCTGTTATTTATTAAGTAATGTTCATTCATTTATCATAACGTTATCGGCTAAGTGGCTGTGCTCTTGGACCGAGTTGAAAGCTGTTCTATTAAGTAATAAGTACTTATTTATATTTTATCCTTTAATGGTAAAATTTTTCTGCCATTTGAAGGCATTTAATGAGGTAGGTATACTCTCTTTAATTACCTACGGCACTAATGTTTTATATAGCTGCCGGAATTAATTACTTGAGCTAAAACAGGGAGAAAAAGTAACAATGGTTTATTAACACAAGATATTAATCTTTAGCCTGGCAGGTTTCTTTTACACACAGCAACAACATATTTTCGTATAAATATTTAGTAATTCAACTTAAGTAAGACAAGCACGCACACAACTACCTAATTAAATTAAATGTTATTGGTTACATTAGCCTCAATACTTTAGCGTTGAATATCTATGTAATAAAAATAAATAAACATTTACCTACCTATCAATAAATAAAAAATATCTGCCCAATTAAGAACTCATAAATATAACCTTAAGAAGATAACTGTGCCTACGTTCAAAAAAACAAGAAAGTATATCGGCAATTAAAGATTAGTTATGGTAATCCTCAACTGAATATAAATTGATTTTGGTTTCGATTCCTTTAAAGGTTTAATTGCCAATTGTACGTAATGTCCGGCCGAACAATTTGACTTGATTAAGGTCAATGCCACTTATAATAATTATCGTCTAATTATTAAAATTCGTTAGACAGAAAATTAATTCCACGAGTTAATAAAAGCCATTTGATTGTAAAGTTATTCACGACATGGAAATTAAATGCAGACTATTATATTCGTATTGTCTTATAATATCCGTTCAACTAAATTCTCTAATAAAATTGTAAATAGCCCTTAGATATGAAGCGATTAACAGAGAAGTTATCACCGACTTAACGCGAACTAGTGAATCAATTAACAACAATACTAGAATACAATTATAATACACAAGTAACATGTAAGTACCTAAATAACTAATATCAAAAGGGCTACTGCACTTTAAAAAGGCTTTTTGTTATTCTCAATACTTACCAAAAAAGTCTAATAATCTTATCTAATTCCTACAAGAAAAAGGAAAACGTTTTCCGCTTCCAATAGCAAATGATTAGCTACCTCCTAGGTACTCATGCCCAAATAATACCAAAAGGCGACTAAAAACACAAAAAAAAAAAACATTAACCGCAAAGTGCAAAACCCCTCAGACTTAAAATTCAAATTATGTATTTCTTTTTTCGCACAAAGTCAAATGCAAAGTTAGTCCAAAGTGTTCGTCGGCATCGTGTAGCAACAGAACTTCGTCCTTGACACTCGACGGCGCGGGCAAAAACTATCGGTCGTAATTTCGGCGCGTCGGCCAGTGGGTGTGTTCCATCCGACGCACACACGCTCAGCCTAATCCCATGCCATAGATTATAATTGTATCGACGCGCCTTTTTTAACCAGCCACGATATACTTTGTAGACGTGTGTGTGTGTGTGTGTTTTCAATCATCTTTATTTTTTGCTGAGAAAAGAAATGTTCCTTATTTGTTTTTTATGACTTTTGCTTGGCCGTTTTAACACATTATGGTCCATTGCTGTACCAGTATTGTAGAATGATTTAGTATTTAGAAATAAGCAGTATGAAGAGCTAATGCGTATTCATTACTTATTGTGTCATCATAACAGCAATACTTAATTAAATTACGATGAATATTAAATTCTTATTGACATATTACTAATTTAAAGATAAACGTGGAAAATTTACATTCGTTCTACGTCCATAACAGAAAAAATAGCGTCAATTTAGTCAAAACATAACTTCTTGTTTATGTTAAACCATCTATTACCGTACACGCAAGAGCCTTGAATAAAATTATCACACACCCATCATCCGAGCTTTTAATAAATAAGGTAGCATACATCTGCGTGACTGATTGTGAATGATCGAATGCTTAACATTTAATGGCTGCCTATTCATATCATTTGTAATTTTATCATCATGTCAATTAAGTATCAATATTTCAATGCAACGTCAGCAAACACGAACTAAGCACCTGCCTAAATAAAAACTGATTTTACAGCAATATATTTTAACGTGCCTAAGTAGACATACATTGCTAATAAAATCCTTCATGCTTGATTTGAAAGTCACGCATTACTACGAAATATAAATATTGATTACAAACAGCTGTTCGTTGTACAAACTGTGTAGATTTATGAAAATTAATGATTTATGTTATTGTCGAGCCTCTATGAGGAAAAGGGAATAGAAAGGACTGTCGGTTCTGTCTATGCGCTATCGTCTACTACATCATCGGCGCCATCTTACTTACTCATGTATGTCCACGTATAAGGAACAAAGGAAGTTTGGCAACGTATTGTTCATACAGTTTTCGTGTCTGGCGATCAGGAGACGAAAATTTGCAATTCAAACATCTGTAGGCACATTTTGACGCCCACATGTTAAAAATCGATGGATCGTAAGTTCTTGAAATTCTTTGTTGAATTACATTTTTTGTAAACGCGATTGAAAGGTTTTTTATTCTTATCTCGTGTCATTTGTCACGAGCGCATACTATGTAGATAGGTAAGCACAAAATACCTACCTAAGTTGATTGTCGATTCCAATTGCATTAATTTAGTAGCTTTTGAGTTATTATTTATATGGCTTTGTTAAATTAGATGCCAAGCCGTAGATCCTTAGAAAGAAGATGCATTGAACAGTCTATGCAAATCAGTCGGTAAATAAATAGGCTAATTTTATTTATACTTATTAGAAACAAGCATAAAACGTATATAAATCCTACTTAAAATGCACATTACAATATAATATTGCATACCTACTGTAATTTTATGGTTTATACAGGTAAATGCGGGTATTTATTATCATTTATGAAACATTCCGGCAAAAACAGGATTTATATAATTGTAAATAATATTATTAAATCTACCTGATACATGAATGGCATATATTAAATTTTATGTTCATAGATAGATAACTAAATAGTACTTGGGCTCGGGTTTCATTAATCTCTATTTATATTTAATTTTATCTCCAAGATTTCCTGAGTAAAGTTAACTATTACCCAACCCAAATCAAAAAACAACTTAAAAAAATTACTTTCGAGCAATCCTAACATAAAACTTCACACCTAAATTAATAAAATAAAGCAGCAAACAGCGCTGTTAAATTCACACATTAATATTTTCCTCATATATCTTCAAGAAGTGATCCATCTTCGTGTCGTGCAGATACATAGATATAACACACAAAATAACCTTCACCGACTTATTTATTTTTTATATATACCGATGTATATTGTATACCTTGCTGTACCACATTAATATTAACATTTTATACGCGTGTATTCACTCACGATTGATGTATCTAATTTGACATAATATAAATTATTTATATTCACATTAAATCAATGTTTGGTGGATTTTTGTTTATGTAAATGAGGTCAATCAATCAATTTAACCTCTTGCAGTCTATATAGGCCTCTCTTGAATAACGTATTTAAGTTACAGTATTAAAAGCTTGACGAAGGATGCTCATGATTATCGAAATAAAATATAGATTATCATAACGTTCATTGACACCTAAAACTAAGTTAGTTGATACCATCCTCTTAGTTGAAGAAGTTTTTTGTTCTTCCAAATTAATTGTTAGGCATATAAAAATATCTCTAAATTGAAATTCCACTAGCATAAATAGCAATGTTAAATAAGTGGCATTTGATATTGAAACTATTTATAAACCACGTAAACGATTGTATCGAATCGAAAAGCAATGCCTTGTATCGGAAGGTCTAGCAAAGCTACACCCTCGCACGATTTGTATGCGGAAAACTGCAACATTGAGCACTATGAGGTGCACTTTGTTACGCGACCTCGAACATTTTACGACAGGAAACCAATAAAATGATAATGCTTGGACACTGACAAAGCATAGGCTAATTATGTCGAAGTGGTGAATATGTGTTGATGTTTTTACAGGACATAGCGACAAAGAGAAAAAAATACTTGTAGGTTTTATTGTGGAAAAGAAAGCCTTTGCACATGCATCAATCATCCATCGTATTATTTACCCATGTGATCTATTTCTCTAGTGTGGTTGTACTTCTGGATTATAATCCACCTATACAAAGATGTTAAAAACAATTTGGTTAAACCAAATAACATGTTCAACACCGCTTCACCATAAATAAATTCCAAATAGAAGCAAAGCAAGGGATGGGTTTCTCAAACGTCTTATCTAAATGTAAATTCACCAGAGCATATAATTCAGCCACAGAACCGACACTACGTGAGCAAAACCTTCGTTAATCATAAGCCTGGTAGTGTGCCAAAAAGTTGCAATTTTTTGTAAAAACCACACTTGCTCGAGGCATAAAAAAGTATAGAAATTCACGTGAGAAGTATTAACATGGATCGTAGGTAGTGTTGCAATGCAGGACTTTCCTGTTGAATTCATGGACAGCCTACAGTAGATACAGCTACTTACCTATGACCGTACGTTATTGTTAGAGGAACACAACTAAAGTTAATCATCATCATCTTGTGAAGGCCGTTCCACACCATGGTAATCAGTTTTATAACTTTGCCGACCCCGCCCGGCTTAATATATATTGCTAATTATATATGTATCTACCAAGTACACCTTCTCTATGAATCACTCTATGTAAAATCACATGAAAATCTGTTCAGCTGTTTTTAGGTTCATCGCAAACAGACAGACAAAGCGAATGTCTTTGTACGTATTAATATTCAACATCAGGTAAGTACTTAACTTCTTCTTCGAAACCTCAACACTCATTTTAATTATACACGAAACAGCTGATAAGGTCTAAATACCTGGGAATGTGAGTTATTATCACGACTGTTTTTTTTTTAATGAAATAATCTTCCTTTTATGTGTCTGCTTAAAACATGTTTTAATAGAGCTATCTTAATGAAATCTCGTATTTATTACAATTCCGCTTAATATTTTAAAATGACACAGAATTAAGTGAAATGTGATATCTGTATAAACAAAATGTAAACCCGCTGTGAAATAATTACTGTGTTAGGTTCTACATCATAAGATTATATTGCAAGTACCTTAAATATCAAACTTAAAAGTTCGAAGCCTACGCAGCACCCGCTACGCAGCGGCTACGCTTCGTCTACGCGACATCTTCGCGTCGGCTACGAGATCTCTACTCATCACCTTACATACTACACAAATGCTAAGTGTGAAAACACTAGTCTAGACAAGTAAACAAGTTCTAAATATGTGAATTGTAGAAGGCAACGCATAATGTCCTCTAACGGGACGGACTTGTAAGGCTCCGCCATGTAGGACGCCAACTGCGCGGGAGTCATTATTATGCCATGTTTACGAGACCCAGATGCACTGATGTTTCTTTTCGAAAAACATTTTTGGCCGTGTCCCGTTGGGATCGCCAAAAACAAATACTTACTTATGGACATTTAATTTGGGTGCATTGTTGTTTTTGTTGTAACTGGCATGGAAAATTAGTACCTGCACATTCAGGGTACCTAAGTCTTGAAACGCTTCAAATTAATTGGTTCTTGCTAGCCGCAAGCTTGGTTTCTGGTTTACTTGTTTGAGCCGACTTTATTTATTTATAATTCAGGTTTAAGCATAAAGGATATAACCTACATGATATTTCTACGAATAATTTCAAGAAATGCTCTGAAATTACTTGTTTGTAACCGCAGAAACTCTAGAGTAGGTCACATCTGACCACAATAGCTTTTAAACCAGACAATTTACAAAAATGACTGTCTTTTATTGAAGGGAAACGTAAAAAGCGAACCTCAATTTTGTTGTGAATTGAATTCAGGGTCGTTTTCAAAAAAATTGTAAAAAACAGATATGAAACAGATAGGAAAGCTATATTGTTATAACGGAAAAGTAACAGAGACGAATTATTAGGGTCAGTATATAACGACGCACTTTTAAAAGAAAATAAGTAGATAGTAGTATTCGAATTGTTCTCTATAATTTCGCTGTCGTCCACCTGGTGTTAGTGGCATATTGCCTGTGAAGAAAAGAAAACCTTAATACATAAATTTTAAATATTCTAAAACAAACCCCACAGCAATTCTTATACCCGAACTAAAGCCATTCGTAGGTAGGTAACTATCCCAAACTTATCCCATTATAATACATGATGTTACCTGCAAATATCAATTGTAAAAATGTATATCGATAGAAAACATTTTTGAGTTTTATATTTTATTAGTGGATTGATTTTTATTTACTCTGTTCATGTAGACTTTTCGTAAAGATATCTTTATAAAATTATAAAATAAAAAGAAAAGTGGTAGGTTTGATTAAATACGTTTTTATCTCGGTACGTACACTGTGAACAAACCTTAACCGTTCATATCTGTTACGTCACAGAAAAAAGTAATCGATATGATAACCGATATGAATAAATTGCTTGTGTCTAATCTAAAAAAATCTCTTTTTCAATGCTAATTCTTACTTTATACGAAACTTGTATAGTACAGTGATAGTGTCAATATACATTTATTCTAAGCTGAGTTATAAAACAGTAAAAGTACTTACCGATACTTTAAAAGTCTCACAGTAATAAGTAACTTTTAACTGTCGAATAATCACTGCACCACAATATTTCGTGCTTGTTGCGCTTAACAAAATTACCGAACATTTTTGATTCGTCGATTCTTTTGACAGTTCAGTTGCTAATGTTTTAGGTAAAATAATTTTGATAACTACTACAAAAATATTAAAATTACTAATGTAACAGACAGGAATAACAGAAATGAAGTGAAATCAAGACTTGCTTTAATTAATTATTCCTGAATTCTGCGTGTTATATTTCATGATAATTTTAGCAAATTCCTTCAGGTTCCACAATGCTCTGCTAAGAAATCAATTATTTGTCAGTTAAAATACTAATATTGAATAATAAAATGTTTTCTAAATGTCGCGCCAAGAATGTGGACACGCATTGCTTACATGAAAACAAATGTTCTACGTTGTAGTTTTCTTTTAAAATTAATCATTCATTGAGGATTATGGGGCGTTATTTTTGTTTTTCATAATGCTGAAATAAATGTTTATTCTGTTTTAAGAGTAATTAGCTAGTAGCTATTCTTTAAAAAAGAATAACTCTGTTGGACGTTTTAATATACAATTTTTTTGAATATGGCCCTTCAACGACTCAAAGGTAAAATGATTACCTACCTAATAAAGAGCTTGTAAAAGTTGGTGCATAATAAATTAGTGCATTTTCGACAAATTAATTTGCAACGGAAATATGTTTTTATAACAAACTTTTCAATCATCATCAACTTTCCAAAAGTTTCACACAACATTACCATATAAATTCGTATTTATTTCCTAAATAAGTGTCATAATGCGCAGTTGATTTACAATTTATGCACAAATATTGCTTTTGCAAAGCTAATCCATGTTAATCGCCATGATCTAAGATACGAGTGAAAAGATATGAGAAGCTTTAAACTTTCGCGAATATAGCTTCATGTCTCGAGAATTTGTGGGTGTGCAACCGGTTTCGTTGTCACAAAAGAAAAAATAAGACAGAAAATCGTGACCGGCAGATCGCCTCGTTTCGGTATTCTGTCGCCCGATATTTTAGGATTCGTATAATGTAAATATTGCTTTAAGCTCATGATTTATGGATTATTTAACTTGCAATGTTTTCTCTTGCGGAACACCCGGTTTCGATATTACGTATATGTTCGATATTTATGTATAGCAATTATTAAACTGACCTATATCATAAGGAAAGATCAATACATCTGAGAGAAGATGAAGCATAATCCTCTTAAATGTGGCTTGAGTCATATCGCTCATCCCAAATAATGGCTCAAACAAACTCAGTATTATGGAAAAGTAATACTCTGACATAAATAATTATGTAAATATTTTGCATTAGATCAAACAGAACTCGAACATCGCTTCCCACTTCGCTTGTAAAGCATGCGCATGATAATCTTTAGCGAGCTTCCGTTATTTCATCAGATTATAGAAAAAAAGAATATCTACCGACAATCTGAAGAACAATGTTGAAGTTGGAATTTATAAAATGTGTAAATAGAAATGAAAACTTGTTTTTCTTGTATCTTCATGATTAATTATTTGTTAATAATTAATTGCGAGCGCATATAGATAATTTTCCTCTTTTATTCAAATATTCTTATTATAGGTTGAATACTCGTTTTGCTGTGAATCCGGTATTCACGTAGCGGCACTAAACTGTGACCCATATAGCTGCGAGTCCTAATCTATGCGCCCACTGGCAGTGCGTGCTCCAATGTCAGTGCTTGATAACTTGAGGAAACCTCGACAGAAATACTCACGTACTAATCTATTTGGTTATTGAATTCAGCAATTTCATGGCTCTTTGCATTCAGACAAACGTATTTATTGTGTTTGTGATAAAATTATTGTTTCCTTATTTTTCAATATAGGTAAAACAGTGACCGTTGTAGGAAACTAGTGTTTTAAATAGAGCTCAGAATGATATCTAGCGCGTGTTTTTATTTAAACGTTGTAAATAAAAGAGGTCTACCTATTCTTATACAGGATAATAGTGAAGTACCTATGCATGAAACCGCAGTTTCACCTTGTGCTATCCTACAAAGCTTAACCAAAACAAATACAAGGCACCTATTTATTTTAGACTTCAAAGTCAATTTGATTTCAATTTCTTAAGAATAAACTAGGAATGATGAATGATATCAATATATATAGATGAATAGTTGCAGGAACCATATTTAGCATGCTTGTATGATATTTGCATTGTTCTGCTCCCCCGGGAAAATGCGATATGAACATTGAATGAAGTTGTAGATTATTTATCTATATGGTCATGTGATTTTGTGACAAACCAGAAGGTACTTGTTGCAAATAGATGACTAACTTTCGTTTGTGGAAAATTTACGAATTTGCAATTTATATCCGGTTAATATTTTCATACATACAACTTTTGTTAATGTTAGGAAAGAATTGTGTACCATGTAAATATTATCCAGAAAATTTGACTCACAGCAGACAAATCTGTTTGGATTATAAAGTAGCATCAGAGTTTTCGAGGTCGCCGTATATTGTATTAACAAACTAGGATATTTACAGTATAAAGTGGCCTCGGCGAAGACACAGTAATTGCGAGAGCCCGATTAAGGCTCTTTACGACCGTCTACGTCGCCATGATGTGTTCCCAAAGATTTATAGGCCACCACACTCTCGGTATTAAGTTCCCGTCGACTCTTGAAAGCAACTCAATCTGCTATGTGGGTTATTCACACCTACATTGGAAATTCCTTGGGGAATCTGTAGGTCTGAATCTGTGTACTTGAAATGCGATATTATTAATTACAGTGTTTCACTGATTTCATTAAAAATTATTGAGATGTGTTAAGTTTTCTAATTTAAGTGAAAGAAAATGTTTTTCCTAAAGTAACCATTATGTCAGAGTGTATTATTGATACTGTTTTACTTAGCATACATATACATCATACAGTAAGGAATATCTTTAATTTGACTGATAATTGTTAATTGAAAACCTGTTTCGATTCTATAATACGATCGAGGATTTCCCCGAATATAGACAAGATAAGAGGCATGGAGCTGAATGTAAAATGTCTTCGATTAATACAGACACAGACAAACTCAATTTATATTACCTACCTACTTATTCATGAAGATGATTAAAGCACAGTTTATATTCCTGTATAAAACCTGCATGGTAGTACAACATTTTACGTTTAGACGCATTATTCCTACATAATAAAACTATACGAGAGACCAGATCATTGCATTGTAAGTTATTAGCTTGAAATTCAATACTGGTCCATAAAACTTTAGCAACAATGTTTCTTTATGTTCCCAGTTAGATACCTTGTATGAAATACATAAACAGTTTAGTGGTACTCAAGTTACCCTTAATGTGACACGATTTACATTATAATCTCCATTTGATCATGCAAAAGCGTATCATTACAATGATGGAATTTCGAAATTGTTCTTTTATACAAATATGGGCGTGGTAGAATTACAAAAGTTCCCAGTTCCTTTGTTTTATTATATTTTTGTAAGAATATATGTTTATTTTTGCTTACAAAAATGATCATCCAATACAATATTTTACGTTACAAATAAACCCACGCAAATGCAACATAATCTTGGTCCCACAAGGCGTAGGTGTTGGCATTCTTTTTTTTATACCACTTTGTCAATGTCCCTTTTTATGACAAAATTATTATCCATGAATTCGTAATATTTGCTTATTGTAATGGAAATCCATTAACGCACGCCCACGACGTCGTCTACAGATTTATATAGGGCACGTTACACGAGGAGGATGTGGGTCAAACGCTCCATTATGTAACTTGACTTTAATAAATTCACGGACATATTGCACAGGGTTTGTTAATCTCGTTAATTTTATGGCACATAATTGTTTCGGCGCTGTTAAGTGATCATTGGGGAATGCGAATTTAATTGAGTGACCTTAACTGTACGCATAAACAGAGAAATAAATAAGGTGTAGCGCTGATCAATTTCGCGTGAAAATAAGCACAAAAAATTACAAAAGCATGAGCGGTGTAAGCTCTTTTATATTGTTTTTTGCAGTAATTCTAGCGCAGTATTTAAACGCGTTGTGAGTCGGATAAGGAATTGCCACGTGTATTCAAGTTTTTGCAACAGTTCCTGTGCGTTCGTTCAGAAATTGGTCGCGGTCTACCGGTCTTGGTCGCACGACTGCGACCATAAAGATAAAACAACCCGCTCGCAGGAAACATCAACAATGTTTATGATCTTTTAACACCACGCTGTACATTATTCGACAAGTTCTTATTTCATCTCCACGCAATCGCAGATAAAATAATAATCAACAAGGTCACCGCAGTCACCTCGCCTGATATTGATTAATGGGAAGTTCTAATACATTGCTCACGATTCTGATATCATTAAAAATGTGTTTGCATTAACTTCGACACTAATTAATAGGCTTGGTGTGAAAACCTTCCGGAGACCTTTTGTATCTATAAAATTAAATTTAAAAAATAAATTAGTGGTAGCTGAGTAGTTTCGTTTACACAGAAATCGCGGATGCGTGTGAAAATCGAATCCGCTTTGATAGATCGTGACGGGCGGCTTGCCTTCAGTGCACAGACTCATAGATATTCAGTTACGTAATAAGCGCGCTGGCATAGGTTTAGATCGTTACCTCTAAACGTGTGCTAGTCTGTGGCCGTGGTCAGTGCACATCCAGTGTAGGCGTGGCCTCGGTTCGCGAACTAGCTCTGTGATTGGCGGAACATAAAAGGCAGTTGCATTTCACTTCGTACTTGTTCTGAATGCTAATTAAAAGGCTAATTTTTCGAATTACGCATAGCTCGTTAAATAATGCGTTTTGCGCGAATATTAGCATGTTTAGTGCATCGCTTATTATTGCGAAACCTGAATTTTCAACGCGATTTCAAAGCTTTGGAAATAATGAGAGAGATAAAACTATATCACATGCAGAAGTCGGTTTCCTCGTCCTGATTTCAATCATATCTCTTTAATTAAGTATACTGTATTATATCGAAAACATAACTAAATATTTAGTATATCTGACTATTAGAAAAGTCATAACGGAACAGGAATAAGCAATAAAAGATATGGTCCAATCTAATTCATCAGGGTAATAAAAATTAAGTACCTACGTCCATCTCTTTGATCGAATAAGTTTCGAGCTGGTGTTGTAACATTTTATTCACACGTTATCGTAACTATCATCAAGGCGTAGACATTTATTATTCCATACTTTAGTACGGGTTCCGCACTACTGAAAACTACCAATACAAATATTGGCAAGCTGAGAAAACGTCAGCCAGATCATCCATGACGTATTCTTGGCAATCTTCGATTGTTATCATATCAAAGGGGCGGGCAATAACGTAAAACATGTCTAATTAAAGCACAAAAGCTTAAGTAATTAACCTTTGTACTGATCATTTTAGAAGACAAGAGAATGACTATACTTAATTGATTTCACATAACTAATACATTTCATATAAGAAGTAGGTAACATATACAAACAACTTTTTTTAACATTAATTAAACCCTTTGGGGCATACCTAAATCTATACCTAATCTAAATCTATAGACACCAATGGATTCATCCGTAAAGATGTATTAAACATGATAAAGGAATTATTAACCAGAATAATCTATGTAATCTGCAAAGCTTGAACGCATGATTTTACCTATCCTCATATCTATTAAGTGTGTTTAAAATGACCGTCACTATCTTTGATTATAATCTCTACATACAGTTCTTATCAATTCATTGACAGCAAAAATATTGTAGGTACATTAGATACACAAAATAATTGACGTAAGTACACACGTACGGAGTTGACGCAATTAAAACTACATAGGTATATTATTATTGTGTAATCCAGGAAAATTGATTCTTCTGACGTTCAATCAAATATCCTGTTTCAAGCCACTGCAATATACTCAGCACAGATTTACCGTTCGCACCTAACGGTTTCAGTATAATGAAAAACCGGCCAAGTGCGAGTCGGACTCGTGCACGAAGGGTTCCGTAAATTACAGTTAAATCAACCTATCTCAAAAACTATAAGAGATACTTTGATCAAACCAAAAATCGTTGAAAGAGTTAATTAGCATGCATCACCTCTATTTTTTTTAGAATTTTATACCCCGTAGTTATAAAAATAGAGGGGGGGGGACATACTTTTTACGACTTTGAGAGCTGATATCTCAAAAACCGTTCACTTTAAGAAAAATGTTTTTTAGAAAACTTTATATCATTTTAAAAGACCTTTCCATTGATACCCCACACGGGTATGTACATCGAAAAAAAAAAATTCATCCCTCAGTTACATGTATGGGGGGCCCCACCCCCAATTCTTTTTTTTACTATTTAGTGTCATATTTTTGTAGCGGTTCATACAACACATATTCCCATCAAATTTCATCACTGTAGTACTTATAGTTTCCGAGTAAATCGGCTGTGACAGACGGACAGACGGACAGACGGACAGACGGACATGACGAAACTATAAGGGTTCCGTTTTTGCCATTTTGGCTACGGAACCCTAAAAAATGCAGCTGAAATTATATAACTACATGAAAGGTTTTATAAACAGCGCTGAAGTCTAGCACGTGCAAAACACTCTCGTTCAACATACTTGTTTAATATTAGTATTAATTCTCTTTTAACCTCTTTCAACTCTAACTTTGACGAAGAATCTTTTGATGGTATTACTTCTTTTATTTTTCAAACTGTGGTTAGAACTAAATGATGGACTTCAGCAACGCCCCATGCACTAATTATACACCGTGACCTACATATGTTTACTTTTTGATTACGCCAATATTTCTTGTAAACCGCTAATTAAAATGACCTATTCTCAACCAAGAGAATACGGATATTCTATAGATGTTATCGCTGCATAAGATATAAGATGAGATATGTACAAGTTAGAAAGATAATAATAAATGCACTGTAATCGTGAGGGAGCTCAAAATGGTATGACAAATAATATCTGAGGACCTTGCTGAATAGATCCTTGGTTAACAAGCCTAAATAACAACAACGGCCACATATAATACGTTCGGAGCGGCGACAAAAATACAAGAGCAATGTTTTCGGTTGACAATGAGACAAATCATAGACAAACGACTAGAACAAAGGGTTTCAATAGAGAATAGAATAGAATAAATTCAAAACAAACACTCGCTATGAATATTTTCAGTCGTGTCTAAACAACGGTCTCTTGCGATTGACAAGCACCCATGTATAGTTAGAATGGTGTTATTTTAAAACAACCTCCCTTTTTTCCTTTAGTCGGCAACGGATTGAGCTTTATTTAGGTTCCGATGATAATCGTAATTACAATAAAAAAAAGATCATGTGGTTCGTATTTGTTGTTTTCCTAGTAGGAAAATTGTCTGATGATATGTTTGTTATTTCCAAAATATGCAAATGAATTGGTCTTGGAATCAGTTACAGGAAAAGTTAATGTAACGGTAGCCGCAGCTAAAATATGAATCGCTCGCCAAGCAACTAGGTACTAGGGACTAATCTTCGACATCCTCAATATTTGTACCGACATTGTATAAAGGTACACCGAGATACTACAATTTTCATAAGTACATTTCGCATTGACGGAAATCACTCAACGACTTACAAATTAAACCTCCAAGCATAAACAAAGCAGGACATAAATAATTAACTGTTATTAAACATAGATTAAACAAATGTTGTGAATTGTTACTCAACTAAGAAACCAACAAAGTCGCGAGATGACGCTATTAATGCTTTGTTCAATCGTTACTTGTGATCAACACATTAGCAGGTAAACATTGTATGCCTATCAAGTTTTTATATCAGCAGAGGACCCTGAATTTGTTATACGTGACCTTGGAAAACGTAAATCGATATGCAGTCGTGCAATGCTGTACTAATGGCGATATGATGACCGCTAGCGTTAATTGCAAAAAAATCTGCTTCATTTTCGCGTCGTCACCTCTAAAGATTTCATAGAAAAACGTCAGTCCTTGCAGCCTGAAACATATAGCAAACGACTGATTTGTTTTGACTTTCGCTGTAGGGGCTTATGACAACCAGACTGCGATGGATTAGATTGATTACGAAGAAAAACACTTATGAGTTATTGTATGAATTGCATCGTTATGATGATAAGATTACCTGTAGGAGGTAGGTGTTATGGCACTGATAGGATGTATCTAAGGACCAAACCAACGACGGAGTCGCCATATCAATCACAAGATACATATACATAATGTGGCAACCAAAAATCAACTGATAACTTTGAAAACAATAAACCTAGCAGCTGCAAAAGTAAGATTCAAAATGAAACTGACTATAAAATATTATTCTCCAACAATAATGTCCTTACAATATTTTCCTTCACCTTTTGCTCGTTGCTTCTAAATTATGCACACACGTTTGAAAAACATGCCCGGTTCACGCCCGATTCACGACAATGACATTTATGTTCGATACCCCTGCCAAGCTGCCAACAAGGGTAACCATTTACTTTTAATTTACATATTTTAGGACTTTGCCATCCTCAAAGACCTAACGTGGACCGTTTAGTCTTGGACCGTTCAACCGTTGTTCGGTTACGCCCCAGATTTCCTTTTCGCTATTCAGCATTTCTACTGAAACTTCTGTGTATTTACTTACAAGGCTGTTCCCTGTAAGTACTCAGAATAAAATCAAACCTACAGCGTCGAATTCACCGACGAGACACAACATTAAATATTATTTACAAACGTTTTATTGACACAGCGAATTCTTCAGGCTACGTGAAACTTTACTTTCAGCAATGCAGAGAAACTTGAGAACGTCCATAGAAATCTAAACAAGGCGAACCGCAGCTGCATATGGACGCATTCTCAGCACATGACTACCTGACCAGCGAACTAAACAAAATATTATATTTTGATGACTCGTCAGGTCATTCACCCTCTCCAAGATTATGCAGACCTGCCACTTTTAGAATAGTTGAAACGGTATTACGCGTGCACTTTTACATAAACATACGATAGCTTTGCTTTACAATGATGCACAATGTGTGTGCAACATTTTATGTTGTCTCTGTGAAGATATAAATAGAAATATGAGGTAAGTATACAAGAGATAAATATAATCAATTTTGCACAGCAACAGAAAACGAAAGTTACATAAAAGATTCGAGAATTCCCATTGATCAACTCAACGTGTAGATAACCTATTAATGTGACAGAATGATTAACTTGCAAACTTAAATACATAAAAAAAACAAATGTAAATAAAAACAAATTCTGTGTTAACGGCAATATTTTACAATTTATTTGTAGTGTTCGGGCTTGGCATATTGCCCGGGTACCTATTATGTTCTCAAACGAAAACAGAAGCCATTTCTTGTTAATGGATTTGTAAAACTGTAACGTTAATTTAATTACATAATTTTAGCCAAAGTTATTCTCCTCGCTTGTTCTACCCGTAAAACCTTCCAAGCATTCAATATACAGTCATTTATTTTTTCCATGCACAATAATTATTCAGATTGCTTTAGATGTAGATACTTAATATCATTATTTCTTAATTGATGGCTCACGATAAAGTTACATGTTTACATTTACCATTGATGAAGTCTCCGTGAACCAAACACGCTAACAATAAGACCATTAACGTTAAGTTGGTAATAAAAATCTCAAGAGAATTGCATAAATATTGACCTAGTTAGTTGTTCACAGTAGCCATTTGTTCAGGATGTCGGGGACATTCATTGCGTCTAACTACGCTTTGTCAGTAACTGCGCATCCCCCAAACGTTCGGAACGCCCGCTTCAACGACTTTTATCCATTCTGCGTCGCGACCTATTTTATTATTGTTCTTTTCACTTCAATTTTATTGTCCCTTTGTAGTTTCTGCGATACTCAGTGGTTTATGATGTTGTCTTTTATTCTTAGAATTTCAAATTCATCTGTTATATCTGACCTGATTTAAACTGATACATTGCTATTCTTTACTTAACAAATGTTTCCGTTGCGTCTGACTCCGACCTATACGTAGGATATTTGTGTTTCGTCCTTTCATAATGAAGCCGACTTTTGTTTACTTTGCCAAATCATGTTGTGTTGTTGCTATTTTTCGTGTCGCTCCGTACTATCTGAGTGGTGTGACCTCACAAGCAAGAATTCTGTCCTTTATTTATCTATGTCATGTTGTTCATTTCTCATTTGTCCACCTCAGGAATAAATATTATATCAATCTGTCTAGCTGGCGTCTCAATTCTTCAAATTCGAACGCTTTGCTCATTCGCACCTTAACTAATTGGACGAGCGCCAAACAGGACCACCCAAACTATATGACGCTCTATGATCATTGAACTTCTGATATAATGCTAATATAGTCCACGTGTGTGTATGTATGTTTCATAAGAATCGTCTTGTTCTTCTCGACGGGTCCCCCGTTTATATAAATTTATTATAATTTTATACACATTTGCTATTACGTTGTTGATTATGGGACACTGCCAAAAGCCGATAATTTATGATCGGATACATCTGTATTCAATATGAAAAATCTGATTAGAAGCGAATCTTGAGTTTGTATTTGTGACAGGATTAAGCCAACATTTTCCTATCGTTAACAATTTTAAACATTTTTGTTTCGAATAAAAAAAGCATATGATTTTATATTTCCCGAGTTTAAAAGCCTTTGGAGAAACGATACCTACGTAAAGATATATCTTTACTGATGACTGATTTTCATAGATTTTTGACAGTCCAATGAACATACTGCAAGGTTGTAGTTAATTGAGCAAGTCTGCAGTTACAAAGCTGAACTAGATAAAATTCGTGGAAATACAATCAAGAAATTCAGAATTTTCCTAAAAATATCAAGACAAAATCCTTAAAATATGAGTTTTTCTTGCACATTCCACCCAAATTGTTATTTTCTTT
Organism: Helicoverpa armigera; assembly: GCF_030705265.1. Classification (NCBI taxonomy): domain Eukaryota; kingdom Metazoa; phylum Arthropoda; class Insecta; order Lepidoptera; family Noctuidae; genus Helicoverpa; species Helicoverpa armigera. Next base: position 4,890,137 of record NC_087135.1, on the reverse strand, counting down.
AAGTACATCATCAAATGAATTTCGAAATTAAAATTTGTAGAACAATTTGTCGAGTATTTATTAAGACAGTTACGAGTTTCGGTAGCGATACGTAAATATTTAGAGAGTTTTTTCATAAACGTTGATCTAAATATTTAAGCCTATATAACAAATCAAATCCTTTATTGAACTGAACAATCACTAATACATACTTACCACTGGCTTAGGGAAATATCTGTACTGTAATATCTATACTGTTTTTTTTTTTGTATTTTGTCTAAGAAATAATAAAACCCTAAGAGTGTTTATGATAATTAAACCAATATTAACGATCAAGTAGAACCGATCTAAAAATAGATATGCAGCAATATCCCGTATATCAGCAAAATATTAAAGCAAGCCGAAATTAATCAATCTTTATAGGTTAGTATAGTGTACTAAAAAATAAACAAATGAAACTGTATATTATAGCAATATATAGCAAGTACATATCGCATAGATAGTTTTAAATCAACCTGAGCTTGACACTTGGCTGGTTGCCAAAAGCCAATGTTTTGGTAAGTAAGAAACTCTAACACCTTGAAGAGGAGGATTACGTAGTACAACAGTATAGAAAATGATGAATTAGTAGCGAAAGAAAAATAGATTTTTAACGATCCTGACGTCTCCTTGAAAACTAGGAACGAGCTTGTCAGGTAAGATATTTATTTATGTCTGATGTAAGTAATATTATTTACTCATATCATCAAAATTGCAGCACCGTGTGAAACAGGATATAAATAATTCTAGCCTCAAGTTGCAATCATAGATTCACAGTCATGGCAGCCAAATTTATTTGCTAACATCGAAATATTTATTACTTATTTTTAGACATGCTTAACCAGCACTGGCAAAGCCACAATTTAGCAAAATTTTCGCTATTTCTGTGTACATAAGCAATAACTAGTGTATGGGCGCACGTGCGTGTCACGGGTAACGTTCACACCCAATATACACATTAAAATTAAATAATAGCTCAAGGCCTACTGTTATTTTCGTTTTAATACAACAGCAGCTTTCCGCCACGCGGTGTTGATCACAATTTTTATTCACATCAGCCGGCAACTTGCCATACGCAACATCTGCTGGTATAAGGATTCTACACTCATCTCACAGTCGCATTGTCTAACTACGAAGTCTTGAGAGATTGTATCAATGATTAATTTAAAGAGAAGAACCCTGGGCTTAGTTCTGTCAGAATTAATCTTTGAATAATCAATTATATTTTTCAGCCCAGACATTAATTGCCACAAAAATTACATTAGATCTGTTATTTAAGTTTATTTCAATGTATTTGGGCCAATTTTCTTGCAATGAATTTATACGCCACAGGATATGCCTGTCATGTTCTAAATATTTTAAACAATGACCTAAGATACAATGTGACGAATCTTGACTCTTATGTGTTTTTGAAAAACACGGTTTTTTGTTCTTTTTGCAGCCAGCGTAGAGGTCGTAGCAATAAACATGAACGTGCACAAAATAAACAGAATGTACAATTATTCTCATCTGAACGAAAATAATTTAAATTGGGATGGCGTTTTCATTGGCGCTAGATTTTTAATTCGTCGCGTAAATTGTTCGGCGTAGGTATATGCTGACATGTTATGACATGGTTCAACAGTATTATATTTTACGAATGCTCCAATTTGAATTCATTCATTGAAACATTTATTCTATTGAAGTTTTTCAGAACGTGTTGTGGGCGGTCTATGATTACGTAACATTTAGTTAATGAGTTCAACGTTTCGGAACATGTAATTTGGAGCAATAAAATCTGTGTACCAGTGTCGTGTGCTTTATGGCTTATTTTGTTGATTCCACGAACAGTTTCATGGTACAATATCGGGCTAACCATGTACTTACTATCCTATAAATCCTCAGATTTCAAACTACGTATACCAATCTTACGAAAAAGTTTCACCATATTTTCTCTTATTAACTAATTCTTGTCAAGTCTCCAGTAAATGTAGGAAATACCAACATGTTGTTCCAAGTCATTATCCTAGTTTACTTTAAATTATCTCGTGTTGATAATGTAGTGATAGTCTAACATTGCTGCGATAATATGATGAAAAAATCATTTATTTATTTTACTACAAGTTTTGAAGAAAGTGATACCGCAGTACCTATCATGATTCGACTCCATGAAAATTCAGGGCCCAGTATATTTGCAAATAAAGTTCCCTATAAACAAATGGAAATTAATGACGAGTAATAATTAGTATAGCAAATAATTGCGTGTTTGTGTGTACTTAGTGAAAGGCCGCCGGCTCTCCCTAGAGACGGCCGATGGTAATGAATTGGGCTCGTTAGCTGTCATAACTAAGGCTGAAATACGTTTTTAATAAAATCGACCTAATTTCATATTTTACTGCTCAATTTTTTTAACGCCTACGAAGACTTGCTTGCTTTGAGAAGCATGTTTTTCAGTGAATTTTAGATTTGAGCGATTGGATTGTATTTTTTTGCGAGGGCACACATTTTTCAGCTAACCATAGCTACACCAGCTATTAGTTGTCACGTAAACACTACTTTATTGAAAAAAATAGAAAATAACAAATCTGCCATCTTGACATAGATATTAACTATCAGTTTAAATATATTTTTTGTCCAATCAAATAATACACCGACGTCGAATAAGCAATTAACATTTAATATGGCTCCGAATTAGATAAAACTATAAACTTTTACATTTTATTATCACCATGAATTGGCAGTGTAAAAAACTAAGCCTAATCTCCATTGACGCATATCGATAAGAATCTGCCAAATGCTATCTTGACCTCAATGAATAAGTTCTTCAGGAAACTTCTAATAGGTATAACATTTTCTAAGTACCAAGGTATATTCAATTTATTTTCACTAAGACGCAAAACCTATAACATTTCCCAACTCATACATTATTTCTCAACTATCTACGGCTCTAAATTGAAATATGTCCCTTTAAATTAATAGACGTGTTCCACACATCATAACTCAAGAAAAACAGCTCAATACACGAAGGAATTTGCATATTTTATATCAAAAGTGACTATAAAAATAACTTATACTCTCGAATACCCACATTATGGTCATTATTTTCATCCTAATGGTACAGTTACGGACCAAATATAAAATATAATGGGCTTTAGGGCGCGGCTAGTTTTATATCGCCACGGAACGACGACACACACATTTTCAATAGATTTGTAGAATTCAATCATCATTCACCGAATTATTATTATAGTTTGAAGGAAAGCTAATCAAATGGATATAGCAGAGATAGAGTTGTCAAAAATGTTTTATAGCTGCATCAAGGATTATGAGGATTATAGAAAATTTATGACTCGGTTGATTTAAGATCCAATAGAATCTGACTGTGGGTTACAGTTACCGATGCTTCAGTATTTTTTATAACAAAATTAACTTTATAATACTTATGTGCATCAGGCCCATATATTCTGATCAGATATCCTCAAATGAAAAATGTTACGAATATATAAAATAATTTTATGAAAATGTGTTCTACAGAATATTGTATCTATTCTAAAACAAATGAAATAAGAAATTAAAATGCAATTCGTATTTTCGGCGGCCACCTTTTCCTCCCGTCTCGTTGAATCAACAGCAACATGAGAAGAATCATAAAAACAAAAACAATGTCTGCCCACTCGCAACCTTCATTTCTATTAGCTAGACCAGCTCGCACTTTCAAACTGAATAGAAACGTGTGCCTAATAACCTTCGTAAATCAGCTGGAACTGAAATTATACGCATGTCAAATTATGCCTGACAGATGTTTATGAAAGTCAAAGGTAGGTAGTTATGTATAACATTATCCCTCAAATTATCATCATCGTTAACTTTTTTGCAAGCCGACTACTGCAATCGGCTTTCAGCCAGATGCGACTGAATTTCAGTAAATTTTCCATGCCTCGGTTGTTGTTTCATATTTACTTTTTGATTCAGGGTGCAAGAGTTAGCCTTTTTTGAAATTAATCCGCTTTTAAGTTGCAATTAATCTGAACAATTAAGTACATGTGTTGATGCTCTTGATTTCTATTTGGCATTCAAAAATCCTGATTTCTTATCATAATCAGAAATCATAGAAATAATAAAATTGATACCAGGATATCATAAATCGCTGCAAGATATACGTTAGCAAATTAAACGGTTCATGTAATAACACATGTGTATGCCTTAACAAATGAGGCCAAGCTCGTGATTGGCCGCACCTGCGCAAGAGGTTGAGGACAGCAGTCAACTTTTTATGAATATATTCCTAATTTATGAGCCTCTTATTTTTATATTACTTAATAGTGTGAGTAGTTATCAATCAGCTGAAGATTTCCGACCTCACGCGAAGAACTGACAGTTTAAAGTTTTGCTCGTTAACTTGAAGTGTCTAATCTTACAGTTTTTACACCATTCTTGAGTGACGTCTTCACGTCACTTTGTTCTAATGATCGTTAACAATAGATAAATGGTATTCGTTCCGTTCTTCGTTGTTAAAAATTTGTTCTGCTATGCGTAACATTAATGTAAGAAAACGTAGTACACATAAAAACGCGACTATTTATATCTTGTTAAAACGGATGCAAAAAACGACGGTGCAGTGTTTTTTTAAGATTTGGAAAGCTTGCAGTTTTTGAAGCGTTTATTAAGACAATAATGTTGCTGAAATTGTATATTTTTTGTGGTCGAAACTTATCTGGCATTGTATGAAAGTTTAAAAGTACAGCTCTAAATAATTGTGAGATAAGTTAAAGGTTTTGAAGTCAAGTCTTGTATTTGTCGCACTATATTCTTTCTTTCAAGAATGGCTCTTGTACTTCATGACAATAATTCAAGCGACTGCAAACCCGACATCCTGACAAATCGTATCTGTATCAGAAGGTTAGCAGGTTCAAACAGTTTCCTTCGACTCGAGTTTAGTTGGAAACGACGTCGTTATCGCTATCAGTCACCGGTGGCCGACGTTCGTCGACAAATTGTTATTGAGTTGTACCCGACGCGATACCGCGACCCCACGGTCAACACAAGGAGCTTTCTTATCGTCCCAAATATACCTACCCGTTAACTTTCCAATTAAAACCCATTTGACTCTCAGAGTCAACACAAAGCTTAATGGACATGACCCGCTGTAAAACAATGGACGCTTTGACGTTGCTTCCACTGACCTACATTTTACGATACATAATGCACACACTATTTCTACACGACACAAAAAGTATCTTAAGTTTTTAATACTAGGCTGAACTGGAACGATAGTGTTAACTCCGTCGTTAAAATTATCAAGGGGCAAAAAAATAAAACATTTCTGATAACACTTGCAATAAACAATTCAGTTCACGCACTGAAATAAAGCAGTGTTCTGCAAACAAAACGCCCTGGGTGGAGGTGGTAATATGTATAAGAGTGAACTAGAGTACAATATTCACCTCATTAGCTACATTCTTCAAGAGCCTGTACAAATTTGTCGCGGCGCGGCGTCACGCGTCGCCGGCGCGTTTGATGTGCGGACGGCGCGATAATTACAGAATTAATGGCCTGATACAGAGAAGCAGTTTTTATCGCAATTAAGAGTGCGCTATCGATCGACCCAGTTGCGCTCCACAACGCTGCACTAATTCACTACTATCCAACCTTCGAGAGAACTCTAAGCAAATTACTGTGCTTAGATAAATCTAATGCAATCTAAAATCGCACAATCTCCGATGTGCTGTCACCACTTTTTATTTTAATATAAGTTTTACTGCCACAATGACATTTAAAGTAAACCGAGATTTGATTTAATTAAGAGCTACGTAGACTTTTTGCAACTCCTGCATGATCCTTTGCTACTGGATTACTTATTAGTTTTTATTAGACAGCTACGGTACCTACGTATATTTTTTTATCGTTCTTATTCCAAATCCACTTTTGAATGATAATAGGATCTAACTAAAGTAAGTGAACGTATGGAGTCCGTCCGCTCCAGATATCCATAAGCGGCATTAATCACTCTAATTGGACCTTCAGTTCGCCCTGTTTTTTATTTACGTTGCAAATATCCACTTAGCAAATAGAGCCTCGTTTTTCATTAGAAACAGTTGGATGTAATCTGCGAGGCAAAAATGGAACGCCTAAATAGCACGCAAGGTTAATGTGTTGCAGTATATTAAAGGCGTCAATAAGAAGCTGACATTCCTAGAGCGACCTGTAACCTGATTACTGGACACAGTCTCGGCTCGTGTGGCAATGACACTCCTTTTTTTATCTATGCGGCGTCTTTGATCATACTCACACTTAATACAAACAGTACTGATTTAACTTCGTAGGTGCATTTCAATTTATTTGCAAAGCAATGTTCAGCAATATAATTTGCCGAAGAGTAATGCGAGAGGCTCGGTGCGTTAGCCTGGTAAGTAAATTGAAACAGATCACCATACAAGCTAGCTCGTTTAATCAAATTACCATAAAATGCAAATAAGTTTGGATAAAGGAGTGGTATTAACAAATTGAACATATTATTATCATCTGAGGGAACACGAACACTGTGTTACGTGCCAGTGGTAAAATTAAAGTGGTATTGTTTGTTTGCGCGCCGGTCGCTACTGCCGGCGAACCAGAAACGTTCCGCGGTGTAATGGTGGAAATAACGCACGCAGGTTGTAAACGTAAATAATGATTAATGGAGTTTGGAAAAGTGTTTTCTTCGGTTAATGTGCTGTAGTTACTAGATAGCTTGTTCTGCGGCAGTAAAACGAAAATGCATTTTCTTTGGAATTTTGGCAAACAATATTTTACGTAGAGTATAGAAAAGCGCAGCGGTATTGTATAGCATTGATACCTTGTAAAATTAATAACAAAATCAAAGTTGTAAATTGTTGTTTCAGGAATTAGCCCAATCATTACAGGATTACCAAATATCACGATAAAAATCTTATCATTATTCAAAGATTAAACCGATTTATCTATCGAATGACATCAATTTCGAATCTGTTTTCCAATAAGTATCACTTTACATGTAATATACCATTAAGTACTTAAGTACGTACATAAAACCTCCAGCTTGCACGAAGCAGTTAATTTATTGGTCGTATCTTTATCACTTAATCTTAATTAAGCCCTCCTAGATTATTTTTATCTCGGAAAATTTGCAATTGCAAATGGCCGTCCGAGTCGTCTCCGCCTGACCCGTTTGTGAGATGTCAAATATTTGCTTGATGCAAACAATCTTATCCGTGCGTCCGTTTACTTGGCTCTACATATAGGGTATGTGGAATCACTAGCTATGTATATGTACACTGCCGGACGTTAATTAAAAGGCGTATTGAATTTTGTTTGATCAGCAAGAAGTTTATCAAAGTGTTTAAAGAAAAGTGATCTTAGAATAGCGAGTCTCAAGGCTTTCAAAACGTGAGAAGATATGCAATATCCGTATTAAAAAGAATTAATTTATCAATTCGATTTAAAAGTAGCAGAAGGTAATGGCTTGTCAGTCAAGTTTATTACCTATAAATTTAATTAATATGATATCTCTTTTCAGGAACCTGGGATTGAAGGAATTGGTTATAACATATTGCTTTAAATATACCTCTAATAAAATGATTTGTATGAGACCTTCATGATCACAAAAGATTCAGATAAAACGTTGGGCAACATCTAATAAACCAATAAATAATGTAAATTTTATAATAGAGCCACCATAAAAAGTAACGATGTAGGCAGCCCTTCGACCTGCATATGAATAATTCTATTTACAAATCAAATATTTATTTTCGTTAACTTGTCTACAGAGATCAATGAATTAAATTCATCGATAAAAATCTGAAGGCTTGATATCGATTTCGCTGCCCACGCTTAAAATTATTCCAAGTACATTATTTATTGATTTAATAGTTACTCAAAACGAATAACTATAAATTGTAGTCCGTAATGAAAATGAATAGCTATAAGATAAACTTTAACAACGATTAACTTTATGTACGCGTCACGCCGCGATTGTTTATTGAATTCGCTTTATAAGGGCTTAATCCAAGCATCATTAATATTTTTTTCAAGTTCATCAGGATGAGTAGCCTTTATGTCTAAGACGATCACAATTTTTCCTTAAGAAGAAACCTGGTATTATTTTTATACTTAATTATGTTTAATGCTACATCGTTTTTATACAGCATTGGTAAAAGGAATCGTGAGTTATGGTAACTTTGTTTGAGTTGCAACTTGGACAGGTTTAACCATAATTATGCTTAAGACGTCTGTTCTCAATAAGTACTTAGATTGTACAAAAAATGTTGAAGCTCGGTAATAACATCAACATTCATTAAATGTTCACAGAATGATAACTACTAGTAGGGTCAGACACTTCAATCAAAGATTTTGACGTTGTTGATGTATTAATATGCGTGGGTGTCGACGCTCGTCCTTCGATGCCCACTTCAAGTGATCGACGTCCACTCGAAAATTACCGAATACACAAAACAAAAACAAACAGACTCGCTCATGTTAAATTTTTAATGCGAGTGTCGCAACAGTGCTCCTCCCATGCGTAGAAACCGAATCGACCTTCTATCAAGGGCAACCTAAAGAAACATCAAATTGAAACACAAAAGTGTTAATTTATTATTTCTGTAAACGCATGACTTCCGCCCTTTGAGCTGTAGGAAGTGATTAAGTACTGTTTCGATATAAAAAACCTACAAAAGTTTGAACATTATATTCTCACGATCAAACAGCAGTAACCAAATAGATGTGTGAAGGTAAAATAAACTTAATAGGTAAGTGTTGATCAATATTTGTTGCACATTGCCCGTTTGTTTACTCTACCTACTGATCTTGTGCGACGTATGGTAGCTCAGCTAGATGCACATTTACCCAACGTATTAAGAGAAATATTTTTGGTCGTTCGGCTGTCTAATTTGTTTACGTATTTTCCAATCAACGGCAGTTAACTGTGAAGGTTCATTATGTAGATGCGAGTACAGTGCTAGCGTATGTATGTGTGCGCTTTGAATATTGAAGTGTTAAAACAAACGTACTAATTAACATCCATTCAGATGTGTGGAGGCCAAGTTGATTCATGTGTGCTGCTTGAATGTTCTTATCACGGATGTGTGCACTCTTAGCGTTAAGTGCAATATGGTATTCAAGTCACCGTATTGTTGCTTAGAAATAAGTTTTAACATCGAATATTCCATTCTAACTACGTTGGTATGTTTTCCTTTGTTCCGAAATTGTGTCACAACAATCTTGTTTTTGGATATAGCATTTAGGATAAATGTGTATTTGGTAGCGCTCTCTTATTAAACTTGTCTTGTGCATTGTACAATGAAGTGGAAGATAAAATAGATCTAGTGACCTCTTTAGAGGCTGGGGCATTGTTAAAACGATTATTTTCGATGTACCGTCGCTACAAAAAACATTGGCCGCGTGGGCGGACCATTCATGAGTGTCCAGTTTTGTAATAGCACTTATGCGTCTATATTATGTGTGTATGTTATAACTGTGGTAAAAAGAGATAATGATTAAATCATGTTATACAATAGTGCCTGAAAACTTTACATAATGTGGCAAGCGATATTGTAAAGCTGCGGTAAAGGAGCTCAAAAGCAGATGTTTAGATTTTTCTGGAAGAAAAGGGAACATGTTTTAATTGAGCTATCTACGAAATGGGATACCGTGTATGGATCAAGTGTTTGGATTTATGATCCCAACGAGCAACGGTTACCAGGCTTCATACGTGAGAAATAATATTTAAGCGTGGACGTTGTGCAACGTCTTTATAACACTCTTGTGGTATATCTCGAGGACTCTCCACATTATCTTGTAAATTGCTTTGCAAGTCGAATACAAACGCTGTTATCGCGCCCCAATAACATTATTTCTTCGGTTCCCAAGTTAATTTCTGGGGGTTCATATTTGGCGTTTTCTTTTTAAAGCTAAACGTTATTATTTCCGTATTGGATTATAATTTTATGATGCCGTGCTTCATCGCCTTTATAAGGAGAAACGATACTTCTTTCTGTTAAATGCGTCAATACGTCTTCTATTTTTATGGCAGTCTTTTATTGTGAGCTTAATTTGGGATTGTATCATTAATAAATCCTCCCACTATATTTAATGCATTTCATACATTATCAACATAATTCACATAATTAATCAACTTATAAATAAGTAATTCGAGTTATTTTTAACTGACCCTTTTAAGCTTTCGTTCCACTCCTTATGCTGTGTTCATTCATACATTCATACGCCAACCTTCAATGTCAAAAACATTTTAAATGGCAAAGTTTTGCAATGCAGATACTTTAAATTCATAATTTATTATTTACAATACTGTATGCCATAATATTATCAAGTTTTTATGTAATACTGTAATAAGGCATTTACTTGAACATTCATCTTTTATTCATTAGACCGTTTATTTGCTATTTGATGGCAATGCTATTAAAATTGTTTGATCATACCGCTTCAACAGTTAATTTCATATTTAATATCATGTTAGTACAATATGGTCGAATCGTTACCACACCACTTAAAGACGGCATAAAATTGATAATAAATTATAAACTGCACAATACAAATCATGATTTGATTTAATATCTTTAAAATATGATTTCTTAGAAATACAAAACGTTTTGCGTGCCAAGGAGTTAGTTCAAAGCGTTACATTACCTACATCTGAAATGCAGGCGACACGACTGATGTATGGCTATAGAATATTTGAGACGTGCTACATACGTTACCACGTGCTCATGTAATTCATCATGAGTATGAAAATTCGTTTATTCCTTCATTGTTCTGTGGAGTATTGTTCGTCGCCCGCCGGGCGCCAATAATCACGCGACGCAACTTGATATTAGGTTAACTTTACATAACGATCAATAAATATAATTTAACTACGAAACAAATTCACAGAATAAGGTTATGCCCACATTTGGAAATTATAAAGTGGAGTTAATTTAATGTTATTATCCTTTTCAGTATGTGATACAATCTTGGTTTTTAAGAATTTTACGCAACCAAATACTGCGAAAATATTATACCGTTTTGACTTTGACTTGTGTTCTGGTGATATTTAAATCTTCCAGATTAGGCAAAACTAATCAATTTCAGCAAGCTATAGAATTTAGCGCATCTTAGGTATTATGTAAATTTTTTTTTTTTTTTTCTTATAGGAAAATAATCATTTTATATTTTGGACTATACAGAAACCTATATGTAAGTATATTTACTTGGATAGATATGACTTTTTTTCTATACTTAAATGCTTTTGGCTTTAATCAATTTCATTATTATCTGCTTTTCTCAGTCAGTACTTATAGTATAATAACTTTTCATTACATTTCAGAGTTATAATAATAGTGTTTAATTAGTGTTAATTTTAAAATTGAATGAGCTACGTTCAAGTCATGAATTTATAGTAGGTAGGTACATTAGTTTATTTGCGATTGAAACATGGAAAACATTTTTCTTATGTTTCTTTAGGCTCATCATTGCCGACGGCATTATACCTAACATCTTTATTATTCTTTTCCAGACTATTTAAAAAACTTAAAGTTTGAAGATTTCAGTAAGTTTAAATCATTTGGAGCACTTATATACTGGAAAATTATTTTAGTATTGTAGTCTTCACTCACAATCATTCAAGTTTATGCACCTACTAGTACTTATACAGACGAGGAAGTGGAGAATTTTTACGACCTACTTAACAAAGCTTGTGAAGAAAACCGAGGGACATGGAATATCATCCTGGGCGATTATAATGCAAAAATCGGCACAAGACAAGAATCCGACAACGAAACCGTTTTAGGACCACATGGTTTAGGCATGCGTAACGATAGGGGAACCCGACTCATTCAATTTGCCTTCGGCCAAAATCTTATCATTGCTAATACATTATTTCCTAAAAAAGACCAGCGACGTTGGACATGGACATCACCAAATAACCGTACAAAAAATGAAATTGACTATATATTAACATCCGATAGACAAATATTAACAGATGTAAGTGTTATCAACAAGATAAAATATAGCTCGGACCATAGACCACTTCGTACTAAGATCAAATTTAATTTTAAAATTCATAGGGCAAGAATATTTAAAGCACAGAACATTAAGAAACTGAATAAAGAAATGCTAACAAACTGCAGCGAACAATTTAACCTCACATTGACAAATAACTTTGAAAGCCTAGATCTAAATGTCGCCGACGTAGAAGAACAATATCGCAACATAGTTTCACGTATCAATAAAACTTGCAACAGCATGACAATAAATAGAAAGAAGGATACTAAATTCAGTGTACATACAAATACACTGATAGAACAAAGAAACGCTTACGAAATAGGAACAGAACAACATAGACTTCTAGATAAACAAGTAAAAAGAGCCATTAGAAAAGACCTTAGAAATCTAAATACACAACTAGTCAAGGTCGCTCTAGAGAAACACCGATCCTTGAGAGTTGCCAAACAAGGTATCTCGAAAAGCAAACCCTGGATCAATAGTCTACGGGACGAAACTGGCACAAAACAACATAGCAGACCAAAAATTATAGAGATATGTACAAAGTTTTATAGTTCACTATATTCCGATACTGGACAAACAAGTAATGACCTTACATACCACTACCCAGAAGACATTACACCTATCTCTAGTTACGAAGTCCATAGAGTCCTCAAGAGTATGCATTATGGCAGAAGCCCTGGAGAGGATGGTATTACTACTGAAGCCTTAAAACTTGGTTCAGCCACACTTGTTCCACACCTTACTAGTCTTTTCAATAACATCTTGAAAACAGGCAAGATCCCAGATACGATGTGCCACTCTAACATCATACTACTTCACAAAAAAGGAGACAAATCTGACATAAACAACTACAGGCCCATTAGCTTAGTCTCGCATATTTACAAAGCTTTTATAAAAATTCTTCACAACCGGATCGATGTCAAATTAGACTCCCATCAACCACCCGAGCAAGCCGGATTCCGCCCTAATTTCTCCACAACAGACCATCTCCAGTCACTTAACCAAATTATCGAAAAATACGTTGAGTTTCAGAAACCATTGTACTTGGCATTCGTAGACTACACAAAAGCATTTGATAGCATTAAACATCCAGCGATATTCTCAGCATTGCAAGACCAAGGCATAGAAAAAACCTACATAGACATCTTAAAAACAATATACAGCAATAGCACCGCAAACATAAAACTAGATTCATCAGGCACCAAATTCCACATAAACAAAGGAGTCAAACAGGGTGATCCGCTCTCTCCAAAACTTTTCACCAGCACGCTTGAAGAGGTGTTTAAGGAACTGGCCGACCCCTGGATATCGCAGGGTATCCGAGTCGGCAGTAAAACACTCACTAACCTTCGCTTGCAGATGATATTGTCCTATTCGCACCGTCGGCAGAACAGCTGCAACAGATGCTCCAAGAGCTGAGCTCCGCCAGCCTCAAAGTCGGGCTTGTGATGAACCGGTCAAAGACTAAAGTAATGACTAATAGCGCGAAACGTAGGGTCGAGGTAGATGGGCAAGAAATACAACATGTCGACGAATACATCTACTTGGGCCAGTTAGTGTCCTTCGAAAACAGGCAAGACAAGGAAATCGATCGACGGATCGAAAACGCCTGGAAGAGCTACTGGTCCATGAAGTCGCTCATGAAGGGTGAGCTCCCTTTATCGCTGAAGCGAAAACTAGTCGACATGTGTATTCTGCCCATCCTAACCTACGGCGCTCAGACTTGGTCTTTGACCGAATCTCAGAAGTCCAGGCTAAAAGTATGCCAAAGAAGCATGGAGCGTAGCCTGCTCAACATACGGCTTAGCGACCGGATACGCAACACCATTATCCGGTCCAAGACGGGCATACTCGATGTGGGCAATAAGTCTGCAAAGTTGAAGTGGGATTGGGCGGGTCACATCTGTCGAATGCACCCGGACAAGTGGGCCAATATTACCACAAAGTGGATCCCGGAGGATGGAAGGCGACCGAGAGGGAGACCAAGGAAACGCTGGAGGGAAGACTTGGACAGCTTCCTCTCGGACTGGCCTCAAGCAGCGATGGATAAAGAAAAGTGGAAGGCTTTGGGGGAGGCCTTTGCCCAGCAGTGGGACAGCATAGGCTAATTAAAAAAAAAAAAGTCTTACTCTCAGTTTATTTGGGTCCTGGACCCTATTTCATTTTGGGCAATTCATTATATCCTAAAAAGATCCTTAGTGGATAATGTGGTTTAAAGATTTTATTTTATTTAAGGAATCCTGAATCATCAACTTTTGTACGAAGTACAATGGTCATATTAAACTTCCAGAGTAGATAGGTTTTAAAAGTTTAGAAACGTACATTTTAGTACTTAAATATAAAAAATAGGGAAAAACGCAGGAAAAAGTTTAAATGTTACAGGTGCGATAGCGAGCGTTGAAAAACCTTATCAACAATGAGGTGCTAACTACAATGAAACATGTTGTTAGAAAAACATTTAATTGCATGCAATTCAAACATTCCATTCGATATCAATGGTGTGCCATGTGGACGCAAAAATCTATGGAATGTGACAATTTGCTTATCTAATACAAATCTAGATACCTATACGTGTTTGTCGTTATCAGCTGAAACTGAAGTTGTCCAATGCATTTTATTTCAGCACTCAGCCGTTTCGGGAAATCCCTCAATACAAGCGATTTTTTTTTCGGATTTTGGACCACTTTTTGGAAGAATGCTTAGATTTAGAAAATTGGGATAGTTCCTCAAATTTTAAATATCTACCTAGTTAATGTTAGTACTTTGTTTAAGGATTTGGAAACTGAAATTGATATTACAGCAAGGTACCTAACTACTAAGAGATGTAGAGATGATCTAGAGAAGTTGCATTAGGTAAAGCTAATAACTCGAATAGTTACAGTCTATGCTCAAAGTTTAATTATGTAACCATTTTCCTGAAAAGTGAAATATAATGTTCAAACTGGAATACAAGTATGCTTTAATGATCAACAAATATCAAAGATTAGCGGCTACGTGCGAAGGAGCATGTCTGTGGTGAACCGCAGCGGCAGCGGTGCTAATCAGAAGAGGATAGCTTTAAAGCGGTTAGCAGATACAACGCGAGAATACAACATAAAAAGAAAATCCAACACATTAGCATCTGGATCTTGTACCACTTTGACGTTTTAAAAGCAAAGCGAAAAAGCCAAGGTCACGCGTTGTTCTTCCTACCTCAGCACGTGCCGGGCACCGTGTACTCCAGGAGCTCCTTCGGGATGTCCCTGGCCGCCACTGCTCCCAGTCCCAGGGCTCGTAGCGAGAACAACTTGCAGCACAGCCTCAGTCTCACTGAGATCAGGATGAGGACAGCAAGCCGTATCGCGTCCGCACCGCCCGGCACTTCCACTACACGCCGACCGATCAAAACATAGCTCTCACGAACCTTTTCGACACACAGACTCGATTTGCAAAATTTATTCATCGCATCCGCCGAAAACACGTATAATTTTTATGAGCTGCACCGAAAGTACGCTCGGAACTGAGTGTTGACTCGTATCCCGAATGTTTTCTTTACGTCCGACATGTATTAGCACCAATAAACTGTGAGGAAAACACCATAGACGCGATTGCAGCTCGAGAGCCGCCGGAAAACTCGATTTCGCACGTTAAACAGTGTCGAATGCGTGCGCTCGCCGGGCACACCACCGCGCTGTAAACAGAGAGCGCGCCTCAACAACACACGCACACATCGACGCCGCACGTATCGCTCGCACACATGCGCAGCGGCTACAGCGCGCGCATTCTGGCTTGAGACCGAAATAGATATCACGTCAACTTCGACCAATCACGAGCGTGCTCTATCACGCCATAACGACTTGTGATCGGTTGAGGCTCCATTGATAGATTGGCTACCACAAGGCGTTTCAATTCGCGATTAACTGAAAGTTTTTGATAAAACTTAAGTGATATGAAATCTTAACGGTTGGAATTATCGACGTAATCTTTGAAATCATAAAAATGTTTTGGTGCACTTGGATGATAGTAGAGATATAGAGATCTTAGCACCTGCGCGGAAATGCTCATCGTATTAATTTTTGGCGCGAATGTACCTAAAGCAAAGAGAGTTTGTTCCGTGTTTATGTTGAGATTTGTTTGTTACCTAATGATAACGTATCTGAAAAAAATCTTCATGAAAAAATGCATTTTCGGCGTTTAAACTTCTTCGTGTCACGAGACAATTTAATAAAAAATTGCAATAACTTCCACTTCCAGGAAGTTCAATATTTCCAGTGCTGTAAAATTTCAAGTTCATCCATTCATAATACCGTTTCAATTATAAAATCAAATAAAAGTTTATGACGTTTTATTTCACTAATTTAGGTAGTTTTGAATCAAGTTTCGAGCAATACACACGTAGAAACAGTGTTTTGCTTGTATATTGAAATCAGGGGTCACGATCACCCGTCTTTACTAGGCCTTGGTAATGAAAAACAATCTTTATCTTGTAGTAGATAGAGTTGACATTTAAACGTCAGAATATTTAAAAATCTTATGTAATGGTGTGGTGGCTAATAGACTATTATGACTATTGTGTGTGTATGTGTGCGCAGCTTTGAATGTTGAAGGATTATTAACTCGGTTCCGTGAGCTTTTAAAGTCGTTTTAATTCGAAGTTTAAAATTGTTTGTACTTATTGAAACAATTGACATTCCATTTTCCTCAAATGTCTCGTCCGTGACTTAACTAAACATTCGTGCACATTTCGATGCAGTCGATTATTAAGAATCCTAAAAACGAAGGCAAAAACTGAATAGGATTCGCAACACGTTTAAGGTACACGTGTAAGTACTTGGACTTCTCTTCACAGCAATTTGTTTGGTACACACTGCAAAAAATGCTATAGAAACTTTTTCTAATACGTAACAGCTTTTTCCAGATAAAACTGCCTAAGTTATTCTTCCTAACAGCAGTAAAAAACTTGAATGTTGTACCTATCTACTACTATTTCGGCGATGTCATGCACTATTGTTAGAGTCAAAAGTTAGAAAAAAGAAAGGATCTAATTTTAAAACTAGGTACAAGTCTATAAATAAAATTTGTTTTTTGAATGTTATTTCCGTAACAGTTGCATCTAAATGTATTGTTAGATAAGTATCTACCTATCTACTCTTAACGGCAACTTTTCTATTAGGTAGACTTCTTCGAATTCTGTGCCTAAATCAAGCCTTTTTCTGACGTAGATACTAAATGGCATTTCCTCTAAGAATCCTCTCTCAAGAATTAATTGATTCCTAATCCTGGACAATTAATGAACTAGGTGTATATTTGTAAATAATCACGCTAAATTCTACTTTAAAAAATTAGGTACATTATAATTATGCATGGAATTTACATCCTTGATCAGAATCTTGATTGTCTATCGTAGTTACCTTTTCTTAATAACATAAATGTAGGAAAAGTAAGGCCAGCCGTCCTACGCCGATGTTGGTCGCGCATGCATTGCCGCATACCAATAGGATTTTATCCGTTTTATCCTAACTAATATTAGTATCCAAAGAAACTCTGATACTTAGTTACATTTCTAATCAAACTAGTTTAATTTACTGTCATGGTGTCACCACTTTAGTATTATCACCAGTAGGTCCCGGCTGTCATTGAACATCCTTGGAACATCATTGGCAGTCGTTACAGGTAGTCAGAAGCCAGTAAGTATGATACCAGTCTAACCAAGGGGTATTGGGTTGCCCGGGTAACTGGGTTGAGGAGGTCAGGCGGGGAAGTCGCTTCTTGTAAAGCACTGGTACTCAGCTACATCCGGTTAGACTGGAAGCCGACCCCAACATAGTTGGGGAAAAGGCTCGGAGGATGCTGTCACCATTTAATTATGCGTGGGCTGAAGTTTGGTAGTGGGAAAATATTTTCTCTCACTACGCTTCGCCTGAAAGGACGCTAGCACTACATGTTTCAGAAAATATGTAATCAAAATTACTTCAAACCCGCCCATACTTTAAAGATACCACAGTATCTAAGTTCTTAATGAAATGATATAATGTATAGTCTTTAATGTAATACGTAAAACAATAAATTCTGATAAGGCTTCCGGATTCGATTAATTGTTATCTATACTAACGTAATACACAGAAACCAGTTTTAGTTTGTTTGTGTGGCTTTGGGGTAAAAGGCTCCGTAACTACTGAACCAATTTAAAAAAAATCTTGTTGGAAGGCTACACAATTTCCGAGTAACATATGCTATATTTTATCCAGGTACGGGCAGAAATTCCACCGGGACGCGAGTGAAACCGCGGGAAAACAGCTAGTCAATCATACAACCTAACGGCCAATAGGGACCTGACAGCCTCGTCTTTAATTAATATTTACGGATATTTATTATTCTTTACGTATTCTCTTATATCTGTACTGTCCTATCTAGATTCTAATCATATCTATTACATGATCTAATACCCGAAACTATCTAATGTTTAATGCCATAATACCTTTATGTATCCGCTTCAAAATCTGAAGATATTTTTAATAGAGGTATATAATTACTTCATCGATCAACCAAACAAAGTTTCGTTTTAGGGTTTCGTACCCAAAGGGTAAAACGCGACCCCATTGTTTTCGCTCCTCTGTCCGTCCGTCCGTCCGTCTGTCACCAGGCTGTATCTCATGAACCGTGATAATTAGGGAGCTGAAATTTTCACAGAAGTTGTATTTTTGTTGCCGCTATCACAACAAATACTGAAAACTATAATTAAATAAGTATTTTGGGGGGGCTCCCACAGAACAAACGTGATTTTTTTGTCCGTTTTATAAATAACGGTACGGAACCCTTCGTGCGCGAGTCCGCACTTTGCCGGTTTTTTATATGTGTTTTTACTGAATTCGACGTAGATTTGATTACTTACGTAAAAACGTAAGTTATAATATTCTTATCGAATACCTTCTATTATGACGCGTGGTTAATTTGTGTGTGGTTTAACTGAATTGGATTCACTTGGTGCTTATGTCACTGAAAATCGTCTTACTTTAATTATACTTTGTTCTTGCATAATGTTTAGTATTTATTACGTACATAGTGACCGTATAATAATAAATATATCGTTAAATTAAAAATGTGCTTAAGCGTAAGTATTATACGTTTTTTTAATAACTAAAAACAGCAACCATTTTATTGAATAAAATAAGTACCTATTGCATTTAAGACTCCTTATTCAGTATACCTACTTTTATCAAAAAATAAAATCTTTATTTTGTAGAGACTATACATATGTTTCTTTAACTTGTGCAATAAATGGCTGATTAAGATGATTTAGACTTACGTAGTATGTTATAAAGCTAGATATAGAATGATTAATTACTAGCCACAATATCAATAAGTTCAAGTTTGACAAGATACTGTTTGAAGTATCGTTTGATTAACATAAGTTGTAGGCAAGTGTAGACTATGTACTTATTTTGTTATTTAATACTGAAACTGGTGTATTTACGTTATTAATAATAATTGACTTTTTAATTATTATTTTTTGTCAAAAACGAAATTTAAACATGTTGCATAAATTAAAAGTGTATTTAAACTACAAGAAGTGAGACTGTACCTATCAACTTACCTAAAATATAATTGAAAACATTTTTAATTTCCTACGTAAGAATTACCCCTTTAAATCTAAATATAAGCACTAATTACTAAAGTACTACGAGTAAAAGTAAATTATTATGACATTCAGTACACTCACCTACATTTACGATATTGCTACGCCACTACGCTACTACGTACCGTACTTACTAAAGCATCATATTCATAAATCTACTTACCCATAAATGACACGGAAATATAGTCACAAAGTCTGACAATACTTCTGTAGGTACACGAATTATGGTATTTTCCAGGTATTTCAATATAGGAAAATTATGAACTTCTAATTGTTCAGTTCTGTATTAGATGAATCATTATGTTCAAAGGCTTGAGCGCCCATTGATTCACGTTTTGTCCGATGAGTGATCTTTTGCACCTAAACCTTTTAGTTGTAAGATTATGGCTACATGATGATTTATATCCTGTTCAACATTTTTTTAAGTCAACTAACTACGGATTTCAATGTATTTACTTCTGGATTTGCTTACGGAATAACGTCAAGTTCCTATCTTTAGTAACCAAATCAACAAATAGACAGGATATTAAAGTCCATAGTAAGAGGATTCGTTTTCATATCTCAATAAACAATTTATTCTTATCTGATCTTTGTAAAACATCATGTGAGCTTTATGAACAATAGAAGAAAAAAATACTCATCGTTGTTGTACATGTAAAAGCACAAGTCAAAACATCCTAACTATTTAAATGATACAGCATATTTTATGAACACAGAAAGAATACAAAATATGTAGAGACCATATACTCTCTCTAGAATTTTTATTTGCTATTTAGTTAATCTTTTAAATAGTTTTCTCTGTTTGACTTGGGAACATGACATCACCTCGATTTTAAAGTTGAATGAAAGATTTTTTATAGTACTCGTAGTCATATCTTAGAACAATCGATGGCAAATTGGCAAACCAAAATGAAATAACTGAGAGAATCCACTTTTGATAATACAGTCATGTAATCGCAAATAGACAGGTATCTTTGTTAATAAATCAAGCGGTCCAACCACTTCATCCAAATAAAATATTTCCCATCACATTTGTCATTCGCACAACAGATGTCAAGAATCAAAAGAAGTTGTTAGTAGGTACATTAGTTTTTGCCAACAATAACTGCATTAGATGATTCATTTAGTAGTGTCGTGTTTAAATTTGTCTAACCTTCGATTATGTGTAGTGCTTTAGTGAGCAAACTTTTGTTCTCGACGACGGAAATGTCATGTTTCATATCATGATAATGTCTTGAACTAATCCATGTTAGCTGATTAACTGATCCTTCGTGACCAACTTCACAAGTTTTTGTTCTAGCTAACAACAAAAATTACAATTATGCAATATGCACAATTAACTCGCATTCACATATTAACATTTTCCTTTCAGTGCATTTGATTTCTATAGAAATAAGTAGGAAAATAGTACTATGATAATTCTTGGTATAGATGGGGTCACCGTAAACCCTGCACTGCACTGGTTGCGTCATATTTTATCAAATCCTCAGCTCATTGAACAATATGCTCTTATATTCTTATAACTCTTTATGGCGTAATTTAGTATGCAATGCAATACTCTCTCATCACAAGATCTGTAAATAGTAATATAATATCAACTCTTTCGCTATTCGTGGGCAACAACAAATCACCCTTTACATACAAACAAGAATGCCAATGACCAAATTCCTGTGTCGTAATTAAAGCTCAGAGTAAAAGGTATTATTATGTCAGCGCCTTTAGATGTGAGGAGGCCCACACTTGACATATTGACAGGACAAAGAGATGGCGCATGTCCATAATTTATCTACCGCCGCCAAGCAACGTGAGAATAGTGAAGGTATTCCTCTCTGAGTTCTGTGTACATGTGGGTGGACAATGTCAAGTGTTATGGTAACTCACACCATAATAATGTAGGTACTTTGTGATACTTGAATTGGTAATCAGTAATTATATAATCTATAATAAACACAGATAATATTTGCTAATTGATGAAAGTAATATAATCTGGTGTAAGTAATCTAAAATCTGAGAAAACAAAATAATTTAAATGATAACTGATCCAGCGATATGTCCCAGAAGCATACGTCTCAGTAATTGCCGACATGTACAGGAATGTTCGTTCGTTCATAAGAACTAATGTAGGAGTGACAAAATCCATCCCTGTCACAGAAGGGGTTCATCAAGGTTCGGTTTTGAGCCCATTCTTATTCAGCCTCGTGCTGGACACGCTCACCGAGGACGCTCAACAGAAAGCATCGTGGACTTTTGTATACGCGGATGATGTAGCAATTTGTACAACGACTCGTGAGGCTCTGGAAGACGCTCTGGAGGCATGGAAGAGGCAGTTGCAGGCAGGTGGCCTAGTTCTGAGCGTTTCGAAGACCCAGTATATGGAGTGCAATGTGCCTATCCCCCGTACTGACCCTATAGTGGTTGATGGACAAGTAGTTCAACAGTGCGAAGAGTATAAATACCTGGGTAGCATAATTGCCAAATCCGGAAGCCTGGAAAATAACATTCAGAACCGAATATCAGCCGCCTGGCTTAAGTGGCGCGAGCTTACAGGAGTTACCTGCGACAGTCGAATGCCCATTAAACTGAAAGGGATTATTTACAAGTCTGTGATAAGACCAGTTCTCATTTATGGAAGCGAGACGTGGGCCGTAACAAAAAAGCATGTCAGTACCATCCAAGTTGCCGAGATGAAGATGTTGCGGTGGATGTGCGGAGTAACGAGGCTCGATAAGATCCGTAACGAGTACGTACGCGGTAGCCTTGGAGTACGCGATGTCGCCGACAAAATACAAGAAAAACGGCTGCGATGGTACGGACATGTTAAAAGGAGACCACCTGAGTACATCGGCAATGCGACACTCAATCTCGATATACCCGGTCAAAGGCGCAGAGGCAGGCCAAAACTGCGGTGGTTGAGTGTCGTAAAGAAAGACATGGAAATCTGCGAACTCAAAGAGGAAGATGTCCAGGATAGAGCGAAGTGGAAGAAGAAGATACGGAAAGCGGACCCCGTCACAAGACGGGATAAACGCTAAGAAGAAGAAGAAGAACTGATCCAGCGATAGTTTTTTTGATTACTACGAAAAAATACATATTCATACAATAAAGCAAGTACTTACAATTAATATTCCTTTTATAAAGATAATAAATGAATAATATATCTAACTAAGAACATAAGCAGGTTTTCTCTTGGACCACGCCTCTAACCTTTATGTATGTCAGAATTAATAAATTATTTCACGCTATCATGTTGCTAACTCATTAAAGAACATTATTTTATCACGAAAAATTTTTTATCTGTATATTATGTAATTCGTTTGTTCTAAGATAAGTCCCAACGTGGTCAACATTTGCCACAAATTAATTCATTCATAAATACATAGATAAAACGTTTTATACGTTTTAAAACAGATCCTATTATTTTGACAACTTAAAATTAAACAAATATGTAATTTGGTATTCCCATTTCGACAGAATAAAATAAACAAAGCAAGAAATATAAGTTATCAACCTGAAATATGTGTCAGCTGAGGAAAATAATGACTTATTATAGCTAACTACATATCTTCTAAAGGTCATGATCATGAGTTATGAATTCGACAAACTAACTTCAATTATTATGCAAATAATTAACTTTATCCCTAAGGCACAATTTAAATGAATAAAGTTCATCAATACATACTATATTGATGCAATTTATTTACCTGTAAACTAACCAAATTGATATACAAAATGAATGTTGACTAAAACCTATGCACTAATTAATTAGTACAAACTACCAAATTAGTAGCTAGGTACCTTTTCTATAGGTAATGTTCACTCTATTCCATCGTTGAAGCTTTGTTTTCACAAAGTACATCACTGAAACCCCATAGTTCACATGTCACTATTAAAATTGATGTCCTTTGTTCTGTAGTAGTAAATCTGGCGCAGACAGAGGGTTGAGACTGCGACTATCATTAACAAACGTCGGGAATTTCTCACTGGAACCGTAACACGTGCTGCGCCATTGATAATGGGAAGACATTAAGATTATATGCTCTTTGAAAATATTAATGAGTAGCTGCCATTTTAGAGTAACGACGCCACCAAGCTGTGAGACTAATAAATGATTTTTGTAATGAAGTTTTCTGAAACAACTGTGTATTTAATTTATTTGGTGGAAGATGAAATGTGTTCTAAGAAATGAGCATGTTTCATCATTCTACATAGAAGATAAGTTGGCTACTTAGATATAAGGAGAGAGATATCTACTTAGTAAGCACAATGTTCATTCATATATTACTGCTTTTTATGAATAAATTATATCACCTAGCGTAAACAATATGCATAAATTGACGTAAGTAATTGCATACGTAGGTATGTGCTGATTTTCAGATAAATAAGGTAAAAGTTGATTGTTTTTCACAATCAATTAATCAATTTAACAGTTCATTGTTGCTATGATACAATACTTAGAAGGTAAAGTTAACGCTGAAAAGCATATTTTTTAAGTATTCACACAACATAAAAATGACATACCGATTTATAAGGAAAAGTTATATTGAGACACAGGTATAAACTATGTGCACTTAAGTTATTTCAGGATGAATGTATTGATGAAAACAAAATGTTTACAAGTAAAACCTGTATGGAGGTGCAATAATAATTCACGTAGGCTGTATTGAGTACCTAACAGCCATATAAAATGATGGAAATCAAATATAGGTAAATTGTTCAGTAAAAAGGATAATTGAATGGCAGTGTTCCCTATGGTTTCAAACATTGAAATACCAAATTACTTACATTTTTGGAGTATCATTACTTTATCGATGATCTCGGAAGAAGCAGGTGTCTAAAAAATATGATTGTTCTTCATCACCTGTTTATGTACCTGCCATAACTAATTTTAGAAGCCACATAAAGCTAAAACTTCCTTCCTACTTACGACATAAATTAAGGATGTGCGTATATTCCTCTATTTCGTAAGTAGGTACCATTATTAATAATATGATCAACACATTATCCTTACTAAAATACGCAAATCAAATATTATAAATAAGGTATGTTTACCTAGTTATTTTATATAGTAACATAAATACTCGCTTCCGCCAGCGGTTTCGCCCGCTTCCTTAGGGACTGCTAAGTTTCATCAATATCCGTTCAGCTATTTGCGCAAGTAGAAGTAACAAATTAAAGTTTTTGGTACCTATTGTGCACTATGAGCTGCGAATAGCTTATCAGTATTTATAAATTTTCGTAGATTAATGTTAACCTGTACTTTGGATATATTATAATTCAAGTCCATCTGGACAACAAAGTAGGTACCTTAGATATACCGTAGCTCTATCTACAACAACGAAAATGAATATAAAACAACAGTGTGTTATTTTAAGGCATTGCTTCATGCATGCTTTTGACGTTGTTGTTTCACTTCATTTAAAATTACCTTATTAGGTACCTCAGTGAAGTATTTTGATTATTAATATTTCTTACTTTATTTCAATAACTTCACTGTATATCCTTGTTTATTATGTTTCTACTTAGAGAACAAAACATGTAATCACATTTGGCTTCTTCGACGCCATCTTTGATAAGACAAAATTTTATTAGGCAAAGGTAAGCCGATTCTGTTCAGCTAATTTCTATTTCATATCCACGTCAATGAATTGCCCCATAAAATGAAATTGGACACGATGAATTGATAATGCAATGATTAATTGATACTCGTAATCTGATAGTAGCATTGTACTTTCTGGCTAATCGCCTAATCACATCACACCTTATGTGTATGTAAACAAGTTATGACAAAATGTCCCAAGTATCTTACGGAGGTGTTAATTCTTTAAACTGTGTAAGAAGGTGTGTCTTCAATGACCAGATTATTTTAACTTCTGCCAGTAAACTTCTTTTTGATGTGATAGATCAACAAACACTGGACTAGTTTCTTTGATTAATTTGAAATTTATTTACGTTCGTATTTAGTAATCGTAAGGAAATTAACACTTTATTGATTGAGAGGAAACTTTTCGGGTGCGTGACATTTGGAATGATGCTTAACGCCTTGACCTAAGTAAAGATTGATTTGAAGTAAAACTTTGTTTTGATAGGCTAATCTATCTAGTAGCCTTGCAAGGAGTTCGAGTACTAATTTATATGATTGTAAATTAACTGCTACCTAAGAACTGTTTGGTGTGATCACCCAACAGTAAAGGACTTAGGTAAATGACGTTACCGATAAATGTAATTAATATTACTATGTCAGCGCTTTTCAGCTGAAACTATTGGTATACCTAATGTCTATATAGTTTTAAAGAGTTTTTATGTATTTATAGCCTGTAAAGATTGATAAAAATGAAGACGCATTAAAGATATAACCTTAACAAAATAATAACGTCAAAACAATTAAATCACACACAAACATGTTGCACGCACACATTCGTACATCTTGCGTGTTTACGACACAATGGGCGTGACCATGTGAGACACACATGTGCGCATGTAGGTATTCAAATTATATATCTTTAGGTATTAGCTATTTAGGTACTTGGGTAGGTGTTCGTGAGCTCATAGTTCACATCCTGGCTGATGACAGTATGAAACAAAAATTCTATCCATTCCTTGTCTCAAAGGGATCATTCAAACCACCAACCTTGTTAGGAACAAACACTTCATCATCATCATCATCATCTCAGCCATAGGACGTCCACTGCTGAACATAGGCCTTCCCCTTAGATCTCCACTTATGGAACAAACACTTATGGTAAAGAAAATTTTACGTTTTGTTTCTTATTTTTCCTAAACATTGACAAAGAAAAAATCATAAAGAGATCTTGTATGTAGTAGAAAAGGGTTGTTAATACTTATACGACGCTTAAAGGCACGTAAGTCTAGTTAAGAATTAAACAGTATATATATGTTGTGTTGAGATAGTTTTAAGTTAATTTGCTGCGCCCTAACAGGGTAATGTATACCTAGGATAAGGATGTATTTCTGTAACTGTATACATTTTTGCAATAAATAAATAAATAAATAAGGTGCTGTACCTAAAAGGTGATCTACCTCAACCATGTAGTGTTGTGACCCACTTACGGTTCAAGACTAAATCGTAAGATTCAGAAGAAACCTAAAAACAGGTTCTGGTTCTTTTAGACAACAAGACAACACTTATCCGAAGTAAAAGATCTTATTACAAGTACGTACTTTTTAGGCGTCAAAGGAAGCACGAATCGATCGTGTCTGTAATTGAACTGGCGACCACGAACACGAACGAGGCTATCAGTAAAATTTCATTAACAAATCAATAAACTGTTAACCTAATATCCACTAAGAGCAAATCAATTAGTAGCGATAGTAAAATACACCGAATAGACTATAAAGTATCATAATTAATCCTAAGCACTTAGCTTCACTCGTAATAAAGTTAAGATAGTTACGTTATTATTGAATCGCCTTGGATTTGTATCGCAGTGCTTATTCACTGATCAAAGCGACCGCCCCTGAAGAGCTAACAGATCTATGCGCTTTATACTTTATCTTTGTAGATTAATACATACGCCATATACCTACATCGTATTTGTATGTACCTATGCAACAATGGAATGTTGTGGTCAATAGGAAATCAAGAGTTTAATGTAAAATGTTAAGTGTAGGTACCTGTAGTCACTTGACTTATTTGGAAAATGTTAAACACCTAAACGCAAGGGTAAAATACTACATCGTGTTTAAACTGCCATATCTTACAAATAAAGTGATTGATTACTAATTATTTCATTTACATTTATCACGAATCTAATTAAACTAACACCAGAAAACAACTACTGCTTAAATTTCTTGTTCTTTGAATTTGTTTTAAGTGCCATCACTCGTCAGAATATTTAAGTAAAAATCCTTTTATGAATCATAAGGTCAATATGATTTTCAAGTAGGTAGGTACCTACTTAGAAGGTTGCTCTTAAGAAAAATAAATTACATCATTAAGATTCCTTTAACATACAAATCAAAGAATTTATTCGACTTATAAATGAATGCAACAGTTAAGTATAAGCTCGGAGCTTTGCAAAAGCTTATCGAAAAAATAAATTAAATCGTGCCTTTTATTGCATCAAGGAAGTTTTGTGCTCGGTAGGTACTACAATGTTTTAAGCATCTTTTTACTATGGCTGATAATTTTACTAGTACTTACATTTTATTTCGTCGTTCAGATAAATAATAAGAAATAAAAATACTTACCCAAACAGTACGATTACTACGACTTCCATGCATCCACTGATCCCTGGAAATCGTAAAATGGTGGACCTATCCCAGTGACAGTAAAATACCTATATATTTTTCTATTACCAATTCCAAATG
Organism: Helicoverpa armigera; assembly: GCF_030705265.1. Classification (NCBI taxonomy): domain Eukaryota; kingdom Metazoa; phylum Arthropoda; class Insecta; order Lepidoptera; family Noctuidae; genus Helicoverpa; species Helicoverpa armigera. Next base: position 4,862,179 of record NC_087135.1, on the reverse strand, counting down.
TCGGCATCCCAAAATAACATAAATTAAGGAACTAAACTTTTACTTTCAGTTAGCATTACCTTGTAAACGATTTTTCAACGCGTTAAGCCTTGGCATTTAAAAGTGAATGAAGATACGACACATTAGGTCTGCGGTAGGCACGGCTAAACAGGATTATAACGTCTGTTAAAAGCAATAATTGTAAGCCAATAAGCCATTTAAGAATTACGAAACGAAATAAATTCATAAATAAACGTCGAACGTTGGTAAATGTAAGGCACTTGAGCTAAGTATGTATAAGCGTAAGTAAGTTTACACGAATAAGCCGGATCCGACTGCTAATTTAATAATAATGTTTTTGACCAACAAAAAGATGAATGGCCTATCAAATTATGTTAAACGTGTACGCGTTTTGTGTCCTTTAAACAGCTACTTTTAATTTATTATAAATTTGAAAACAGGTGCTTAGAAGAGGCAATAGAAGGGTTATTAAGAATTAATTTTGCTGCCAAGTTTCTATAAATAGAAATTTGTATCAACACTGTATGAGTCGAATTTATTTCATGTGTGTTGAGTCTTACGTTATATTCGTGCATTAATAGTCAACTCCTATATCCTAAAAGGGATTAAATCGTGTTCGTAGCCTGCAATCGCAATGTTATCTAAAGGCGAACATTATTTATACTTACTCATAAAAGATATAGCATTTTTGAAGGTTCTAGAAAATTAACATAATTTAAATAAAGTGAAATTATCTTTCATTAACATTTGTTAGTTTTATGGGCTTTTTAAGTTATTCGTAGCCAGCGTCGTAGCAGCGGCTACGCGATGGCGAAAATATGATTTAACGAGTTTTTGTTATTTTCGTTCCGTTTAATCATATTAGATAAGTAATTGACATTTAAAATATAATTTCAACATTTTTTGCATGGGTCCTATAAAATAACATAAAAATAAAAAAAGTTGGTAAGTACAATCCTATTGAGAAAGCCTTTTAACTTACAATATTTATTATGTTTTCACTTATATTTTTGAGAAATCTGGAATTCGATTGTTTTTCAGCACGAACCATTGGTGCTTTTAAGGAGATGATATCATTAGAGGCTCCAACACTTGAAAGATTAGTTATAATAAAATCTGCACAATACAAAACACGATAATATAGTGATGTCATATTTATTTATAGACCTCAGAGAGATCGACAGTTCAATAAATAATATTATACCTACATAATTATGTAAATGCTCTACTTAGTTTCTAATTTAAGTTGAAGTTGACTACTTTATGACTACCAATTTAATTGTAGAATGAACTGCCTTTTGGAAGGGAATAAACCAGTATAAAATGGACGCCGATTCAAGAGAAACTTAAATACGTAGACGGTTCTACAGTTTATCGTCGTTTTATATCTTACATAGAGAATGATTGACCACTCACAAATATCATTTTGACATAATTTCTAAAGCTCCGACAAGTTTGACAAAATTATTGATCAAGTTTCAAATTAAAGAAAATACTCAGGATTTTAGCTTATTCTACCTATTGTTTTCTTGATTCGTGATAATTACAGCTTCTTATTCCAGAAAATACATACATAATCCTCTCACTTACGCTTTCATATACGCAGTACCTACCTAACTGCCTCGTTGGTCTAGCTGTCGCAAGTGCGGCTGCTGAGCACGAGGTCTCGGGTTCGATTCCCGAGTCGGGCCGAAATCGCTTTGTGGGTTTTAGAAGACTTTCACAAAGCAGCCCGGAGCCTGGAAGCTGGTGATTGATACACCCGTGCATCGGAGAGCACGTAAATGTCGGTCCTGCGCCTGATCTCTCTCCGGTCGTGTCGTATTACCGTCCCATCGGGCTATGAGAGTTAAGGAATAGTGAGTGCACCTGTGTCTGCGCAAATGCTCGTGCACTATAATATGTCCTGCGTAGTTGGCTAATCTCCTTACATGAGAACAGCCGCTGTAGCCGATAATCGGCTAGGAGGACATCACCTACCTAACAAGCATTTTAACCATATATAGAGATACAACGATACGAACAGATAGTACAACATGACATAGGCCATAAATCAAGTAAACCATCTCCTACTGTAATTATCCTATCAAAACAACGCAATATCTAAGCACCTAAGTATAAATGATGATAATTTAATACTATAACAGACCTTAGTCGTTTTCCTAAGCGTAAAAATTAATCGCGAGAAACACTTCGTGCCATCTTCAATGCTAAGCATGCAGTAAAAGCCTTCAATAAAGTATTTACTCTATACAATTGAGGACTAAATACCTGTATGTTTACAAAGATCCAGGTTATGTGTTATCACATCACTTGATCGCTCTTGGATGTTAGGTACTTCTCTAGATATAAAAACAATAAAATCTTAGGTAAACCTTTGGATATATGGATTATCGAGATAAAAATTCTGGAAGATTCCAGAACAATTCTACTTAAATTGTATACTTACAACTGAAAGGAAGAGAACCCCTCTTCCGATCCTCTTCTGATTCAAATTAAGTTGTAAGTATACGGGCGGAAATCATAATACCTATGTAAATGGCGCTACAATAAAGCCGAATGCTAAAATTAGTTTTAACACTACTCCACATCGTGAGCGACACATTATCTCCCAGAATTGCGGAGGCAGCACGTCGACATCACAAATGCAGTTCAACTTTAACGCTTATAATATCAGAGTGGACGTCAGAGCGCACTAACGACATGATTGTTTACAACATTGCGGTCAGTAGTGGATAGTCACGTGATGACTAAGGACCCAACCCACGGACAAAAGGACCTGGTCGGAACAGGTCGTGACCGTGACTCAATCCTTCGATGATGTAATTCTTCGTAATTGATTCGATGATTCGCATGCTTAGTGCTTGGACGTCGCTTTACAATCTATCGATAGAATGACAGTCTACAAAGTTGTGCATTTGGTTTTTATCAGATCATCAGAAGTTGCAAGCAATTTTTATAAGCTGAATGTCTTGGTAAACTTCTGGCATTCAAATAATACCTTCTAGGAAAGATATAAGATAAAAAAATTATTTCCCAGAGTTGATTTGGTTATCATATCACCAAACCTAGATAGAAACATTAATTGGCTTCATAAGTTTTGCTGGCTACCGATCAAAGTCAATATCAGAAGACGATACAAAAGTTTCTCCTTCACTTTTTTTGATGCTACTTTATCAAAATCTATGTTGTGGCTTCATGTCCTAGCTAATTACGACTGTTGCATCACTACCTATTAGTCAAATGTAGGTAAGGCATAGCCAATAGGACTTAAGCTATTTTCATTTGTCAAAGTTTCCATCAATCTCAGTTATTGTTGACAGGAGAGTAGGTGCACGCTCACGATTGTGTAACTCAATACGTGAACAATTTGATTGTCCACAAGATTAACGCACAGATTTACTATACACAAGATTTTATCGTTATTGTGACTTTTGGCCCTCCTAGGTCTTAAACTAGGTCATGTGTGCAAATAGTCCTTCATTCATGGGATTTCGCCACAAGTTATTAAATGTGCGTGACAAGCTTTTGGAACCATCATACATATGCAAAATTTATAAATATCTTGGACGGTATGAAATGGTATGAAATTCTCCTCTCCATTATGTTTGTATTACAACGCATGTTGTACGAAGCACATTCAAAGGAATTTTTTGTTAGTTGAAAATAAAATATACCAGTGAGATATTGTGGCCCACGCTCGTTAAACCTTTACCCGGGAATTCAGATATAACTGATAAATCGACTCACCTGAAACCCGAGAACACATCGTTAAGAAGACTAGAAAAGATTGAATGAAACAAGTGATTACTAACATCAATTACGTAGAGTGCACTTTGAGTCACATCATACGTTTATGACTCCTGCGCATAGAACATACGAGAAACTCGATATCGACATACAATAAAACCGTGGTACAACACTTTATCGCTAACCGCAGTTAGCACGTCAGGAGTAATGAGTGTCTTCGTCACTCATGACATCACGACTGTTACCGAATGAAGACGACATGGAAAGTGAGTTATATTAAATACGTAGGTACATCGTAATGCGTAAGTTCACTCGACAGAAATGTATGAATCCTCACTGACGCGCTAAACTGGAACTTGATACAATAACATAAGTAAAGCTACAAAGGAAAGTATGGATTGCACTTGCTAATATCGTATTTTGGTGTAGGGTTACCCTGTATTTACTTCCCTAACAGAACATTTTATTTATGGACGACACGGCCTTGGTGATACAGGTCAGTTATATAACATGAAACAGCTGAAACGAAACGTTGAATTGCACAAAACAAAAATACAATGTCACTCATGATTACTATGCAGCGCACACGTTGTGCAACTTGCCACATGAGTTATTGTTTCGCACCCTTATACGATACACCTAAGTGCTCTTACTTAGACATAGAAGGAGGGAACAGAAGGAAGATTTAATAAAGATAACATCCAATCAAACTGCAGCTGTAATTAATAAGGCTGAAATGAATCAGTCGATCGATTAAATAATGAAATTTAGCTTCCTTACAAATACGCATAATTTGCATATGTTGAGCGTATAAATAAATGATGTTTGTCATTTTATTCGCGTTGAGAATGCGCGTCATTATGTTTTTAGAAGTTCCGCGTCCGTCTATTGGATAATAAATATGATGCTAGGGACATCTTTGTAAAATGCCAAGGTACGCTAATTAACTGTTTAGTCTTCCGAATCAGAAATTGGAGGTTTCTTCAAAGTGCGTGATTATTTCAATTGATTTATTGAATATTTGGGAAACGATACCTAATATTTATCTTATACCAGCATATAAGTTTTTCAATTTGTAAATGACTAGGTACCTAAATACCTGTACCTGTTTATAGCTTCCATTACATTCGTTGGTTATATTTTTACGCTAGGTGCCCACAAACTAAAACAATCACTTCCTTGCCTCTATTATCATAGATACCTACCTATGTGTTTTAATGAGACATTCAAGAAGCATTTTCCTCAAAATTCAACTGAATCTGCAAGAAAATCTAGGTGGGTAGAAAACAGTGTCCTACATTTTTATATTCAGTTGTAGGTAGGAATTTCCTCCGCAGTAAGTAATCTGCTTGGCTTTTCCAACTTCTTCTGATAGTTCAAAGCACATAGGTACTTTGGTAATCGGTCACGACTAGTCTTTAAGTTTCAAGGAAATCGTTTTTCAGGTCTTAATATCCGGGAAATCAGTTATTACCTACTTCTCCTATCACATTTTATAACGTGAAGATTTAGTACCTACCTACTTAGGTACTTGTGAAATGCTTACATCGTTCGAGTATTTGTATACTAATCCAGAAAAAAACCCGTACCCACCAGTTGTTCAATATTTAGCATATTGTTCAACGTCTGACATCATGTCTAAATATATACTAGGACCCTAAACACTATAGATACTTACTGCGCCCCAAGCGATAGTTAGGCTAGTCACTCGACAAAATTCAATTTGCTTAGATAATAAGTGCATGATAAGGTGGATATTAAGCTTAATTGAAAATCAGGATAGCTATTATAAATTAAATAGTTAAAGCCGTTCCTGCGTTAAACGGTACGCACCGAGCTTTGCATAAAGTTCACGCTTCGCTAATGTATTCCACGATCGCTGAGCTCATAGCCTTTATTAGAATTCTCAATCAACATAAATGTTTCGACTGTATTATACACATTAGACAAGAGCGAGAAACTTTCGAACAGAACCTAGGGCTAGCGCTGACTTCGTAATGAAAGGTGTGTCGCTCAGGAATTCCAGTAGAAACTCTACAATTATTTTACGCGTCAACCTATGCAAACGTGTAATTTGAATTTAAAGTGTGAATTAGTTATGTCCATCAGGATTGAGGAGCCACTTTTTGTATCTTAATGAAATTTTGTACTTATTTAGTAGTAAGTTAAAAAGTATTGTAGGCTCAATCTTGGAATTTGTAGTATAATAGTTCAAAAGTTATATGAACACAAAGGTGGCTCCTCAATCTAAATATTTGGACTGAGGAGCCACGTTGGAACACAGAAAGTATACGATGTACATTCTTGAAAATTTTGTATGATTTAGTAGTAATTGAGCGCAATGAGTACTAAAAATGTAATTCCAGTACCTTTAATATTTAAGAAGATACAATACTTTTAATGTGGCACCTTAACCCATACAATGAAAGTGTGAATTCCCATGAGTCGTAAGTGGCAAATTCAAATTACACCCCATAAACATTTAGTAGTAAGTGTGTCTGAATTTGTAGTACATAAACAAAGTAGTAAAACTGAGTGAATTTTGTAAAAAAAGGTATTTTAAGTGGCTCCTCAATCCTGACGTTTCTGAAATGAGAAAATGCTTGAGTTACCTGAAATCGAAACGGAATAAAAAAAATAAAGACACTAACATTTAGTATAAATTTCTACTAAATATACATGCACAAATGAAAATTGTATGTATTCAATATCTGATAAAAAATCATCTTTTCCATATTCCTTAGGACGTCGCCATTAAGGGTGACCATGTTATATGAATAACGTCAGGATAAATAGTTCTCAGCTTTGCCGCCGTGCTCTCGCTGTGGTGGCATATTGGGCTGACATAGTGTAGTCTCAATATATGACATGTCATCGACATGAAAGAAGAAGACGCTTTGCCGCCAATTTTTTTTATATTCTTTATTATTTTTTATCTCTAATAATTTGTCGTCAATCGTCGTGCTGAGTTCCTCTGTATGATCTTATTATCATTCAGTACAGCTGTCAATTTTACTAAATGTGCATAATTTTTCAAAAATGTTTTGATGTAGCAAAAATGTTCATCAATAAGTTATTAAAACTGCGGTATCAGTTTCCTGAACATCACTTGGAAAACTTGCTATTCAAAACACCGACAAAGTTTCTACTAGGAATTAGTCCAGAACAAGGTTTTAACAACTTACTTAGCAATACTCCAAAATTAAAATTAAGAATAGATAAGCATGCTTGGCAAAACCTTTTAATGCTAGTAATATATCGCAGGCATTAAAACTTTTGAAATACACATAAAGTCCTTAAAACCAAGATTTAACATTTTTTTATGCAAAAGAGTGTATTTTAAGTAACCTTAGTGGCAGTTGTGGAAACTCTTTACCAATATAAATAAAATATGGCCTAACACAAGGTAGCTGCCATCAACCGTTAAGGAGTTCCCTAACCGCACTTTGTCTTCATTGTCAGGTCTGATATGGTACTCATAACATATTTCGATGTAAAGATCTCGTCAATACGAAGCCAATGAGCCCAAACACTTGGCAGTTGCTATATAGCGATATGGACTTCCCTTGATTTTCTGTCGCCTCCATCATCAGGTAAGATCCAAACCTTCATAGTCATATCACGAATAACCTGTTAGCTATGGGACAAAACTGCGAGTAGAAAGAAAAAAAGATTATATCGGTCCAGGCGTCTTCGAGATAGCGAGTAACAAAGAAAATAACAAGTGACTTGAAAATGCGAAGTATCGAATTTACGGACAATGAAAATCAAATCCATTGCCACTACGAAATACTAATGTTGAATGACAAAGCACGTTTATCAAATACTTTATTAAGTGAGGTTATTAAATACTTTTGTATTTAATAATATTTTGTCATTCAAGAGGCGGAATAGCCATAAATGTGTTTGCCTACAGAGGTTTAATAAAAAATCGGCGGCAAAGCTGAGAACTACCTATTTATCCTGATTTTTATTCATATAACATGGTCACCCTTAATGGCGACGTCCTAAGGAATATGGAAAAGATGATTTTTTATCAGATATTGAATACATACAATTTTCATTTGTGCATGTATATTTAGTAGAAATTTATACTAAATGTTAGTGTCTTTATTTTTTTTATTCCGTTTCGATTTCAGGTAACTCAAGCATTTTCTCATTTCAGAAACGTCAGGATTGAGGAGCCACTTAAAATACCTTTTTTTACAAAATTCACTCAGTTTTACTACTTTGTTTATGTACTACAAATTCAGACACACTTACTACTAAATGTTTATGGGGTGTAATTTGAATTTGCCACTTACGACTCATGGGAATTCACACTTTCATTGTATGGGTTAAGGTGCCACATTAAAAGTATTGTATCTTCTTAAATATTAAAGGTACTGGAATTACATTTTTAGTACTCATTGCGCTCAATTACTACTAAATCATACAAAATTTTCAAGAATGTACATCGTATACTTTCTGTGTTCCAACGTGGCTCCTCAGTCCAAATATTTAGATTGAGGAGCCACCTTTGTGTTCATATAACTTTTGAACTATTATACTACAAATTCCAAGATTGAGCCTACAATACTTTTTAACTTACTACTAAATAAGTACAAAATTTCATTAAGATACAAAAAGTGGCTCCTCAATCCTGATGGACATAATTAGTTTCATTATGCTAACCTTTGGCTTGTAATCTGTGGTTAAATGTAAAGTTTAGTGTTGTTCAGACACTTATTTATAAATTATTTTACGCAAAATTAGGGAATTGACTTTAGTGCATAAAATTGAAATTTATTATCGGAGTACACTTAGGTGTAAAACTAGTATACGACTTCGCTTAAACTGGATGTACCAGATTTCCTTGTAACGGCTACTTCAGGGCGCGGCTCTGCGACATTTGATCAGGATTCGGTGTCAGGTTTTTGAAAGTTTATACGTAAAAACAGCTATGATTTTATGCTTCAAACAATAAACATGTCCAGGTTCCGTTACAACGGACTTGGCAACATTTCTGTGCTGATTGTATGCAAAGATATCCTTGCCACATAGATACCACGATGGTAATTTTTGCAAGCGTTCTTGAAAACTGTTACCCTTGAAATACTAGAAATAGCTTTAAACGTCCGTGTTGTTTTTTCGACTTATTGATAACCACCTTCTCGTAGGGCAGAGCTTATTTTATTTGCCTATTCCCTTCGAAGAATAAATTTTGCCCAAATGTAACGTTGCCTTATGAAACTGATTGGACCCGACTAACCGTTTATAATGGTCTCGAATCATATCGTTTCTTCCTACAGCCTAGCTGTATAGTTGCCTGGGGTTTATGACTAACACGACATTTGGACGTCACCTGACATATAAATCTAAATAAAAGGATCATGTGGAACCTAAATATTAACGCAATAGATGATCTAACTTTTGTCAAGTTCGTGTTCTTTATTTTTTGCTAAGACAAGGATGTAAGTATGGCATGACTAATATAAGCCAATGTGCTACGATTAAAGTAACATATTTCTGCTTGTAAACAAGTACGAACCAACGCATTTGTGAAGTCCTCTTGGCATACCTTTGTAGTACCTATCCCTTTATCTACATACTACAAAACATCAATCTATTTATGAACCTAAATAATAGTACAGAATACCTGCACAATAGATGATTTTAAATACTTACTTACATAAAGTTACAGCAATAACAACGAGCCTTTCAAATAATTTATGGTCATCTCTAAGATCTTAGACATGGAGTACCTATATTAGCTTCGGTTGACAGTTGTTGTTTAATAACTCCATGAAGGAATAGATTAGAATAACTTAACATGATAAACAATGCGTTCTTAGAAATATTTGTAGGTCATAAATAATAATTTCATTGTTATGTTAGAACTGTTGTAAATTAGATAATCTGATGTCATGTTCCTAATTAAACTGCATTTATTATTGCCTGTAGTCTATTCTAAGACAGGCATTATTATAGGTAAGGTATCGATCTTTAAATTACTTACATCGTTATTCACGTCCACTGGGCCTGGGGTTAGGCATTCGATTCTAGAGAGTTCGTTAGAATCTGATTCCTATTGTTAACTAAGCATGTCTGTTTAAATCCATGGAATGTACCTAGGTAATATATTAGGTATATGAAATCAGGCCTACTAGGAGTGTGATGTTAACCCGTACAGATTTTCCTTCGAATAAACTTTTGCTAAGGTAGGCGTAAACTAAACTTTTCTTCTCACTATACCTAATAAAATAAGTTAAAATGAATGCATCTTAAAAAAAGCGTCCGTTAATGATCCATCAGCCTACGTTATTGCCTTAAATAGTCACAATTTATTCCTATCGCAATTAAGATAAAGACATATTGACAATAATTATACCATTCCGACCAAGAGAGCTTAATTTATATACCTATAAGGAGATAATTATTCCTAATAATTATGCCAGTTAATATAAAATGATTCATTATCTTCAATGAATACAAACATATGTAGATACGTAAGCTGTATACATAGTATGTATAAACAATTCATGAACATTTAACATTTGATAAATTGTTCTTAGGTATACATACTGTTTTTATGATAAATAGATATGAGTATGATGTCAAAATTTTATAAATAGCAATTATGTATTTATTGTAACATTTATAGCAAAAAATTAAGCCATAATTGAAGTTGTTTTTCATTACCTACAAGTTAATGGGTCACTCGGATAATATATTGAAATATAAGTTTAATGTATTTCGATTCATTTAATTAGTGGTAGTTTGTTGGAAGGTGTTGGCGGAAATTTCTGGATCTACTGAAACTATTTTGAAAATATTTAACTCTAGAAAGCTAAGTAACTGCGTTATTGAATGTTACAATGCCTATATGTAGTTATAAGATTATATTCTAATGTGGGAAGATTTGATAAGTACTGGTTAATGAATTGCAATGCCTTCCTGCGATTTCGGCTTCAGATTAGTACCAAGATAATCTTCACGTTATAAGAACTGCTTTTTTTACATAAATTTATCTTTGATTTTGGTAGGTGAGAAATGATTCTATTAGATATGTATGGGTTAGGTAAATGAATTTTCATCTTTTCAGTTTCAGGATATGATCAATTGATAACAATTAGCTATGTAGTGTCTACTTACTTCGTTATCTTGGCCATTCTTGGTACTTGGAAAACAACTTGCGATATGGTTTTTTTTTTATCAATACAAATAATGCATTTGTGAAGATGGAAGTACATAAAAAACCTATTATGTCAGTACAAGTTTTTCACTCCCCTTGCTTCATCCCCAGACGAATTAGTTATTTGATGATTTCCCATCTACCAAAGGAAAGGTGCAAGAGAAATTTTTATTTATTTTTGATAAACATCATATCTATTAGCTACGGAACTATAAACAGACCATAGGTACTATTATGAGCTTTAGCATCAGGTTCGGAGGTAATTCATCATGTCTGTTTGTGTAGATTCAACAGATTTCCAAGCATCTCATAAATATCGTTGATCTTAGTTCTTGAATAACTAATACATATAGCTAGAAGGCTACAGCAATGATTCATTTACAAATACACAATATAGGTGAGGTGTAGATGCTTATATTAATTTCCGATAGCGTTATGCCAGATGATGGCTCACTGATAGATCGGTGGTTTGTAAAGGAGCCGCACTAGGAAGCAGGCAAATATCAGTAAACAATAAAGTTTCATTTCAATTCTTGCAGCATTGAATATATTCTAATTCTCTTTAAGAACACTCCTTAATATTCTGTAGATAACGTCGCTAGATCATCAGTCTATTTCCAGTTGACAATTGACCATAGTCAAAGAATGAAATCAAAACTCACGATAATTTATCATACTTAAATGACCACATCTCAACCTGAGGTAAGCACTGGAAGTGGAGTGCCTCATCCCAAGCAAATGATTTATTGGAGCATCCATAACGTCATAGAAATTCTGGTTGCTTATGTATGCAGGCAAAATATGTCGGATTTCCATAGCACAATCCAACAGGTGCTGTTGCCTTTGATAGAATTATTTTGGAACACTCGCATGTGTCAACTAGAGCTATGTATTTAATTTACTGCAAGTATGCCACATTCTGCAGCGCAATTAATATGCAGAACAATTCTTTCTCTGGCCCCAAAAGTGGGGCGGTTTCAAATAACTTTTCTGGGAACTGGCCGGTCCGTTGCCAAGTGCCCGCTGCACCACTGTCATTGCCAGACAAAGTTTAGTTATCAATGCCTAATCGACCGTGGCGTTTTGTTGGAATTTTCATATATTTTTTACTACATGTTGTTTTGTACAAGATACCTACCTTTTCGTTGTATTTATTTTTGTCTTTCAATTAAACGCTTTTGTTAGTACGAGGTACCTACATACCTAAGTATATGGCGGTACCTAAGAAAATGTTGTAAAAAATATAGGTAGGTTTTAGGTATCTCGCACTTGCTTAAGTACCTCTAGAAATTATGTGTAAAAATAAACCGACGAGGCAAAGGATAAAGTCAGAAGGTTTTTTAAACTTACGTTGGTACCTACCCGCATATTTATTTCTTAGGTAGGTATTAGGTAGGTACTTAATTACTTTTTACCTTTATATTAAAAAATTGCACCATTGATCTAATGGCCGCGAAGTGCAACTGCTTTGCATGGGGCGTCTGGTCACAATTCCCGAAAGGGCCGAAAACTTGAACAAAGCAGCCCAGGGTCTGGACTTCAGTGGTGATACACCCGACCCTCGGAGAGCATAACATTGGTCCTGCGCCCTGATTTCTTGCCTGTGAGAGGATAGTACACTTGAGTCAGTACAAATGCTTGTACGTACACGACATACAATAATAAAGCGTTCTGAGCAGTTGACGATAATCCATAGAGCCCTGTAAAAATCTAAGGTACAGTTACATACGTACCTCTATGTACTACTTCCCAAGGGTCCCTCGATCGATGGCAATATTTTTTGCTCTGCTTCTGAAAGTATGATTTATGAGTGCCACGTCTTTCATGGGAGTGCGTCGGGTAAAACTCAATTTGCCAATTAATATCATAGTCGTGTGCGACTTCGGTGTAAAAATTACTAGGTACATAAATTATTCCCTATTGATATACAATCGTCATTCTAATCTCCATTTGTACAACTAACTTCCCATGTTGTGAACAGACAATTTTAATATCTATTGAGTTTGAGTCCTTACCAATATCTGTCTATCCAGATGTTTTCTTTACACACAATTTTATGTTCACAAGAATTATTGCTTAAACTTACTAAATTCTTTTTATGTTAACATTTTTTAACAAAAGTTTTGCTCTTAAAATTAACACAAAACACTTTTTTTTAATCCGCCATCAATAATGCAAACTTTTAAAATTCCCGCCAATAAGCGCGTTCCATCGTGAAAAACAATTGAATTTAGCATGGTCAGTTTTGTTGAGGACGTCTTAAGACTTAACTTTATTAATCTATTTCTACACTAAAAATAATAAATTCTTAATTTTGAAAACTTTCCTTGTTGTAGGTTTTATTTATATTGATATTTTTTTAGTAATTAAGGTTTACAAGTCATGCTTCAAATGTAGATTAAACAAATAACTTTTGTGGCTATGGAACGCAAATATAAAGCAGAGTGTACATTTATCCGTCTAAAGAACATTAGTATTGAACAAAAAGTTTTTACTGTAATTCATTTCAGTTACAAATATATAGGTTTGGTATCTCATTTTCTCTATTATCAAAATAAAATATGTTTTAACTTCAAAAATACGATAAATAGAGTATTTAATAGAGAGATCTGATCTCTGATCTGTTACGTGATTAGCATTGATCAACATAAAAAACATAGTGTTTTTATAAGTATTTAAAGAGCAAATAGTAAATCGATGTATAGATTCCAACTTTGTCAAGACTTTGTCAACCATCAATCTAAACATGCAAGTATGCTCGATTATAATAAGTAATTAGCATACAATGAAATCACAGGCTACACTTAAGTCATTATCGAAAATGTATTACTATTCACATTATTATAGGCACGATCGGAAATTTTCAATATTCTACTTTACATCGTTATCCAAAAAACATTTCTAACTTGCCAAAATAATATTATTCATTGAACTAATGAACTGATAAAACTGAATAGTGTAAAGCTGACTTTATGTCATTTCATCTTTCACTTTTGAAAGGAAGGAAAACATTTCAAAATTTTGAAGTTCTATTTTTAGCGCATATTATTCCCACGTTTTAGATTAAGTTACTTTACATATTATTTTTAGTTAGTTACTTTCGAAGTGCTACTTTTTTATACGAAATGGGCCGCAAATCACAATCAAAACAGAATTCTAAGAAGAATGCAGGCAAGGAAAACAACAAGTTTATACAGCAAAAAAGAAAAGAACTAGCAGTTCTAGTGGACAAAGTGTTGAGGCTGACGAGTATATTCCAGGCTTCTAATAGCGTGATAAAAAGTTGGGAACATCACTTAGAAATAGATGCATTGATTAAAGAAATATTGAATCTTGAAGGCTTTCAGCATAAAAGTGGCCAGAACCAAAGGCAATTGAATATTGATAAGTATTTAAAGTGGCTTAGTGGAAATGAGGTTCAACTTGATGGTAAGTGGAACAATCATGTAAATTTTGTTTAGAAATATCTTGAGTGAAAAGTAGGTGTGCCCTGCAGTGGCAGTTCATACAATGCAATGTTTGAAAATTGTTCTCTTATAAACAACTGAGTTCAGTAACTACGGACACAACTTAATATTTCATGCTCTTAGTGTAAAATGTTTACATCACCAATATTGTGTTAGTACTTAATGAACAAATGAAAATTACAGGTATTGAAATCTCGGAGTTTGAAGGGTACGAGCTTGGTCTCAAATCAACCAAAGAGTTCAAAGAAGGATCTCTTATCCTCACTGTTCCCTCAAAGGTGATGATGACGGAGCAGAATGCAAAAGAATCGGAGCTAGCAAGCTTTATAACGGTAGACCCACTGTTGCAAAACATGCCAAATATAACATTAGCTTTGTTCCTGTTGCTAGAAAAAAATAATCCTGGTAAGAAACTTTTTTTGTAGATACTATTGATGTTCTATTGTTTCGTAACTGCCGGCTTAAAAAAAAGTTTAAAGTACTGGATAGGTGATTACATTAGACTATATTGACTATGTACAATACAGTACATTACCTAAAATTTATAAGTTGCATTGTAGTAAATAATGAACCATTAATTAATAAATTATTACTATATTTACCCCACATTCATATTTTCATTAACTATTTTCAGAATCATTTTGGAAGCCGTACATTGATATATTGCCAGAGAAATATTCTACCATTTTATATTTCTCCTTGGAAGAGCTGGCTGAACTCAAGGTAATTAATAAAAAAAAAGGTTATGTTCTGTAATCAATAAATGAGTGTTTATTCTGCCCCATTGTTTGATGATGAGTTTATATACCATATTTTCTTCTATTTTCCAGCCATCACCAGTTTTTGAGTCAGCACTAAAGCTCTATAGGAGTATTGCAAGACAGTATGCATACTTTTATAACAAAATACACACACTGGATTTGCCTGTCTTAAAGAAACTTCAAGATATATTTACTTTTGACAGCTACAGGTAAGATAAATAAAAAAATATTAATCTCATTATTTTATTTTTTAAGGATAACTCTATAAAAAATAAGAAACACTCAAAAATGTCTTTGATATGTCACATTGCACTTAAAGCATAATACTGAAATGAAACAAATAAATTAATATTATATTTAACATATTGATATTTGTTACAATATCAATTTTTAAAGCAGGACATAATTTAGTTAATGTACAGATAAAAAGTTTTGCGGGTTGGTGCAAATATAATAATTGTATTGTACCAGAAACAATCATAGAAAGTACATGTAGATTGTAGGTACCTATGTATATTGCTTCTGAAGAGCAATATTTTGCTAAGACCTAGGAAATATATCTGAAACAGCAGACGAACAGTATTGTGGTAATTTATTTGTGCTTTAATTAATATTGATCTATTTTATAAAAATCTTAATCAATATCAGGTCACTAGTTTAAATTATGAGGCCTTTTCCACAATTATCGATTTCAAATATCTATACACTTCAGTATTGTAGAAAACACTCATTATTTATATTAACTATTTATATTACATAGTAATTAATCTAATATAACCAATTCGTCCAGAAATTAGTTCATAACTTAAATATTGCCTACTGGAATGGTTTTCTTAAAGTATCCCACATGTAGTCAGGTGAATCTTTACCATTTTGTGAATCTAATGTATTCAGTGTGTAAATATTAGATGTCTGCAACATGGGACTAATACTGCGTGTACTGCTGTTATGCTTATGACCTTTTCTATTTTCGAACACAGGTGTTGGAATTCGTTCGTCGGCGAAACTACGTTTCTTTCTTATCACTGATCTCTGCTGCCTCCATTTGAATGTTGCGTAAGTCAGTAAGAATAATACCATTGCCAAACCGGCAATGCTAGCCGTAGCCACTGTCACGGATTTGGTTTGGGCAGGTATTGTATCGAGAATACCTGCTTTATGTGAATCCTCTTTATTGTCATAGCCGTTGACTTCTATTTTTTCATCAGAATCAGAAGCAATGTTGTTTTCAAAATCTTTAAGGTGTTGGAGGTCCTCTAATACTATTAAACCGTCGCCATCCGCGTCCTCGTCCAGTCTGATTTTCTTAAATGGTTGCAATGATAGCCCTGAAAAGAAATAAGCATATTTGGTATTCAGTACCAACAATGTGAAGATTTCACAAAGATATAATAAACTAAATATATCCGTACCTTCTATAGAGTTTGATGGTGTATCGTTATTGTGATTCCTTCCCATCAGTGAAAATATTTCATTCCAGCTGACTATATCATCGACTATGTCGTGGCCTTCGCTTAAAACTCGGCTCTCTCGGGTAGGTTCAGAAGCGTTATTTACGTTATTTACATTTGTTACATTAACTGGCTCTATCGACGTCTTGTACGCTTTCCCCTCTGAGTCAGTCAGTATAGTTGTATTTGCGAGCTTGGTAAAATTATGGAATAAGGACATGATACCCATATTTTCTGCATTTTCATTCACGTTGTTTCTGAAGTCCATTACAACAGGAATATTTACATTGCTTATCATACCTGGCTCATCTGTTGTAGTTCTTGCATTTGGATCATGCAAATTAGCATCTAAAAGAGCTCTCAATGGGTAAGTCTCTTTTGATATAGGTTCTAAAAGAGACTTAGATAAGAACGGCTCTGGTGGGTTTGGTTCTCGAGATGCGTTGTGGAATATGTCAGCCAAATGCACATGGCTGGATCCACGTTCCCTGTGTTCTACAAGTTCGCTTAGTGTCATATTTCTTTCCATCAATATCTTAGATAGTTTGGCACTCGCTGAAAGAAAAAAAACATAAGTTATTCAATGAAATGTCAGAAATAAAATGGTATGCACAGGATTTGATATGAACACATTTTTCAATTGACTTACTTCGAGTGTCATTAAGAATTTCTTCAATCTCTATTTTGGCAGTTTCTTCTGTTGTACTGGATATTGGAATTGGTGTCTCGGCAATCGACACTGTCGT
Source organism: Helicoverpa armigera (assembly GCF_030705265.1). Taxonomy (NCBI): domain Eukaryota; kingdom Metazoa; phylum Arthropoda; class Insecta; order Lepidoptera; family Noctuidae; genus Helicoverpa; species Helicoverpa armigera. The sequence goes on along the minus strand of NC_087135.1, from coordinate 4,844,830 downwards.
TCTAGATTTAAATGCACCATTTTCAGTCATGTGCGTGCTTTCGGTTGTAATAAAGTCTTCCAATGTAGTCAGATCATTGTCATCATTTTCTACCGATTTCGTATCTTCCGTTCTTGCTATAAACTCAGAAGATGAAACTAACGTACCCAGTCCGAATAAGTGTTTTATAATGTCATCTTGCGGTGGTTCGGTCGTGGCGTTTTTATGCTTTAGGCGTTTCCTTTTAAGTCTATTGTTAAATGCCTGTCTTCGTAAACCCGATGAATTTACTGATTGTCTAATCATAGGTACAACCATCGGCTTTTCTGTTATCGGCTTTGGAGTTTCGGTAATTATTTCTTCCGTCGGTATTGTGGCAGCCTCCGTCGTTTCCATATCGATGTCATCAAGTTTGATGTTCAAATCATCTTGTAAGTTTATTTCTTCAGATGAAATGTTATTAAAAGCAACTTCAAATGTTATGGTAGTTTCTTCTGGTATAATCGCCATTGTAGTAGTTTCTACCTTAACAGTGGGATTTTTCTCGCCAGGTCTATTGTTCTGCATCATAGCCGGTAAGACATCCCTCCATTCTTTAGACTTAGTCATGTTCCTCCTATAATGTGAATACTTTCTTGAATTTAATGTTACCAAATCCCTACTCAGTTGGCCCTTGTATGTATCGTTCATCATCGGTCTCATGCGTAACTTTTTACGCACGCCTTGCGGAAACCGACGTCTTGTAGAAATCTTCGGAGTCTTTTCCACAGGTTTCATAGTTGTTGTAACTGGGTCTTCATCTTTTTTGCCATCTTCTGTTTGCGTTTCAGGTGTAAGGTCCGAAGCAGGTTCATATTTTGTTTCTAAATTAATTAGAGTTTGCTCTTCTGATCTATCTTTATCTTGTAACTCCTGTCTTGTGTCTAATTCATTTCTTGTTTCCGTCGGATTTCTATTTTGGACTTCTATCGAGTCACGAGATTTAAATATTGACACTGCGTGTTGCTTTCCATGAAGCAAGTCAGTCAACGATAGATTATGTTGTTGCAGGATTTCACTTAAACTTGTACCGTTGGATCTCTTCAATATATCTTTTAACGTTAATGGATCCATTAGATAACTATCCTGAAAAAATAATTACAACGCCTTAATTTTCTAGTGACAAGTTAGACGTAAAACTGATGGTTACCATAATACGATATTGTTATACTAATAGCTACTGGCACAACGTTACACGAGTATTAAACCGTACATTTTGCTGCTTTTGATTAGTTCACGAGACAATAATCTATTCAACACGGTTGTTACATTATTCGATTCTACTCATTCTAGGAGCGGTTAGACACGTTTATAAATAATGTCATCGTGCCTTCGAATACCATTATAATCTTATCCATCCACATAACTGGCTGTAATCCTTCAAAAGTACGTCTTTTAACTAGACGCAGCTTATCTTTACACTTTCCTACAATAGGCTTTTCAACTTTCTTTTTAGGGCCCTTTAATTTAACTAGTGTAACTATGTTACTCGACTCATGAACTTTCTCGATCGCTTTTTGATTTTCAAGTAAGCTTAACAAAGCAGCGTTTTGTGTATCGTTTATGAAAAATAGGGATGGCAAATATCTTATCTGTATGTTTGTTCTGCGGTAACGGTCCGAGTATGTATCCTATAAAATAATAATAATTAAAAAAGAAAGAAGTGAAACTAAAACTCCTTTATTATTAGAATTCAAAGATCAATAAAAAAAATGAGGTAAATTATTTTTAAGATATTTTTAATGGAAGAACTATAAACTTTTAACATACCTGTGCTTTAGCAAATCCTTCGTTTATTTCAGATTTGTTATTGTTTTGATGTTCTAGTTTATTTAGACTATTGCTTCGTTTTGTAGGTCTTGGTTCTGTCATGAAAAATTCTGAAGAAAACTCGGACAAGGATTTATCTTCGGCTGCATGAACTCTTTGAGGAGCAAGGATACCATCAGAATCGTCTACTGGTAGCGGAATTATGACGTCGGTTGCCAGCTGTTTCAGTTCTAATTTCAGTTTAGAAGGCTTTTGTTCAGGTTTTTCCTGTATATTTTCATTCATTTGTACAAACTCTGCTTGTGGAATTTCCACTCTAATATCGTCGATGTTTACTTGGTCAAGTGTTTCTGTTTTTGCTTTAGCTTCGCTGGCGGGCTCGATGTTTTTAAATTCGTTTAATTCAGGCCAAGCCTCCAGTGAAGGTCGCTTCCTTCTCTGACCTCTTCTTCTAACCGGTCTCTCAATCTCGACAACGTCGTCTGTCCAACGGATTGGTCTATTTTCTGGTATCTTTCGTCTTCTTTTAGGCATTTCTGTTGTTTTGTGTATGTTTTCGAAATCTACCTCAAAGTAGGGTCGAGGTGGTTCGTCAGGATATACAATTCTGTCTTGTGGTTCGAGATCTTCTGCTGAGCTAGTTTGTGGGCGACGTTTTCGTTTACGTCCCGGTCTGCGACGTTTTGGGGGCTCGTCAGGTGATTCGTTATTCCAATTTTCCGTATTTCTTGGTTCTTGCACTAGTGGGTCTGCTTCTATTGCTCTCCATGGCTGAAAAACATAATTAATTATTTTTAGAGGAAAAATATTAAAATCACTTATTAATTTAATGTTTGTTTTCAATAATGCACTGATAATATTGGTTTCAGCTATTTTTACAGTAAAAAAAATTCTAGTATCGCAAGACTGACCAAGTTTTATCTTCATAACTGTTTATTCATGATTCTATGAATTCAATTTACAATTACTAATGCGGTTGTTTTTTAATTACTATTGTTCAACCAGACTAATTGGTGGTTGCGTCTGCGATTGGAAATTGAAATAGTGAAAGGTCAGTGAAGAGGTGAATGACTTGACTTTTAAATCTCACTCATTCAACTGTCTTCGTAAACATAAAACAAAGCAGCTTTTACTTATCTCAGATCTTACGGAATTGACATAAGCAATTAGTATTTCAATTTTACTTGCAAAAGTAATAATTGTCCTCATATCCTAATCTCTTAACATCAGTATAATTATGAAGTAATATTTTTATGTCTTGTAGTACAACAATAAATGCTACATAGTCATTAAAGTTGTTAACCCTACGAAATTAGGTTAATTCTTGTAATATAATTACCGCGTACGTTATATAAAATCAAAACACCGTGAAGTTATTTTCACCATGTTTTTAACACGTTTGTCTTGTGAATGCTCACACGCATTACGTAAATCCAAGATGCGACTCTTCGTGCTCTAAATAACGCGCCGGTGAATTAAAACGAAAAAAATGTTTACAAATTCGCGATTCTCGTGTGAAACTGAAGAACAATACTGGAATATTCGCTAAAAACAAACGTGTTGTTAAGTAATTGTTTATTTTGAGCCATCGATGTCGACTAGACGGTGATGCGTTGCGTGCGCGCCGAACGTACGTAGAAAGTGTCTTTTGATTGCCCCGTAATCGCGCAGTTAGTTGCCTATCGACTCCTAAGACATCAATTTACTGAAACTGTGGGCAATTTTCCGCTTTAATTGATTAAATGTTTGGTTCCGTAGTAGACAGGCGTGAATTATGTTTTACTCTAACGTTTTGTTTATTTATCTTTTTACATAATACTCTTCCGTGTTGATAGGAAATAAAAACCAAATGCAGAAAAAATGCTACCATGTTACGATAATGCGATATATTACGAAAGTTATAAAATATTTGTGGTTAGACTGAATAAATAAAGATGTAAAATATTAAAAGTATAATGATATTTATATTTAGTTCCATATTGCAAAAAATATTTGGCTTATAAAATCACTTTTATTTGTTCACACAGGGATATGGTTACACAAAAACAAACGAGCTTACTTGAACTCTTGTATGTGTATTTCACATGAGAATAAATATTCTCAGAAAGTGGATACTACTAAACATGAGCGTAATACTTACATAACAATATGGGTAATTATCCCAAAATGAGAAATCTGGCGTGGGAATATACCTAATGCATAATCAAATAACGTTTGATTCGTAAATTGTTGTACAACTGCAATTTAAGCATTAATTTCCTATTATGTTTGTTTTGAACACGAGAAGTAGCTATTTGGGCGTCAATCTTTGCACACGTAAAAAGTAGATAAGTTAAGTCTTAACATTTTTCATATGTATGTTTAAGTTACTGTAGATTTTTCTTTAATTTTCCTTTTTGCGTCCACATACGATTAAGTTTGGTAGCATGATAAGTGCATTTAATTTAATTACGATGGGTGCAGCATTTACCAAGAATGGAAAACTCGTCTTAAATCCAGTTCATGCTACACCTAACTCCCAGTTTTGGTATGCGCAACATCAACAACTTAAACGACTCAAAAAAAAAAGAATAGGTTCATAATTAGCATTTCTTTCACAGATTTTCTAGAGTGACGTATCGTTCCAAAATTGCATAAGTATGCTCTAGCTAGGAAATGGTATTTAATTTTTTTTTTACGTGAGTAGCTGGACTGGATGCACCAATACTTTATCCCATTTTTGTGAGAATCGTTTTCCACATCATTGATCTATCGAATATCATTATTATACACCTTATTTTTTCCTAATGGTACCATATAATCCTATATGGGATTGATAATGATGTATTTCAGACAGCAAACTCAAATACATTTTCATGAGAGCTGCCCGTTATTCGACACATAATTCCTTGAAAGGAAGCTAAAGAATAATTGATAAGTACTATGCTGTAGCTATGCCTTTTTCACCAGTTTCCTAATATGGAAAGCTCGTGTAATAAAGCCCATATTAAGTAATCGATTACAATTAAGCTTGTCTCTATAACTGTTTCTGATTTATAGAAAAGCGATGTAAAAGAATTATAGATGTCCCGTTATTCCTTCTTTGGGAAAATTACTCATTTGTTTCAAGATAAAATAAGGATGTGCCGGCACGATATGAATAAGTTTCCTATGCTACAATAGATCAATTTAAACATCTGAGTCACGTTTTACTAAATATATTACGTCTAGCTTAGAATGAAAGGAAGTCATTTCAATTATTCAGAATGATGTATTAATTCACAAAGACGTCTTTGTATGTACCGTCAGATCAAGACATATTACGTATTTTGCAAATTATAAAACCGAATTTGACATCCAGTAACAACAAATAAAGAATCAATCAAACAATTCATAATACAAATAAATCGTAAATATCGAAAAAATTTCGAGTCATCGCGAGCTACATCTGTTCAAATATGATTTAGTTATCTCATCTTTGAATAAAGAAAGCGGTTACAAAACGATGTTATAACCGAGGTAAGCAAGGAAAGTTGAAAGCCGCGTGGTACCGGTCCACGAACTTGAATCACAGCTACGGACTCTGTGACTTATGTTAATGCAGGTCGTCAATACGTAAGATATTATGAATCTGTATGTAATAATGTAAACTAGAAAGCTGCGAAATATGGAATGTTTAAGGATATCGGTGATGTAACGTCGGTTTTTGAGTTTTAACCGTGGGTTTTATTTTATTTGCGCTGAATTAATGACTGTGAAGATAAAATAAAAGATTATTCTTGTTTCATAACTACGGAAGTAGAGTTATGAATTTTCAATTTAGCAAAAAACTAAAGTTATTTTAGTCTTTCTTTTTCGGTTGGACAATCATCATTATTAAATGCTGATGAAGCGACTTATTCAGTATAAAATAACGAGCAAACTGGTTCTGGTCCGATGTAGGTTCACCGCAATAGTTCATTGCGTTTGACCTCGTGACCTCTAAACCATAAGTCGTTTACCTTTTGAGACATAAGTTCCCATAAACTGTCAGACCGCCACTCTGTCATCGGATAATAATAAAGACCAAATACTTTTTAGCAGACATTCTTTTGTTTGACTGTGGTCTTACTTGTTATTAATCAGACAAATTACATTAGCAGTGACGTTAGAGTTCTTAAAAAAGTTGAATTTTAATTATGATCTCATAATATCACGGTCCGGTACGTACCGTACCCACTGGACCTTACAATAACATAATGTTCATGAATTTTAGTTTAGACTCGGGTTCGTGTTCTAGAACACGAATAAAGCAAGCACGAAACTCGAAATGAGAATTTACTCAGGTCTGTTAAATAGTGTCCAATTAAGGATTTTTTTTGGTTTGCATTCGAAAGTATCTTCATTTTAAATAAGATTTATTAGCCAAATTACTTATTTTTCTGGAGAACGTTACTTTTCTATTTGGTAACATTTTAAAATTATTTGTCTGAATGCGGCATGTAAGAAATGAAACGGTACCTGTCTGCTGGTACGTTAGGCTTTTCACTAAACAATTGCGCATCCTTATATGGTTAGAAAAGTTTCGAACATAAACGAAACTACAGCAAAAACAAGCCAGTGACTTGCATCGTTTCCAATTCTAAATCTTCAGTAAAAAAGTACAGACGACACGCCACAATCGCTTCAATACATTGGACGATCAATCAGTATGTCTTGTTACCTCGGAGGAAGGAATGATGAGCGGAGATACCATGACCCATGTTTAGATTTTATAAGGTTCCCCTGAACATACGCCTTTTGGCCTCGCTAGTTTCTAAGGAGATTTTCCGTTAAGACATCTCCGCTTGTTATGTATTTTCTATGCTTTTTACGCTTGAAGGTGGTCTCTCGGTAGCTAGGTGGCCATCTGTACACGTCAATTGTCTAATTGATGCGCGGACAGCCGACCACGCTCCACTTACTCTAGGCACCACCCTCGGATTTCTAGACCAGTTTCTAGACTTGCCTACTGTAGATCTAGACTACGTTTGCTTCCTGTCCCTTTGTAGCGAGTTTTCTCTTTATGATTAGATCGGATTGTTCGAATTGCAGATTTAATGATAAGTGTTGTTTTCGCGATCGCTTTGGTTTTAATAAAAGGATATTAGGTACTTACGTTATGTTTATAGACTGTATAGATCATAATCCTACAGATTCCTTCCATCTTTCAAATTATTGACTAAAGAATCTTGAATACAAATTTCCTGAATCAGAAAGTAGCGGCGATTTTTAGTCACATCTACGATTAACTAATCACAACTATGGCATTATCAACTTTCTCAAAAATCGTTAATTATACATATTACATCAAAATTATGCAGACAGAGACTACGCCCACATAAATGTTTATAAAATTGGCATTTGGACATATTTTTATTTCCTTTTTTAGTCTGACTAGGACTAAGCACATTACATATTCAGAGACAAAATACCTGTCCTTAGGATATTCATGTAAGGCATTTATTTTACCTATCAAAACGTAAATGTTTACAACGAACAGTTTACTAAACCCTTGTTTTGCATACAATTTTACACCTTGAAGTGAAGTGAAAAGAGTGAAAATAGAAACCTTAGATGAAAGAACACTGCCATTGTTATGAAACCACCGCAAAAAGAATGCGTAGTTTTAAACAAATCAATTTCCTGATATTCGTTCGTGTTTCTTTCCCCGAGACTTAAATTGAACACCATTGAAAAAAAATTGCTCTTTATTTAGAAGAAGAATTTTGTACATGTGTCAATTTTACACACACAACGATACAATAATATTTTACCTCTATATCCTATTATATATTTTTTAATTCGCAAAGGTTTCTGTTAAATAAACATTAATACCAAGAAAATGATCCGGATACACCTAAATGTTATTTGGAAATAAATCCAAAATAATAATTTTACCTGATCGTAGCTAGGTGTTCCTGTATCCAATATCCTAGGCCTCAAATCATGTCGATACTCCGCCTCCAAGTCCTCTTCTGCCGAATGTACTATTATCACCAAAGCGGCCAACGTGGTCAATAAAGGCATGGCGGATTTCCAAATAATACCCATATTATATCAAAATCGCAACTGCAAGCTCCGAACGCACTGAAGCCGTACGTCCACACGTATTGATGCACTCACACTGCACTAATAACAAGTTCCAAACTTAGTGTCAACTCACGCAATTGTCACGGCACAATTGACAAACGAATGAAATTCGAGACTCAGAAACCAGCGAGAAGAGTCAAAGATAAAGAAAGAGAAATAATAGAAAAAGAAGTCCGCGAAGATCACGTGCGGTGGTTCTCGATTTTCAAAAACGTTTGCTCAGTTGCTCCGGTAATTTCGACGTTCGAATTTGACTTATTTTCACATCATGGTTGTATTTGTAAACAATTCGATCTCGCGGCTGTTTGAATCTTAAGCAGGCTATTAAATGATGGTTTCTTATTTAAAATTATGAGATTTCTCGTATAAGTTTCCCGCGCTTTTTTTATTTGTAAACGTGAAAGTGATGTTGGCGGTACACGTTAGCCCGCGGCGGCTCGGCGCGTTCAAGTGGTGGCTCCGCAGCTTGGCGAGCATGCAGCGCTCCGGCATTGCACTCCTACAATTTTTACTTTTCTTTTGTATTTCAATAACAACACCATTTTGTGTTTTTTCAGCATTGTTCATTCGCATTTGCAATGTTCGATCAAACAATGATAAAACCTGTTCAGGCGTGTCGCCGTTATTTTTACCATGAAGCAGCATTCTGCAGCATGCGTGTATGCATATTGCATAAGATTGATATCCATTTGTCTCCTCTTTTTGCCACAGAACGAGCAATAGTTTACACCTGCCACAGATTTTCACTATTCCGGTAATGGTCGTTAGCGGATTCTTTTACTCAAAAGGTAAAGAACCTGTTAATGCTGAAACTGAATACTCCATCATAAACCTCTGAACTGATCCAACCGAAAAAGATACGGAGACATTAAAACATGTATCTTTTGGTTGCCATTAGTACCATTTACGTCCTTACCTCAAGACGCTATTACTGACAATTCTTGGAATGAAAGCTCATGAAGGAATACAACTTCATCTGCCGCTGCCTGTTGAAATGCCAAAAGTCCAATAAATTAAAAGAAAATTCGAGTATCCAGCATCTAACAGATTCCAAGCTCCCTTTATTTCCATGCGGCAAAGATGGCAAATCACAGTATTATGTGAAACGGAATGTGCGCACGCGCCGCGCCGCCTCCCCGGCGGAATGCGCGCGCAGCCCGTGACGATCACATGCGCGAATTAGCGTCGTGTGTTAATCAATTACTTGCATCTAATAATATGCATGTGTATTAAAATTGTTGGCATTTCTTTTAATGGTTTTCTTGTTTTTTTAAATAAATTACAACTTTGATTTACAGCCTTATTGAAAGCTACTAATTATACCTAGTCATCTAGCTACACGTGGTCTTCATCACATTCTTCTTAATTATTGTTCACTCATTCTTGAAATCGTGTTCAAGTATGCCTAATTAGGGTTCGGTGGCCTGTCGGGTATTTACTGCTGCCAAAACACGAATAGTTTGCCAAGAAATTGGCTGTGTGTTTTATGGTAATTCTACATACTTATGCTTAGTGCTTACAACAGGTATTTCACTCGTGTTATTTACTCATCAATCACCTTTGATCACTCTCATAACACCCATATACTTAAACTTAAAAGCTCTCTTGTCGGCAGTAAAAGATCGTGATCTAGTAACATAACAACCGTAACGGCTTAATGAGTTAAGTCTACAATCCGGTGATCTTTAACACGCTCATATACATTTGTACAAGCATATACATAGTTACATAAATCGCTGCATAACACTTAATTGCATTTTAACTCATCTTTAACAGTTTACATATCTCACGCTCCACACCTACCCATTTTAGAAAACTGCCTACGCTAGTTAAAAACGTGTAAAGTGATTACCGTCCACACTTTATCGACCGTTGAAAACTTCCGTGTCGTACGAAAATGTCGTTGTTTACCTGTTTTCTTTAACGAACGTTTTAGCTTTATACTTTACAACTCATACAATGTTGTTACGTACTTTAGCGTACCTTCCGTCGTGACAAAGAATTTGATGTTTTACGCCCACTTGCACGCCTGCATTTCTCTCGTTCTCTTTTGTAGCAATAATCTGCTAAACCAAAGGTTGTGTAATAGCAAATAAAAGATAAATGACACAGTTTACGTAACTACTCTTGATAAAGTGATGAGTTGCGGTTGGTTTTTGCACCTCTGCGTTTTCCACGTAATTATGTTTCTCTAGTGTATGGTTGTTAGCTGTGTGTGTTGTGTTAGAGTATGGTTGTTAGCTTGTGATTTCAGGTATGCAGGTAAAATGTAAAATTTTGGGAAAAGTCCTAGATAGTATTTAAGTTGAAAATATAATTACAGTATTGTTTATGTACTTAAATTAATCCGTTATTACATTTTATTATGAAGTTAATTAATTTCGATGAAGTTCAAAAATCCAAACTTATAAAGGGCTTACATCGAAATATAGAGTAATCTAAAAAGTTTTCAGTGAATAAGAACGAATTTTCAATAGTCACAATAGCGATTAGTCAAACAAGGATGTTAATTAATTTGACATCACGCTTATCATTAATATCCGAAGCTTATCGATCAACATAATCTCATCTCATTACCCGCTGTATGGGTCATTGTTAACGTCACAAGATTTCTCACGCGCCGCTCTTACTTTCCATATGAGTCGTATAATATCGTTGATTTAGTGAGATCGTTGGGACGACACAAAAAGCTCGTTACATCTGATAAGTCGAGCGATCTGTGCAGATCATCATACGCGTTTATATGATGATCATATGCTAAACGTTCACTCACGTGCACAAACGAGTACGACATCTAATGGGCAATGTATTTCAAACGTTTTTATAAATCACGCACTATAAAGATTGCTCCCATTTCCAACTTTTTCTTGAGTGACCAACAATGACCCTGTTTTCAGGTTTAAACGTCCATACAATACTTGCATCGTCTAATACTTAGTTTTCATATTTTAGCTTTTTGTCAAGCATTTTAATTCCTTCTTTAATTTGACAGACTTTAGGCCCAGTTACATAAGAACTAAATATTAGCACAAAGCCATTAATTCTATTAGTTTAAAATGATTGTTTGACGAAATAATAAATTGATGACATTATCTCAGCTTGGATGGAAGATGGCACTTTCATTTTGCGTACGTTTTCCTATTATTTGTAAACCGCAAAACATTCCATTAGGTATAATATTGCGAAAATAATTTGCTAATGTTTTGATATGCGCTTAGGAATTGATGTTCAAGAAGTTTTATTTACTTATTGATTTTTTATTCTAGCTATTATATAATAGCTTAATGCTTTTCTGATTTAAGAATTTGTCATTAATAATTTATTTTATAAATTAGAAAGTTCGTAAAACATTTTACTTTTTTGAAAAAGTTAACTCAATAGCTTGCATTATGTATGATGAAGGTATATAAATATGTATGTTGCCAGTTGTACTTTTAGTATAGGACTTATAACATTCCACGTCAAAAGAAAATACGATATTTTCTCAGCCTCTGAACTAGCATGTCACAAACAAACTTAACGTCACGTTCTCTAAATAACAATTAGGCATTTACAGTGGATGTTTTATTACGACTTCCACATTGTTCTGCGGCGAGCATTCGGCTTGTTTGTAAATATTTCGCTACTAACAATGTTGTATTGTGAAAGTAGCGAGCGTCTATCCGTCCGCTAATAAACCCATAATAAATATAATTCTATGTGAAAATACACAGGCATAATGAAGTAAGTGGAGATGTTGTTAGATAACCCGAAAGTCTTTTCTCATAGACTGCGAAGAGTAAGACAATAGGTAGGCAGCTGCTGTAAGAGTGAAAATTGTAATTGTTTGAAAGTAAGAGTCAGTTTCAATCAGCAACTATTGTTTGTAGTCACACTTGTAAAGCATATGTAAATAATTGTTACGTATTTGTAGATGAGGAGGAGTATGCTAGCTGGGGAAAATTTATGAAAATTATTTCTAATCTTTTAGTCATCGGATGCATATTTTAATTTCAATTAGTAGGTCGCTTGTACCGGTCTTGATGAACGTCATTTCCGTATACGTCCGACACCGTGCATATGGTGGTCGTAGGCCAGGCTGATATCATTATGTAAATTAAATAGGCGTTATTTTTTATTTACATCTTGTTGCACTTAACAAATAATATGTGTGGTGCTCATACAAAATAATAAGTCCTGTATTTTCTTATGATGTATACGATCTTAAAAAAATTGGTCTATTTGATTGACAACCAAGTCAGTATCCTTATTTGTAAATCTGCAAAGACAAGTCCGGTGAAATGCGCGTGATTTACAAACGCGAACAATGTCGCGTGATTTGTTCTGATAATATCACAAATAGCATCTTTCAGTCCGGCGCAGCAGCTATACCGCAATTACAAAGGAATTCTTCACTTTTTCCCTAACAAATGTCTTTAGCAACAGCAGTGTTATGTTGGTCGCAAGAATTTTTAATGAAGATTTATTTGTTCGACACTAGCTCTGGAACTCTTAATTGGTGTTTTGTTTCATGTATTTAGCTTGTGTTGATTACGTAAAACTTAGCTAGATTTACTGTCTGTCTTGAGACAAAAGGAGCATCGGAACGTATTCGAGCCAAATGAGAATTTTTCACTTTTTATGTAGAAGTTCTGTCCACATTTTCTCCCTGTATTGTAAGTTATCTTTATGCAATAACAACGTTGTTCCAGATGGGCTGTGTCCACTGTGATGACGAGACAGAACAACATTCAACTGGCTGGTAATGACGTCACAGCTTTCATCCCGCTCTGGGATATGTGCAACCACGAGCATGGCAAGGTAAAGTCAGCAATGCATTTTCAAAATGATTAAAAGCGCAAGGTGTTTTTGAGGGTTACATGCCCAAGGGCCCATCTTTCACCAGGCTGTAATCTAGCCAGTTGTCACAGATGCCTTGCCGCTACAACAAATACTGAGCCGCTACAACTTTAAGAGGGGTATATCTCTAAATCCCTACGTGAAAGTGCAACTTTATGTTCTGGACTTCGATTACGTATCAAATATTCTACAAGAAATTGTATATTTCACCTTTGCACCAAAAAAAATAATAATAATTTGTTGACCAGTGTAATCATTCTACATTTATTTTCACATCTATTTTGGCATGCTCTTTAGACAAAATATTCAATTATAAATCCTTACATATGAGCAAGAGCATATTATTAAAAGCTATGTATAACATGTAATAAATCACATAGTTAAGATGTAACGTATAATTTGTTGCTCACCCGTCAAAGCTGAACACGCTTATTTATCCACCTTTCATTATTCATGTCAAGTTAATACCAACACTATGTAATAAATAAATTATTGATTGAAAGTTAAAATTACATGGACTTTCTATTCTCAAGTGCTGGTTACAAATTCTATAAGCAAAGGCAATCTACCAGCCCGTGGTTTATGTGCCGTAGAAGAATCGATAATACTAATTACTGGATATGTTTTTAAAATAATTGGCCATTTTGCTAATGAAAGAAAATATGTTTTCTGGAGTTTCTACTGGCGGCTCTGCTTTCGTTGCAGGAATTCGTAAATGAGTAGAATGTAAATACCTACTATAAGTAAATAAATAAGTAATAGACAGAATAGGGTAAGTAATTCATTTAGCATACACAAAAAATATTCTTAGGTTTGTGAAATTATACATATTTACTTGTACCATGGGCCAGTTCAAGAGTCTTATTTGTAAATCACTTAGTAATAATATTAACATCAACACGTAGTTTATTCCCAGATATGTTTTTGTATGTATAGTTAGTCTTTGTATTTTTTTTTAGTCTTCTAACTTTAGCTTAATTTTTTATGTCTCTATATATTTTTATTAATTTGTAGATAACGTTGTGGGTTGCATTGTTACCTCTATTTTAGTTTATAATGCCTGTGTTCACTATTTACAATGTAACTGTTTGTTGTCTCTTCCCAATAAAATAAAAAAAATTAAAAAATAAAATTTAAACTGGGTGTCTTGGCTCCACGATGACATTTTGTGGAACACGAGTTATTATGACTGTGCTGTTGGCTTTAAACCTAGATATATTATTGTCAAACAAATATTACACAGAGAGACAACCAATTAGAAAAAATATACACCGCTGGGAAGCTACACTGTTCTCGTGTGACATAGGCTATAGTTTGTCTGAGTACGGGAAGGAATTCCGGTCGGGAAAGAGCTACTTATATAACAGTAAGGTCACGGTGACACGGTCAACGCATATAAGTTGGCAATATTATAATTATATATTAATACCCATTTCCAGATAACAACAGACTTCAACAAGGACCTGAACCAGGGAGAGTGCTTCGCGCTGCGCGACTTCAAGGCGGGAGAGCAGATCTTCATATTCTACGGCGCGCGGCCCAACGCTGACCTCTTCCTGCACAATGGGTAATTTGGTAAACGTTTGATATATGTGTCTTGTGACGTACAAGCTTTAGTTTGTTAAGACCGCTTTTACACTAAGTACTGGATTTTTGTCGACACGATACAATATGTCCTATAACGCAGTTGCACTGCTGTCATGCTTATGTACATGCGTATTGCCGGGTGAGAAATCCAAGCAGAAAATGCGTTAGTGAAACAGAGTTGTTGCATGACTGTGTTTGTTTTAAAGATAGGGTGCAATGACGCAGAACGGCGCAGTAAAAAGATTGTGAAAAAATCTCATAGGTAGCTTCCAATTATTTTCTACACTTCTATATTATTAAAAAAACCTTTGTATTTAATTATGATCCAGATTCACAATATTCCCGTGCCAGAATTGTACTTGCGTTGTACGCAGCGTGCCGATGACTAAGTTCATTCATACCTCTATTTATTTGTCAACATGTCTATTTGTAGCTGTAGAATTCTTAATCGTTTAATTTTCGTGTCGCAACATAAAAAAGGAAATACGAAATGTACGGAAAAGCAAACAAGTTATTTCATTCACAAAGAAATACCGTAGGTGTTACATGCATTTGTAATGAAATAGTAACAAATCTGCATGCAACGCTATCCGATGTTCCTGATTCATAACTCTTACGTCACTCATTACGCCTGAAGTTATATCACAGAACTGTGCTACTTATAGTGTGACTTGCACTTACTCGACCGAGTTTAAGAGAGACATCACATATGTGTCTATCTCAAAAGAAACGCCCGTAATATGCCATTTTGTTTGTGTCCAAATGTCAGGTTGTTTGAAATCGACATGACTTTACATGTTCTGTTCAAATAATTATAATCGGTCACTATGTGAGCGTTGCGTGAATTATTGTGTATGACTACGAGCTTTTGCTTGCGACATCATATGCCATACTTAAGTTCTTTTCAAAATCTTCATTTTCCCATAATTCATTTACAGATTCCCAGATCATACAGGATTCATTCGAAAAGAAAATGCAATTAAAATTATCTATTTGAGTAACAAGGTTTTTTTCTATTCAAATGTATATTTTATTTATTCAAAAGAGCGTATTACGCTTACTTTATATTTTTCTTCTCGTCTTCATTTCCAGATTCGTCTATCCCAAGAATCAACACGACAGCCTATCCCTAACTCTCGGTGTCAGTTCAAGCGATCCGCTTCGGGAGACCAAGATTGAACTACTCACGAAGCTAGGTCTAGCCGGAGTGACACACTTCTCTTTGTACCAAGGAGAAAACCCTGTCAGTGCTGAACTGCTGGCGTTTATTAGGATATTCAATATGAATAAAGGTAAGAAAATCATGATCGTCAGCCTTTTCATTGTACTACTACACGGCACAGGTTTCTTCTCATAGAGAAGAAGTAAAAAGTGCTATATTTTCTGGAAGTGGATTGGCGACCAGAAAATTCAAGCCAAGTTGTCCAGTCGCCTATTTTTGTTTTCACATCTTTCTCGACGCTGTAGGTTTCTTATGTCCTTCGGTCCAGTGACTAGCAACGTATGTGACAGCCCTAGCCTCTTTGATCATCCACCATACAAAGCTCAAGAGTGGTTCTGTACAACTTCATAAGACCAGGTGTTTCTTGCGGTTCAGTCAAAAACGCAAAACAATGACAAGATCTAAAAAGTACAAGCTGCAATAGAAATTGTATAAAAAAGCATTACGATGCGAAAGTGCCCATGGGCGTTTTCTTGCGGTATAATCAGATTTATACGCACTCGTACAGAAAAGTCATTGATTCGTGGAACCTGTTAACTCTGGTCTCTACTGATCTAGTTACCAACTAAGACATTATCTTTTATCTGAATATTTAATTAATGCAGTGGGAAACTGCTTTTTCCTTCGACACCTCAAAGGAAACCTACTTACCTAAATTCACAATGGGCGATTGATATCTAAAATTATTACGCTCACTGCCTTTGAAATTGCATTTATTCGGTCCAGTAACAATACGCATTATAATTTTGCGTGCATTATGCGATTCGTGAATCTCAATTAGACAATCAAATATTCACTTGATCACAATACATGTAAATATTTTTGCTGTATTTTTAGTGTTTATTTATTTTAATTTGAGCTGTTTATCAGATATAGAAAATCATTCATAGCTATCTTTTGTTCGAATATTAAATAACTTAAAATTAAACAACTCTTGAATAAGCCTGTGACTGGTTGACAAAAAATCTCAGCTAGTCACAGTATAAAGGTCTTAGCACATACGAACGGAACGGCATGACGCTTTTGTTAGCTAGAAGTGAGCTCGCTACCACCCCGTCGTTGGCTTTTTATATTGACGTTATAAAATGTTTATATTGTATGTTATTATAATATACAAATGACAAGTTAATCGCTGGGCTGCAGCTGCGCCGTCCCCTGCCATTCATGTGTTTAATTATCACTTTGGGGCCTTTATAACTCGAGTCTCCATCCATACCTATCATCGATACGGCGAAAGCTACGCCCCTGAGCATTGCCTGGCCTTAATATTGTTGTGCTCTCTACTATTTGTACTAAAGAAACAAGTAATGTGGACATATTATTTTCTATTTTACAGAGGAGCTAACAAAATGGTCAAGTCAGGGTTTGCCCGGGGACCTGGTATCATCTGACGCATCTAGTGCCGAAGCCGTGGGTGCTGACATAGATCGTCGCGCGTACACTTACTTGCTGACACGGTGTAAGCTTATTGCGGCCTCGTATAAGGACATTGTTGATAACGCTGATGATTCACTGCATAGGTATGTATTGAGTAGTCTATTGACCTCGTGATAGTGAAGTTGATTGATGAAAAGGGAAAAACTACGGGTAATTCAAAGCCCTTCTTGACTTAGACTTACTTAAATTTTAATAACAACTAGCATAGTTAATATCTTTGATTCTTAATCTTAGGTTCGGTCTACACAGTGTAACAATTGGGGACTGGCTGGGTTAACCCAAAATTCAAGTTTTGAAGGGAACCCCAACAAATGAACATTATTAAATCTCTTTAAAAACAAGAAGAATTAATGTATATGCTGTTTATGAATACTTATTATTCTTATTTTTTTAGGAAAAATGTGAAGCTGTTAAAGAAATGCGAAGTACAAATCTTAGAGGGTGCCATGAAGTATCTAGAAGAAACTTTACGTAAACTACCCGCCGTTGAGGAGAAATCTAAATAAACCATAAGGGTACGATCTGATTGAAATATCCGCGATTCGACCTAAAGGATGCCATGGAATGCAAAGGTAGACAAAAGATAGTTCCCTATAAAACACTGGTACTCATCTGTATTAGTGAGACTGGAAGCCGACCACAACATAGTTGGGAAAAGGCGAGTTGAATGAGATAATGAGTTAAGTATGTATATAGAACTTTAACACCTCGAGTCACTGACTGACTCTACACGGATATTTCTTCAGGTGTAAATAATGTAAGTAAATAAGCATAAGTAATATATAGAACAAATCATGACAGTATTCGCATAACCTCGTCGATAATATCATGTAAACGACAATTTACTTAATTATTTTAAATACACATCGAATTTTAATTGCTGGGATTTTGTTATACTATATTGTTCGTGTGTTTATTCTTGTTTTTTAGTTGTAATGTACTTACGATTTGTGTGCAATTATTATTATTTAATATACTTAATGTGTTCTTTTAATACGTTTTTTTTCTTGATCGCCTTTCTCCAATATTTATTTCGTGGTATTAAAAAGGTACCTTTGTACAAAGTGATAGCAAAGAATATAGATATTAAGGCGCATTCCTGACAGATAACTCTGGATTAGGGTAGTCTTAAAGTATTCCAATAACTTATTCGTGGTAAAATTGATTTCGAGGAAAAAGGGATACTTAAAATAAACAAGTTTCAGTTTATAAAATTATTTATTTTTCCTTTCAAAATGTACCTTTCCAAAATACTCATATGATACATTTCATTCGCCGTAGGTATAAATAGTAGGAAAATAATTACACTAAACATACACTACTTAAATAAGAACATTAAATAGACTTTACATTAATATTTACATCATTAGAAATAAGTAATTCTGCAAATAAATTAACGAAATACAACTTATTTCAATTGTTACGTGATTCACTTATGATATGGTTTATTCTTGAATGTGTCTTGAGTTTACAAAAAAATGCTTATTTAAAGCAAGCACAAATAAATTAAAATCACTTTTAAAAAAATAAGCATCGTTGTAATACTAATTTATCATGTAGCTAATTCTATTTAATACTTATTTTATCACAACTTTGAGAACTGCATACACAAATATCAAATAACAGACAAACGGAGGAGGTATATTTTGTTTTCGTATAAAAATATAAATCCTCACAATTTGTCCCAGTATTGTAACGAGCATAAATTAATTAAATAACTACTTAGTCTAATTTATACATCTAAGTATTTAGCTGAGTAATATCAATCTTAATTTACTTTTGATGAAGTATTACAAACTTCCTTGCGATTTGGTATTCTTTGAAATCAGAGTCTAGTCATAATAGAATAAACATTTTCAATTAATTTACTGAGTACCGCTTAAAAAAATTGTGTTCTTAAAAAAAATATTTAGTAAGCTTGAAAAATTGTATTCTTAAAATAACAGCATCAGGCTCATCTGATAACAGTCCGAACTTTTCAACAATTGTGTCTGGACTTCGATAAAAAAAAAACTTCTCTGGACGGTCGATGCGATTGCTCATGTAAAAATCACGAGATTGGCTTATATAAAAAAATCTAACATTACAGACACTATCAGCGTATCCAACTAATCCTATGCTAGGAGTAACTACTTCTAGCGATGACCATCATTGGTACCTATATCTTATGGAAACACAGTCATTTCACAACTTACAAAATAAAGGCATTTTCTTGATCCTTTATTTGATTCGTCCTTTATGGGGTACGTAAGCGTGATGGGGTGTTCTCGCCTCCCCTCGTCGGAAGCCTCTCGCGGCCGCTAACACTCCGCCACAAAGTGCTGCTATCAGCACCCCGCAGGAGACCATGATGGCTGATAGGGCTGATGTCTTCATACAGGTTTGACCTTCTGGTGCTACTGGAAATGTAGGTGAAAGATATTATACATTACGACAGTTAAATTCATGATAAACAAGCTTGGCAAGTTCTTTAGCCTTGTGAGAGATTTTTGTATCCTTAAGTCTCTAAAAACTTCGTCCTAGATGTAACAAACAGCACGGTTTACAAAAGTAGAAGGGAAGCTTAGCGAGGGCATTGATACATGTGCAAGACTGGTCGTATCCTTTGGGGATACTAATATCGAAAACAAAAAACTTTGTTACCCACGTATTTAAAAGCATTCGCAAAAAAAGTCACATCTCAAAAGTTGCGACTTTTTTTCAATCTTCCTTGTACCTGCACCTGACTTGGCATCTTTTCTAACAGGGAGTTATAGTGATATAATAAACACATTGGTACTAACCGCCAGTACTGGCAGCTAACTCCGAATCCTCTTCGCCTTCCTGCAGCACCCTCAGCGACTGGAACAGCGAGATGTTCTCCGAGAGCCGCGGCGCCACGCTAGACGCGGGGTCCAGTCCCGGCTTCGAGTCTATCGAACGACGCTTCACGCTTTTCATGTTGCGCCAGTGGCAGGGTTGCGACTGTGAAAGGATATTTAGATATTAATAGTTGGCGTCGGATATTAGAAATATGTAGCATCAAGTATAGACCGGAAAACAATATGAATGTACCTATTAGGATAAAGGTACATAATTTGATTAGACCATTTCCACTAATCTTAACATGAAGCTTCGATTTTTAGATCTGCTGAAAATCGACTCCAGGTCTTAGTCTTTTTGTTAAACCCCACTTTTGATGGTAAGATACCATGAAATGACCCCAGAGGTGATGATTCTTACTTCTTTTAGTAATTGTCAGGTACGCAGTAGACGTATGTACTTTTGGTTTCTTTATGTCACAACTCCAGATAAGCACTGCATTTCACCAACATTATACATATAGCTATGATTGAAATTCTAATAAATAATCTTATTTCTACTCACCGGACATCGTCCATGGCACATTCTGACGTCACACTCGATATAAAGCGCAGGGGATCCAGTAAATCGGAAGGTCTTCATATACGCGTACACTTGCGTCTCGAACACGCCTGACTCCGACCAGGAGCCGCGGAACCGCGATATCAGCTTGTCATCTACGGGACACCTGGAACGTGTTAAAGGAAAATGAGTCTTATATTGTAGAAATAAGGTTGAAGTTATTGATGACAACAGTGAAGAAAGAGAGGCTGTTCCCGACCTGGGAGTCGACCTCAGAACGCAAAGTTCTGTAAATGAACTTTATCATGAAGATAGTATATTAACTCGGTAAATGCCAGTTATAAATGAAGTTTGTGTATGTGTGACTACAGAAGCTTGCTTACCCATATTCATCAATAAGCTGTATCCTTTTCGTAGCACCATTATGTGCGAAGCAATCGTTCACGACAATGTCGAAACCATCTGAAATACATATCATTGCATTGGTAAGTTAACTTTCCTCTGAGCTCATACTTCCTATAGCACCTTGTCTAAGCATAGTTACATTTAGTTGTAGGTAGGTACTGGAATGGCTTAACTATTGTGCCTTAGGTTAAAACGCCGGCGTTTTTACCTTGCACCCACTTCATTGAATTGCTATTTCCTCAACCATACCTTCCATAACATGTACATTGTACATTCTTAATCCAACGTCATTGCTCCCATACCGTTCCATATAATAAAATTTACCAAAAAACGCTAGACCGTGATAAGGTAAAAATTGATTTTAAATATTTCTGGAGCGCCATTGCTCGTAGACATGCGATCGGTCCAACCGTTACGTTTTCGCCCTTAAACTTACGGTATTTAATTGTTATGGGTATATTTAGTTCAGTTGTACTACGGTAAAAATAACTGCGGATTAATTACATTGTGACAAATCCGGATCATTGGAGGTTTTAATTAAATTATTCGTAACTGTTTTGTTTTTGTTTTTTCCCATGTTACGAAAACGGTGCGGTTTGCGTTGGACGTGGATATTTGGAATTTCATAATACATTTGATACGTCTTCAGATACATATGTGTTTCGACTAGCTTTTTTAATTTTTATTTTAGATAATTACGATAACAGTCCATGTGATTAAAAGGTACACATGTTTGTCAAAATTGACCCATAGTGACTAAATCAAAAAGTATGACACACCCAGAATATTTTTTTTTTTATGTTACAATCGAATAAATAGTACTAGTACTAGTAATTTATATAAAACAGTAAGAAATCTTACCATAAGCGCTTCTCATATAAATGAGCAACGTAAGTGGGTCCCCTACGCGCACCGGGCCTGATACCCGCGCTCCATTTGCGCCGTACCCCGAGCGAATCTCCATGTAGCACTCGGGGGGCTGCAGCGTAAACACCACCGGGTTGCCTGTGGCCACTCTGAAGGACAAAGACATAAGGAGTAAGTAAATAACAAGTAGGTATAGTGGAATGGGCTGAAAAATATGACACCGAAATATGCCTACTGGAAAAGCCTTCTTCCTCGCCTATGTAAAATTTTAGGTACCGATTCCCGTGATACGTCAAAAAAAATCTCCAAAAAACCATCTCCTTTCTAACCCTTTTCTGTGTTACACAGAAAGTAGATGAGAGGATGATAACCATTAAGAAACTTCTAAATCCTGCAAAAAAGCCTTAAGCAAGAAAAACAGAAAAAAACGGTGGTTAAACTACATGCGAAGAATCACGTTTTTAGATTGCATTTGATCTTGCCTGCTCGTAATCGTATGCAAAATATAAAAAATCAAGATGTAAGTACATTTGCATTATCTAGAGCCCGGTAAGCATTCTAGTTTCCCGATTACATGCAGTTATGGTTAAGATAATGCGATTATCATCGATCGTCACAGCTAATCGCTTCTGTATTTGTGTCAACAAGATCATGCGTGCGCGACGCCTCTGTGACAGAAAATCCGATCAGCAACGGTTTGCGAATATTTTGTGGTTTGCAAAACAAAATAAGTAAATGTTTGGAGTTTCACTTTTCGTCAAGAACTGAACTGAAAACAAAATTCTGAGAATATCTCACGCATTTTATCGATTTAAAGTAGAACAAAAGTTGTAGCAAACCACAGCTGTGCTACATAAAAGGTGGTTTTGTTTTCGCATAACTTCATAAGTAAGACACCATTTAACCAGGTGCCTATTTAGATGTAACAACTTCCACGACTAGGTACAATCATCATATATATGGAACATCACGCCCATTACATACCTATGCTTGTTAGCTAATAGGCATTCAATTCAAATAATGTTATTCCTTTTCTTAATCAAAAAGTATCATACTCACTCTACGTCTAAAAAAGGGAAGGTGACAGTCTTCCAGAAGTCGTATCCATACTCGCAGGTGACCTTGAAGTGCTCGTCCAGCTCCTCCTCAATCAGTGAGTTGTACTGCACCGTGATCGTGTTCCACATCAGGTTCTTCTGTCACACAAATAGTTAACAACATCAAGTGCCTGTTATATATAAAGATCTTATTGGCCTCTCGACAAATGTGTTTCTACGCTACTAAAGACTTTTTGCAGAAAAAATCCTCTTAGATATTGAATGGTACGACTTTTTCTATATGAGTGGTAATGATTCTTCTTTATGTAGAATAGATTTAAATCCACAAAATACCACATTATATCCTACTAAGGGGTATTGGTTTGCCCGGGTACACAACACAGGGTCAAGAACACAGCCGCTAATTGTAAAACACTGGTACTCAGCGGCATCAGATTAGACTGGAAGCCGACCCCAACATAGTTGGAAAAAAGAAAGATATGGCGACTTGTAATGATATGAAAATCGTAGAGCCTCGGTGCTTGCTACGTAAACAAAGTTAAGATAAGCCCTTATTTTCAAACTTAGAATGTCAATTGCCTTGAAATATTCATACATGAAGATAAATTGCAACTGTCATGCGAATATCTATGAATCTTAATATCACAGGATGCCTTATGGAGTCTGCAGATGTTATCATAACAATAATATTCATAATATGGTAATGTTCTGTACTAGACCTAGTTGCTCTTATTTATACTCCTGACGATGACCTGTAATCGTCTGTTCTCAGACCATCTTACATAGTGTACTTAAAGTTAATATCATCCTAGGATCATTTCTTAGTGGTCTATAAAGGAGCTTTATGTTCCGTGGTGACAATAAGCAGTAGGTAAATGTGCTTGTATGGTGGCAAATTATCTACTAAGGAATACTGTTTTAAACTTGGAAGAATATTGGAACTTGGAAGATTTTTCATTCAGAACGCACGGGAGTAGGTACTTTTAAAATTACTCCCGTGCATCTCTTCTTGTTGTTCCTCTCACATGCTGTACAGGATTTTTTCACCAGATATCAAAGTTTTAACCCGCCCCCGAAGTCATCGAAAAACGACCGCTGCTGAACAAGTCCTCAAAAGACGAAATGACAAAGGCTGGGGGGCTATGTTCAGACACACCACGCTTGGCGAGTGTGAGATATTTATTTCTTCTGACTGGAATGAAAAAAAAAACAATTTCAAACAACTCACAGTGGGATGTTTCCTGCTATCATCATGCTGTCCGTTCCTCCCGAGGGTACCGCATCTGTTCAGCTGGATGTAGAACTCGTAGTAGTCTCGTCCCGTGCCGTTGATGTACATGCAGTCCGGGTCGTATGAGTAACCTGTAAATATAGACACATGTCATTTCTGCTGACTTTGACCATTTTTTTTTTATAATGATGTTACTATTTTTATATTTGCAATAGTAAAGCGTCCTTTACATCATCATAATAGGTAATTATTTTATTTATTTATTCCTTTAATTCAGGCAACTAGGGCCCATAGAAAATACAATACACAAATAACAATTAACATTAAAATATTAATTAATAATTAGCTTATCGGAGTTAGCTAGACTCCGAAATTAGAACTAAGTACTTAGTTAAATATTTGCTCTACTTTATAAGTATGTAAAAAGAGTACCTAAAGCGAAAATAAAGTACTCTACGTACCCACTTGCCATGAACAAAATAGTAATTGACAAAATAAAACATAACATCGCACAATTGACCTAACCTCGTTAAAAAGAAAGTGGTTAGCCACAAACAGTCAAATAACCGCCATTACTCCTAAATGCAAATAATATCTAGGTAAAAGGGTGACATAGTTCACCGAAACTAAACTATGCCATTAGCATGACTTAATTACCCTTAACATTCTTCGTAGTTCGTTCTAAATAACGGGCTTATTTCTAGAGAATACTTGAGATATTATACACAAGTACAAATTAAGGGTCTGATAGTACAATGATGTCAGACTATATGGGTAGTATCAGGTCAACGTTAAGAATATATATTAGAGAACTAACTATATCATATCAGATCAGATTAGTATTACAAAATATCAGATCGCCCAAAATCAGGTCCTGACTGGCTGTCATCCATATAAAATATTGGCATGGATATACCTTAATCTTTCAAAAATTTGGAAAATAATTTCATGAATCTCATTTTAATGTAGGTATATCGTAAATAGCGTATTACCTATATGTAAGTTGACTTAGCCATTGCAGTTAGTACTTGCAATACTCAGACTGCCTTTTACGTCTACAATATACTTAAACAAAATAATTTTCCTTGACAGCCCTTTAGTTCTGCATGGTTAGATAAAAGGTGTCAATTTGACTCCCCCAAGCGGCTAACGGTAGTTCAAGTGTCCCACGAAAGCGACACAATGCCTCTAATCTCTCACTAAGAGGGAACATGGTATAATCTTATCGTACTGTACATTTTAATATCTAGTAATCTTCTAATGGAGCGTAGTATGGGTTTATGGTAAGCGTTTTCCCGCGACTTTGTGATACACTTAGGTTTTGTACACTTTAATCACTTTGCGTAAACTAGATTTTGTTATGTCCTTGTTTATATATTCCAAGTAGTTGTGCATATCAGCAGAGAAATATTTAGTTAATTTTTAACACGCTTATACCTATTAGCTTCACTTTAAACTAACTATGTAGGAATGAAAAAAAGCTTGCAATCTTATTGGGATGAATCTTAAGTCCTAGTTAGAGCACAGCTCCAAAAAAGACAATTTAACTACTTAAACAGTAGCGGCGTAAGGGGGGGGCGGAGGGGGCGGTCCGCCCCGGGTACCACGTCTGGGGGGGTGCCATCTCGGTCGGCACATATCTGCATGACCAGGATGGCGCGGGCAAAAGGGACCATCCACGGAGGGCTTTTGTAATCTGCAAAGCCTAGGTTCACAGAGTGCAAGCCCGGCCCGAGACATCGCCACGGGACTGAGAGGGGTGACACAGTCCGAGTGTCACCCCTCTCTTTTCCACTCACATCCTTGGCGCACCCGACTCGCGCCAAAATCACAATAAATTGACTGATTACTTTTGTGACCCAAAACTCAAAATTTTCGCGCTCGCTACGCTCGCGACTTCTCCACTTTACGGTTCTTCCTTTGAACTGCTTTGGGTCCCGTAACTCAGAAAATTTCGCGCTCGCTACGCTCGCGGCTTTTCCAAAATTTGCAATGTTTTCTTTTAACTGCTTTGGGTATTTTTGTAACCCAAAACTCGAAAAATTTCGCGCTCGCTACGCTCGCGGCTTTCCTACATTTGCAGTGCTTTCTTTTAACTGCCTAGGGTACTTTTGTGGCCCTAAACTCAAAAAGTTTCGCGCTCGCGGCTTTTGCGCTGTACGCTGGTTTCTTTGAATTTGTTTGGGTATTTTTGTGTCCCAAAAACTTGAAAAATATTGCACACGGCCCTGATGGCAGGAATATGTAGTATGCATTTAAAATTAATCCATACAAACAATTTTGGGGTGCTCTATAGGTAGCCGCCCCGGGTGCCATCCGATGCTACGCCGCCACTGTACTTAAACCCTATTTGAATGAAGTAACTGAAACTTCGACATCAACGAAGTCGTATATAGAATAAGGTTCTCACATACAGAAGACAAAGATTTAGTTAAAAGGGCTATGAGTTTATATAACAGTTGAAGGGTATGAGAACTCATCATAACTGTGCACTTGATTAAAGCTAATAACATCACAACTCGCGAAATTATCAAATCCCACATCCAACGCACTGCCCTTTGACAGCTACGATAAGAATGTAGCACAAACACAGAGTAATGAACAAATGGAGTGCTAATGTGGGAAAGAGCTTAAGTAGTGCGACGCTGAGACGTGCTTACTCAGCTAAGTGAATAATTTGGAGTATAAATTTATATTAAACTCTCCATTAGTCACTTTGACAGAAGAACGTGCTCTGGTATGTATTAAGAGATGTAGGTAACCGATGATCACGATGGTGATGAAAGTTATGATGATAATGATTAGATGTGACCTCTTTATATATTTTTGGTAAAAGCTTTAACATTTTGATCAAATAATGAATGAAACTTTTAGGGACAAGGATTTTATATTCTCCTCATTCGATATTTCTGAACAAAAGGGTGCTTGTTCAAACAATGTGGGAGTACTGACGGTGACAAGACGTAGTAACAAAGACGTAGTAATGACACTCGTCTAGCCTACACGCCTAATTGTTAGACTATCTACACAATACCACGGTTAGACGATGACTGATTACATTACTTGAGCTTCCTAGGTAACTGAAGTAACGGTTCGTTACCTTTCTGATGTCTAGGTCATACAGTACTTAAATAAGCTTATATTGTAGTTATAGTTTGTGATTGTTTACCTGCAGAATACACCAGTCCAGCAAAAGATCCGTTGAACCCGACCCTTATCTTCATGAAGTCATCTTGACACTCCGCCTCAATATCTGGTAATCACAAACAAAAGAAATTCGAAAATAGATCGTCTTCTGTCACTTGTAAAAAAAATATTGCGTAGTTGAATGGGCCTTATATTTTTCTAAGCTGGGAACTACACAGCAACTGAATTTTAGAAACAAACAAAAGAACTAAAACTATCTCACTCTATAAGGACGATGGTATCTTGACACATAACCATTACAATGCCAGTATCCTGTGCATATATGAGAGTATGAATGGTTCAGTAAAAACTAATATAATACACAAAGGGTTGCTCAAGCGCGGCGCCACGCGCTCCGAGTGATACCATCTCAATTTGCCTTGTTTCGCAACATTTAATAGACAATGTTTGTTGTATATGATACTTTTATGAAGGAAACACCATTTAAACCTCCAATTGCTGTATGTAATCTGTGTTATAGCTGCATCCTTATCCGGAAAAATAGTCCGGATCTGGAGATAAATCCGTCTGTTACATTATCTCAGGAAAGTTGCTAAAGCGGTTTAAATGGAATTGTGTTGAAAATGACATATTTTGTTATATAGCTAGCATTCACTGGTTTAGTATTATTGAACAGGTATTCGCCAACATATGCAGCGTTCATTGGTATGATCTAACAAAATTTTCAGTAGCACTTGAGTCTTTCCTATTACAGGACAGACAATCCTCAAGCTGATCTCCTTATATAAGCACAGCCGCCGTGACCGAAATCGACCTTGGACGTATTATATCAGACAGAAGGATTCATCATCCACCCACCCTATTCCCAAAGGATCATTAATTAAAGCCTATTCTTATTCATATATACTCACACTGCACCCTACTGCCATTGGTGCGATGTCTTCTGTACTCGCGCTCCCAGGCCGGTGGCTCCCTCCACGTCGTGTCCACTGCAGGCGAGCGCGGCTTGATGCTCACCGGGATGTAGCTGTTCTTGTCTGATAGGAACACCACCTGGACAACCAGAAATATTTTTACTTTAAAATTTAAAAGCAGGTGATAAGATGAGACGTAAGTTGAGGAATGGAGCGAATAATTTCAAAAAGCCTGGAGTCCTGATTCGTGTTCTCGTATTCATTAATTTCATGGTTCAATTCACAAGCCTTAGTTTTAATGTTTATTTAACGTAAGCTAGTTTAAATAACACTATTATTCTATTTCATAGTTCATAGATCGCTGATCATCGCTGGGAAGTTACGAAATTGACCCTTAAACGTTTAAACTGGCGCAATAGTTATGCTGTACTTTACATTGTTTTAATATTTAATTGAAGTGACTCATTTTGTACTTGTTACATTCCTTACATGAAGAGCGTTGCATTTGAGGAGGTAGCACTCCGTGGAGGTTTTGCAATCTGATAGCCCTGAGATAACATAAGCCTAACTACCACCTTCCGGCACACGCGACTTTTGACTGCCTTCAACAAATAACACAACCTCCGCTAATTAGCAACTTAAACGCCTGTTAACGTTTGAAGCACCTACAGAATACTCACGAAAGTAAAACCGTTAGCAGCTTTATCGAGCACTGCGACTAGATTGCAACCATTATCCAAAGAAAAAATTCAAAACAAACTATCGGATTATGGCGCCTCGCCGGTAATTCACCATTTCACAGTCACGACCCCTCGATGGTTTTGCACAAAAAAGGCGTAAATGGCAGTAAGTGTGTCAGGGCAGTTCGCACGCCGCAGCCAGTACCTACGCATTATAAAATTAGGCCAGTGGAGTGGCCGACTAAGCGCCGACGCCACATCACTTTGACAAATTGATTCCAATATAAAACAACAAATAAAACTATTGGGGCCACATCATACTGCATCAAAGCATAGATTATCCGTAGAAATAGAAAAGCTAAGAAATGGGAACACTTTCATTCCGTTTTCACATGATTTGTTAGTGCTATATGGTTTTTCGATTATAACTCTGTCAATAAGTCCGCAATTGTACAAAGTTACAAAGAATTCGATGAATCTCCGTAACTGTTATCCAATTTAAATAATGTCGGTCGGGCCGTAACAAGTTTGTATTTCACGGCACAATTACAATTAAAAATAAATATTAACGATCAAGCATCGCGATCGCTACCGATGCGTTTACGCAGATAAGCTTAGTAGCCTCTAAGTTTATTTACTTACCAGCAAATCTAACGGACTTCCTATTCCGGCAAGCATACAAAAAAATTTCCAACCACAGATTTTTCTAGTTTTTTTTCATGGAAAAATTACTTAATTTTCCTGAAAATAGTGGCACCACTAACTAGATGTCGTTCAGCTTAGACAGCTATGTATTTCAGACTGAGTAGGTATGATCAATGATTTAATTAAAGCGACGAACACGCTCATTTAATTACAATTATTTCATAAAAAATATACCTTTAGTTAGTCTATTAATAACGCGCTTCCAAGGGATGTTCCTTTGTAGGTCACTCGGTGTGTGAGTGTTCATGGTTTAGATGCAATGTGAGTCAAACTACAGCTACCCCGACACTCACTGGCAGGTCAGAGATGGCTATCGCGAAACTACACATATGCGACCTTCTTACTACGTCGACAATGCGCGTAACTCTAGCGGACTCGGCTTCTCACGGCTAATTCGATTATGTTAATTTGTTTGTCTGTTTAAGAGGTGAGATGACAATTGGTTCAAGCTTTTACTGGAAAGTGTAATGGGTTTATCTGGTTAAATCTGCACATGAGAGCTTGGTAGCTTGTTAATGATGTATTCTCAATGAGATGACTTTTTGGATAGCAGCAACGCGATAATGAACATAACTTAGGTAATAAGGATTTCCATGATTAAGTTCAAACCATTTTTACACGCTTTTTATTAGCTTCACCTGTATGTTTGTATGTTTGTAACCGACTTCTTTGGGCGCGATTTTGACCCACTTTAAACGGCCAGATTTCGTTCAAACTTTGTAGATTTATTGAGGACCGATGACAATACACTAATTTGATAAAATTATTCCATTTTTAACCGACTTCCCAAAAAGGAGGAGGTTACACATACACATCGATTACTCCGAGGTTTATAGACCGATTTACGTGATTCTTTTTTTGTTCGACTCGGAATAGCTGCCAGTTGGTCCCATAGTCATCAGGTCAGAATCTGATGATGGAAACCCTGAGAAATCGAGGGCAACCTTCGAAAGTTGTAGGCATACATAGGGTAAAAACTTGACACTCAGGTGTACGCCTAAAAGCACTATTCAACTGTGAAGATTTGGAGCTGAGCTGATGATGGAGACCAGAGAGGGTCCAGGGAACTCGACAACTGAATATGTAAATTACCTCGTGTTTGGGCTTAAATTATTTGTATTGACAAGACCTATGCAACAGTGAAGGTTTGGAGCTGACCTGATGATGGAGACCAGAGAAAGTCGAGGGAACTCGACAACTGAATATGTAAAATACCTCGTTTGGACTTATATTCTTTGTATTGATGAGAACTTCCCACTTGTATGGATATTGACAACTATTCGTAATATCACCCGTGTCGTCACGTTACGCACCAAATCCTCAACCATCAAGAGACCAACATCCAAAATATGTATTTTACCCGTAGTTGAATAAGTTTTATGTTTTACGCATGTTATTTCCGTTTCTATTGCACTAAATTAATTTTTAGCAAGTATAGAATTAATCTCCGTTAAATTATCTCGACAATAGTATGCAAAATATCTTGATTCCTTTAACTAACAAGGCTAGGTTAGGCAGGTTTAAAATTAAAAAGCTATTATAAATAATCCAAACTAAAAAGTAGAAAATAAATAATAGTTTTAAAAAAACTAAAAATCACGCTTTTTATAGAAAACCAAACTAAAAAAATAGAAAATAAATTTTAATGAATTTAAATTAAGAAAATAGTGTTAAAAATTTCAATGAATATAAATTAATGATAGTGTGAATAAAAAAAAATATTTAAAAAAGCGTGGGGTGCTTTTTAAGATATCCTCGAAATGATAACACTCTACTCATATCCGTCAATAAAATATTTATAACTATTGACACGATGCAACCCACGCTTTTTTAAATATTTTTTTTATTCACACTATTATTAATTTATATTCATTGAAATTTTTAACACTATTTTCTTAATTTAAATTCATTAAAATTTATTTTCTATTTTTTTTAGTTTGGTTTTCTATAAAAAGCGTGATTTTTAGTTTTTTTTTTACAGGAAAACCTAATTACGCTGATATTGTTAAAGATAACCATCGTTAGTGTATACGTATGTATATAATTTTAATACGCGAGTGAAACTCCATAAATCGGGAGCGGAACTACAGATGATAACCTAATCAGATTAGAGGAGCCCTTCGCAACGTGAATATTGTATATTGCACAAGTCGTCAGAGGCTGCGGCCTGGCCTCCTCCATTCAGTTGGTCACTAGAGTACGAGTGCGTTGAGCAACGAACACTGCCACCGTACGCGTAGTGCACGAGAACTCACGCGTGAAACAGAAATAATGGCTCCTCTAACCACTCTATTTGATCTTTCAATCCACTCTTTCATCACAACAAACATTCATTTCACGCATAAAACTAAATAACTATAAGAATTACTTGGTACAATCAGTTACAATTTAACTGTGAAAAAAACCAAATTGACAACTTAAATCTGCAACCGTTGCATACACATTGTTGTATTTTAATTGCACTCCTCTAAAGTAGGTCCGCCTACATGTCAGCGCAACGTCATACCATTCCTGCGTTCTATACAAATTGACCGTAAAACCAATGTCACAAATAAGTGCAGCAATTCTGCAAAACGAAAGGAAAAGAGAGACCGTGTCGGATCGTGTATTCTTAGAAGAATTCTTTCAATCAATCCATCAATAGTCGTTCAAATGGGTATAAATTGGTGACTATTAAGGCGTACCTTTCACCCATTTCTGTTCAAGTCGCGGGTAATTGGGCGAAGGCTGTGACGATTATTTGAACAGTCACTCTTTTATTTTGCGTCCCATTATCAAACTATTGTCAATAACATGATGACAGCCAATGTAGATATAAAAGTGAAAATAAATAATTAAACAGATAATGGAATGGTGCGTCTCAATGGATGGAAGCAATTCTTTTTCAGTCGCCCGCTGTTAAAATATTTAACTTGCGAAAACTTTTTTTGCGATATCCGTGAAAGAAAGTTCGACTACCAATTTTATGAGGTACATTTCCATCATCATTGTACGCATCATTTAGATTGACAAAGACGTTTGTTAGACAGAAACACAATCGCATCGACTGGCCACAATTCAACTCTGGCAGACAAAAAGAATCAGCAATCTAAAAATCTAGCAAATAATTGAGTTATAAATCGTAGTTAACAAATCTGGCTATTTTCGGAGCCATTAAGCACGATGAAAGAGACAGGGCTGACTGGTGCATCGTATTCTTTTATATCAAGAAATAGCTCATTGTTCGCGGAATCTACATAACTTCTGTACTCGTTCTCATGTATTAAATATTACTACTTCAAGGCCGAATAGTGGAAGTGAAAAAGTGAAACTGATATGTGTATATGCAGATACATATACATACACCCATTACATATTCAGATACAGGGTTTTTAAGCTTGTAGCTCTTAAAAAATTATGTTAACATTATCAGAACCTACGTACTGTCATAACATAGGCTAAAGACTTCAAATATCAGCATGCATTAAAAGAACGAGTTGTTAATGCTTATAAAGTGCATTACTCACCGGATCTTGTTCACTGCCATCACTTTTGAGTGCCTCTCTCGTTTCATTCTGAAAAAAGAAAAATGTTTCTGTTACAAAATGAACTAAGTATGACTTTAAACTCCTATCATCCGAAGCAACCTTTTGTTGTCTAACTATCATAGTAGACTTTTCCAAAAATAGCACTAGACAGCCTGACTATCCCATTGATGTCTGATGAAGCAACAGACATACCACAAAAAGCGTTCATTCAACCAAACACAATGCAAATGCGCTAGACGTGACATCAGTTGCCAAATGTCGGGTTATTTAATCAAGTATCTCATATACAAATCTAGCTTATTCCACGTCTCATAGGACCTCTAATGCGCACCTGGATAAAAGTAGATAAAAGTAGCATATAACCTTCCTCGATAAATAGGCTATAAATATTTTAAAATCAGTCTAGTAGAAAAGCAAAAGCGAGTTCATACAAACAAACTGTTCCTAAAGGATGAACAAAAACAAATCTCAAATTATATGTACATTCTCACTGTCGCTTCAAAGTCTGTAGAAGTAATTTGATTCATGTAGTTACAAACCTTAATATTATTAGGAAGTACAGGATCAGGTGGATCTTCCCCCGACCCCTCGTGAAGCTCTGAGGACGCTGATGATGACACTGACACCACTGAAACTTCCGTGGACTCTGAGTACTCTGCTGACTCCAGGTGTTGTGGTGATGAATTTACCTGGTAGAAATAATATACGGTTATTAAAAGATTTTGAACGACATGTATATTATCGATTGCTTGACACAGAAGAAGAGGATGACCAAAGAAATGATGGTCGGATCTTATGAATGACGATATGACTGATAAATGTGTTGCTTGGGAGATGACATTACATAAGAAGGTATGAAAAGAGAAGACATGCTGCGCCTACCCCAAATAATGAATTGGGATAAAAGGAGTAGAATAATGATCCATATTTCATGTGAAGCTAAGAGGCGTGAATTGGTAGTGTAATTATCGTTCTAATGCAAAAAATGAGTTGGCGCACTTTACTGTAATCTGAATATCGAAAGTCGACATACGATCGCCACTGTCTTTCTAATCTCATCCCTGATAACTAACATCAAAATATCGACAGCTTTAAGGCAGCAATATTAAGTTACATTATTGTTCACATAGTGTATCTCGAAATACACTTCTTAGCACCTATCTAAAGTTTCCGACATGTTAATATTTATAAAACTTAGTGGTCATCAATGGTAGTTAATAAAAAAGTGAGAGAAAACTCGTTAAATACAGTTAGAGTAAATAAAAGAATATTTCAGGTTACATAAAAGAAAATTAAGATTAGTCAGACTTAACTACATAGGTAATACAATTACGATTGCTTTAACCTTACGACATTAAAGAGATGGTAATTTCTCAGCAGCTAAATATACAATGAAGATTTCAATTTGCAGAAATTCTCTCCGTTAACTAAATCCAGTTAATCTTGAACAAAGTATTCTTAGAAAAGAAATAAGGTCGGTGATTTTAAAAATCCATTAGGCATGATTATTGAAATTGAATGGCTTTACAATAAGAGAAACACAATAAAACTTACCGCGGAGATAATAAGATAACTGCACACGACCAGGAATCTGGAATAAAATTAAAAATTATACCCTTACATGTTCAGTTCAATATGTTACGAACACTAGATTAAATAAAGAAATGTATTCAATAACATGTATGTACGCAGTCGGAATTGAATCGTGATACATTCTAATGATCACTTATATTCGCAAACAAATGTAACTAAACGCGGCTAAACTTAGTTTCGTGATACGCTTATATTGTGTGCGCGGGCGCATTGTGCGGGTAATGCTACTGCCTAATGACGGGTCAAAAGACACGGCGGGGTAATGACAGACCGCGGGATTGGATTGATCCCGGAGAATCAATATCAATTACGTAGTTCGCCAACAAAATTGTTGAATCACGTACTGTTTGTAAATATTATATATTACACAATTTCAATTTTCGTTTCACTTTGTATTGTGAATTGCTTTAAAAAGTTAAAGGTGAACGCCTTTCGTGATGTTTGCGGTACAATCTGCGTAAGAATTCTATTAAACGGAAAACTGTAAATTCGAGTTCATTGAAAAACAAATTTCTTTCATCGAATCTTAGTCAGTATCTAGTGTATTTTAGCTAAACTATGCTATTGCGTCATTAACTAAATGACATGTTATTCAATAGACGCGAGTGCAGTTTTTTGCAAGTCTAGCCTACATAAATTATCGTCTTTGTTGGTGGAATTATTAATAGAAGCAACATTAGCAGTCTTTTAGTATTTTAAGTCTAAAAATAAAATAACTGCCTGTCTGGACGGAATGAAATATTTTGATGGTTATTATGTAGTTTCATATAAAAATAGGGAAAATTAATTAATGCTGAGATTATTTTTCTTTAATAATTTAAAATGATAAAGGAATGTACCTCGCTGAAAAATCAGCGCTTGGCACTATAAATCTGGAATAAGACTTTGTCTTTTGTAGGCGGTCACTGCATTAGGCTAAGCTTTTCTTCTCTCTTGTGTCAAATCATCGTTTTTCGTTACCTACTTGATCTTATTTAATATTTATGTTGGCTATGCCTCATTTTCTCGCAAAAAAAATATTTTCCTTCTTCCTTATTCCTTCTAAGTTTAATCTCATTACAGAGTTGATCGAAAATGCACCTATGTTCCCTAAAGATTAGCCAAAATAAGATGGGGTCATTATTACCAACAAACCCACAGCAGCGTTCCGAGTATTCACCATTCAACTACCTCAAATTAAATTACCAAAAATAACTTTAATAAATAATTCAGTTATAATGATAGATAAACAGTTACATTGTAAGTTCGTCTCACAGAATTATTTCATTCTTTGATACGTATTGTTTTCCAAATGGTTACAGTTCTAATAATGTTAGGGGTAATGTGCCGAGGTCAGTGACCCCAGCATCCAACCGTGACCTCAAGTGTCCTTCAGATTCGATAGAGTAGTGGAAAACCAATGATTGTGCACATCATGCTGTGATATCTTGATAGTCATCAGCGATGAGAAAAACTGTGGCCGGTTCAATCCAGTTTTGATGACTTAATTCAATTAGAAACAAAAACTCCGAGTACCTACTATGATTTTTTGTAAAATATGTAGCTTTTACGGAATTCGTACATACTATATCGTATTTTAAGTAAATGATTCTGCATGCTTGTTGATTGGGTAACTTATACATACATAAGCTCTTAGATTGAATCATTTAATGTATTTAATCAGGCTATGCACTGAAGCTTTCAATAGTTTGTAAAACTACGTTAAATATTGTTGAAACTAGAGAAAATTGTTGACTCGAAAAACATAGCAAAATTTTCTTTCACAAGAAAACCAACCATACAAAATCAAACGAGGAACCGCTACACCAAATAAAGACATTAAAGGGAACCTGCATTAGTACATACAACAACATCCCCAGCATTACAAAAACCACTCGATGCCCAATCGCATTACATCACAACCATACCATTTCATTCGCATAAATTCCACCAGTTCGTGATTCCACTCGCAATTAATCGATAACCGAACCGATCATCGTTACTCGAGTTATAATCGTCATAATCGCTTGATTTCGTGATCGAGAATCGGGTCCGTTATTCGTGCACATCCAGGGGGCGACATGGCTTAATAGTCCGTTTTGTATGAAGCCCTGCAGGTTTGAGTTCGAGAGACACGAAGGGTCACTCGATCCCGGGGTTAAGAATAGCGGGATCGAGTGCAATCGAGTTGGAGACCACTACTTTGTGAAGGCAACTTAAAGTATTGTTTTTATTACGTAGCTATTTCTTTAAAGTAATATAAATCATCATAATCGAGTCAGTTATTCGTGCACATCCAGGGGGCGACATGGCTTAACAGTCCATTTTGTATGAAGCCCTGCAGGTTTGAGATCACTACTAGGCTCGGAGATCGCTACTGATTTGATTTGATTTAGTTGGAGACCGCTCTGCTTTGTTAGGGCGGGCTTTAGTAATTCAACGAATAATTGTTTTTGTGACGTAGCTATTTATTAATAGTATATGTTGCGAGTTAGAGTTGCGCCATACACGTCTTTTCGCATCTCGGTAAAAAGAAGCTTCAAAGTCCTTTTTCTGGCTCTAGTACTTAATTTCCTTAAAATCGGTTCATTAATTTTAACGTTAAATCCCGACAGAGTTACTTTCGCATTTTTTATACAAACTAGAAGGAAAAATGGAACACTTGAAATTGAGATAACCTTACGATCTTGATGAAAGTATCCATAAAGTTCGTCACAAGCGTGCGTAAGTTATATTAAAATCCCATGAACCGCGTAGACCGCAGAGTTCGTAGCACTTTCAAGCGTTGATGTCTTTTGTTCACGCGCCATTCGCATAACACATTGCTACGGTTTTACTTAACTAAAAGTGCGATTGTGGCATATTTATATTTATAACATATCGATAAGGTTGATGATTTAACAATATTTTGTAAATTCCTTTTCATGTACCTACTTTAAGAGCTTCACTTTAAAAAATCTTTAACAGATAGATGTAAAAACCTTTTCACATAGACTACTCGTTAATATAAACAAAACCTCAAAACTAAAACATACAAACAAAAGGTGACGGCCATAACAAAACATAAACGGATGCTACTCGTATTACATCATAACAAAGTCAGTTCCTGAATCAAATTAATTCAATTATTGCATAATTTCCTCAGTAAGTAAGCGCGCGCGCATCATAATCTCGTCGGTTCGGCGGCGGTCGGAACCGTTCGGAAGTGTTCGGCCTTCGTCGGCTTCCTCGTCCATCTCCTATCGTAATGGCCTCATTTCCTCTTCCTAAGTAACATGCGCAGTTAATATGGTAACTAGGTCATAATGTGCGCTCAAGGACGTTCTTCAACCCTTAGCTATTAGCCTTAGTTTTTCTACAAACTGACTTTAAACACACACTCACCCTAATTGACGCACTTTCTTATAAAAAGATTAAAAAGTCTGATCTTATAATTTTTTTCCAGGCTTTACCTATGGTCTTCAGATTTCGTCAATTAGTGTAGTAACTCGAATATCAATAATATTTAAATATTTTTGCATTTTTGTACCTGAATAACTCTATACAGCTACAGAATCTAAAGACGAACCGTTTCAGGCATAGCTTTCAGGTAATTTCAGACGATTGATTTTAAAGCAGACTTTCATGGATGATTTCAGTCGATTTTCTTTTGATGCTCTTTCTGATTACTTGATTTTATGCTAAATTGTTTTGTCAATTGTTACTTTGGTAGTAAATTATGCAGATGCAATCGTTCGATAATTTGATTACATTTTGTCATGCGAGAGATTTTTTACATTAAATTAGCATGGCAATTACTTCATGATCCCGCTTTACTGGATTGAGCAATTTTGACATCATCACTTTGTAGAATTAAACGTTTAGATAAATTCCTTATTCAGATTGTTTATTAACGAAATAGACTTTTAATAATCATAAGCAGGCATAAGGGTTAAAACTCCTAAAAGCTGAACATTATATGCTCGATCACAACAATTTTCAGCACTATGTCCAGTTCCTACAGTACTTATTGAAAACCAAACCTAACTAATATAAAGAAATTGTAAAACGAGGAGTCGACATGTACACCGACAATTGCATGGAAACAACACTGTCAATAATTGTTTGTACTACAGTTTATCGTAGTCGATATACTCGCACCAGCCGCTTTTTGGTTTAGGCGCCGGCTACTATACAACCGACATCTTTTCCAAGCAGACGAAACCAAGGGTAGCACACAAGGTAACACATGAGAGTGCTAAGTGAGGGCGGCGTCCGGAACGCACCGTTACTGTACGGCTGGCGTGACATACGGCCCACACCTCGTCACCATCAGGCGCCGTGACCTGAGCTGTCACACATTATGTACTTCACTTCCTATGCTGAGAGGTTCAATGTTAGGACAGCAGGTAATATTTACTAGATTCCATTGCTCTGATCGAAAAGCTTGCATAGAAATATCCTATCATTCTAGAATTGAAGATTGCCAATTACGAGTTAAAACCTATAAGAACTGTCAGTCCTGCCTGCGGTTATACATATTCGTGTATATTTCTAGTTGTACCGAGGATTCTCGTCACATCATATGTCTGTGAGGGTGAGGAAATAGAGAGTGCATCAGTGCCTGCGCGTAGGATTTGTGTACTTGAAAACTGATGGAAGAAATTTTAGTTCAGCATTTTTCAAAGTGGTTTATTAAAATTTAAATCAGTGGTACAAGTAATAACATTCCTTCTCGTATCGCACGAGGAGTAACCTCTTTAGCCTAGGATTCTTTTCATTTCCTATGATGTGAGTAGATCTGAATCCCTGAGCATTTCAAGCACAGGGAAACATACTATTACCTATATACAAGCAGCAAAGAAATTTCAATATTCGATTGATAAATGAAGGGTAAATAACTTGATCGTTGTTTACATTTAAACTGTACAGATAGAAAAAAAAGTTTAGAAATACCCATTTATGACTGAACCAACTATCAGATCATCAGATTGACACATCACGACAATGCTAGTATCAGATAGGATAAATTCCTCTACTGACTACACGACTGACGTTTTAGCAGGACCAATCTTGATTCTTCGCTAAATCTTGTTTGATGGTAAAATCTATCATCATACCTACTCACGATGTAGAGGTAGTTCGCAAAAATTATTTAGCTTTAACTTAAGAATTGAAATAAACATTTCAGGAATATGTAAACCGGTCCAGTTTCTTGCTATCCGTACAAAAATTTAATTGAAAACATCTTCAAAAAAAACCTCTTCAAAACATCAAACAAGCATAAATCCGTTGCGTTTGAAAAGTAACACAGGCCCTGAATAATGCGACTTAACTAGAAATGAGAACAATAGCACAATAAATTATCTTGCGGTAAACTGCCGAATCTATAGGTAAAAATGTCGGCCTTAAACCTGCAGCAGCTGCTAAGTTGTTACTTTAGAAGCTCCGATGCAAATAAGCTATGCCTTTTATTCCGTTCAAGCGTAGCCGGGTCACAGAACTAGTACAAATATAATTTTGTTGTAGCGTCGCGAATTTACTTATTTCAATTGATTTATTTGACCAACTGTACATTCTTTGGCAATGAAATTCATTGTTGGCCGTTGGTATTTGAATTTAACTATAAAGTACCCGTCTGACAAGCTTTTCTTCAGGGAAAATTGGGAAAATTCTCTATTATTTCAATAGTTAGTTAATAGTTATCGTAGAATTAGCACCCTAAATAGAACTTTTTTTTGCCGAGGGGAAATTTTCAAGTAGGAGTCCTGCCGTGTTTAGTTACACTCATCATAATTAAAAGTTACAAAAAAACAATAATTCCCAATAAACAATAAGAAAACATGTCAAGTTCATATTTCCATACTCTATTTACCTGACACTTAGCACCATTTTGCACTAAGCGATTCACGCTTCACACTGGTTCATTCGATTCTATAACACTGGCACTACGATTCAGCTGCAATCGATAATCGAGTTGATCGAATCACTCGCGCGAGTGTTGCGTGCGTAAGTTCGCGGTACAGAGGAACTGTGGAGGTGTTGCGCGGCTGCCTCTCGCGGCGTCTGACCATCAAGTGTTGGTCGTCGCTCAGCCTCCAGCGTGCCTCCTCATCCGAATAATGCTTCCCGCTGCGGTGAGTCCGCACAAAAGCGCGAGGGGGGCCTTAATCACTTCCAAAACCATTTGAAGAAACAACGTCCAGGTGCAAACTCAGTCACGCTCAATCCGACCCGACTAATGACTAAGTTCAAAGGCAATTACTCTCTACTAATGAAGTCACTCAAAGCTCGGTTTAATACATTAGGTTTATTTTTGTGACATATTTAATTTACAACACAATGGATTTAAAAATAGCAGTTTTGACTTAATAGTTTAGTACAAAACTTTTTAACTTTAAACGTCGGTTTCAATAAATATTCACTTCTTTTTTTATCACCAACTGTCTTTACTCTGTTTCGTTACTTTTATGTATTAAGTCAATATTTAGTTTACATTTGTGATGAATTAATTGCTATATACAATAGTAGTTTAGTATATTATTCCGAGTATTCTCTCCATCCGTAACATCAAGTTGAACCCGACTATCAAAGACGTCACTGTTACCACTCCAATCGTAATTTTCATAGCCCTGCAACGGAAAATTAAACATTATTCCTGTAAAATGTGTGTGACAGAAATTAAGCTACGCCTAATATGATCAACCTGATTAATTTGCCTGGGGTCATTGAATACAGAATACTGGATCGAAAAAAACAAACAGGGCATAGAACATTAGAATATCTGGAAGGGAACGCTAAATATGCATAGAACCCCAAAGCTATGTCTGGCGAATCTTGGTCAAGTGTTATCATACGTCTTGAAATTAGACGCGTAAGGCTACAAATCAATCTGTCAGTCGCGGTGAGTACGGAAACATCAGTCATAGACGAACCATTGTGGCAGACATCCAACATTATTTGGCAACCAGTTCAGTCAAAAACAACGACGATGTTTTGCGTTTTGTTTTCTTATATTATCTAATTAATTACTAAAGGAAATTTTTCAGTGTAGATACACACTATGTATGTGGCAGTTAATAATTCGCTCATTAGCATGTTTGATCTATAAGAAATTAATTCCTTATTTCTTTCGTCGTGTCAGAATTTCCGTTCCATCGGGCTAAGGAATAGTGAGAGCACTTGTGTTTGCGCAAATGCTTGTGCACTGTAATATGTCCTGCGAAGCTGGCTGATCTCCTTACATGAGAACAGCCGTTGTGGTGGAAATCGGACTTGGACGCCATTATTAATGGTAGCTGAGTAAAGGAACCTCAAGGTATACCCATCAGCGTTGTGGAAGTAGAGGGCGCTCCTGAGCGTGTAGTACACGAGCTGCATGTAGCAGTAGATGAGGTAGTAGAGAGCCAGCGCCGTCGCCGTCACCGATAGCTGCACCAGTTGCACCAGCTCGCCGATCACCTGCCACGACCGGCTCACCTGACAAGTGACAACCATATTTAATAAAGTCACTTTATAAATGTATTTATACTTACATTATAAAGAGGAAAACTTTGTTTGTTTGGTTGTAATGGATAAACTAAACTCAAACCTTTTTGATTTTAAATATTCTTTCACCATTAGAAAGCTATATTATCTGCGAGTAACATAGGCTATATTTTATCCCGGTGCGGGCAGTAGCTGCCACGGGACGCGGGTGAAACCGCGGGAAAACGGCTAGTATTTAATAAAGTCACATCCTACTAATATTATAAACGCGAAAGTTTGTATGTATGGATGTATGGATGTTTGTTACTCTTTCACGCAAAAACTACCGAATGGATTTTAATGAAACTTTACAATAATATAGCTTATACATCAGAATAACACATAGGCTACAATTTGTAAACATATTGTTCGAAATACTAAACCTGCGCAGACGAAGTCGCGGGCACCAGCTAGTTATACATAAATCTCTACATAGTATTAAACAAAGTC
Organism: Helicoverpa armigera; assembly: GCF_030705265.1. Lineage (NCBI taxonomy): Eukaryota > Metazoa > Arthropoda > Insecta > Lepidoptera > Noctuidae > Helicoverpa > Helicoverpa armigera. The sequence goes on along the minus strand of NC_087135.1, from coordinate 4,802,442 downwards.
GCTTTTTCTATCCCTACATCCCTATGTCCCTTTGTACGTCGCGGTCGCGCCGCTCGCGCCCCTTTCCTCACACGTTCGCTTTTTTTCTTTAATCCAGCTTTCTTTATCAACAATTTAAAATACTCAAGAAGATTACAAAAGAAATAATAACAAGAAGAAAAATAAAAAAAGTCAGTCAATGTACCAACTTAGGTATAGAGCCATGCCAAAATTTTTTAATGTGCAGTCGATTTCTGTTTTTCTTTTTTTTTTTGTTTAAAAAAGTTTTCACAATAACTTCATCATTTTCATATATTTAGATGAGATTTCATACCTTTGAGTTTAGTTTAGTTTAAATTGTTTTTAGGCTGTTACGAACTTTCTGATCACTGCAATTAAAATTAAGAAAGGAAACTCAATTTCATGGATTTGAACGCATTGAGTATCGACAAGCCTCAATACTATCTAATGTCTTTAAAGTGTTCTAATTTAAAAGAAAGTTTGGAGATTAGGTATATCCTAAATAGCATGATCTAGAACATCCTAATTTAAACCAATGTCTATAAAAAATAACCGAAAAATACAACATTCCAACACACGAGTCAATTTAGAATTTTAAATATTTACAGCATTTTGTGTTCGGTTACAATAATGGAAGAAACCACTGTAATCGTGGTCATTGAGATAAACACCGCGAACGTAAAAAATACGAAAACATCTAGTAAGTTTAGAATTTTCCTTAAACCTGATTTTCAAAGTTTATCTAAAATGTAAATGATTCTCCATAGCATAACCACTTAAATTCTTTTCTTTGGCCTGACTTTGTTAGGCATAACAGTTAGCAGATCAAACGATTAGCTGTAGCTCCGATTTGCATTAAGAGACTTGAAGTTCGTGTAAAGATGTTTTACCTACACTAACGTATCGGGTGAATGAATGGCCGGACCAGCCCAATTTAGCGGTCGACAGACGAACACTTTACTGTACTTGGTCTTAACCTAGAGAGATCGCTATCAGGCGCATTAATTATACTAAAACAAACATTACCCGCCTGCAACCTCAATTGGGTTCATCAAACAAGGTTTCATTTAGTACGTAAAGTAAATAAAACTATTAACTACGTGCTTCCTTTTTCCTCTTGTGAATGTAGATTTATTAGTCGCGTGTGTACCGCAAATAATGAAGTCGAAAGTTAGTTAAATTATTTTTTGCCTAAATAGAAAGTGATGATGAAATTTTGCAAACAACAGTTTTACGTCTGATACTCCTATCTTCAATCTGTCTTTTTCTCATTAAAAGAATGATATACCTGCTTAAGAATCACAATCTTCAAAAAGAATCTCTTCAATAGAAGAGATTTTTGATTTGGCACTTGAACCTTATGAACCTTCATTTAACCTATAAGTACTTTTCACGGAAAAACATCCAAAGGTTAACCTTGAATATAAAAAGACCAACAACAACCAAAAAAAACTACAGCAAAAGTACATTCACGTTATTTCCAAACAATGTGCAATATAATGTACTGTCCCCGAATACAAACAAACTTTGGTGGAAAAGATAAGATTTAATAGTAGGTACGTAATATAAACGTCGGAAACCTTCGGCCCATCCGCTTCACCATCCGGTAAATGTCTATCAATATATTGTTTTATACTAATTAACTTGTTTCTTATGTTAATCATAATATTTTGAATTCCTTCCTTGTGTTATTACGTTCTTTCAAGTCTTTGCATATTTTTGATTTTTCAGAAGAAAAATTCGGCATTGTAGGATACAGTAATTAATATTAATTCACTAATTAACACGTCTTATGATATAAAATCTTCAGTTATCAGCGATCAAGTTCATGAAAATTTTGAGTTTCAATTCTGACAGATCCAGAACGTAATAACAACGAGCAACAAAACCTCTGCTGAAAGCTGAAAAGACAAAATGACAGACGCAACCTAAAACTCGGCCATTGCTATCGCCGTAACCTGTGACGTCACTTCTAAAGACATAAAAATTAAAATTCCACAAAATTATTTATTACGTTAGCATTAAAAACTAAGATTTAAAACATTTCACCTCGTAGTGGGAAGCGGCTGTGTCGCATGGCGCGCCGCCTCACGATCCTAGTCTCGATGCTATCTATGCGCACGAGCACCCATTACCGCGTACCAACACTCCTACGCCGACGCTGACCGAATCGCTACGTTTATGTATATTGTTATCACTACACTGATCGTACTTGATACTACAGGATAAATCCTTGCCTACTTAAGGGTTAAGGTGCTCGATGTTAAAGCTACATGTGTTTGCAAGTTACTGCGGAAATCTTGGTGAGAGCATTTTGGGCATCCAATTATGTTGAAGCGTAATAAGGAAATCATTGGTAAATTCTCAAAGGGGAATATTTTTCATCATTGAAAGAAAATTGAAAATGCAAAGTCATTTGAACCAACAAACACAATACCCCCAACAGGATCCCTCGAACAACTAAATACACAAAAAGGACGAACACCAAGATCCAATTTACACAGTTTCCTGGTTCCTCGCGGCTAGTCAAAGGGCAGGTCGCAGCGTGTCCGTGTTGTTACAAGACAAGAGCAAGACATTCCTGAATAACGACAGGCGATGCATCGAGCAAGAGCGATGGCCGATAGAGGGCGCACGAAGCAACCAGAGCTCACGACGCCAACCGACGCCAACGCCAAACTACTTATGACGATTATATCGGACAACTAATTAGGCAGCGCGTCACTATAGCAAGATATATTGCTGTGTGGAAATCTGGAGTGGTCTCTTAGAACAGAAGTTACTTACCTATGTATTTTTTAAACTAAACAGTCATTTAGCAATTGTCAATTTTTTTACCAACTCGTTTTAATATGCTTGATTTATAAACTATGTTTTTTCCTGTTGCAGTTTTTAAGACAATAGAGATATTCAAAGAATTTTCAAAAACTATAAATTACTCACCCGTTTGTCACCCCAGGTACAACAGTTTTCAATCGACTGCATATATGATTTGTCGACACGGCCGTTGTAACAGTTTGCCTAAAAACAATCATAGCAGTTTTTTAGGTGGTAGAATGCGAGTTTATGAAGTGAAAAAAGGAACGTCATCTTACCACAAACAAAGGTGAGGGCGTAGGAGGTGGGGCATTAGGGAATGAAGATAAGATGTTCTTAAGCTTCTCACTGGTGCGAATACATCCACATTTCCTTCGCCAAGTGGTAATATCCTTGAGTTCTTCTATCCCGGACCCAGGTGGTATTGGGCCCTTCCAAACGTGGGTATTGGGATCTTGCACGAGAATACGCGCATGGTCGCAAGTTTTGTCAGCCATTGCGGCTGCGTGTCCGGACAAACATGTGGAACACATTAAGCCTGTAATGGAACGTTAATTACCTACATGTCAAATGAGAGAGAAATTATACTAATATTGAGGAACAGAAAATGTACTTCTGCAATGAAGGGCTTGAAATCGTTATACTTTTCTGGATAATAATATACTGCAGAATTTTATATGTATCAAATATGCAAGTACTTATAACTTAGTTTTTCAGAACACTGAAAATAGTTTGCGACTTGGTAAGTCAACCTGCATTCTTATCAATCAATTCTGGTAAAGCTGAAAAATTCTATGTATAAGATAGGTACAAACAATTATGCGTACCTTCTCTTATATAAAATTGATGATATAATATTGAATATACCAATTAGTTCACATAGCACTGGAGATTTTGAATGTAACACAAATAAAACCAACATATAACAACAAATATGACATAAATACAATCTGACGGGTACCGAGCAATTTTACAAAATGACTTATTTTTTTAATCATAAATTTTATGGTACGAAGTATACGCATTAAGTTCTCATTTCAGATAATATTCTACCTTCATTGATTCATACTCCTGTATAAAATTGTATTTTCACTGAAAATTGTAGGTAGGTATTTTTACCAGCACGATCTGCCAAGCAAGCTTTTGGTAGGGGGAAGTACATATGTAGGTACATTATTATGTTTATAGAGATTCTCTCTGACATCTGCAAATAAAGAAAGGGGAAGTCGATTTCTACGCTTGCTTTGTCAACAGAATAGTTTTTCAGAATTAAACAGACAAAAATACACCTACACAGTTTTCTTTATATTACGTGAAAAAACAATTTTACAACTGCGAAATTCAATTTACAGTCTATTAACGTTGTGATCTAAAAATGCATTTCGCGGAATAGCGTTTGCTTGCGCCTGGCCGACTAACCGACGTTGACAGAGCACGTAGCAGCCGCCGTGCGAAACAACACAGACATTATTTCACACTCAATTTTGACCCAATTATCGTTGTTTACTGTACTTACCTTTATTTGTAAACAAGACGTTAGTAAAAGGTGAGAAGATAAGGGTAAGGTGGTTTGTGGAGGAAGTGAATGTCAAACATAGTTCATCTATGAATGTCAAACATCGATGTCTCTTATCCTACATAGTCGACGGAGACAAAATTCATTGGATGTGGATAAGTAAACTACCTTAATTGGATTACCTTAGTTAGTACTTACTTGAAAAACTCTGGAGATGCTTGTGCTGCTTGTGATGATGATGTAGTGATGATGATTTGACTGACTAACTACAGTTAAAGTTTTCTACTACTATATCTAAGTATGCAAGTTGCATACTAGATATAGTGTACATAGAGTCTTACCTGCCAGATTTTTACCAGATTTTTACCTGCCCAAAAGTGCCCATACCTACTATAACTCCGGGGCAGCACCAACATGCATCTTATACTAACGTGTAACTGGTACAGGTAAGCACAAACGCGACTGCAGTTTACGAAGTTCTCACCACTTTTAGTCTTCGGTCGGAGTTGTTAGAATGTTATGTCAGATACCTCGGAGTTCGTCAAATGTCAGGTGCTACGTCTACGGGTATTGACATGCTAAATCTAGGTACCTACACATATTAGACCTATGTAATGAAAAACTTAAAAGAACAGGAATACTTTTACCAGCTTATTATCGCAATAATCCTATTCCATCTATTAATTAGCGTACCTACAAGCCCACGACCACAGACTTGCTAATGCATCCTAATTGCAGACTAATTGAATATCGGAGATAATAGCCGATGTCAAATGGCCCTAATTTACTGCGGTGCCATACCTGTGGCTTAACCGTTCTGCTATTGTTAGCGCTCTTATGGATATTCAAGCTATGTGCGCCTTTGTAATGTGTGGGTTTTCATTGTAAGACGTTATCTTTCAATAAACATTTGCCCAATGCTGGCGTGCCTTATCGGTTACATACTTAACTAATAATATTACATATTTGATAAAAAATACCTCATTAATAATCAAATTACAAACTTTTACCTATTAGTTACTACTTCTATAGATACAGCACTTTAAACCGCCCCTCCGGTTCTTTTATACACCTAAGTAGCTACTTACGTTAATAAATTGATGCCACTCGTAGAAGCACCTGCTATGTCCAGCCCGAATAATTAGGCTTATGTTAGGGATTGCCGTGGTTTACCGTTAACTCTGAATCTCCATTTAGTCGCAGGTACAACGTTAACTGAACACATCAATTCTAATTAAAGTAAAATAAACGTTTAAACTTGGACTTTAAGTAGATATATGTATTCTCTTGAGAAGATCGTGGATTTCAGTAATCAGGAATTTTGCAAAATACAGAAACTTCGGAAATTAGGTGGGCTACTACTTCCATTCCATTTTAACTAAATACAGCTGCATCTTAACCGACCTTAAAGTATAAAACAATCTCCAAATAAGTCGATAAAATCCAAACTTTTCCGTAGCCATCTCGTTCTTTACAGTTCTCGTCAATGGGCATGCACACTCACAACCAAATTAAAGCGTTTACCCGCGTGCGTGTTTCCGACACTGTGAACCCAGCTAATTCATATTTCCGTAGACAGTTATATGTGGCATAACGGTGTATCATAATTCTATACATTTCCCTCATTGTCACTGCAAAACACATTACGCGACCGTGAGAAGGCCGAAAAGACGGTTATAGTGACGACATTTGCGATACGTCGTGTCAAAGTTACCGGATTTTATGAGCATTTCTGACATAACTGTTGTAATAACGTGAGCACACGAATTGATAGCTGTGCGAAATTCGTGTAACTATGTGTAACACGTAGCCGTGATATTCGAATATCTATGTTAGACGCTATCGCCACTTGACCATTTATTTTCGCTGAAATATGTACCTATATTGTTCGAAAGGGTTACCCTGGAAAACGGCTCCAGAGGGAACATAATTGGAATGAGTCTTACACTTCCTCACGCTGCACATGAGTCATATTTGGATGATTTCCTTGTAAATAAAAAATCACTTATCTGGTAGCACAAAATGTTGAGATGGATGTTATTAGTATTAAAACATTCTAAAAGTAGGTACATAATTTCCTATATCTGTACTGTAGATAGGAGGAAATATCTTGCTACACTTGTCTTTATATGGATAACGCCAATAAAATTAAAAGTTCACTTCGCAAACATTGCAAAATTCCCAACACAAGAAAATAATCTTCCGTGTGCTAGGTTGTTCGTGAAGCTTTTGGTTTAAATAAATTGCTTTCGATGAAAATTCGGATTCCATTTAGATCGATCGTAAACCTAAACCGTGGTCACGGTCTGGTAGTAAAGAAATAATGACCTTTCAGAATAGAAGAGGTACAAAGTCTCTGAGGGTGTAATGGTGCAATGAAATAACTTTCATTTAAGTGAAGCCACGCGGAACACTTGGCACTTTATACTTAACAGAATAAAAGGAAGGATCAATAGCTTAGTTTCTTTTACATTGTCAGAGCATAGCACATAAGCTAAGTTCCTTATATCCGTGTACACAAATCAATCAATCAAAAGGACGTTTCAGGAAGAGGCTCCATAGAATGGCGAGCCTTTGTAAGGTTGTAATGTCCGTCTCGGGTAGGGCTTACCGCCCGGTGGGTGGCGAATCGAACGGTCGTTCACTCTCGCACCTGCCAGTGTTATGATCGCTACCATTACGTCTGTCTGTTGTTCCTTGTGCGAATAGCAAAGCTTTTTGTGCTAAAGACTTTTGATAATGTGCGTACTTTACTGTAGCTCACTGATAATCTGAATTGTTGGGAAATGAGTCGATCTAAAGTCTTAATTGTACCTACCGCCTACTTGCCACTGACAAACGCAGATGACAGCGTCTATAAAGTCAAGATTTTTATACGTCCCGTCATACAACTATTTTCAATCCAGTGGCAACAAAAACAGTGGAGCATTAAATTGATAGCCAAGTCATCTGGGTCGCTTACATAAACAAACATCCCGAGATAAAAATACACAATTACGCTTGTTAATCACCCAAGGTGAAATTGTATGTTAAAGCGAAAATTGAAGACGGTATGAACAATAGCCTGAGGTATACAAGGTCATGTATACAATAGAGGTGCGTTAAGTATTTTGAAAATGCGAAGGTCAGCTGTGTCGCGATCCACGATAAGCCCTTCCTCCTTGTTAGCAACGATAACCTATTTCACGCTACTGTGATCACGCTCAACCCTATGTTTACATCATGTAAAAAAGTTGATAAGTTCGACTTATTACATTCAATTGTTTTGATTTCAATTCTGTTGCTGTAGCTATAAGTTTTGTATTTTTTTTGCGAAGTTTGTGCTGTTGAATTCTACATGGAAGAATTATTTTTTTTCGACACATCTGTCAGAAATGTGGTTAAGTTTCAATGCTTTTTATGGTTTCTCAATAAAACTCGTATAGTTTACAATAATGTTTAATAAATAAACACATATTACATTAACGCTGCTGAAGCTAGTCAGTGAGAGTAGCCGTAGCCCTCGTGTGAATATTGTTTCGAAAGCATAGCCACAGTTTGACTATCCACTTCATACAGTAAGACAACGCGACTTTTAATATAATCGAGATCACTTTGTTACAAAACAATGTTTAAATAAAACCTATAAATTGATTTTTAATTATCTCCAAAATAAACTAGTTCAATCGGCATATTTTTTCAGTATGATTGCACAACATAATTCGTGTTGACCTACTGCACGAAGTTAGACTGTGGCACATCTACATCTAATTTAACTACTAGGGTCAGCGACAAGCTTCGTGATCAATGGAGTGTATCAAGTAATAAGACCCTTAAAATAAATAACGATCAGATCAGGGGTCACGTGTATGCAAAAATTTGGCAAGAATAATAGTTATCTACGCATTTGTACTGTTATGTTTGAATTTAGTAACGATTCAGAAAATATTCCTTTAAAAAATATTAGTTGATTGTTAAACTACGTATAACATTTGCATTTTCTTTCACTTAAAATAACATTGCATTGGCGAAAATACACAACACCCCTGATCAATTGATCATAGCAAAAAATCACAGATCTTTTTCAAACATGACCTAGCTGAATACAAAATGTTACAGTCCAAATGATAAACATTGGAGTGCCGAGGGAATGCGCTGGCTAGTCGGGTAGACGATCACTAACACGAACGACACTAACTTGTGCTCATACGCATAACACCATCCATAAACATCATACCAACAGGTAAGATCTACATCCTAACATTTCTTTTCCTAACTACTGTATACAGATCCACCATAACTAATATTTAAAAAATATATTCCATTGATATAGGAAAATATGCATAAACACACCCATTTTGATATCTATTAACATACTTTTTTATTACATTATAAAACTTGTACATGTCGTGTAAGCGGAGGCATGATACATTGTGTATGTAGGGAATATGAGGGTAATATATTCTCAAGGTCTGCATTATGAATATTTTTGAACTAAATAGTAATAATGCATACCATGAATTTCTTATATTTGATTAACTCTATTGATATATTAAAGTATGAATAAGAAGGTGAATGACGAAGTGAAAACAGCCGTAAATTATACCTACACACATATACATTATTAAAAAACTAGTATAAGACGAAATATTATCACAAACACACACTTCAGTAAAATAAGTGTAATACTTTTGGTTTCATGAAACACAAAAGACAGCCAATCACAAAAACCAAGCAAGTCGACAATACGAATTGATAATAATGAATCGATTCACAAAACTCGAATTTGTCACAACTGCTCAACACTGGAATCATTGGGTACACAATATCGACAAAGGATCCAGAGTACACAACACATAGGTATTTCTAAATACATCATTATAAGGTAACATCAATGTCAGTTTATAAGAAAATAATTTCTGCGCCTGTTTTAGATATAATTTGAGTTAATTCATTGCTAGAATATTTTGTACGTTAGGCGAATTTAACCACTATCATATACTTTGCATTTATCACATTTATTCGAAAGCGTACTAATATTGTGATAGTAAAAGTCTGAGATAAAAATACAACAAAAAACACTATTTAAGACATAGTAACTATAGTGAACTAGTAAGTGGCTCTGATATCTGCGCTTGCTATGTGATGACGTTTACAAATAGATCTCTTCACTTGTCTTATTTTAATATTGGCGATGCTTTTCCCTATTCTAAGCTATTCTAGCAAACGACAGCCTTTTTTAATTAATATCGATCTTTCAACACTAACATTGAAATTTTAGAACTTCCATCTAATAAAAACAAATCAAAAAGCTATAAAACTTCCAAAACTTATGATTTGTGCCTTTCTTATACCATTCCGTAGGTACCTACGCCCGACTCGTTACCATTACAACTTCATTCTTACACACATTACTTCTGATTAACTTTCATAACATAAATGCCTTTAAAATCGCGTACAATACACAATACAAACCCTATATTAAAAATATCTTAAGCACAATAATAAACACACGTACGAAAGACTAGTTTGAATAAATCCGTTTATAAGAGCGGTAAACAATCTCCGATAGTTTGATTAACTAGATGCCAAATATCTACAATTAGGAACATCTTGCAAAACGAACATACACGAACGATCAAGAACAACTTAAAAATTGATAAATATTTTTACAAATAAAACTGTCAATTTAAATAAGTAGCTACACTAGAGCTGCTTAAACATCGTTAGTGCAAGACTGCCATACCGCTTTCCGACCTAACATGGAATGCATGTTGAATCTCTACCGTGGCTACCTACTGTGGAATTATACATCAGTCTCAGTCTTACTGCTTGTGCGCCGGCTCCTGCCCACGGACCCCGGGTTCACCCAATGTGGTCCACTCAACAAAAACTTCTTCACGTTGTATTCCATTCGCGCCAAATCTTCCGGTGTTATCTCTTTGTTGCCTTTAGCTCTGAGTCCTTCGGCCACCAAATCGGCAACTGTTTCTCTATTTTTGGTCGTGTCGCTTATTTCAGTCACGGTCGCGTCACCACTTTCTACTGGAAAGATTGTTTCTTTGACCACGTGACCAGCAAGTTTCGCGATTCCAATCGGGTGCTTTGGCATTTTCTCCTGACTCTGCGCCGTCACGTTATTGTGAACCCACGAGTTATGCCCATCACGACCATATGACTTGGAATACTTGCTAACAGGATGAGGCATATTCAGCGCCAACTCGTTCAGAGTTTCTGTGAGCCTCGACAGTTTACTGTCTCGCCTCAGCGTTCTATTGGTAAAATTAACATCCTCCTCCAGAGGATCGTTAAAATTATTCTGTTGCTCCAAGTTCTTCTCTACCCACTCTGCGACCCTAAGCAGTTGCTGCTTTTGCAATATAGCCGCACTATCGTCACTAGACAAAGAACTGGTACTCTGCTCATTAGTAAAAACTTTGTTGTCATTTACTTTCAAATGGGTTTGCGTAAGGTTTGGATAAACATTTACAATGGGCGGCAACGATGGCTTCACTACCTCTGGCTTTTTCTCTGTTACCGCTAAGTCACCTTGTGGTGGCAGATCCTTAGAAATCTTAGTATTTTCAAGGGAGTGAAGTTGCGACATGTCGATTTTCCTTAAAGGTTTATTGTATTGATTAGTTAATTTGTTTTGTTCATAGCGATCAAAGTTAAATATTTTTACATCATGATTATCGGTGGGAGTGAAAACATCAGCTGTTTTGGTGTCGTCGTTAGTTTGCTCTTTATGATTTTGAATATTGTTATTATCAATATTGAAATCGTTAAGCAGGTTATCAATTTCAGTTGTGTTTTGCTGACTTGCAATGCTTTGCGATTTGTTATTGTTATTTTCTGAACTGTTAGAAAATGTGTGCGTCTTCAGAGGTTGCAGTGGAGAAGAAGAAACGTTTAGTAAGATGGGGTTAATAGTGGTATTCTTTGCAGCAATATTAGTATCTTTGTTATTGTTGTCAACGTGGACATCGATAAGCGTGCTCTCAACAACGATGTTGTCATTTTTTATATCTTCTTTTATTGTAAGATCATCTTCGGTTTTCTCTAAATCGATAAAGTTATCTACATCATCTGCGAGATCTTTGAAGATGGAGTTTTCATTGCATTTACTTTGCCGCCTATATAGAACAGGAGGTACATCGGGTTCGGCATTGTCAAGGAGGATATTTTTGGATCCCGCTTGCATACGTAAATGACAGAACCTAGGCCCCGGGCCGACCTGAGTATTAGACTTGTGTGTACTTACTGTTGATTTGGCGATTGACGATGTCCGACTCACGGCACCCATCGAACTATGAGAATTCTTTCTGAGGCTGATATTATCACCTGTTTTACTGATGTTATCGGCTATGGATTTAGCTTCCTTACTGTTCAGTAAATCCTTGTTGAGAATGTCTTTGTTAAGTATATCCTTGTTAAGAATATCTTTATTCATCAAATCTTTGTTGAGAATGTCCTTATTTAGGATATCTTTGTTTAGTACATCCTTATGAGGCAATTCTTTTGGAATGAGCGGTTCTTCATTCCCATTCCCTGCACTATGAATACTACTTTTCTTGCTTGAAATTGAACTTTTTGTGCGATCACACAGTTTATGATGTACTGCAGGTTCCATAGACACACTATTAGTCTTCCTATACTGTTTCAAGTCGTCGACTTTAGCAACAGCATCCACTTTAGCGTCCATTTGTACAATGGGTTCTAAAACGCTTTTATCATTGATTTTGATGGTATCAATAACTATACCATTATTTTTTGGCCTCTCAATAACTGGTGGTACTGCTGGTGGTGGAATGTCTTTGATAGGTTCAGTGTTTTGTGGTAGTATGTACAAAGGAGTGACTACATTATTCATTGATTTCTCATTAATCAGTTTGACAGGGTGTGGCGATATACTTCTAATACTGAGGTTGGAATGTAGCGACTTGACATCAGCATTGCAATTGAGACAAAGCGAATTTTTCATTTCTCCACTCGTCATAGTTTGCGTGGCTACAGAATAATAGCTTTCATTGTAGCAGAACGGTTTGTTTTGAGATTTGTTGCATGTGCAAGTATCACAGTGTTTAGTAACAGTATCTTGAATACTGTCTTCAAGTATTTTTGACATCAGGGAAGCGGAAATATTGAATTCGTATTCACTGGCATCAAAAGTATCAATATCGTTACCGTTTTTAGATTGAGTTGAGCTTGACGGTTTCGAAGATGTCTTGGACATAACGTACTGAGACACTCTCGCCTGCGTATCTACAGGAAGCTGTGAAAAAATAATTTCAATTTAATATATTTTAAACTAACTACCAATAGTAATAAGAAACTGTAGCTTACATTGTCCAATTTTTGAGACACAAAGTTATCAGGTTTGCATTGTAGCAACTGTATTGCTAGATTCATATCATTCTTATATCTCTCCTGAAAACAAAATATGATCTTTAAAATAACCGAATAACCCAAAAAAAATAATTATGCACATATAAAAAAAGACATACATTCTCCTTTTGTAACATACTGTAGTTGTGCTTAGACTCGGCAAGTCGTACAGACAAAGTGGCAATATCTTTGGTAAGTTGACTTTTCTCTCCCTTCATTTTGTCAACCATTTGCAGAAGCTTATCTTCCAGCACTTGATTCAGTTTCTGTACCCTCTTATGTGAATCATATAACCTGGCAATAATGAAAATGTTTAGGTATGGACACATTTTTATTATGAAACCAGAATCAGTACACAATAGGATCAATTATCTAACATTATATGTATAAAATCAAACATCAGCTAACTTTAGAAATAAGCAAAATATTTTAAATTATGTACAAAGTGAAGTACCATTTATTTATTATTTTATTTTATTAATCAGACTATGGCTCAAGTTCATCAACCAAATAAACATCAGTTTTCTTAAAACAAATATTAACTACAAACTTTCCTTCTCAAGTTGCAAAGTAAACAATTGTTTAAAAAAAACAGATGTTCGTGTTATCCGTGAACTTGTGCCTACGATAAATCATTTCGTCTGACTAATATCAGCTTTCCCAACTTACCTTTCATACTTCTCCCTCCAAGTGCTGACTTGTTCTTCTAAATCGTTAGCTCTGGTTGTACACTTGATGAACTCCCCCTCAAGAGCTACAATGTGGCTGTCCCGCTCCGCCAGGTGCTGCCTCAAGTGCTCCACCTCAGCGTGCAGCTGAAGATCGTCCGCATCACCGTCACACTCCTAGCAATTTGTGCAACATCAAAACAAACAAGCGAGTGTCCACATGTTGGAGGATATGTGCTTTGTTTCATTTAGAGAAACATAAATTGTGTTTTATAATTGTTTTTAGTTGTACATATATAAGTTTATTTTTAGGTCATGTAAATATGTACATATAGTTCATTATAATTCAAATTATAATTGTGTTTTGTTTTTTGTTAAAGTTGTCAGCTATGTTGTATGTGCACCACTCGGAACAACTGTACCTTGATTTTTTTTTTATTATTGGCAGGACAGGAGTTCTTGTATAAGTTCTTATGTACACTAATGAAATATGCGTTTCTGTATTTTTCAGTCAAAAGGAACTAAAGCAATTTCTATCATTCTTATTTATTTTGATTCTGATTGATTAGAACGCCACCTTTTTATAAAATGCCCTTATATAAAGACAGGTGGTAGATCACCATAAAACCCATAACTTCATACAATAATTGTCTATGTGAATACTAAACATTCAATTGTGCAATATGTGTGGTAAACAGTATTATTCTGAACAGCTGGTGGATTTCAATAGAACTACAACAATGAAGATTTATATAGTTGTATGTTTGCAAGTGGAGAGTAAACAACATTAAATAGGATACTAAGAAATAACACAATCTTAATAACAATAACACAGAAATAATGAGGGAATGTCGTAAAAACTGTGTTTTATGAACATCCATTAAACTCTCACTTTCTATGAAATTTTATCAACACATTTATGTTTCTCTAATTGCACAGATTGTAACAGTCAATTTAAAATTGTATAGATAGTTCAACTCAGATTTGCGCGCGGCCCTATGTGTGCGTCGGCTTGTAAATATACAACTTTCATTCGTGTGACAGTGACGTCGTCCGAGCATGACGTGTTCTTATCACTTTTTCTTATGGGTACAGTCGTTTACGAAAATACTAGTTATTCGCGGAGAAATTATTAAGGAGTCAGATAAAGCGTTTCAAAAAATAAAACGACATTCAAAGCTTTTATTATTAAATATAGTTTTCATTATTTTTCATACGTCTTTTCAAATTGACATTGACAGTATCTAAGAATTGAATACTCCTTAAGTACATATTTTCTAGCTCGGGGTACGTGGACAATAAATAAAAGTGTGGACTAAGAATGTAAAAAGAGGTATAATCTAGTATAATAATGTAAACAAAATGTGTGGGGAATTTTAAAAAGTTATATTGCTTCGTATAATGTCGACCAAAATAACAAAATAATGAAACTCATAAATGAACGTTTAAGTCAAATTGATGAAGGGATGTGGCGTAATACTTGTCGACATGTAGAAAAGAAAAAAGAAGAATACTATAGACATTTTGACATCGGAGTCAGAATTTATAATTCTTCTTGGAGAGTAGCGAATCCGAAAATTCATCAATTGATTTTTCAAATAGCGATTCATAATCATTATAAATAAATAAACATTAAATTACGTAATAACTGTTTTTCTTTAAACCCCCGTATACAACCCCTAAATAACTGTATTGTACCCGACTGTACCTCTTGTCACGCACACAAAGTTACTGTATATGTACAAGGGCGCGCAACTGAGTTGAACTTACTATACTAAATTAGACCAAAACTAATTCTATAAGTGAAAAATTCCAATAAAGTGTAATAGGTAAATGCAAATTAGAAAAGAAAAGCAATGTGCATTCTATCTTAATTACTGAAGTATTATAGATGTAAGTTTTAATTATATTATTTATAAAAAATAGATAATTTAAGTTTTTTCCCATTTTATCAAACTAAATTAATCTTGCACACCAAATTGGTACAGACTACCAGATCAGCAAGCAAAATGCTCTAAAGTAATATGACACAGTTTGATAACGGTTTGTCCCCTTGATATCTGAATTCCAAACAGTAGTATTTACACACATCAGAATAAAAACAATTATCTATTTGGAAGACAAAAATATATAGCCATTGTCACAATCTAAAACAACTGTATGCACTAATGGCATATCTAATTAAAGCAAAATGAATTAATACTTAATTATCAACCACAAGAAAAGTCAGCTTAGAACTGTCTACAGTCAGAAGAGGATTAAACAGCAAAACATTGGTAAATTTTTACCTTACAAGGGGAATTCTTAGTACTCTCATCCATTGCTTAACAAGCTTATAACTCTACTTCACATTTCAGATTATGGTACGTCCAATTTGTCGAATAAATTGTACAACGTCACACACAAAGTGAATTTATTAGCTATTATTACCAATAAGCCACTGTTAAAACAAAATAAAATAAAATCAATCTTGACACACAACGTGAAATATTTACTTATTTTTTACGCTTTTGCCAGCTGCCAATGTTTTAATGAGTCATATGAACAAGTTAGACTAAACAGATTACTGGAAATGTTATATACATATGAATATGACTTAAAATTGGGTTTTCCCAAAAGAAAATTCGTCCTATGATGTGAATTTCGATTATGTGGCTGATTAACCAACTAGTTCAACTGACGTTTGATTGACAGTTGGCAATTTTCTTTCGTGATAACTAAGCGTTTGGAACCTAGGCTTTTGACGTACACGTTGTGGTCGTTGTATTGTCTTTGCCCAAAAATTAAATTTCATTACAATGTTCACCGTGTTGTGGGATAAGGGCAGGAGGATGATGATGTCCATCGTGTTTTATTTATTCTTTCTTCTTGAAACATACCACACAGCAATCAACATTGAGAGAAGTGAGAAATGCGTGAAATTATAATGATTTTTCTTTTTCATTAAGAGATAGGCAGGTGGTATGTAGGCATATGTTACAAAAGAATTAAATATTGCGATGTTAAAAGATAATCTGAAAATATACTGGAATATTTTTGAACCATTGCTCCAACTTTGGCCCCTTATAGTTAAACAAGTTGTAGCGTTTGTCAAGATAAATGTTTTAGACCTGTATAATTGCAATACTTAGTTCAGTTTATTCAGAAAAATATAGTGGGTAGGAAATCAATTCAGTTTTACAGTTGCACTTTCAGCAAACCTAAACATCTGTTAAATTAACATTCATACCTGCAAGTCGTTGCGCAGAAACCATATTTAGGTATCAGCGGGTGACCGAGCCCCAGCGACAAATTTCTTTGCGTGCTGTTGGGTTTGATGAGATTGAGAGATCTATCTAGATTCATTTTTAGATACTCAGAAACTTCGAATTTTCTGTACCCATACTCAACAGTATCTACAATAAAAATATTAATAAGTGTAATTATTATTTTTCACTTTGTCCTGCAGTTTCACAAACATCTCGATCACCTTATAAACCCTCCCCTTAAATCCAAAATGCTTAATGCCTATACAATAATGTACAACAAACCAGTTTATTCTTTCTCGGAGTTCAGTCTACATCGACGGGCAATGTAAAATAAATATTGTGTAGCTTTAAATAGTATGGAAGGACGGTAGGTACCTATTTAATAAAGCTCTCGATACATCAACCCAGTTATCGTAGGTAGGTATTCATTCCCAACGAAGTTCCCAAAAATGCACACTATTGCGCAGTCGTTTGAAATACTTGGTAAAAATAAAATGTTGTCGAAATTTCATAGAAAGACATTCACGTTTACTAACTAAACTGTGAGCAGCAGTATGAAGCGTGCTATATGTGTGTGCCGACGCACGTCTGGAGCTGACGAGGCAGCTATTTCGGGATACGACTGCTTCGTCGAACATACGCGTGAGTACACCGACTCGACAGTCCTTTGTCTGATTAAAATCATATTGGTCGTTACCTATTTAAAAACACGCATCCTCGCGCTGTTTTTGCGCGGATGAAAGTGCGATCTGTTTATAAAAGTATTCCAAAATGGGAAATATTGCCAGTAGTGCCCCAACAAGGGAACAAGAAACTGGTAACGTCACAAGTGAAAGTGAAATAATGAACAACACAAATATTTCTAGTGTACAAGAAGGAAATATGAGTGTTGAACTTGACGGTAGTACCACCAAGGACGAAAATGAAGCTCGAGCCAAGGCAAAAGAAGAAGAAATGAACGAGTTCAGAAAGCAGCTTGATATAAAACGTGAACAAAGAAGACAGATATTGGCTCGACACAGAAACGAGAAAGAAGAATTAGAAAAGGCGTTGCAAAATGAAAAGGCGGAAAAGCTGGAATTGTATGAAAGTAATAAGTTACTTTGTGAATTGTTATCGAGGAATAACATTGAAATTCCTGATAATCTCTTGCATTTAAAGGGAAATAGTGAACTCTCAGACGCTTTAGCAAAAATGAATGATGAATTTGATGAATTAAAAGCCAACAATTTGAAACTAAGAAAGGATCTCTCTGGAACAAATCGAGCGTTGCAGGAAGCCTACTCGGATATTGCAGATTTGAATGTTCAAAACACAGAATCCATTAAACAGATCCGTGCTCTGAAGGAAGTAGTATCAGTCAGCAAAACAATGATCAGTCTACGAGAACAACAATTAAATGATGTGAGTACCCACTTATAGTATGTACCTACCCATAGAATAAATAAGTTGGATACTGTGATGTTTTGCTTATTTTCCTTTATGATATAATAGTGTCTTCTCAATAATAAATTAACTAGTGTCCCCAACAATCTTCTTCAGAAGAAAAGTATACTTACGTATGTCGCGTTCATAGAAATTGTTAAAATTTCATAAGGCGTTGCAGACATATTAAGACTTACCAACACAATTAAGTTAGAGACCTCTCATCCTGTAACTGTCTCCAGTCATTTCCTAGGGCTTCATAATGAAATAATAAACGATGAACCAAGTCCAGTGCCAACGACCTGGAGGCAGCATGGCTGCACCGGTCAGGGACCGCCGATGTACGGCATGCGATCCAAACGCATCATCTGCTACTTGGCGTCTTACGTTTTGACAAAATGCCAACTCTACAATATACTCCCATAGTAGCTACAAACCATCCTTGATAACACATTTGATAGAGCTATTAATTATTATGAATATATTTTTACTGACGCAAATTGTTGGATATCTACATTTCTGTTGCTAAGTCGAAACATAAGAATTTAACATGTAGGTGTCTGCAAATATGTTACACAATACAAATGCATTATAAAAACGATAAATATATTTTTATACTTGCTGCCTTCTCATGAAATTCATTTGCATTACAGCTAAAAGATAAGTTAAACGAAATAGAACGTACTCTAGCCGATAGAGAGACTAATCTGCTGTCTGCCGATCTGAGACAAGAATACGAGAGACAATTACAAAACATCCGCACATTAAGAGGACTTTATGAAGAGCGAGCTCGACTTGCTGAAGTCTCTAGACAACGGCTGGTGCGAGAGCTGGATGAGCACAAAGTACTATATCAGACGGAAAACAAAAAGTAAGATACAACTAAGTTACTACAGCGACTATCAACAGATTTCAGATATTTTGCGATTTACTCACGAATTTACTGTTATATTTCAGGTGCAAAGATCTCAATACTAAAGTTGAGGAACTTGAAACAAAAATAGATTCATTGATAGAAACCATTGATAACAAAAATTCACAAATATCTTCATGCCAAATCGAAACAAACGTATTGAAGGCCGAAATGGCAGTCGTTAACAAGGTAAGTTTATCGTCTGCACGATACTTAGGAATTTGGTGTAAACATATTAGGGCTGCCTACAGTGTATACTCTGTTTGAATTACAGCTTTTCTCTCAAGTATTGCTGGGAGACAAAACCAAACAAGATTTGGATACATTGGTTCAAAGGCTTGAGGAAAATCATGGACTACTGACACAGATGGCGGAAAAAGAAAATGGATCAGAGGTCTCCTCTGCTTTACCCAAACTTTTGCTGGAACTAGTCAGTCAGGTCGATGATAATGAAGAAAAATACAACGCTGAAACTACCAAGGACGGAGAAGAATCATCAAAAGAGACAGTAGAGACAACAGAACAAGAGTCAGGTAACGAACATTGTAGTTTTGATTTAGATATAAGTCTGATAGTTGGGTGATTAGATTTAGTTATTGCAATTTGATTAATGTTTTAATAGCCTACACATAGACATAGTAGCTGGGCATCGTCGCGTTGATACACCGGTTAATATTTATATAATTTGATTTTACAGAACCTCAAAAACCTTCAAGCACCACCGCCGAAGAAATAGTGGAAAACCTACCGAAAGTTTGGAAAGTACTTATAGAACTTCTCAGTCATCAAAATGCACCTGATGGGAACTCTCCAGAAAAAGTTACCACTTGTTATAAATCTGTTGAGACAAAATCAGGACCTGTGTTAGTGCCAAGCGTTAGTCAGACGTACATCAGATTAAAGGTAATTGATTATATCATTGCACCAGCTATTGTAATTTTCTAGATAAACTGAGTCATGGTCAGAAGTCAACAATTTAAAAATAAACAACTCGCGATCATTATTTTACAGTAAGTACTCAAAAATGCGCAGCTTTAATTTTGGTACAGAGCCAATTTTTTGGGTAATATTCGAAAACAAAAACAGTTATAATGTTTTCTCTGAATTTGAACCTAGATATTTTATTTTCCTTGTTATTATACTTACGCCAAATGTTTGTTTTCAGGATCTAATCTTAGAAAAATTGGGTCTTATAAAAGAGGTCAATCGAATGAAACAGTTGAATGGGCACTTAGAAACACGTTTAGAAGAACAAGAACGGCGACTATGTCTTGTTACAAATGAATTGAGCAAAACATGGCATGTTGTTGGTCGGTTGAGAAGACATCATCATCAATTGCATACTCACGAAAAGATACTTAAATACGAATTGCAACAAAAGAGAAAGCTACTAAACGAGCTTAAAGAAGAGCTTGAATACTGTCGTGAAAAGTGGGAACAAGCCCGTGAAAAGAACACACAGTCGGAAAGAGACTGGAAAACACTTAGGGCGGAATTTTCCAGTAGAAAAGCAAAGTCATTTTCACCGTCATTTAATAATTCCGGAGAAAGCGGATACAGTGACGAAAGACCGTCAGATGAATCATCTGAATCGAATGATGAAAGTGAATATGTAGCTGAGACTCATATGAGATGCAAGAGGAAACAAAAGAAATCATTCGAAACTATTTTGGACTCCAGCACTGATTTTAATAATGCTGAACGAGAAGATCCTGCTAGTGATATGTTGGATGTCGCTGATTTACCATTAGACACTCAAGAAAATGAGGAAAATCATGACCTTATATCGGAACCCAGTCGAAGTGAACCGTTTCCGAAAAACGGAGTCATTTGTGAAGAAACAGAAGATGAAGCTGGAGATATTACACATGATGACTCTTGCCCTGAAGAAACGAATATAGAAGAAGATATCTGTAACATTCAGCCAACCATCCCTGACGATGGCAATGATAAACAAAGCAAATTACGTGCAGCACCATCTACTATAGAAGAATCTTCATCAAGTAGGCCACTAATTGATCCTGCTGAAATTTTGAGAAATGTCCGACTCCAAAACGAAAGATTAGCTAAAAAGGACAAAAAAATGAATAATCTTGAAGCAAACAGTGCCGCGTTGCTAAAAAAGGTGCAAACTACCGCAAGGATTAGTGAGCAAATAAATAACACCTTAGACCATCTTATTAATCGGCCCACCACAAGTGTTCCTACCGAAAATTATGATGAATCTGAAAATGTCGTTGACAATGAACTTAAAGGTGATGTAGATAGCGAGGATCCGATAACTTCAGATGAAGTGTCCAAGGTCCCAAAATATACTGATAATTCTGAAGATTTAACCGCTACGCGAAAAGAAACCAACGATCAACAGAATGAATGTGACGATTTTGCTAAAACTACTGATGAACATAAAAAATTATCATCCAATGATATTCCAAAGGATGGGCCAAGTTGTGATACACAAGGAACAAGTACAACCACCGATTTTAAAACTATACTAGAAAATGTTAGACTACAAAATGAAAGACTTGCAAAAAAAGATGAAAGACTGCATAACTTAGAAAGTAGTTGTTCTGAAGTAGTAAAGGCTATTAGTAACACACTAAACACAGGAGACAAAATGATTGAGAGACTTGAAACTCTACATAACGATCAGAATCCCAGTAGCAGCCGTGCAGAAACTGCTGACGAACCAAAAGATGATAATTCTAGTTCTGACAAAGAAGATTCTGTGGCATCAACATCCAATGAAATCGATCATGAAGCCCGATTTGCTGCGCGTGATTTACGATTGAAAAGATTAGAGGAACAAACCAAGTCACTCGTGAATAAAGTGAACAAAACAAATTCTAAAGGCGTGAAAATACATTACAAATTGGAAGAATTGCATAACATTTATGGGTCAGAAAGTTCTCGGGCAGGTACACCTTCTGAAGACAATGAAGATAGGAGCAATGGTGACAATGAATCCCCCGAGGAATAAACAATAATTTTAAGTTCGTATTGTCACACAGTTAAGTGTCTAAATGTATTTTTGCATGCACCTATAAATTTTGATGTTATTGGAATGAAAATTGTAAAATGTGTTCATGTAAGTATCTAAATGTAAAATTAAAAAAAAAAAAACACAAATCGATAATAAATGTATATTTAAAACTAATTCGAGTGTGTTAAATATCACATTAATTTTATACACCTATGGGCTTGATTGAGGATACAAAAGTAGCATAATAAATTCCAGAAATTGAGATTACGAACACTCCGAAGTTAACACTAACTTTCCGTATCTTGGGTACTAGATAGACATCAAAATATAAAAGATGCATAATAGACAGTTTTCACAAGCCCAATCAGGTACATTATTTCCTAGATCCTACGATACTGAGAAAACAGATCACAATTACAAAAAAGCGTGTTTGTCTAAAACACAGACACGACACCTAACTAATCTAAATATCGTGCAACATCTAGTTTCATTTTCAAGAAAACTTCATCTTTATCAATTTCTGTCTCTTGATATGCGTGTACATCAATTATACTTTAAAATACACCATTTACACATCAACTTATATTAAGAGAGGATACTCAATCATCAACTACAACATTATTGTTGAAGGATTTGTTATCTATGCCGTCTTTGACGCTCTTTATTTCAGCAGAGCGAATGCTATCCTCTAATACTGCGACGACGACCCTGTTTCTCTGCACTTTCTCCAAGTCCTTCCCTGGAGGCGAACTGTAGACGCGATATGCCCACAATGATAGCAATAGCATCTCTAACATCATTATGATGTTATGTATCACTGAAACAAAAGATAAATCTTTTAATATCATTGCCACCTGTAGGTCATTTTAGTCCTGCAATGAAGAGAGTAGAAAGAAATTAATTGAAGATTCAATATAAAGTCTTCTAAGGACTTCTTTGTGATTTTCTACATACAAAAAATCTGACAAAAGAACGATGTCAGAATATGACCATTCGGGTTTCTCATACAGGCTTAAGATCGGTAGAAATCTATTTTACAAGAACGTATTCTGCATTTCATTTTATTTTCAAATTTTCTGTTCCCTAGAGTCCGTAGCCCCGATTTTAAGCCACTTCCTCATTTACACCCAAACTATAAACCAACCATTTTGTACATTTTACATTACAATCAAAACTCACTATAAACATAAACAGCGGGGTGCAAATTCAGCACACAGGGAAGGTTGGCGATATCAGGCAGGGACTTGGCGAGTCCACACTGCAGCTTCACAATGATGAGCACGAGTTGTACGAGGAAGAACCGCGGCCGCGCCATGTGACCCACGCCGGCCGCCGCCCTCACGGTCATCACTACACCCCACATGCCTGACAGGATCGAAGCAGCTACGAAGGGTTGGAAGTAACCGAAGTTACGGTGGTATAGCATCTGGAATTAAAGATAAATAGAATGTAAGACGTGAGAAAAACTTCGCAGGAGGAACTGTTGCTGGTGGAAAAACTTATATATATTTTGTTAGTTTGTTATATGTTTTAGTCGTCATCATCACAGACAAAAACGTCTACTGATAGACAAAGCTGGGAGATTTGCTAGCCCATAATGCCAAATAGTGGCAGTGTACACTATATTCAACTTAAGAGGATGCATAATAATATAAGGTTTTGACACCAATGTCTTTGCCCTCCTAAGGGTCTTTCAAATGAATGTCTCTGGCCCAACAAATTATCTTACGAATGTTTTCGCCACATATTTGATTCTTTTGTGTGTTTCGGATGGCACGTTAAACTGTAGGTCCCGGCTGTCATTGAACATCCTTGGCAGTCGTTACGGGTAGTCAGAAGCCAGTAAGTCTGACACCAGTCTAACCAAGGGGTATCGGGTTGCCCGGGTAACTGGGTTGAGGAGGTCAGATAGGCAGTCGCTTCTTGTAAAGCACTGGTACTCAGCTGAATCCGGTTAGACTGGAAGCCGACCCCAACATGATTGGGAAAAGGCTCGGAGGATGAGGATGAGGATGACGTAAGTCCTGAAAATTTTATTGTAGAATAGGTTCATAATTGTACATTTGTTGTTAAATATTGATAGTTTACTTACGAAATCTTCTGCCCAAATAATAATGATGATGAAGTAAATAACTCCTTGAACTATTGGCACCTGAAGAATTAAATACCGCAACCACGTGAGACTTTTCCTGCAAAAAGGAACACAATATTAAAAGCAAACTCGTGGGAAAACTGTTTTCTTTTCACCTCGGAAATGGAAAAATCTCAAAAAAAATATTTACGTAGGTATAAAGGTAAAGGTATAAAGATCAAAACATATCGCATTGCACTCGCGTGCAGAGAAAGTTTTAAATGTGCTGGGAATTCCTTAGTAGGTACTTAATAGATAAACTAACAGCTTTCTACCATAATTTCTTAAGCAATTAAATACTTAGCCACTCCCATAACTTACTAAGAAATATAAGAAATGTCCTTGTTAGCACTTTTATAAATTAATAGACTACAATTCAACATATCTACTCGAAATAGATAACCTAAGTGCGCTTTGTAAATAACTTAATTGCTTTTTATTGGCCTTTTCAAGTTGTTAACTTGGAAAAGTACCTACCTCTCTATCTACATTTCTCATTCATTGTAGATAATAAAAGTGCGGATAATAATTGTAGCTTCCTAAAAAGTAATTAGGGTCAGTGACCCCAATACATATGTTCCAAAAATGGCCAATTATTTAGCAATTACAATGACACATTTTCCGTTTAGTACTTGGTCATTCATTTATCGGCTTAGTAAATGACATTTGAAGTTATACGCAAATCTATACTTATAATAAATCTGTAGAGAGGTCAATTCTGTACATTGAATATATTTCCAAAATAACTATTAGGGGGTGATTAGTGATCGATACTGATGCCAAAAATGCAATCAGAAAATTTTTTGTCTTTCTGTCTGTCTGTCTGTCAGTCTGTATGTTCGTTATGGAAACAAAAACTACTCGACGGATTTCAATGAAACTTGGTACAATGATTCTTCATACTCCTGGGCAGGTTATAGGATACTTTGCATCACGCTACGATCAATAGGAGCAGAGCAGTGAAGGTAAATGTTGGGAAAACGGGAGAAGTTACTCCATTTTTTAAGATTCCGTCGCGTGTGCAACCCTAATGGTTACAGCTACACAGAAACCATGTATGACGGAAATGTTCTTCATAAAATTATGTAAAAAATGTCCCATGACAGTATATATCTATCTTTTATGGTTGACTCACAATAACACGTAAAACTCTCTCGGTAGCTTAGCAGTTCGGAGTTTTCTGATTATATTTGTCTACTATTACGTTTATAACACTCTCACTCACACGAATTAAAAATAGTTAATAGTATTACCTATTCATTGAAAAAAGATTCATGTAAATCGGTGAAGAAACACCAAAGTTATTCACGAAAAACGGATAAGCCATCGCGCGTGAATACTGAATCACGCTATAAGGATCATTTTTGTGCATCTGTCGCCGCGCTCGACGCGGCTCGCGGCGCGGTGGCTGCGCGAGTTTCATACAATATTTGGCTCTTGGTGCGATTGATGCGAATAGGCGTTCAGAGTGTTCAACCTTATTGCGCGACTTTTAGGTTTTAAATAATTTATTTTTAACTTTCTTTTGTTGTTATTTTATAAAATAGGTTGGTACCTATTAGTTATTTTGGTAGTGTTTAAATATTCGTTCAAATTACAAATTATTAATAGTTTACATTTTATTTCTTAAAGTAGTAGTAGGTACGCATAGGGCTGCCATTTCGAATTTCGCCAAACCCGGAAAAACATTTAAAAAACCCGGACATTTGGCGTAAATCGCATTTTTTCCCCGGACGAGTCCGATTTTTTTTAAACAAAACAGGACCTAATTTTTAATATTACCCTTAAATGAGGTGCTTCCTTACATGAAAAGTCTCTAGCTCATGTAGTACCTAGTATTGAAAGATTGTGACTTAATGTATTTCGAAGGTCATAAATAAGAAAGCTCATATTTAAACTAGGAGTTGCCTTCTTTTTAGTAATAGGACTTTAAAACGGCGCTACCTTGTTGATAGGTTAGACAATTTTTTTTTGTAAAACACAAACAACTGTAAAGTGAAGTTACCGCGAGCGTAGCGAGTGCGAAAACTTTTGAGTTTTGGGTCACTAAAGCACCTAAATTTGTATAATAAAAAAAACCCGCAAAGTGAAGAAGCCGCAAGCGAAGCGAGCGCAAAATGTTTAGAATATTGGGATATTAAATTAGCTAAAGGAAAAAAAAATCGTGTCAAGAAAAGAAGCCGCGAGCGAAGCGAGCGCGAAAATTTTTGAGTTTTGGGACACTTCAACTTCTGCAGCAAATGCTTTCAGCAAATATTTGTAATTTTACAAGGTTAAACTTCCATACAAAGCAAGCAATCTCATGTACCTATAGTTAGTAGTTGTTGAAGGCGAGGCAGGCTAGGAATTGGCTTGGTTGGTGGATTTAACGATTGTTATTGAAAAGCCTGTTTGACTTCTTAACCTCTCAAATCGAGTGATCGTCCTCTTAAATCTGCTGGCCCTAGTCCTGTATGGCGTTGGCGTGGGCGCTCTGCGGCGCCTCTGAGCCCGCGGCGCCCGGGTTATTCGCATACCCTGCACCATAGGTTAAGACGGCCCCGTGAAAAATGTCCGGGTTTTCCCCGGACACTTCTTGAAACCCCGACCGGACGTCCCCCGGACGGCCTCCAAACGAGGACAAATCCGGGGAAACCCGGACGGATGGCAGCCCTACCTACATAGAACATCTAGATTTATTGTAAACAGCTTTAATTACCTACATAACGATTGTCGTGTTTTCAATAAAAAAACATGAATAATTGATTAATATTCTATCACGCAGTATCTAGTCATAATAACTGCTCAATTTATGACCTAACTAAGATCAATTATAAAGGTACGTAATACGAATCGTATTAAGTATCATATACCTATTATTATTTTATTGAGACTCTTAAGGTACCAAGAATATCAATAAGAATTTCAATAATAAATCAATAGAATAAACAGAGAATATTATAAGATATTTGTTTCAGCAACTGCAACTAAAGTTCATTATCATTACTGACAATATGCCTTGTGGGGTGCGAAACCAAGTTTTTTTTTCTTCAACATAAAGAAGACGAATTCTCAACCTTGTTAAGTATTGCAAAACCTGGAAGTGACTATAGGACAAATTAGTATTATAATGATGAGTAGTACAACTAACTTGCATAACTTCGGCCTTGGTATAACGCAACACGGCCAGCAACAGCATGGCAATACCCTCGTCTCTAGGTCGGCTCCACCTCCGCTTCTGTAAATAAACATAGTAGGTAATCTTTAGAATTTTTCTGTCAAGTTACTTGACTAATAACGGCGTCCATGGCAGATTTCGACCACTGCGGCTGTTCTCATATAAAGAGGTCAGCCAGCTGCGCAGGACATATTATGCACAAGCAATTGCGCAGACACAGGTGCACTCACTATTCCTTAACTCTCATAGCCCGATGGGACGGCAATCCGACACGACCGGAGAGAAGCGCGATTCGCCCGTGCATCGGAGCCTAGGGCACGTTAATGTCGGTCCTGCGCCAGATCACTAGACTAGTTGTAGTAGTTAGATAGAATATTCTTTATTGTACACCGATAACAAACATGGGAGGACGACTTAACAAACAAGTAGTAGACGAGTACGATAGGCTATTGAGTAGTACCTACTAATGAGGCACATAAATATGTTTAGCCTGAAAATAGATGAAGACTTACATTTTATCCAGGGGCGGGAAGCAGTAAGCTAGAACCGCGGAGAATTGCTAGTTATTTCTACAACGACGATACTGCCTGCCCCATGCGGATAAAACCTATAATAGAGCTTAAACTTGGTAACTTTCCGGATTTAAATATAACATACAATTAAATAGGTAAATAATCGTGGAACCTTTAACGGTTACCGGAAAGTTCCATATTTATGATAGGTATCAGTATAACAATAAGTAGGAAATATAACATCAAAATTCCTGAAAATTAAATCCATTATATTGTAATTAAATCCATATTTTTTTCTCTCCAGCACATAGGTACATGACATGACGCAAGAACAAGTCATAAGCGTAATTTTTACACAAATACAATGTGCTTAAAATTACTTATTACGATATGCTGACTCATGAAAGTTTGTTGTTGCGCTTTTGGCGAAGGCCACCCTGATTCGTAGTAAACTCATTTTTGCCTGTACTTTCCATCGCGGGACAAACCCAATATAGGTAATGTTAGTTAATAAGGTAATATACCAATTTGTAGCCTATAGTTATACATTGTATTAGTTCCTACACTTAACTACCTACCTATTATTTATTTTATAACAATCACAACGATATTGATCATTGTAGATTTATTACTCATAATAAAATCGTGACATAATCCATATAAATATCTATAAACAACTTCAATACTTGTCAGTGCATTTGAGACGTTTGTTTGCACCGACCCAGAAAATCATTGTAGCGTGAAGTTGTGGATCAATGTTTATAAAAAAGTTGTTATTTTCCGCATATTTCCTAAAATGACACGTACATTGTTGGTCAACTACAATGTCATTGTCAGTTCGGTTATCAGCAACCGAAATAGAATGATTGTTGATGTATATCAAATAGCTATTAACGCGTATTTTATGCACCCAGCTTATAATTATTCGATAACCATAACCCGCTTTAACATGCGCTATGCAAATCAATAACTGCGCGTGTTACAAGTGGTGTTTTAATTTTCACATTCACAGTGCATAAATAACATAACTAGCCGTACCTATGTGTTAAAAGCTGTAGGTACTTTGTTTTCATAGCAAATCTGGCTAAACAGTAAAAAACTGCGTAGGTACCTACGTATTTAAACAAAAAATATATTTATCTTCCCATGGATGTTGCGTAAAGATTCTGTAAACATTAACTTGTAACCACATCCTCTTGAGACCCACACACTGCAAACTTTTAGTCTGCCGATAGTTCGTTTGGACTCATAAAAACAGTATGCAGATGAATGGTAGTACGCACTTTACCCCGAATGAAAACTTTGATAGGAATCAAGATACTCATTTAAAAGAAAATTATAAACGTCGGGTCAACTGTCGGCCTACTTTTTAGTCTGCAGTATGCTCTTACTTCAAGAGTGGTTACTCAGTAATTTCACCTCTTTCAACACGAACCTTCGTGGATAAAGTGGCGGACGCCTCTACATGCAAGAGTTCATGTTACCTAAGAACTTTGCAATAGGTAACATAACTAATCTCTTCGGTGTACTGCGGCGCAATTCTTATCTACTAAGCTTTATTTACTATACCAATTAAACAATTACATAAGCTTCCTATTCGTTATCAATGCAAATTGAAATAGCGCGAGATAAACGAACGCCTATAGTATAATATAGCAGCTATAGTTTTTACATGGTTTTAGCGTTTTAGTTATCTGCTTGCGTAAATCGTAACAGATAGGCGAGAGAAATCGAATGCCAGCATCACTAAACGCATAAATGACACCGTTAAGCTTAGAAGGATTGAATTAATTTCTTCTGTTAGCAAGTTTATTCCTAGATTCAGTTTAAGTTTTGTTCTAAGGTAAGGCCCATCATAAGTGTACACTAATTAGGTTCTAATATGAACGAAAACTAGTTTTCCAAAGATAGAATACAATAATTGGCTCCTTAACTGCAAATGCCAGTGCTTAATAAATTTTATAACTCATCGAATATTTTCTATAAATAGACACCAATTATTAACCAATTTAATCTAGCTATCCATACCTACATTTATGTTTGCGATTGGACAATTTATTTTGATAGCCAATATTCCGGCGTCACACTGAAGATGGTGGTGGCCAAAATAGGCTCTTTATTCAATTAAATATTTAAAAATAGTATGTCAAAGTAAATGACATCACAGTGCAAATAAAAAAATATTAAATTACAGATCTGCCTACAACGACTTCGATTTCATACCATACGAGTAGTTTTTATAAAATAACAATTTACTTAATTAAAATTATTAACCACGCACTCGAAATAGCAAAACCTATTTCCAAATGCCAGAGCTATTATTGTTAAAGATATTAAATTGCTTCCTTATTTGGTGCAAAAAAAAACAACACACAAAAGTTGATTTTGTATTGATTGATTGATTGAATAATAATGACGTCCTAGCCGATTGTTGGCCACGTCAACAGCTGTTCTCACTAAAGAAATTAGCCAGCTTCGCAGGACATTTAGTGCACAAGTATTTGCGCAGACACAGGTGCACTCTCTATTCCTTCACTCTCATAGCCCGATGGGACGGCAATCCGACACGACCGAAGAGAGATCAGGCGCAGGATCAACATTAACGTGATCTCCGATGCACAGGTGAATCCATCACCAACTTCCAGGCTCCGAGCTGCGAAATCGCTTTCAGGGTTATTTTAGAAACTGGAATTGAATACGAACCTGACAAACTGTTCGATGCCACCGCATTCGGCTACGATTAAGCAGAATAACTGGTACAAAGCTATCATGACGGTCTCTTGTGCAATAGCCTCCGTCGGTACCCTGGATCTCGGCACTATTAGTGTGACGAACGATGTCGCTGCCACGATCTGGAAAAAGTTAAAAAAAAATAGATAGAATTAAAACAAACGACGAGTCATACGTAAGAAATTAATTTGGGAAGAAAAACTTAATTAGGTACGTGAATCTTACGTAAATATTGCAGCAATTTTCATTACATAATTCGTTATCAAGTAATTTATCATCTTGTTGGTATCAAAATTAAATTTCCACGATAGTTTACCTCCATACGTAAATAACGTTCTTTTTGGCATCCGGTTTTCATGAACAGTTTAGTCAAAGCTTAGTACATACATTTATACTTAAAAAAAAAAAACAGAATTTTCTACATAACATAAAATGCCAAACTACGTCAACAGTGTGAGAACTTACATGAATCACTCGTATACCTAACTGAAACCTCAACATCAAAGTTTAAGTAATTAATTATTTATGAAACAATTAAATTAAACATGTTATTTTATTATAATAAAAAGCAACCACAATAATATTCATTAAGTGGGTTGCTGGAGGAAGTATAGATGTAACTTATTCAATGCCAATTTTTTTAATTTCCAATTTCCCTAAATACATTCACAATTATTGAATTTAATTTCTTTTAAATTAAATACAGCTTTTATTTATTTTTTTCTTCTTAAATCTCCATTAACATCAACAATTGAATGTATTCTTAATTACAATTACTTTATGCAAGTCTTTCCCACAGCTCACGGCAAACTGCTAAAGTATTAAAAATCGGTCAAGTACAAGTGACAAAGCATCGCAAATCATTAATTCATAACCACAGTGATTGTCAAGCAATTAAGGTTTCAATATCCAATAAACTTTTAACAAGCGAGTGAATTTGAACATTGATGTCAAATTGATGGAAAATACTGTAACGATAGGATGGCACTACAACACCCCTTTAACTTAAACATTAGGTGCTTACTTTTATTTGACTTGTTTGTAAACAGAAATACGACATTATTTATGTTACGTAACGAAACCGTGGCGAAGTGACAACCTCAAGTGTTGATCGATCATAAGGTTAAGCAACTATCTATATCATAAAGAGTTCAGTGTTCAATAGGCACGCTTAATTGGTGGGTCCTGGCTGTCATTTAATTTATTTTTTGCCTTTGCTAGTCGTTACAGGAAGTGTGGAGATAGAAAGTCTGACAAACAGTTTTACAGGGCACTGACAGTTACTCCTACTGAGGTGGTTTACAATGTCCTATAATCAAGTCAGGGTGTAATTTCCTTGCTTGCGTGCGTCAACCATTTGTCACTTTCTTATCAGTGAGTTATTCAACTGGTTAAATGTATGCTATTATCTACTCCAAATCTACTTCAATACGACAGCCGAAAAGTTTCTATTTTTATCACAGTATATACGTCATAGCAATACGGAATACCTATACAGCAGGAGGAGTATTTGAATCCCCTATCTGTGTTATTTTTCCGGGGTCACTGTTGTTATGTAAATTGACAAATATTATCTTTTCTTTACAAGTGATTGTGCAATCTTGTTATTATTGGGATGTTCATGAAACAAGCATTAATTTTGTTAATTGAAGTCAAGTTTAAAACCGAAATTCGTATGTCTCCACCACTGAACGATAGAGTCCCAGTTTTTTGGAAGGTGAATGTGGGGCCGAAGCCAACACGCTAAACCTCTTTTGCGGCTTAGACAATTGCGATACCTTTGCGTCTTAGCATGCCTGCCTTCCACAATAATTTATCATTGACTATGCATTATCTTTTTCATATCTGACGTTATTCACTTACTGCTACTCCCATGATCAGTTGGTCATGCTATTTTAAAAGTAATTTAAAGTTTAAAGTAATGAATATTAAAGGTTTAGGTATGTACAAAAACTTAGTTGCATAATAGTTCTTCTATTCCTTTGTTTTCGTGTGAATTAACTATTTATATGCTATTATCTAAACGCTTCAGTTTATTAAAAATTCAACAACCCTATTTATTTTATAAATAAAAACGTAATAGCATGCAGTTTTAAGATTATTACTGTTTTG
Organism: Helicoverpa armigera; assembly: GCF_030705265.1. Classification (NCBI taxonomy): domain Eukaryota; kingdom Metazoa; phylum Arthropoda; class Insecta; order Lepidoptera; family Noctuidae; genus Helicoverpa; species Helicoverpa armigera. The sequence goes on along the minus strand of NC_087135.1, from coordinate 4,769,863 downwards.
TTTTTCTCAAGAGTTAACTGATATCGCTTATTAAGTGCCGACATCTTTGTTGTTGAAAGAAATAATTAAAAAATGATGCAGTTCCGTACCAACTCCATTTATTCTGAATCATTGACAAGGACTTTCAAGTTTTTTAAATGCTTTAGGTAAACACGCTTACTTAATTATTGAAATGCGAGTACCTACAGAGATTTTGATTTTGACCCAAAAGTATAGGTTATTTCTTCCTTCTATTATGAGCTGAGTCAGATATAATAAAATCGTTTCTAAGAAAGTTAGTGTTTCGTCTGTGGCGGTCATCAGAGAGCGGTATTCGTCGCTTGAGCATTGCAAAACAACAGCCACTTTACGCAATAATGACCCACGGGCCGCGCGAACAAATCGTACCCTACTTGCCACAAGGATCGATTAACAGTATTTTAAACTTATCTATCTATACTTATACTTACTAATAATAAAATAATGACAAGGAAACTTTTTTTGTTAGTTTGTTTGTACCCTAAAGGCTCTTCTGCTGAACTGATTTGAAAAATTTTCTCACTTCTGGGAAGCTTTCCTACACTAATAACGTGTAACATAGATTATAAGTATTTTATCTGGGCACAGAAAGCAGTTCCCCCGGGACGCGTGTAAAACCGCGGGAAAGTCTTTATATTAGACTCATTAGATATACCTACATATTTCTATCCCTAATATTAATTGTTTTGATATAAAATGGATAACCACAATTATCAACCATTAATTCAATTCAGTCAGACATTACAACCACACTTCCATTATATGAATAAGGAAATTACTATTATATATGCACAATAGTATTAATTAATTTCTATTTATATTTCAAGGGACTTGTTATACGACTATTATGGGAATGATTTCATGATATATGGCACAATATATCAGAAATCTATTCCCATAATACTCGTATAACAAGTCCCATGAAACTTGTTGGTACATCGCTAATTAGATCGCGTTATTTATTATTATGAACATGACTACCTAGGTACGTGTTTATGAAGTTTTAATATAGTAATTAAGTACTTCTTCCTTGTAAAATAAATCCTGTTTACTCATAACTTTATCATTTTACAGAGAGTTAAACAAATAATGGTGTTCATTGTTTAAAACAGGAACTGTAGGCAGTTATATTTTAGTGCCTTTTGAAAGAAGGACAATTCCAATATTCGTGTGGGGTTTTTTCTATATTTGTTTGCACGTAGCTCCGTCATTTACCTACTTACCTATTTGTACTAGTATCTTTTTTTGCCAAGGGTTCTGATACGTTGCAATTACTTCCACTGATCGGCTCTGAAGGTGGAAATGTTGAGAAAGGAAAAGTAATGTCAGCCGTTAAGGGTATGAAGTGTGAAACGAGCATAGGCTCATTTTGGACCAAGTCACTGAAAAGCAAGATATAAAAAACCTTTTGGAAATATAACGGTTTTGTCTTGCAAGAGTTCCCATTCCCACGCAAAGACGCAACTGTTTTAATAACTGGAAAAAATAAATGTTTTTTACAGAATTTTATGAAATTACATTTGTTCATAAGTACCTACATATTTACTTAAACTGTTAAATAAAACTGAGTAAAATTGAATTAAGTTCAAGTATAACATTTTAACGGTCAAGTACACAATATTTATTGTTATAGCAAGGTTGTATAAGTAGGTAAATCAAAGGATATTTACGTAGAGACTGATTTATTCAATCATTTTGTTGAAGGAGGATAGACCTTGTTTTTCCCTAACACCTATTATTTGTTCTAGGCACAGCAGAATATCGATAAATTATGTTTACCCAAAGTTCTCGTAACGTAACGTAACGTTAGTTTTTAAAATCTGAAGTCAAGTTATTTTAAAGCTAACATTATTACACACGTTTCTTAGAAATTGTATGTAATATACAAGATTTAAAAATTTCTAACATATGAAATATTACAAAGTAAAAAAATGCGTAGCTAACAAAACAAAAGATCAATTTCCTTTCAAATTCTATAGGTACTACCTTCTACACCGACTTCGTCTAATGGTAAATAAATTGATATGTTTGCCAAGTCGATCGAAGGACAGTTTACTTAGGGTTCGGTCATGAAAGCCCTCAATTATAATTAACCCATAGTTTCCTAATTAACGAGAGTGGTAGAGGTAAGTCAACCCACTTAACTTCTTCATTAAGAGTAGCCTTAATGAAGGTGCGTACTATCGCTTATTACTCATTTTCCGTATCAGTAACACTCCCGTAGTGGTAGTAAAATTGTAAAACTCTTCCTGACTTGGAAATTTTAGTAGACATAAGATAACTAGACATTTTGTTATCAATACTTTTCTGAAATAAGCTACATAGTTACATAGTTCCTTTCTTTGAATAGGTGTATTATATTTCTAATTTATTTTACTAAAGCCAAAAATATTTTTTGAAATATCGACTCTCCATGAGGCAATTTGAATGCAGAATAATTTGTGAATACTAAATAAGTAAAAGTGTTTTAAAAATTTGCATTTGTAACACAAGGACAAAAAGCTTTCAATTTTTATGAATGCCTTGTGCAAACTCGTGTTCACATTAACCTCATATTTATATTAATAACACGATTCAGCCAGAATAACCGAAAATGGTTTACCAATAATAGGTACCATAACCTAGCCATTATTCACATTGACATAGAGCTGGAAATTCGGCAACTTCTGGGAATGATATTGTGACTGCAAATAAAAAAAGTTCCACTGTCACAGTTGACCAGACATAACCCAACACATTACAATAATAATTACTCGTCGAAAAACCTGCCGTTTTTAAATTACTTCGAAAATTGGTATCGATGACTTGCTGAAATTAAGTTAACTCGCAACCACGTCTTGTAAGACCTTTGACTAATAGAATGTCGAATAAGAAATATGAATCACGAGCCAAAGATGTTTGGAAGCTAATGGTCGGCGTTCACGAGAAGTCATAGTTTTACTATGCTCCAAAGGCAGCAGACGCACAAGGTTAGATCGTTAGCTAAAAACCTCCCCCTTTGGCAACCCTATAAGACTCCCCACGACCTCTATTACCAATCTCGATCATACCAAAAGGGGAATATGCACCTTCTTACATACTGGCTAGAAGCCATTCTTGCAGAATGAACGTGTTACTCGAAATAATTCCTGCATCCATGCCCTTCAAGGCTAAACAAAAAAATGTTATGCTGCCACCGATTTTTTCCGGTGAGTACATACAGGCCGGTCGCCATTTATACAAGGCGATAAATACAAATATGCGTAATAATAAATTCTAATTTTGTAACAAAAACTAGCAGGCACTTTTTATTCACAAGAATATAAAGGTTTCCAAGTAAGACTGCGGGAATGACGGTTGCATCTACATACACCTTGATAAAGCTAAGCTATGAGACGAGGTGTGAATATCTATTTCTAGTAGGTCAATGAACAAGAAATGAGTACTTACAGGATAAATACTTAATAAGACGGCTACGTGTGAGATTTTGTCGCGCCAGTGCCTGAGCGCCGACCGCAGAGTGATTACGTAGAGAGCGCATATTGCGAGAAGCACCACTAGACTGCAGGCCCAGAGTACCCAGGCGTATCCGTGGAGAGCTGGAAAAAACAATAGGATATATATATTACTATTCATTCAACATTATATATTTTTTCTTCTTTGAAAAGGTCTTTTATACAATACAACAGGTGTTAGGAGCATTTATTCATAATTTATTTCGTCTTTACCTTGCCCTATTCCTAGTACCTTTGATGATTGACACTGAGTAAAAAATATTTTACAGCTAGCCAGCAATATTTTATATTAATTACACCTAAGTATATCTAACAAAACAACATAATTTTGATCAATAATCTGCGTATTATTTAAACCGATTCATTTACGTCAACCAAATAAAGATCTTGCCAAATGAAACTGGCACATCAAATAAAACGTAGACATATATTTTCATAAAGACTATACAAACAACGTAAGTTCTATCAAAGAATTATTTCATATGATACCCATCCGTCGCCTTAAGCTTAACAAATATAGGCTCAGAAAACGTGACTGCGGTTTCAAAACCTATTTATAACCAGACTTGTTCCAGTGCAGAGTCTGTAATGGGCTAAAAAAGGAAAAAATCTTCCACAAGAGCATAAAGCAATACCGTGTTAAATTGACTAGTGGTAGTCGTGAGATATATTTTTCAATTCTTGGTATATAGATACAAAAAATTAACAACGTAGCAAAATCTTTTAATAAGAACTAGTATTGAAAATATTCAAAACAGTATTTGCCCAACACCCATGCCCATGAGTTTTCAGTTCTTACTTCTTTCTGAAAACTGCCTTAACGTAATGTGACCAACTAAAAATATGTTACTTTAAACACATAACATTACAGTTAGGTACCTAAGTTAATTAATCGCCAGTAATAGAATGTTATTTAAATACTTAATTACAAATTCGAGCACAATAGACGCAAATAGATAAACATGTTCCAAAATTTCCATTTTATTTACTCTATGTTTAGCAAATAATAGTCTTCATTTCATAGCATAGAATGTTAAGCCAAGCTACTTAGGTACATACAGTGATAAATTAGGTACTTTATTTCAAACCCGAGTATTTAGATTCCTTTTCATAATTCGAGAATAAATAATTTCCATTTAGATAACAGACAAAATAATTAGCTAAAACGAAAGGAATTTCTTATAGCAGTTGCCTTACTTCAATAAATTTCCATAATTCAATAAACAATCTATTCGACTATTTACTTTAGATACTTATTAATATGCAAAACCACTTAAGTACCTAAGTAAATTTTTCGCTTAGCAGTGCACGTTCAGCATGTCTTAGGTGTACTTTCTTACGTACATTTGGGGACTTTAGATAAGAAAATAACGTAAGTAATTGCTATCACACTTTTCTTAATTTATTTTGAACTAAAATGTAGGTTAACGGAGACCTGTTTCCAAAATTCAAAGTTTATTAACCCTTTGAGCAATGCACATGTGGAAATTTTGATCTATTTATTTGGCGTAAAAATGGTGCTTACAATTCACAATTAATTTGATCACACCATGTTCACTCCCCTGAATTTCATGTAAACAACCGTATCATTAACAAAAATAATATTTATCATGGGGCGTGCCCAAAAACAAAGGTCAATGTGTCATGCAACTACAGAAAGACTAAAAAACGTAAAATTAGGTTTACGCATGAACGGGTTGAAGGCGTATAATCCACAATACGTAATGCGTAATGCCTACTTACTTTCATTTCATTTAACACGAATATATGTTGTACAGTTGAGTAATAATTTACGACAGAACATTGCGATTCATTTGGAATTTCCATACAAATTGATTTATGAAATCTATCATACTAGCTTGCTACAGAAAAATCTAACCAAAAATTGTAGCTTCAGGTAGAATTCTGTCTATAAGGGGAATATAACCAATTTTCTAAAGTCATATCTATATGATACGGTAGCGTCAGTAAATGTTAGTAGCAATAACACAAGTTTAGGAATATCACACGAAACTATACCCCTGGGAGGAGACACAATTAGGTTATCCAATTGTTTCAACGAATTAATCTTCCATATTTCATTTTGATTATTATACTATCGCCATGTTCATATGTAGTTCATAATAGCTGTAATTAATTTTCATTCATTGCTTCACGTGCTAACTTGTGAGTTAGGGTAACTCCCTCATGTATGGTAAATACTTAATAATTTTTGATAAAAAAATATTCCCAATTAATTCTCATACAAAGTTTCATTATGTTTTACGGTCTGCCAAAAGTGGTTTTACTGCTGACTGAACTAATCTTCTAAAGAGATCCTTGGAAATTGGATTATTCAAAAGAAGAAGAAGTATCGCTTTTTTACTGTTTAAAAGCCATCAATAGATTCATTCCAATATCTCGAAACATGGGATGTTTCGACTGGGTGTGCGTGCTGCTTTTAATTCGGCATTGGTCATGTCTCAATTAACACCACAATTGGTCTAATTGGGCAAGGCACGTGGATCTATGAAGGAAATAACTATGACAGTGGCACGTAATTAACGAGAAGAATCTTAATTCATAACTGAGGTTGAAGCAATAATTAGATATGCGTGTTCTATTTATGAATAAAAATAAGATGTGAGTTATTGTAGACAAGTAATTAAAAGGAACACGCGATGATAACATTCTTAATTGCATTCGTTGTCTTTTTGTTTGTAGGACATAGTTTTTCTGATCTCATAGTAGTCACTAATTTTGACTCGACGGCGACGCTTTGAAACTATCTTAGATCTTTTACGTATGCATGAGAAATCAGAGGCACGCAATATTACAAGTAAGTAAGTGCATGCATCTTATGCAAGTTTTCATATATGTAGCCATGCCATGGCTTAGGCAACACATTCTACGCACCTTTCACATCTAGCCCATAAACTACTGGAATTATCAAACAAAACTAGATAATTTATACCAAAGTTATAAAACGCAAACATGATTTCGTCTGTTTTCTTTAAGGATAAAACAAAATTATAACACAATTGTATGGAAATCGCTTTGCCTGAGGAAGACCTTATAGAACACCTTTTTTATCCAGATTTCATATAAATAGAATCCTCAGGTGAAACCATAGCATTGTAACCATAATAGAGACATGATCATTGTGGTACCGATAATTTAATATGCCTAATGTGTTTGTGTGTAACGTGGAATTGCGCCCCAAACAGACCATAAAATTACACACATAGTGCCGTATATTCTGTAGAAAAGTTATGGCATAATGATGTTGCTAGATAGTAAATAGTGCAGCACTTCAGGAAGCAATAGCCATGAGATTAATTTCCGCCATCATCACTTGAATGGAAAGTTATTACGCCTGTTATAAGTACCTACGTGTTGTGACTAGTGAAAAGGAAAAAGAAGACCTCATGTTACTCGTGTAGCTATTCTAAGCAAGCGATGGACTCTTTTAAAGACTTTATTTATAATTTCTATCACCATTACTTGGTAATAGCTTATTATTTTAACCAAAATTAAATCTGAATAATGTGATGATAATGGTGTGTGTTAATTTAAATAAAAAGCCACCAGTATCTAGCCTCTATTCTTAAGTTTTTATTTGTTAATCCCCAAGTATAATTTGAGAGCTTTAAAATGTGTTAATTAATTTTGCAAAAATTGGAAAACTCGGAGGAGTGAGTGTTAGGGCTTACTGTGATACTGACTATTGGCTGGAATTTGTAAAGGACTTTGCAACCGAAGAACTCGAATGCGTTTTATTATGTATGCGTTCATTACAAAGCCTGCACTATGCAGCCTTTGATTGTAATGCCAGTCACTAACAGAGCTTAATCACGTTCGGGTTTTGCACCGGCAACTTTACGCCATTCTAAAAGCAGCGTACATTGCATGAGTCAAGTACCTTTGCAGCTTATTTTTAATAGAGTATCATTATCTGCGTACCTATATATTGCAACCGTAATTTATATTGCACTAGGTACAACACGCAATGTCGTTCGTGTTCTAGATTTATTATGCTATTATAATGTTTAGAAATATTATTTATTATTGTAATATTATGTCGTGAAGCTTTAGCTGTATCCGCTATTATTGGTATTTAGTTCCTTTATGATGTTCTTAATTAATCTCTTTATGATGTTCTTTCGGAGTTAAAATAATCGATGAACAATATTTTTTTTCGATCACAGTCGATTAATTAACTCTTTGTACTTAAATAGACGTGGATAATGATAAGTCTGCTGACTCTTGCATGTTCTCGAAAGCATCTTGTTGAGCAAGTTTTGCAGTGAAACATTAAACTCGGGACTATACATCTCGTAAATGTCAAGCTTGAATTCCCTTGAACTTAAGTCAACCCTTTGCAAGTCAGGAAGTACGACCACTGCCATTTTTTTATTTTATAATTATTTTAATAGGTATTGTCAGTAACGAAAGACTATTAACAGAATAAAAACTTAAAAATTGGAAAACCTATGTTATTTTGTAAATATCTAATGACCAGGTTACTTGTGACAATGCTGCAATGGTACTTGTGGCAAAGAGCTTATGGGAGATTTGAGTGTTCATTTTGTTTGTGTAATTGGACTTTTGTTGCTGACCGTACATTCAGTTTTTGATTCACTCGATCTCTGAAAATGCTGAGATGTTATATCCTTTATCATTTTTAACTCAGCAAGCAAAATAACTTTAATACTGACTGTTCTCCGAACATAGGATATGCTTAGCCATTCAACGTGGTGATGCTGTAATTTTAGTAAGTATTAGAAGGTAGGTAATTGCAAGTTTATAAATATAGTTCGTATTTAAGTACCTATGTGTAAATAACTTCATTTATAAACGGTTTCATTGATCCGAATTCAGGCGTTCCTCTTAAAACTCTTTTGTACGGATGAGTTTTGAATTCACATAGGACTACTTACTTAAGTAAGTAACCTACTTTAATGAAGTCCTGTAAACCTTCATTATGTTGATTTTACCTTATATACCTAGTTGTTTTGCTGAGATAAGCTGATAAGGATAACCAAACTAATATTGATTCCTAACAGATATCGGATGATGGTAACTATGTTCAGAATAATGAATCATTGAAAGTTTTGGATGTATTTCTTTGATCTGAGGATGTACCTACCAATATACAGTAGGTACGGGTAGGTAGGTACTGTAGAGATGTAGTACTGAAGTAGATTAGAAGTAGGTTTTATTTATTATATTTTTAATAACTGGCCGGACAATGATATAAATAGATATAGAATAAGTTTTGATAATGAAGGATGTCACTTCACCCCCGAGTCAGTCAATAAACGCTAAGTTAAAGTTTTTTCCAATCTTTTAATTGAAATAACCTGAAGATCCCCGGTCACTAGCGCGCCACGCGCTACAGTACATATATTTTAGCTATTCCAGGATATTAATATTAACTGATTTTTTATTTATCTACTTTACGCTTTTTCTTTCAGGTTAGAATTTAATCAATATTAATAAATATATTTCGTGGAGAAAATATCCTTTCTTTTGTTTCATCATATCTTCAAGGATATTGTTTTTATCAGTCCTTTAATGAGATACATTTAAAATTTAAAATAATTTAATAAAACAGGAAAATAAGATTTTAATAATTATTTGACCCTGTACCTCTTAAAAACAATTAAGAATATTTTTACATGGCATAATAATTGAAATATAATTTTAACAAATAGGTACCTAACTATTTTACTAACAAGGTATAAATGCAGGATATGGTTTATTTTATATATGTAATTGGTGTAGGAACATAATATAGATACTTACTAAGTTAGGTAAGTAACTATTCAATATTTTTTAGATATATTTAATACTAAGATCGAAAAATACTTACGTCTATACTACTACTACTATACATGAATCAAACAAACTTGTAAGATTCTCATTTATGTTTATTTCTAATTAGCTTAAAATAAAAGGGATAGAATTATTTATTTTTACATTTCAACATGTCTGTAAGCATGAGGGGGGCTATTGAATTTTACTGAGAAAAAAAACTTTAAAAAGTCTACGTTATCTTAAGTCGGTTTAATTACAATTAATGATTGTTAAATTACCTGAGAAGTAGGACGCAAAGTCGGGATGCTGGCTATAGCTATGGCACAAAAGCGTTGTATTAATTGCATTGTTCGATTCTGGTAAAGATTTGTCTGCACTTATGTGACGAGCTGTGAGAATGCGCGGCCCACTACTAGCTTCGCCTGACAAATTCATTTTATCCAAGTCACTTAAATCTCGTTTACAAATAAAACTTAAACTTTGTTTATTTTTAATATTTAGCCTCACTTTCAGTCAGGAACATTATTGTTTAGATTTAGTTACGGTATTTCACTGGTGGAAAATTAAAGTTCGCGCGCCATCCGCGTCCCACGTTTTATGCGGGCGTCAAGGCAAAGGCATCTGAGCATACTGCCAGAGCCGAACTGGCAGCTTGCTGCTGTCGCCGCATATTGCGTTCACTTTCTTTCGACATTTTAGTGACTTGTCTGCGCAACGCGTTTGCTAGTGACGTTCGAAACTCCTATTTTCTTCGAATATAAAAATTTTCTATCACGTCACCAGTAAATATTGGACGAACACAGTCAAGTTTCCTATTTATCGGTTTATTGAATGAAAGTAAATAGTGATAACTGATAACATACCCAAACTTTCGATAAGATAAGTCACCTGTGCGTATATTCTACAGGGAACCCAAATATTTGTATTTAATTGTTGTACCTGTTTTATACTGGCTTCCACCCGCGGTGTGGCTGCGTCCTTAGGGAACTAGTAAAGGTAACACATACATACACGATTATTTATTATAAAATCAATAATTTACTAACTGCACTTCACAAGACTTCAGAACTCCTACGAAGGTACATTTCTCCTATTTGCTATCGACAGCATAACTATCGACATAGCACCTCACTACTTTCCGATGAGGTAATAGCACAGTAACATTAAAAATCACTGGGTTACATACAACGGACTAACTTCATGGTCCGCTTAAAGCAAAGATTGCTAACATTATTGGTATTATACCGAATAAATATATTTTAAAGACATCCTGTTGAAAACAATGGAATAACCAAAAAAAATAATCCGATTTATTTATATTTACATAATAAATCAGATTATACAATATAATTTTGCGATACTCAGCCCCGGATCTAGGGGGGGGCAAGCCGGGGCCCCTGCCCCGGGCGGCAAATTCAGGGGGCGGCAAAATCAGGCGGCTGCCTAATTTTAAATTCTTATAGTACCATAATAGTTACCTACAGGGCCGTCTTAACCTATAGTATATAATATAATTTTATATAATTTTCTGAGACTATAGGTACCTATATCTAAATGCCCTCTCCACGCATCTTAGTAACTTCTCGCATTTTTTATTAAATAGGTAACAACTTTAAAAAGTTCCTTTACATCAAATTGACTGTTTATATAGCTTGCAACGTTGTGCGTTTGTTCGTTTGCTCTGCATTTATCGTCAGGCGTACCTACATATACCTAAGTGAATACTTTATCCACAACTAGGGCTGCCATCCATCCGGGTTTCCCCGGATTTGTCCTCGTTTGGAGGCCGTCCGGGGGCCGTCCGGGCGGGATTTCAAGAAGTGTCCGGGAAAAACCCGGACACTTTTCATGTAAGGAACCCTATCCACAACGTAAGTAGTGTGAAAATAAGTAGGTAGGTAAGTAGTTACTATGATAAAAAGTAGCGTCTAAACTTCCTCTATGTGTATCATTTAATGAAGAAATCCATGTATTATAATTCATTGATCGAAAACTAATTCTGTAAATTGAGCATTAAAAAAAAACGAATAAACAATCTCCTCAAACATATACCTATGTGAAATACTTACGTATGGATTATATCGTCTTGTCGCTTTAACTGTCTTCTGGGCTAGACTAACTATCTAGACTCATCGAGCTAAGAGACTTCATTTAAAAGCAATAATGTAAGAAAGTGACCTAAGTACACAAATCTCGATAATGACTCATAAGAATGATCTTCGCATAAACAAAAACACCTATAAGTATTTTTTTTAATAATTCCGTAGTTCAAATTCTGCACTTTGTTTGACTCAGTTTCCGAGATTAGTAAGTGCCTTCCATAGATTCATTTATTTCGTCAGTCGGTCGCAGCGCCAACTGAGTTATGATTTACTTCAGCTACTAGTCACTAGATGGCGCTAGATTCGATAAAACTGTATTTTTTGTCTGTGGTATTTTAACAACAACTATTATTAAACAAATTAAAACATATCTCCTCGTTTAAAATGTGAACTGAAAAATATAAACAAGAATGTTATTTTAAATAGACTGAGAGAAGAAAGACAAGTTTTCGCACATGTTTGACAACCGGTTGTTTAAAAAAACGAATACAAACATACGTTTTATGTAAAAGCAAACGTATAAAATTAAAATAACAGGTACAACTATTTTGTACACCTATGATGAATAATGATTATTCAGCACTTTTGCAAATACAAATGAAGCCTGTTCAATTGATTTTATACTGACTTCAGAATTAAATAGGTACTTACGTAAAGATGTAGGTTACTGTTTTGAACGTGTTTATATTATATACTTATGTAATCAAAAACAAAACGAGGACATACCTTGCCGATTAGACATGTTTATTTCGAAATGTTGATAGTTACGAATTATGTATTTGCTTACATAGAATCATTTTAAATCATAAAAGTTTAGGTTAACTATTATAATACGGGTAATTTATATAGTTCTTATGTTATTTAAAATGCACATATTTTTTTTTTACTTTTTTCTTTAGATATAGTAATGTTTTTTGATCATAAATAGATAACTTCGTAATAATAATTGTGATTACCTACATACAATTAACTAACCTCTCCGCAAAAGAGGAAGCTAATGTGAGTTTCAAGTCCTCACTTACATCTCACATTTTCTCTTTCTTTTCAAAAATAAAATCTTCTTTCCTTGAAAATACTAATTTAAAACTTCTTATAGTTATCTTATTGTGACTAGAATTTATCAAGATAACAAACACACACTAGATACTAATGTTGTAATAAATGTGTATAAAAATTGTTTAAATGATAATATTTTATCTTATTATGAACCGCAAATTACAGTAATAACCAAATACAAATCTATAAAGACTGATATGTTTTTGTAATAAATGGTTTGGGATAAAATTATCCCACATGTATCCCGTTGTATGTAAGCAAAATTAAATTAAACGCATTAGTACGTTATCTTTATTCCAAGGTTAAACTAGTGGCTGTCGTCGTCCAATAAATTTACATAAGACTAGGTGATTCGGTATACTGTTTTGCTTATTTTTTATTATGCCTGCTTCTTATTTGCGTCGGATTGTGCTATAAGAATTAGGAATTATTAACGTGGCACACAATGTCACTATATATCCCAATGTTGAACATTTTTAAGCGTGTTTATTTTTACTTTACTATTTACAAATACGTATTTCCTCGTATTTATTACAGTTATAAACATAATCAAGGAAAACCTGTAATATTATCCTGCTGTTTTTCATAATAAACAAAATATGTTTCATGATTTTAAAGCAAGTAAGCCAATATTTTTATAATGACATCAAGCAATGTTATAAAAACGTGGTTACAGAAAGCAACGGTCGCACTATTTAGGAGTCAATGACTTTGTGAGGCAGACGTTTAATGTTACTTTGGTAATTACTTCCATGGGTCACAAATAAACTTGCGTCCTTATTCAGAAGATGAAAATAAACAGTACTAACTGAATACCTCCAAATTTTGTTAGGTTAAAATTTGCTATTAATAATGAAGACTGTTTTTAAACAGTCATACCTATAATAAAATCGTTGTAGGCAGTACGTAAGTACGTGATTGTAGTCTGGAAAAAGCCGAGGCCATTGCCCGTTTTTAGTTTTGTTTCACCCAAACACACGAGACACGTAGATAGTGCCGAGATACAAATAAACATTGCCTACTACACATGGGTTGGCTGATTAAATTTTAACGTTATTATTAGTAACTGATAAATAATATATTTAATATCAATTCGCCAACGCATGTTCAAGCGACGTAGGAACATTTTTGATGTAGTACCTACTACCTATTCCACTGTTTTTATAAGAATTATCTAATTGAGCGATCAGTCTTCTTATCTAGGTGCCATCAAAACAAAACAAATACCTATCTTCTTCATATATTCTGTTTAATAAACAGGAAATCCTTTTAATTTTAATAATATTGACTGATTAGTCAGTAACATACTAGTTACTGATTACTCATTTGTAAGGTTAACTGTAAGTAACTTTTATCACAGCGTTTCATTACTCATACTTGCGAACATATTTATCATACAAATTATAAACAGACTGATGTTTAAAAAAGTACCGTCGACTACCTGTGGGCTCGTTTATTAAAATCTTTCATGATTCAGCAAGTCGGACGACTAGCTAAACCACTAACACAGAGATAACACCGTTCACTGTACAGGCATATCGAGTCTGTCTTGTGTTTATTTACGTCCATCGTATTGTTTGTATACAGCCCGGCACGACTGCGCATCAGACTACGTCATCCCTCCTCCTCTCCTTCACCCCCGCGGTGGCCTGTCTTTCCTACGCTGGGGTCGAACTGGCTCACTCGCTCATTCATTCGGCATTCGCAAACGTTGTAACTCGCCGCCCACCGTACCGGTGAGATCTCTAGTCCCTTACTTAATCAGTCTTCAATTTCTAACCGTACTATCCTTCACTATGTTGAAAGAGAAGTCTAGATATGACAACCGCCATTCTTCTGAAGAGCAAAGTCGTCCATTAACCTCGAGTAGACTACCTGCTATTGAAGAGCTCACCCTTGGCCTGAAACAAAAGCTTCACCTGCAGGCTCGAGCCCGTGCTGCACCGTACTACATCAGAAAACAAGAACCAGTCGATCTTGTGGAAAGGTTGCTGGAGCAGCGTGCCCTTGTCGCCGAGGCTGTTCGGAGATTACAAGAAAAGAAACAACCGTGTCATGAAATTTCTGTAGATTCATAATTTATAAACAAAACATTTTAGCTGTGAAAGTGTCGAACGTGTTGTGAAATCGTTTGTGTGTAAGAAACGTGTCGGGTTACAATGGTGCTATATGCGGAGAGCGTGTAAGAAAGAGATAGCCACCAATGACGTGTCCCGCACGACACGAGTCACGAGAACGAACCAAAATGGCCGCGCGTACTCTACAATCATAATATTTATTCTTCGTTTTATAGTGACCTTAACTGATCATGATCAAAGTACTGAATGACGTAACTAGCCTTTAGTATTGTAATGCGTTCTAAAGTACTTATTTCTATAATAATTAAAACTTTGTGACTGAATGTCGCGTTAAGACATTTCCATCTAATTAAATTAGCTAATGTGAAGTATAATTCAAGAGCTTTAACTATTGTTTATATAATTATTTAAATTTTCGATAGCAAATGTCCGTTGTCTTTATACCTAATTCATGTTTCTACACTTAAGAGAACTGCTTTATTAGTTTTAATATCTATTTGTTATGAGAATTTCTTATAACGTCATGTCTCATCAACATTACATCAGATATTTCGCTGAAAAGAATTGTCCAGAAGCGAAATATTTGGTACACTGATTCATTTAGGTCATTCTAGTGTTATAAAAACTTTCAAAAGTGATTGTAGAGATAACAGTACATGTTTACATTGTAATAAGTACAGTTACTTCCTCGCATGTGGAAAAAAACATTTTTGTCGCACTGCGATTTCAGAAAGTACTGACTTCTAACTGAGATGGTCAAAGTGCAACCTAGACAATTTAGTTATGTAAAAATTCCTATCTAGCTAATATTTTACTTCGACAGTGTAATAACAATTGTACCAAATATGGTATAAAAATCATCATAATATTACATGTGTGCATGTTTTAGTGCATTTTGTGATTTTTAGGTAGTTTAATTTATGGTCGATCTTGTGATTTAGATAAGTATTATGTAATACAAGGAATAAATTTCAAAAAAATGATTTTTTTGAATTAATTTCTTAATTTAGCTGTACAAAATATTTAAAATAGCTATCTACGGAAACTTTCAGTGTTAGATCTATTTTTCGTCTATTAAATATTTGATGATTATATTAGATATTTCGCTTTATTTCAACCTTTCCTTAATTTGCCAGAAACGGATCCCTTGCAAACCACAAGCTTATTGATCTCCCACCACGTGGTAAATTTGGTTCCTGCCAGTCTTCCTCATTTAATTAAGGTCACCTCAATTTCATGTAGGAAAGTAGGTGCATTCACATTATAGGTATTACCTTGTTTTGGCAAAATACTAAAGCTCATTAATAAATGCTAATATTGACAAATACAATATTGTTGAAAATATAGGACAACAATAGTACTCATCTTTGATGTTTACAATAACATCTGTATTTATTATTCATTCAACGTTATCTGCTATCATTATAATTCGCAATATTTGTTTGTTAATCTACTGGATTGGCTATGGTATTGTTCTAAAAGCTGATACTGCCATCTAGTGGCGAGTAGCATACAGTGAATGTAAGTCCAAAAACCTTGACTTGGCATAAATAAAAACTGATCTGTCTATGGTCCAAATGATGACAACTGACAAAACTTCAAAATTGTCAGCTGTCAGTCTAATCAATGATCAGCTGTATAGGTACATCATACACAGAGTCAATATAAACTAAACAGTTCCGTACAAAATAATAGATTCATAATACCAATAAAAAAAATCCGAAAATAGGTAAATATATCATTTTCTTATTAATACATCTTATTCTATTATATTTTATATTTCACATTTCAAACCTTTAAGGAATGTGTTAATTTACACCTACACTTGTATAATATAATTGGGTTCTAGACGACCACAAGGCACCCTAAAAAGTTACATATTTTAAACCTACGCAAAATGTAAATATGATATGCAATTTTGAGAAATAGTGAATTTAGGATATCAACATAAATGTTAAGAAGTCGTTGTTTAATTTTATTGAGAAAACAATGTTTACTCGCCAAATCACATAACAACAGATGTAGTTTTGTTGTAGTGCGTCGCAATCTATATCAATTACAAAGTTTTTTGCGCTTATCATCAGTTTTATACCGGTTGGCAAGTGCGCCTAGCGTCAGTTTCACTTCGTCAGCGAAGATGGCTGCAGCTACGTGGTCTATGGGTCCGGGAACGCTCGAGGTGCCATTATCTCTGTTTGCCAAGAACAGAAATCGACTGGCCGATAAACTGAAGAGTGGCCAGGTAGTTGTGCTGGAAGGTGGAGAAGATATCAGCCACTATGACACCGACATCGAATATGTGTTTAGACAGGTAAGTTATTATTTACCTTTAATATTTTGTTGGCGACCTTGGATAGATACATGGCTATAGTACCTATATTAGTTGATATGTTTATGTCAGTTTATTGCCTGTTTTGCTTAGACATCAGCACATAATAACTTCCCTGTCCCATGAGTCATATGTGTCACCCACTGATTGTTTAACTATTGTGTCTGCATCCTGGACAGTGAAGAGGTTAACATGGTTTAATAATAAGTTCAAAAAGCAGTGCTGTGAATCTTTATAACATATGAAAATCTGAAGACATTAAGAAAGTAAAATAATCTTATTATTTTCATTTTGGAGAGTAATGATGGACTTTCAAGCAGTTTATTTTGTTTCACAGTTGAGAGTGTTATAATACTTCTTTCTCCATTTATTCAGGAAGCTTACTTCACTTGGATATGTGGAGTCCGAGAGCCAGGCTGCTACTTCGCCTTGGACGTGGGTACCAGGAAATCATACCTCTTTGTGCCCCGCCTCCCAGAAGACTATGAAATCTGGATGGGCAGGCTACTAAGTTGTGAAGACTTCAAAAAACTGTATGCAGTTGATGAAGTACATTATGTAGATGAGGTAAAAATATTGATAAATCGAATTGATAAGTATATGAATTATGATAGTTATTTATGCTATCAGAAGAGATTAGCTTGTTGCTAATGTATTACTTATAATACTTATATCTTTTTGTTTCATTTCAGCTTCAAACTGTTCTCAAGAGCTTGAAGCCAGAGAAATTATTGACCCTGGTAAGTTCTTTTATTACCACACATGTGCAAAGGTATTTGTACTTGTTAGAAGTATAAATCTCAAAAAAATATTTTTTTCCTGTTACAGTGTGGTCCCAACACGGACAGTGGGTTGACAGCGAAGGAGGCATCTTTTGAAGGCATTGATGAGTAAGTAACAATGTTACCAAGCTTTTTAAAAGGGAATATATAAATAGTGAACCCCATTGACTTTATAGCAAACTGTTCCCTGTGGCTCCACCCGTGTCTCACAAGGAAACTACTGCCAGCGTACAGATTATAAAGTAGTCACACTCGAGTTAGACTATGTCTTTCTATATCTCAATCTTTTCTCTCAATATCTAGACTATTTCATTTAACTCGATTCAGTAGATTTGGAGTGAAAGCACGACATACAGATGGGCAGAGTTAGTCTCGCATTCATTAGCAAAGATTGAAGTGCATGGATTTAACAGAACTCTGAACTGTTACAATTAATAAATTACATTATGTTATAAAACAACAATATTGAAGACACATCTGGAACTAGCATTCATATTCATAATTTCAATAATATTTGTTCAACTTGTGTAACTTCTGCAAAAAGTTTATTCTCATTTGTAATCCTCCTTTATTGTTTTTCAGGTTCCAAGTGGACAACGAAACACTATTTCCTATCATTGCCGAACTGTAAGTACATCTTTTCATTAATCTTATAATAAGATAAGATTACAATTAGAAATGTTTACAAAAAGGAGCAAAAAATAGCTGGTTTTTGCTTTATAAAAACAGATAAATACAAGACATATTAAGAAAATAAAATATTTTATTATCTATATGTAAATGTAGCTATCGGTTTTATCAAATGATTGTTTTTTCAATGATAGATATTTTTAATAGGATTTCATATCAGTTAAACTCTAGTAAATAGGTTCTGCTGTGTTAATCACGTTATTGACCTTGATTGCACGCTCTTAAGAAAATACAATAGGCTATTGAATCAAGACTTTTGTACAGAGTTAGTAAATAGGTAATACCTGTTCTGTTTCACTAACCCGGCTCACCAACTCGGGTCGGTAAGAAAAGGTTTTGCTATGCTCTGATCACGATTCCGCGGTCCGTTTTTGCGTAGCATGAGTGGTTCCGGAGATGTACAGATCAATTACCTGATATCTAATTACCTAATATCCGGTGAGATTGCACCCTTATTAGCATTTCATTGTTCCACCCTGTCTTCTTATCTATTGTTACCACTGCATTAGCGTTCTTATCTATAACTCATTGAAAACCCTCATTATCCGTACCATCGTATAGGATCTATTATTCATAAGCTACCACACTACGAATTTTGAATCATCAATAAAACACTTCTTTAATTTTGTATCAATTGTTATTAGGGTTCCGTACCCAAAAGGTAAAACGGGACCAATATTCTGAAGTGATTGTCTATGAGTCAGTGCAGTGCATCACGAAACAATGCAAGATTTTTTTTTTCTTTTCTTTTTTTAACGACGTCTAAAATCATCAAATGACCCCACCCGCTGTGGGTTAGCAGCGGTGAGGGAGTGTCAGACTCTTACTGACTAAAAACCGTCGTGTTCCGTCGTAGGACTTTTTATGTGCTAGGGCCGCGGTATCTCTTTCGAACAACCCGCTGCCCCATGCGAGATAAGTTTTGTTGTTATCTTAGTTGTTCAAGCAACGCATCTCATAAAAATTTAAATGTACGATATGAAGAAACTACGTAAGATTCCAACTACTGATCATTGGAAACTTGCTACCATGAGGATTAAATATTATGTAAAGAATAATATGGATAGCATCCACTACAGCACAAACGCCCTCGAATACAATTACAGAGACAATAGCTGAAAGTGAAAAAGTTAAAAAATATTTTTTAGCAATGACAGTCATTAACTGAAAAGTCGTGGTGGCCTAGTGGGTAAAGGACCAACCTCTCAAGTATGACGGCGCGGGTTCGATCCCAGGTCAGGCAAGTACCAATGCAACTTTTCTAGTTTGTATGTACTTTCTAAGTATATCTTAGACATCATTGGCTGTGTTTCGGATGGCACGTTAAACTGTAGGTCCCGGCTGTCATTGAATATCCTTGGCAGTCGTTGACGGGTAGTCAGAAGCCAGTAAGTCTGACACCTGTCTAACCAGGGGTATCGGGTTGCCCGGGTAACTTTGTTGAGGAGGTCAGATAGGCAGTCGCTTCTTGTAAAGCACTGGTGCTCAGCTGAATCCGGTTAGACTGGAAGCCGACCCCAACATGATTGGGAAAAACAAAGGCTCGGAGGATGATGATTCATTAACTGATCATTAGTGAATGTGATTCTGTTTACTTAAAGTACTTCTCTGTACTTATTAGATACGAGGAGCTGTCTTCTTGTGATGCTGCGGGAAATACAAGAGAAGAAAGTGCTGCGTGTAGCATAGATGAACAGGAAACGTCAACGCAGTACCCAAGACCTAAATATCCATATTTCATTTCAAAATCTAGACGGTTGGACAGTTTCAAAGACTGGCCTGTCGTTAAGCGTCAGAAGCCTGAAGATCTTGCAGACGCCGGTTTCTTTTATACTGGTAATGAAGACAGGACCAAGTGTTTCCATTGTGGTCAAGGTTTAAAAGATTGGAATGATGATGATGATCCATGGCAGCAGCATATTCAATGGTATAGCGAGTGTGCCTATGTAAAGTATAAACTCGAACAACAAAATTAAAAATAATATATTACATACAATTTGTTTTATTTATTTTTATATTTCCTATGTTTACATACACACTACATACACTAAGTATGACTTTATTTTTTATTTAGCCTGTGTTGTGCCACTGCTGGGCAAAGGCCTCCCCCATAGCCTTCCATCTTTCCCTATCGGTCGCCATTTGTGGTCAGTCCTTGTGGAAGTGGTCTAGGTCCTCTCTCCAGCGTTTTCTTGGTCTTCCTCTAGGTCGCCTATCATCATCAGGTCTCAGGGATCCATTTTGTGGTGATGTTGGCCCACTTATCCGGGTGCATTCTGTAGATGTGATTAAGTATAACACATAAATCTAATACACAACATTAACTATATTCATTATAACATTAACTACTATAGTCTACAGTAACACTTCTGTTTTTGTCTATTTCAATAATATAATATTATCAAATTCGGCATAAACAATACAGTTAATTGTTTGTTTTAGTGAGGCTTCAAATCGTATTATTAATCTTAGACTACCATGCTTTATGAGATTCCAACGAGCTGATGAGTTAGCTGATAAATCAGGAATTAAGTCAAATCCTAATAAGCAGTAGCCTTTAGCATGCTGTTCGTGAGAGATTGCATTTCCTTCATTAAGAAAGTGAATACCAGTGCCTAGCTAGAGTGATAGGCTGATGTAAATACACTATTATCAAAAGATGTCAAAACTTTTGAATGTAATTGTTCCAAAAAGGAACGCCCTATATAAAAACTAAATAAGTTCCCACTTTCCCCAGAAGAAAATAAAATATTTGTTCTAGTTTTACAAATTAGGAAGTCCCTCTAAAGGTTATTGAAAGATTGCCAAGATATCTTGTTAGAACAGAGGCTACGCGCCACCGGTCGTGATATTGCAAAAACTCTGGTCATTTCCATACAAGAAATAAATAAATAAAAAGTTTAGTTCAATGACCTAAGACTGTACATCAAAGCATGTCTGACTGTCATTTATTTTTATGCCCGAGAATAGATTCTGGCTAGATATATTTTTAACATAATTGGTATATATACTAAGTTTTATATTTTTCTTTTAAATCTGCCCATACAACATGGTTGCCTACAGTCCCTTACAAGATTATTACCTACTAGCTTCTGCCAGCGGCTTCGTCCGCGTGGTGTGTCGATAAAGAGTAGCCTATGTGTTAATCCAGGGTATCACCTTTCTAAATACCAAGTTTCAACCAAATCGGTCCAGCCGTTTTTGCGTGATTGAGTAACAACCATACATCCATACGTTCTCACAAACTTTCACATTTATAAAATAAGTAGGAAGTAGGACAACCCCAGCGGGGCCCAGCAGGGCCAAGGCCTGCCGGGGCTGCGGGTTGTTCGAAAGAGATACCGCGGCCCTGGCACATAAAAGGCCTATGACGGAACACGACGATTTTAGTCAGTAAGAGTCTGACACTCCCTCACCGCTGCTAACCCACAGCAAAAAAAGTAGGAAGTAGGACTTGTAGATAATATAAGTAGGATGTACCTACTTTATTACAAATCACACATATGAGGGCATTAATACTCTAAATTTTAGAGTTTATGTGCATCCTGATTTGTGTGGTATTTAGAGTCTAAATACCACACAAATCTACCTACTAAGTCTACATGTATTCCTAATATTTCCTATCAAGTGTGTTTGGATATTTTGAGGTTTATATTTAGATACGTAAAGATGAACTAAGTAAGTAGGTACCTACATCAATAACGCGTTTGTTTATTTTTGCAGGCGAGTTGTCAAGACCCCTGAGGAGATTGAAGTACTGCGATATGTCTGCAAGATATCTTCTGATGCACATAAGCAGGTACTTTATTTTTTTTTTATTAGTTTTGACCTATGTCTGTGTATGTTCTCATTTGTGTAAGGAAATAAGCCTCATTCATTTTAGAATAACCCCATGAACTTTTTGAAATGACAATTCCACCTTTCCCTAACAAGAAGAGTTAGTTCTACAACATTCCCAAAATTATTACGGTGAGTTGTACCAATTTAACTACGATAATAACCGAACCATTTTCAGCTGACCAATGTGCTAAGACTTATTTAAATTCTAATCAACTGTTCCCACCAGGTGATGCTCTATGCCAAGCCGGGCCGCAAGGAGTATCAATGCGAGTCAGTGTTCCTAGACCACTGCTACCGAGTGGGCGGTTGTCGTCATGTGTCCTACACCTGTATCTGTGGTTCGGGTGACACAGGTGCAACCTTGCACTATGGTCACGCTGGTGCACCTAATACCAAGATGATTGAAGATGGAGATATGTGGTAAGTGAGGACAATATTGAATATGATGCCTACTCTGTGGAAATTAAAAGTTATTCAGAGTACAAACTTTAGTACTAGATAAATAAGAAAGAGGAAAAGGAGGAAATTCTTGTTTTTGTGGTAGATGTGTACCTATAAGTCTGGTATCTGTATTGTGTAATACTGTAATTATAGTGTGTATGTTTAATAATAAATTAATTAATTCTAGTTTGTTCGACATGGGCGGCAACTATGCCGGTTATGCTGCAGACATAACCTGCTCTTTTCCCGCCAACGGCAAATTCACTGAAGACCAGAAACTCATCTACGAAGCAGTACTGGCTGGAAGGGATGCTGTCATCAGGTCAAATACATACATTTTTCTTTCTTTTTAACTAATGAGGTTTGAAACTTATGACCTTTTTACTGACTCAACTCTGTTTTTTCTAGGGAAGCTAAACCGGGGGTATTGTGGACAGATATGCACCTCGCTGCTAATAGAGCGATGCTTGAACATTTGAAGAAAGGTGGTCTGCTTATAGGTGACGTCAATGAAATGATTGAGGTAAGTTTATTGTGACCATCAGTTAGTCATCTGAGTGCCTAGTGCGAGTTTTGCAAGTTTACTTTCTCGATGCGAACATTATGATATCAATAATCACGTTAGCACGAATCTTAGAATTGTTTATTTAATAAAGACTGTAATCGGTTGACTCTCAGTCACGCTCACTTTTGCGAGTATATCATTATTATCCGTAAAAATGAATAAAAATGTAATATTTAAATCATGTGATGTAGCATACGACAATTTCATTAGTTATAATTACGTATCGAGCGAGTTTGCTTACAGAACTCGGAAGCAGCACTCAGGAGTCCCTCAGTTTTACCAGACTACCCTGCTTCTACTGGACAACAGACAAATAATCTCACTTTTACCTAATCTGTTTTTAACCAAAGGCTGGCATCCACGGCATCCTGCAGCCGCACGGTCTGGGGCACCTGTTGGGGCTGGACGTGCACGACGTGGGCGGCTACCTGCCGCACTGCCCGCCGCGCCCCAGCGGCCCGCTCGCCAGGCTCCGCATGGCCAGACCGCTGCTCGCTAATATGACGCTCACTATCGAACCTGGATGCTACTTCATACCGAGGGTCAGTGTTTTAGATATGTACTTCTCCATATCGTCTATTCGGCGTAAGGAAAGATGAGTGGAGATGCTGTACTTCCCCTATGTACTCTCCCAAATGTATACTTCCTCTATATACTATCCTTATGTTCTGTACGGCGGCTGTTCTCATATAACGACATTCACACATCAACTTAATCTCCTTTGAACGAGTGTATTAATCACTAATTTCCAGACTACGGGTTGCTTTGTGAAAGTTTCCCAAACGCATAAGCCGATTTCGGCGCGACCGAGAATCGAACCCGTACCCGAACACGAGTCCTCTTCTATAGCAATTGCTCTTGCAACCTGAATATTATAACCTCAACCGTTTTATTTTCTAGCTCTTGAACGCGGCTAAGAACAATCCAGCGCAGGAGAAATTCATCAACTGGGAGAAATTGGAGAAGTTCCGCGGCTTTGGTGGTGTCCGTATCGAAGATGACGTGCTTATAACAGAAACGGGAGTTGAAAACCTCACCTTTGTGCCCAGGACGTGAGTACCATGCTATTTATTTATTTTAAACTATGTATGTATGTATCTATAACTATGTATATGTCACCGTAAGATTACAAACATCGTTAGATTACAATCTATCTCGAGAGATTGTAAACTGTCGAATTATTGTGAACCGTAACATCTGATTGCAATTTAACGCATTATTTTTCGCTATATTGTAATCTATCGATGAGAAATTGTCAAATTGTCAACTGTCCGAAAGCTCTCCCTGATTGGTCAGTCTTTATGTAAGATCGACCAATCACGACCAGCCGTTCTGTTGCCATGGAGTTCCCGTAGAGTTAGGAATGAATTTGTGTTTGAAGACAAACTACCTAATTGTTTTTTTTTTATAAAAGTTTCTTATAATTTTCCAGTTTCATTTAAATAAAACTACTTTTACGGATTTTATCGCGGTCGGTTTTAAACGTCGGGATTAAATAATATAATATAACCGCGATAAAATACGTAAAAGTAGTTTTATTTAAATGTCTAATATTCGCGTAAGTGTCAGAAATCAATGTTTCCAATTTCAATTTGTGTTTGAAGAATAAATATTTCGTTACAATTTGTTCTCTCCATATGTCAGGAATATTAATTACATACTCGTACTAAATAATAAATCCTTGAAGAATTTTAGAAGAGCATTTATTTTATTTAACTGACACCTCTATTTCATTCCTAACTCTACGGGAACTCAATGGGAACAGAACGGATTATTGGTCGATCTTACAAAAAGACTGACCAATCAGGGAGAGCTTTCGGACAGTTGACAATTTGACAATTTCTCATCGATAGATTATAATATAGCGAAAAGTAATGCGTTAAATTGCAATCAGATGTTACAGTTCACAATAATTCGACAGTTTACAATCTCTCGAGATAGATTGTAATCTAACGATGTTTGTAATCTTACGGTGACATATATAACCGTTGGGGTAAACGAGTTCTAGAGTGGAGACCACGCCAGACGCCTCGGCAAACGTAGTGTAGGACGTCCTCAGGCACGGTGGAGTGACGACTTGCGCAAGACGGCTGGCAGGAGCTGGATGCGAGAAGCCGAAAATCGATCTCAGTGGCGTGCACTTTGAGAGGCCTTTGTCCAGCAGTGGACTGCAATAGGCTGACGATGATATATGTATCTAAAATTGAGATGCAGCTTTTTAAACACTTGTTTCTATTTACAGTGTGGCTGAAATTGAAGAGCATATGGCAAAGGGGGCAAATTTTGATAAATGCTGAACTGATTACCGACATAAACAGAGTTTATTCCCATAATGTAGAATATGTAAACTAATATATCTATTTTGTATATAAGAAAACAAAGATTTTTAAATGATTAAATGGTTTTATTGATCACAAAACTGAGTATAAGCTTTATAAGCTGATTTATTTATCACATAGTACCTAATATCTATTTAATATCAATCAACAAAAGATTAAAAATAACTTTCTGATCACATGTACCTTAAATAATTTTTCAATAGTTTAGGTATTGGAATGCTATCTAATACAGAAAGAAATTTTTGTGTGGATCTGATCCCACCCTTTATATTTCTAAGCATGCCACGGATTTTGTATCTACACAGGTGTTTTAAAGATAACACATGATATTGTAGATTCTCTGCAGTGACAATTTGCAAGTCACAATCGAGCATTGTCAATAGCTCACGCTGTACCTGAAAAAAAGATATAGTTTATTTATTTTTTACATAATGTGTCTTTTGGGCCAGAACTTCTGCCCCATAACTGATACACTTTCGCTCGAATAATTTCAGTGCAATATAAAGCCCTATCTTTTTTTGAAATTAATATTGCTACGTCCATATACATTTGCATTAATACTGAACTTATAAAACCTAACAAACTCACTTGTGGTGGAATTATGCCCAAAACACCCCTCTCATAGGCCATCTGTAGAACATCAGCAGGCTCACAGAAAATGCTGTATGGTATCAAAATCGGTAAAGATGAGGGATACACATTTATTGAAGCATAAAATGCATCAGGAACACATTTAGTGGTCCACGCAATTGAACTGCTGTAGTCTACGTTGCAGCCATGTTCCAAAAGAATTTCAAATACCTAGAATATACAACAAAATTCACCTAAGTTATGCAATTGAAGGCACTCATCTTATTACCTGCTTATATGATGTATGAACTTACTTCTTGAAAGCATGATGTATTTACATGATGAGCGTACACTAGTGGTGGACATACACTAACATCAGTGGGATTCACCTCAACTCCCCTCATCAGAAACAAATAAAAGAACTCTCGAAACTTTTCTGGTGACTTTTTGTAAATGTAACCACATATTTTTAAATATGAATTCAATGGTGCATTGGTTAAATATGATTGCTCATCATGCAGAGTTAGATCTTTATTGAAGGGCTCAGCAAAATTGAAAAATTCAGGTCCCAGATCACTTGTTAGTAACATTTCTAAGATCTCAAACTTAAAATAGTGAGGCTTACAAGCATTAAGTATTATATAAGGATTTAGTTGTTGTGTATTTGTAATAGAAAATAGTTTTGTAAATAGCTCTATACTACAATCAACACTTAATGCTATATCTATAGCTTGTTCACCATAGTTATTCTTAATGTGAGGGTCAGCGCCATGTTCTATTAAGAAATTAACAATATCTTCATTTAATCCCTGAAGTGCCAATGTCAATGGAGAATCGCCTGTAGCTGTTACTTCATTGATATCAGTGACAAATGGATACAATGATACTACATTAGGGTAATATCCTCTACAACAAGCCAGATGGAATGGTGTGAAGCATCCGGGTTCATTTTTAATCTCTGGATCTGCTCCAGCATACAGTAGAGTAACCAACGATTCATTCTGTATGGCTAGCACTGAATCATGTAATGGTGTATCTCCATCAAAGTCTTGCACATCTATAATTGCACCATACTCTAGTAACAATTGTATTAACTGCACACTACCTTGACTAGTGGCAATATGCAGAGGCGTCACACCCTCTGTGCTGCCATAGTTTGCGATATCGTCTGCAGAGTTGAGTAAAGCTGTGACAGTCTTCAGTGAACACTTATTTTTACAAGCTAAGTATAATGTGGTGTGCCCTTCATGAGTTTCGGCTAGTGGTCTGCATCGAGGATCTTTCAAGATAAGTAACACGCTTTCATAGCTATCGTTATATGCAGCTTCGTGCAGGCAAGTCCACCCTCTATTATCAATACAGTTAGGGTTTATCTTTTGAAGTAAACGCTCCACATTAGCGACATCATTGTTTCTAGCAGCAAGATTTAGTGCATTTGATGTAGCCGGATTTCGAGAACTAAAATCCATGACGAAGGCTTTTAATACGTTCTTAAATTCGGAGTTTTAACGAATTAAAAACTTGAAATGACAATGTATATTTTGTGGATAAAAAGAAGGTACAAGAGACATAATATGGTTGTGTAGGTAGTTCAATAGATACATATCCTTGTTAAGAAAAATGTGCGCGATTTTCTGCAATCATTTACAAAACTATTTGTGAACAAAACACGAACCAACCGAAGTTAATCCCGCTTCTTGCTTTATCAATAAACATTAAATTAGATGACAACGTCATAATGACACATAATGTGACATTGACTCGACTTACTAGATTTTTGAAAAATCAAATGAGCAAGGCAACACTGAACAGATTTTTCATAAATAAAAGAAATCTTAAGCTATAAAATATAATTTGTATAATTTTTAAGTCGGGAAACGCGAGCGGCGCGACCGCACTGGGAATGCGCTGGGACCAAACGCCGTATGGGATTCGATGAAGTGGGTGACGGGGTGTAGGGTCTATTATTTAGTACGCATTTTTTCGTAGGCATGTGTTTATTTTGACTTGACGACATTTGTGGCGCCAATTAAGCCACGTATTCATTGGGAAACAATGTTTCAGATACACAGTTTCTGAAACATCACGTAGATGTTTACAGCAACAATGTTTCGGAAATTCTGCCGTCCCCATCGTCCACAGAAACAAAATTATATGTTTCTGAAACAAAATTCCTTGTTTCAGAAACACGTATATATTGTTTCTGAAACAGTGTTTATAAACAATTGTTTCTTAGTGAATACATGGCTTTACGCTTCACCTAAAAGCAGTGCTAGAATGGGCTCTGGGCCGTAGGCACGCACCCATCATGAGAGCCAAATGAAAATTTATGTGACAATAAAATGCAAGAGGTATCTTATCTCAGTTTTTTATTTAAGCCGAAAGTAATTCAACTTCTGATTCATACAAAATAATACATTATGAAATCACACAATAATTTAATAAATATTTTTTCTAGGTTTACCTAGTCGAAATTTTTGTCGGTCCTCCTATTCTATCTGCTGCCATATATTTAGATAGAGTTTCTAAACCGTCATTAGGTAGCTGTGTCATTCAATAATCAAACAACGCAAAATAATTAGTTTATCTAGTTACCAAAATGCAAGTCAGTCGAAAGTTCCATTTTTATCTCTGAGAATGGAATGCGCCTGCGATTCCCAAATAACTTTTATTAAGAATTTGCCTGCTGTTATCTACAGACCAAAAAGGATCGTGTCAAAAACTATGTAGTAAAAAGGAATTTCTTTCTTTTGCAGAAATCGTAAAATTAAACATTGTTTTAAGTAGGTATAAAATAAATTAGTACGTTTTTAAATTGGCCTCAGCCAAAACAGCACATGTTCTAGTAAAATAGGAGAACAGTCATATATGTTTAAGTCTACGTAAGTAGGTATTTGAGCTATAATAAGCTTAATACTTATTAACCGCAAATAGTTAGTCTAAATTATCAATAATTATTCAATTTAGCATTATTAGGATTGATGCCGTTGGGAAATTTTAGAGGTGACATCGGCTTGACTCGTGGTAAAGAGTTCGCGCGGGGTGATCGAGGAGAAAGGGGTGACCGTGAACACCGCGCCGCCGGGTAAGGCCGCGGTCTCAGCTCCTCCGCACTCCGGAATGTATTGCGGGCAACTCGTCGTCGATATAGTGATGTCACCGTCGTTTCCTGAAGCAAACACCTGAAAGCACGAAAAATATGCGTTGTAGATTTTTCTGAAGCACATTTTACTATCCCGTTATTCGTTCGATATAAAAAATTGGGAACTCACTTTTCTAATTCAGTAAGTTGTTGCTTGGGGGTGGAAGCAGCGACGGGTCTGGCTCGTCCTAATTTGGCCCGTGTTGTCTGTAGCATTTGCTGCGTCACCAAAGGCTGACTATCTTTATGAACTGGTTTTGAGCGTACTGGATTGTCCTGCAACGACAATAATAATGCGTTCATAATGGATCCCAAATCTCATTAACCATGATTTGATGATCTTTCGTCAAATAACCATCACATGTGGTTCCTTAGCCTCGTTTGACTGATTTTTTGACAGAGGAAATTAAGTAAGTCATAGACACTGAGGGTATCTGTATTCAGGAACAATACGGACAGAACCAGTGTATTAGAATGTAAAAAAATGTTTACCCTTGTCTTCCTCAATTTAACATTAGCGATATCTTGTGGGGTTATTGTGAGGCGGGGTCCAGCTATTCTCGGCGGTGCTGATCCACATCTTGGCAACGTGTGAGATCGCACGGGGAGCTTCGTTGCTGGAAGAGGCGGTGGTGGCGGCGGCGGTGGCGGAGGCGGGGGCGGGGGCGGCGGTGGAGGCGGCGGAGGTATCTGTGGTTTTGATGGACTCTCGTGTTTCCTGTAAAAAACATTTCCAACCTTATAAAAAAAAATAGGCTGGATTTAGGGCGGAGTAAATGGGGCACAGGACTCTCCGCATCCCCTTACCTATGCCATTCATTGCAGTCCTATTTAATATTATTTTTTAATCTTTCGTATTAATATCACCAATGGAGTAGTTTTACCTGAGCTTACCCTCGAGTTGTTCAATTTTGTTCATCATATTTTTCATTCCTTCTTTTAAACTCTCGTTCTCCTGCGCGAGCCGTTCTTGTTTCTTGTCTACTTCTTCTAGGAACCTCCTCAGCTCTTTCAATTCTTCAGAAGTTTCATTGTTTTCTTGGTGAACTAAGGGCTCGCGTAGTATGTCGGAGTACAGGCCGGTGATTGATTGGTAGCCCTGTAAAAAAAGGAAAAACTGTGAGTCAATGAAAGTGTACGAAGATTTTTTAATTTTATACTAGGTACAGTGTGCGAGAAAGGTCGCTTAACATTGTGATAGGATATGTAAAATAGGAGAACAATAGACAACTTGACGTAATTTTTATATAAATATAGAACAAACAACGAAGTTATGTCAGAATCGGATCATGCTGCCCTAATCCGCACTGTTACAAAAGCCTAAAAAAAATATCTGACCACGAGATAGATAGATCATTTCAAAGAACATCAGTTAATCTAATTAAACGTTATAACTGTTAATGTTACCCAGCTGTTCCCACGGATGTTAATTAAGAAGCTTAACAATGAAATCAAGTTTAATGACCTAAAAACTTCTGACAAAACGCTGAAGACATCAAGTGCATAGATCATGTGTTAGGTACAAACTTATCTTTATCACAAACAGAAGTATGATTACATAAGTCGCATTTACGTAAATACAATTTATTAATAACTTGGTTTATCAATCTACACGCTGAAGTCTAAAGTTGCGGTTAAGGGGGCGCCTTTTTTTAAATGTGTAGGTATTGTGTTGAAACTACGATGCAGTTGCACATTATTTTTATAAATCATATAATATTATATACATTTTGAAATAAGTATCATACATGCATCAAAACACACCCAAGTACCTACTTGCACATGTTTAACTTTTGTAGGATATTGTAAATCAAAATAATAAACACAAAGTGATACTAACTACCTTTCTGCCGATCCATGCACACAAATCCACGATCCTCCAAGCTTTAGGTTTGCTATTCCTCCGGTAACTCCTGTCCTTCCGCGGCGTTCCACCTGACAACATGAACCACTCCATATCACTCAACTGTCCCGTATCCAGAGCACATTCTATCTCTAATTCAACCTTTATGCTGTTTTGTGTAAGGCCCATAACTAAAGTAGAAGTTCCAAAGAAACGAGTTTATACTCGAGTTGGTCCTTGTCTATAAACACACGGATAACTAATCCGACGTTGTTTTTAAAATGCGGTTTTATTATTCTCTTGTCCTGTGTTGACCGTTAAAGTGAAACTCGTAATGTTGGGACCGCGACGATGATGTCACTGCTATATTAGCAGCTGACTGAGCTTGATCTTAAGCTCATCAAATATGTCGATGTTTGTAATAATAAAAATATGTTATCAGTAATTGAGATAACAAGTTCAAGTTGTTAAACTAACCCCTAGTTATGTGCAACATCAATTTAGTTTCAGATGGCATAGTACTATACTAGATAACACCTACTACAATTAATTAAGCCGTATGAGTATTTAATTTGCATTTTGGCCAAAGTTCTGAAAATTGCAGTAACGTTTACTTATATACATAAATTAACAAGGATCGTGCATAAAATAAACTCGTGCTGAATATCAGAGCATCATCCAACAATTAACATAGGTCTTAGTGTACCTAGGTACATAGGTAGTTACCTAAATACTGCAAGGGCTAATCTTGCAGGATAGCCAGTTTAATGTTAATCTACTTGAAGAACGAATCTATTCAGTAGGTACAAAAACTAAACATTATTTTATCAATGGGAAGAGAGAGGGAATGCGAGGAATTCCTGGGTAGGTTAGGTACTTAATTCGTATTCAAATTAGAGGTCGATAAACGAGTTGCAATCGTACGGGTAACATTTCCTTACCTGGAGTAGTGTTCTCAGAATAATTATGTCTGCCGAAGCCAGTGCTTTTCCTTGACCTTTGAAGGGCATCTCTGAATAAATTCGACTCAGATTTCATACGTCTTTTTCTAACTTTAAATGAATGGTTGCTGTTGATCGATTTAAACGATACGTCAGAATTACTGGACAAACAAGAAGGTGGCCCAAGTGCTAACTGAGGGTCTGTCAAATCAGACGTGCTGGATGATAATGAATCAGGACACTTTTTCTTCC
This sequence comes from Helicoverpa armigera, assembly GCF_030705265.1. Lineage (NCBI taxonomy): Eukaryota > Metazoa > Arthropoda > Insecta > Lepidoptera > Noctuidae > Helicoverpa > Helicoverpa armigera. Next base: position 4,737,582 of record NC_087135.1, on the reverse strand, counting down.
ATGGTCGCAATTCTTTGTGCTCTCCGTCACTGGAGTCTCGTCTATAACGCTTACTTCCTAGAGACTGTTCGGAAGTATCGTTAGATGTTGATTCTTGTATGTTAAAGTCCTTACTGAAGGAAAGGCTCACGTCAACAAAGCTGCAGTTAACTGGCAGAGTCACAAATGGTTCCGTCTGAGTGGAACTGGTAGTTGAATTCCCCAGTGTAGAACTGGGATCGTCCGTGCCCATGATACTCACAAAAGGTGGCGTCTTATTGTAATCCTTATCTTTATTTTCATGGGTCGAAGCGAAACTACGCTCCCATGACGTATTTATCGTGTCCTTTTGTGAGCATTTTCTTATTACTTCTATCGAGGTATTACAAAATTCTTTGCCCTCAGACGTATCAATGACAGCAATGCTCATTGTTTTGGCTTCTTCAAATGGCATCTTGAATCACAAATTGGACACATATATTCAAACTTTTTTGTTACGCATGAGGTGATTCACTTGTTTAAGTTTGTATTGTAATTTCCAGTAAGTCAGAACAGCGAAAACGAATTCCGAATTTTGAATTCTACCCTCACTTTGTTATTAATAAGTCTGTGACAGTAGTAGTGTCTTTATCCTATTATTTATTTTTCCCAAGAATTTGCTTTAAATATGAATACATGTATTCAAATTACATGTACATAGAAAGTAACCAGTATTTAATTTCATAAAACTGAATAAAACAAAGCGATTTCCGAATGAAAACTTTTGACACACAGCTGTTCGTGTCAAAAAATGACAGTTATTTAACGATCGATCAAACGTAAACAAGGCATTATTATTTTATTCGATTAATTTTATTTGTATTTCAATGCTTGTAAGCCGTTAATTAATTTTAAAACTGTTTAAAGTTGTGGGGGAAAACGACTTGGTTTAGAAAAATGCGTCATGCTAATAAGAAAAAGGTTATTTACTGTGGTATAATCGTTATTACGCTATTAGTTTTGCTGCATCCAGATATGAATGCCCGCCGTTCTTACGAGTTTATTGAAAAAGATAATATCCTTCGTAGCCTTCATGAGGCAACTGCTGACAATTTTACTAGTTCCGCTGTACTTGACTGTGATTATTACGACATTATACACGATGAAACTACTCTGTCCATTAGTTTAGTAGACGGAGACTTAATTGAGGGCCATAGGATAAAGGAAGGTGGAGAATACGCTCCGTCTGATTGCAAACCCAAGTATAGTACGGCTATTATTGTTCCTTACAGGTAAATATTAAAAGCTCTTAATTTTTTTTTTAATTATAATGCAGCTTAGCACTTAAATCATATTTATTTATTTCAGAGATAGTGCTGAACAATTACGTGGGTTCCTAGTGTACATGCATACATATTTCCATCGGCAACATATCCATTATCGAATCTATGTTGTTGAACAAGTGGACTCCCGTCCTTTCAACCGAGCCAAGCTCATGAACATTGGGGCTGTAGCTGCTATGAAAGCTGGCTACCCTTGTTTAATACTTCATGATGTGGACCTCTTACCTTTGAGGCCAGCCAACCTCTATGCTTGCACTGAGAGACCCAGGCATATGTCATCTAGCATCAACAAATATAGGTGACCATTATTGCATTACCAAAAAGTTTTTATTGCATTTTTATTTTATTTATTTGTTACTTAAATAGTTTTTTTTATTCTTATTAGTTTTGCACCTGGCAGCATTGATTTGGATTGAAAAATTTTACTGGTTGGTTTGATCAGTTGAATACGGCTCACAAAAATTAATCAGTGAATATTGTAGTAGTAGAATAGATTCATGGTTCAGCCATGGTGAACAAAAAGGTATTTTTAATAATTTTTAATTTTTTTTTTACTTCGTTATTTTCTTTAATAGATTACCTAACTAATTTTGATTTCATTATATTTCAGGTTTGTCCTACCATACTTAAACCTTGTTAGTGGTGCAATAGCAATTTTATCAAAGCAGTTTAAATCTGTAAATGGGATGAGCAACGAGTACTATGGTTTTGGTGGTGAAGATGATGACTTGTACTCGAGGTTGGAGGCAAGTAATCTGAAACTGTGCAGGTTTCAGCCAGAGACTAGTCGGTATCATAAGGTCTCAACTAAACCTGAGAGAAAGGTGTAAGTATTACATTAACATAATAAAGTTAAATTGTTTTAACACCATAACATTTTTACTCGCTACAAATACAATATTAAAAGTACTCATATTACTAAAAAAACTGAGTAATATTGGTTTATTAATGTCATGACGATTTTATTTTCAGAGAACAACGAAAAAAGGTGATAAATTTCACCAAGGAAAGGATGGCAACAGACGGGTTAAGCTCACTACAATACACAGAGGTAGCCACTGTTCTTCATCCACTCTTTACCCATATCATGGTTGACTTGTAGCATATCATTTAATACTACAATTACACACATTTCTTTAGGTACTTTGTTAAATAATCCTACTCATCTAGCCTGATCTTACACTCGTAAGTTGCTTCCTTTAAAATTACGTAAGTAAGGGTGCAAGTGGCTTGCGCGTGTTGAGGCACGTGCGCAAGTTACATGCGTTTTAAAAACGTGCGGATATAACGACTCGCGCATGTACCAAAGCAAAATACCCACCCGCGTGCTTTTGTCATTTGCGCATGTTAACTTGCTCCAGACATGCACCGTGTAGACGCACCCTAACTTCCATTAATTGTAAGAAGTTATAAGAAATTACTATAAGCGACGTGGTCGGGACGGCGACAAAGGGGTTTTACATTTGTAAATGTAATATAAGCTACTTACGTGAGTAAAACTTACAAGTGTAAGGCTAGCCTAAAGTAAGATAAATATTTATTTAAAAAAGTACCAAATCAAATGGACTATAGAGTTACTCATATCACTTCCTGTTCAATTTCGCTTTAATTACCTGAAATTTTAAGACCACTTTAATATAAGTAGTGAGTTAGTAAGCTAGAATATTAGAAATTAATTCTTGAAACAATAAACTTTAGACTCAATTTCAAATATAGCTTGACTTGAATAGAAGATAGATTCCAAAGCCATAGTTTAGTTCAATCAGACTACTGATTATAATTATAAATTCACATAAAAATAATAGTTTACAAGCAATGTAAGGCAGAGTTGTAGAAAGCCTGAAAATATAATAAACAAACGTTTTTATTTACAACGTTTTTAAATACACACAATTTGGGTGTAGGGCAGACAGACAACTACTTTTTGAATACTATTTTTGTTCAAATGTGGTATTTCCATAATTACTGATCTATGATTTCCTAACTACATAAGAAATGGCTTTTATCAAATCTGCCTTGATTATAATACTAGTCATAAGAAGACCAATACTTTTACTCAGCTAAACCGCTAATGTTCCTAATGTCATTTCAATCTAATTAAAGCAATACTATTATAATAAAACATTGTGATATTCTTGTTGAGGGATTGAACGATTTCTGTCCATAGAGTCCTGTAGTTAATTAATCTAGTGCAATTACATCTACATAAGTCTTAGTATGTTACTATTTATGAGAATTGATTGTTTGAAAACTTTTAAAGTTGTTGACTTGTACTTAAATTGTTTCTATCAATAAGCAATTGTTTATTCAAATGTATTGGAATTTTAATGTTTATGTTAAGACCACTTGGAGTTAGGTAAAATGTGAGTTTACGCTGTTTTGGATGACGTCAGAGCGGTACTCGTACTTTGTGCCCCCTTACGATACTGAATGAAAATTACGGACATACGAATTTCTACTTTATGATGAGAACAATAAGGTCTCAAATTCAATAACCAGCTCTGGCGTCATTATCATAGCGTCAAATGCATTGTTGGTAAGATGTAAAAAGGAAATGAATTATAGAAACAGCAATTTTTGCAACTAAAACTGGAATAGTGATACTAATGAATTGTTAAAATAAATGAAATAGAAGAGTCATATCAGTGAAACAAAGGAATTTGAATGAAATTGTACCTAATTGGTAGGTAATTATAATAAGTAGATCAGTTGGTAGGTAGCTAGGTTTTGACGTCAATAGTGGTTTCTAGTAAGGTTTCAATTTTAAATTATAATAGAAAGTCCATTATTTTGTAAATGACACTGTTATTGCTGCTAACGTAGTCGGTTACACGTTTTACAATAAGTAGAATTTAAAATTAATAAATGCATAAAAATATCGTCCTATAGAATAAAATATCAATACTATTCAATCTCGCTGTGTCAGCCATACTTATCTAGCAAATATTTAAATTCTACGTTACCTATTTCTACAAATGAATGTAAATTCATCCGTCCATCGTTTGAGTACAGCTTTTCCAAGTTACTAAACCACCAAAACGAATCAGAATCAAACATGAGACCATGAGAGCACAATAATACCGCTTGCTTGGCAACTACTGCAGTAAAGAGTAATAAGTACAGTTCTCAATAGAGAGTTCTTCACTTATCATTATTGGACTGTAGATCTACTTTTATAGGCAAATGACGTCACTACTAGAAATATTAAGCTCTAAAGCTAGTGGTACCTAGTTTTTTTCCACTTAGTTTCATAAGCATCAATATCCAGCTAGTGCATTTGCTCAATCAAGCAAGAAATTTATTTCTACTTAAATAAACAGAATGTACCTGTATGAATTTGGTAGAAAATAAAAAGAGTTATAAATAAAAATGTGTACTATCATTCACCCCCTATGAATTTCCTTATGTTGCAAATTGCTTCTTAAGCTACAGCAGATGCTTATGGCATAGTGCGGTTGCGAAGCCCTGCTCGCTGTAGAAATACAATAAATTCTTGAACAATAAGCACACTTCGGTCTTGCAGAGAAATCGCGCCTGCGATGTAATTCGCAGGTTAAAAATTAAAACACCCTTACTAGACTGGGTTCCTTTTCCTCATTCATAAATTGATGGAGGGTATATTTCCGAAATGAAAACAGTATTTTGATTGATTTGTAGATATATTTGGCATGAACATTTTCACAGCAGGTGGTCCCAAATCACAGGGGGATTCAATAAAAATACATTCTGCATAAGCATTGGTAAAATTTTGACATATTTACACAAATAATTACAAAAATGCTTACTTTAATCAATACAAAGAAGTATTGGGTATAATGTAAGGAGGTTTTGTACATTGGTATATTACAAGAAAAATAATGTAGTAACTACATGAATTATTTACACGATGACGATAACATTACTAGCAGGCCTAAGTTACGATACCACTCCACAAATATACGTACAATTTTAACATATTAATACCTTAAATACTTTGAGAAAACCTCTACATGTAAGTATTCCATTTCCATTTTAAGGTGACTTAAAATATGTTAGCTTTAAAAGCAAGGTACGACAATGTCCATAGTCATAATTTAAAACTCAAACACCAAACCATATCAATAAAAATATTAGCACCTAATTAAAATTTAAATCACACTGTAATTATAATTTTTGCACCATATACCTATCACAAATTAAAAGACTCAAATTAACCTATAATTAAACCACTTCAAAATTATACTAAACAGCACTCAATAATTTCAAAACAATAGTAAAACAAACTATTGAATAAACAGTTAGAGGATAGTTGGCAGCTGCATCTAACAACAAAACCTTTTATTTATGAATCAAACAGTTTATGATTCAAATTTATATTTTCTTGACTTGAATTTGATCTATGGAAACAATACAACAGTAACAAAACAAGATTGTCAAAAAACCCAATCTGAACTATTTAATACATGGATTGTTAGCACATTCTATATGGATACAAGAGATTTTTTTTTTTAAACAACTCTTCTGCAAAATCTGTTCACATTTTTAGTTTGAAACTCGATTTTTTCAACATAAAAGTGACTCTATCTATAATTTCGTCACAATCATAAATTCATAAGATTCAACCAAATCAGGTTACATAAAGTATTTTGTTTGGTCATGGTTTATAACTAGTCTAATTTGTATTCTACAGCAGCACTAAATCGAAATTTTATTGCTATTGTCCAATCGTTTTTTTAAGCTCCTTATGCTATTTAAATTCTTTTTTTGGGGCAATAGTGATCAATAACATTTTTACTTTTTGTCTTTGAAGATATTTTTTGTTACCTTGTTTTCAATATTTATCTATATTAACTTATAACAGCTATACACCTGCAAAACCATTTATTTTTAAAATGCTTTATCATGATTATAGTATATTGTAATTCGGTTAATAGTCATACCAGCACAGTTCAATTAAAGTGCAAAGTCATCTACAGACCAATTATATCTTGAGTTTGAATACTGGGAGAACTGACATAGCAATAAAATTTCACAATACAATATAATATTTAACTATGGTCTTAGGACGAGCATACAAACTAGGCCAAGTACAAAGGAGAATACCAGTTTGAGGTTTGATCCAATGTGGAGCCAGTCGGGCCATTGTGATTTGATAACTTGTTCAGGCTGTGTTGGGAGGAGTAAGGCAGCAATGCAGCATATGCTGACTGCTACTGCCACCACATTTACTGGTTGCTGCTCTCTGTGAAAGTAATATAGACTCTTTAGAATTATTTCAACAAAATGTCAGATTTTTTTCTTTGTATTTCAACCTTTAGCACTGGAAAAATACCATGCACATTCAGAGTTCATGGATAGAACTGTTTTGTTTTGTTTTTCCAGCCAGTTGTTTGACTTCTTTACTTTGTATCAAACAAAAAAATTAAAAAAGGCAAACCAATAACATTTTTAATCAGCCATTGTCAAGTCTAATCAAATGAAAGTTAATGCCCTAATCAATTACCATCACATTTACATTTTAAATTGATTAATTTTCTTATCTGTTTAGGTAGTTGATGTGTTGTGTTTACAGCTAAGTTATCAAAATGTTCGTCATTTTATGCTCTTTATTACAAAGATTAGAAGGTTGAATAAAATCGTCATCATATTGTTTTTAAGTTTGTTATCACTGCCTCTTGTTTATTATTTTAATAAAAATTATACATCCTGCTGTTACTGAATATATAATAATTATTTCTTAAAAGAAGTTATATCTTGCCCTACATAATACATGGATGGCCATTTGATTCTCCTGATAATTAATTTATCAATATAGGATTCGGGTGAATAAAACACTTTTAATCAAGTAGGTTATGAAACAATGATAAAGAGTTTGCTGGTGGTATTTTAAATAAAATATCAATGCTTTAAACACAACTCTCCTTGAACAAATGATCCAACCATTAATTATTTATGCATAGAAAAATTACAAGGTCATTGGCATAAAAGAATCCTTTATTCTGTTCTGCAAGGAGTTTTATACTTATTTAAAGTTCCAAATAGGTTTTATTGCATAGACTGACCTGTGTGTTGGGTGCTGACATGGAGTGACTCGTGAATGTTCTTCAGTGGGCCGTAAAGGAGCTGCCCTTGTTACCAGTGGGTGAAAACTGTCTCCAAGGCTCTCTTGGTTTATATTAGAAGGTTCTCCTTCAATCAATTTTGTTAGAATGTCTCTTTTGCCCAGTGCCTGCAAAAAGCGCATTATAATGTTAATTAACACGTGAGTATATAGCTAATTTAAATAAAATAAAACAACTGTGTTTAATTATTAAGACACTTGCCACAACAGTTAACAAGGAATTATATCAATGTTTTATGTTGGAGATGTGTGTTAAATTCGTACCTGCTGGGTGTTTTTGTCATACATTGTTATCCTAAACTTTTCGACGGTGTCGCAATGGGAAACAGATGGTTGTGTGTAGCGAACCACTATGTCGATGCAGCTCTGTGGAGCGATCACACCCTCCGGGTCGATCACTGTGAACTTCTTCGGAGATGTACATAGTACTGTAAAAAACCATTCCACCATACTCAAACACAAAAAAAATCGAGGACATTACGACACGTTTTACTTTTTAGATTCATACAATACCTTTGAAATTAACAGAGAAATCGTAGGGATTATAAACAGTCAGTAATTGTTTATGAGTGTGTCGTGCATTTAAATAGAATTCCAAAGAAACTGGGAACACGAAAACGGGGAAATTTTTCATTTTTATTTATATTTCGCAAACAACACAATAGAAAAACAATAACAATTTCACAATCGCACATACACAACTGACATTATTGACGTAATGTTGACAGCTCTGGGGTGCGATTCACTAAGGCAAAACATCTTAACAACCAAGAAATCATCGTTGTAACATCAGATGAAAAGTCGGCGGTATTCATTAGTTAAAATTGCGCGATCGTAGCGCCTCAACGATGTTGACGGCGTGACATAGAACTAACATTTGGTGCCAAATGTATGAAAATCGGTATTCAGCAACACGAAACATCCTCGCCTGCAACGACAACCTCGCCTTCGCCCTCGATTTTATCTGTCAAACCGAAAAGCGTGTAAATTGTGGATGTTTTCTTGGATGATGGCGATTAAAATGTAAGTAAAACAAGTTATTTCATAAATTGCAATGTGAAAATATGTTTTTATGATGATTTGTTTATCGTACTTTAATCCCTGAAACATTTGCGCCTATTTTTAATGTTTTAGATGGGAGTTCGTCTTTCCTGTATGATTTTTCGTTGAAAGAAACTAAACATCATGATAATTAAATAAATAAGAAGTCAGGCCTCCGTGATACATATTATGGATTTACTAACACTAACTACTGATAGAAACTATAATAAGATTGACTGAAGAGCAGATTCGACAGTTGAAAGAAGATTTCCTGAGATTTCCCCTTTCCTAACAAAGGCGTATCGTCGAAGAGGAATTAGCAACCGCACCAATATATTACATTTAATCAATATAATATAAATCATCATACAGTACAGTGGATAGGCGCCTAAAACTTACCATCCATCCACCTTTTGCAGGTATCTACCGTCAAATTTTTTGTTAGTGGGATTTAAGTACCAAATAATGCTATGTGACATTGCAAGAACAATGTCTCACAAGCATCTGCCTCAAGGACTCAACAATATACAGTAGATGCCATCAACCATCCAGATATTATTGATAAGTACGAGGTAAGAAGCAACTGTGACCCGGTTGATAAGCAAGCCGGACTCTAGCAGTGACTTGGACAGTGGATGTCATGCTAGAAGTTATTTAATAAACAATACTATGTAGACACCTTCTAACAATACATATGTATTTTGCCTGTGTATGTTAAATAGTAATATAAACATTTTTTACATTAGTGTGCAGGTATCAAAGTATTTTTTATAAAAATACTTAACTTTTCTGTAATCATGAATTAATAAAACAATATTTTAATTTATCATGTCTTTTTATTATTTTGTATTTTATAATGAACATGCATTTATTTCTAAATTCAGATTCCAAAACATTCTCCTTGCATAATAGAATGTATTTTTAACTTGATTACACCGAGTTCTGGCAAATTCTTCATGTTGGCTCGCAGCTGCAATAGAACTGGACTTCCTCTGAACTGCTCCTTTTTGTCCTTCCAGTAGGTACTGTAACACAAGCAAAAATTATATGGTGTACCTAATATATAAAATAAATAGAACAACTATTTGCTTGGTGTGGTTTAACTTTCAGTTGCAATTTCAAATGCCTTTATGATTGAAATTGAAGGATAGAGTAAAGTCATTGTATTTGCCTGCTGTCAATAGTAATTTACTACCTAATACATACAAAACACAATGTAAAAGAGTACCTACTATACTTACCATGATTCAATGCAACGGTAAACACACACGATATAGGTTCATAAATGATTATTTTTTACTAACCTTACACCACTGCTCCAATATTTTCATACACCCACTACTTCACTGTTTAGGGCTGTTGTTTTCGGATCATGCATGCAAGCATGCACGCTCGCATTCGCAGTACGAGCATGGCTCATAATCAAACATGGTTTGCTTTCCAAGAAGGTTACTAGCTCTTCCAGCTGACTCAACGAAGGCAGTGCGTTGCGAGATACTAAAAGATAAATATTTTAGTTAATAGACGTAGAATTCACAAAGACTGTATTGTATATTAAAATATAAATGTTAAGTATTGTGTACTTACTTTCGATGGTTTTGGAACCAAACTAAAACACAGGACAAGTAGAATGCCGTTGGCTATGGGTACAACTTTTTTTAAAGTCCACTTGACCGCTTAAAGCCATTTGGAGCTTTGAAATCTCGATTCTCGTATTTAGATAAATAAACTTATAATCTAGTTATGAGTTTATGAGCAAAATGTTTGTTTTGGTTTTGAAGTTTTGAAATGACACAGACTATATATTATACTACATAACCTTATAACAAATGTCAAAGATTTGAGTCATTATTTTCTATATCGAAAATGATATAATTAATTAAATATTCGTTGCATAACGAATAGAATGTGTTTTAAACATACATATTATGCATTTACATTGATTTAAAATGTCGAAATAACGCCAAAAAACGTTAGTCTAGTTAGTCTGCTCTAGAGGTGTTCGGTTTCACGTAAGGAAACATCTGAAATTCAATTTCAAAATGCAAAAGAAAAACAGAAGGTTATTTATCCAGTTTGTAAAAACAATATTCTAAACACACTACTACCATAAAAATATATTTAGCACCTAAGATAGAAAAGGTGTGAAAGGAGACGTGCCATTGTTTTGAGGAATGAGAGTTATAATCATCGGCAAGGATATTGAGCCCTGACGTTCACCTGCGCAGAAGTGATTTATTGGTTTATTGCCTAAAGTGTACAGTGCGCAAAGCGATCCCCACTCTTCCGCCGAGAGCTCATTATCCGTGCCGATAACTGTACCCATTCTCACTTCAGCATATTCATCTTGAGTAGTCTTTATTAGCCTTCTTATTATTGTACAAACTTGCGTATTATCCGTAACTAATTTTAGTATCCCAGAACGTACAGATTCTTAACTGGATTCTTTACTTAACAATTTCTATACTCTGGATCTAAGCGATTTGCGATAGAATATAGACTTCATTATAATGATATTTTATTATGGTCAGGAAAGCAAACAAGTATAGCTGGTTCATTAAATTTATTGAATAAATACAAAAGTGTCCGATTGTTTAGTATTTATTTACATCCAAGGATTAAAAAAAATGGCAAATTCAAATTAAACAGAGCCAAATAGATGTTGTGTATTATTACAATAATATTAAACATAGTGCAATCAGGTCTTTATTCTAGCACCTATTTAAGCAAATCTAAAATAATCAGAAGGTGATGTCGTAAAAATAATAATTTCTAAACATAAATAATTTACACTACCAATATACATATTATAAATAAGTACCTAGGTATTTCTTTAGGAACAGCCTTTTTTGAGCTTTGTAGATGCCAATCGTACCCAGGATTTTAAAAGATTACAGAATGTCCAAAGCAATGTGTAATTTTGTGTTTTTTTAGAGAGCATTTAACTAGATATCTTATGGTTGGGTTAGACAACAAATAGTTTGTAGCCATAAAATTAGAGTTTATTTAATCATTTAAATTGAAAGAAAATATAGTAAAAAATTAGGCAGTTTTCAATGATTATAGGATCAACGTAATCACAAAAAAATGCAGAAATCACGACTCCTTTGCACGCCGTGCATTCTAAGAATGTATAAAGAACTAGTTGCACGACATAAGTTACCTACAGTTTAAAAACTTAGGAAGCATCCAATGTACGATATTTATTTATTCCTCCTTTATTGAATAAAAGTAGTTAAATGGTGGACAGTGTTTTATAACCAGCTGTGTTTAATGCTCTTATACAATCAGAAAATTACAGGGAGAAGGCACTATATATCGTTCAATATATCAAAGCTATAACAATACACTGAAAAAAATTTGAAATAAAGCGCGGGACTCACTCATCATAGACAAAACGTATCAAACCTTTGCAAATTCTGTTCTAAATCCTGTCCCAAAAAGTTTCGCATAACGATTCTTAATCTATGACCTACATGTACAAAGGCCGTTAAATACAGGTTGTATTATATATTTTTTGTATTTTGTTAAAGCAAGACTTAAGAATGAGATTTATTGGTAGGGGTATAACATGGCGACGGCTGGGTCTTCCGTCTCGAAGGTAATGAGAACGTCTTTGAATTTGTCTAGCAGTTGCATCAGCTGTGACCGGCTAACGTTCTCCATAAACATGATCTCTTCTAAATGCTGTTCGCCGCGGAAGTAGCCTGGAAATAAAAATAAGTCATTTTTACATGGTTGATCATTGTTTTTTTTACAAGGTTTAGAGTACATAGGGGCGTATATGGGAATACATAGGCTATGTGCATATGGGAGTACCAGCGGTGTCACCCGCATCCCGTGGGAACCTCTGTACGAACCCGGATAAAAATCCTATAGCCTTCCTCGATAAATGGGCTATCTAACACCGAAAGAATTGTTCAAATCGGACCAGTAGTTCCTGAGATTAGCGCGTTCAAACAAACAAACAAACAAACTCTTCAGCTTTATAATATTAGTATAGATAAGGGTATGAATGTATAGGGGAGTAGATAAGGGAGTACCTACATAGGGGTTTTAAAATAAGATTACTTTCCCTTAACTTCTTCCTTCCTTTACTTTAAAGTGCAAAGGGGTAGATAAGGGAGTAGGTACATCATCCTCCGAGCCTTTTTCCCAACTATGTTGGTGTCGGCTTCCAGTCTAACCGGATTCAGCTGAGTACCAGTGCTTTACAAGAAGCGACTGCCTATCTGACCTCCTCAACCCAGTTACCCGGGCAACCCGATACCCCTTGGTTAGATAAGGGAGTAGGTACATAGGGGGAGTAAATAATAACATGGAGGGTGATATGGTGCACACAGAAAGCGAGAGCGTAACTTCTGCAGCTATTAATGTAAGTGGACATATATTTAATTTAGACTGTATAATAAAAAATAGGACATACCTTTTTTATGCAACTGTGCCAGCAACAACAGATCATCAGTATTCTTAGAAGCAGGTACGGTCGCTAAAGCAGCCCTTTCTTCAGAAGTGAAGGTGTCTAACAAGGATTCGGTCGTTGGAGGCTCGTTTGGTATGCGACAGGCGTCGACCACGTCGCAGCTAGCTGGCATGTTCCAGACTGTAGGCGGTTGGAAACTGGAAAAAATAATCGTTTTTTTTTATTAGTGGCCTAGCAACTAAATATGTTTACGTGCATTATCTCTGAAAAAACTACACAATAAAACTTTTGTTGAATTTTGAAAGTAATTTTTTAATGCTATGCTATAATAGTTTTGTGGATGTTCCCTTCCATCATCAAATATTTATTTTTAACTGAAACCTTCTTTTGTCTTTGAATCCCAGGGCTGCTGAAAAATGTTGATACATTTGATGACTTAGATAGAATAAATCATTTGTTAATAACCTTACCTCATCTCACTCTGCAATTTCAAATTCAAAGAAACGCCATTCTTCTTTTCGGTTCCATTCATCATCCCATTAATTTTCAACCTCGGCGATATATCCTGATCGCTCTCGAATCTGTCCTCATCACTACTCGTATCTTTATTTAGAGTCGCTTCACTATCCTTTAAAGACAAATCCGACAACCTCGAAGGCAAACTTTTCTTATCCGAATCTGATTTATCAAGGGACAAGTTCGACAATAACTCCGTTTTCACAATATCTGTGTGTCCATTTTCTATTATTTCTCCATTTCCATTCACACCGTTCAAAGTTCCATTACCGTTCATGTTACTGGAAATGCCACTATCCACGGAATTGCCTTGAATTTTCTTCTGTACTTTTTCAGCTTTGGTATCGTAATCACAACCGTTCGTAATAGGTTTTATTCCGTCTACTACATCTATGCCGTCGTCGAAAGAGTGGTTAGCAGAGTCAGCTTCTCTGAACTTATCGTATTTCGTATGTTCGGACTCTATAACTATAGGTTTTGTGTGTGAGAAGTCTGTTTGGTTTAAATTGTTCTCCGTGGGATAATCTTCGTCAGAATCTGGGAAGGTGTTTATAGTTTCTCTAGGCTCGACTGGTTCGGGCACGTTTAGCTGCATCTGGTTGAGAGAGGAGAAGGACACACTGCAAGACTGGTTGAATACGTCGTGTTTTTCGCAGTAGTATTCTTTTCCATCTGTAAGTTATAAAATATAAATTTTTAATTACCTATGTATCTTTAGTAAGCTGGTTAAAATAATGTCTGGTTTAACATACACCTTCTAAGTATTGATAAGCTTCTTTACATTTGTTCCATAAGCAATTTTTTTCAAGATTGCAACACAAATGACGACTTTCTTACTCAAAATAGCTGCTCAGTTCTTCAGACTTTTATAGAAAAGAAACTTCAAGGTCAAGGTCAGTGCGTCTAGTCCAACTGCACTACGACGTAACAACCACGCATAATACCTCGAAAGTCTACCGCCACCGTGCTACAGCTACCATACAGACGCAATAAGGACAAAAATTTCAAGGTCAAGGTCACATACCCGGGTACCGTCCCCAGTGGGTAGGTATGTAACTACAACAGGAGTCAGCGACGTTAAAGCAGCGCTACAAGTCTCGCTTGTCTACCGCAGCTACCGCGATATGGGACCTTTACTTATACGGGAAAAGTAAGGTCAAGGTCAAGGTCACATACCCGGGTCCCGTCCCCAGTGCGGCGAGTTGAACTGCACGTAGGTATGTAACTACAACAGCAGTCAGCGACGTTAAAGCAGCGCTACAAGTCTCGCTTGTCTACCGCAGCTACCGCGATATGGGACCTTTACTTATACGGGACCTATAGGGAAAAGTAAGGTCAAGGTCAAGGTCACGTACCCGGGTCCCGTCCCCAGTGCGGCGAGTTGAACTGCACGTAGGTATGTAGCTGCAGCAGCAGCCGCCGCCGCAGCAGCCACGCCACGCACCGCGCGAGCCGCCCGCCGCCGCCGCCGCCGCAACCGTTGCGGGATACGTACCATAGCGGAGCGGGGAGAGAGAAGTCGCTTAGCATCTGGTGAGATAAAACAATCAGTTTGAAAATTATGAGTTTGGCCTACAAAGACCGAAGTTTACTGACAAAATTTGCGTCTTAACAAAAAATACTGCTTATTAAAAAGCGAAGATTGTGTTGTCGGTGAACTTGGGTCTAAATGTTAAAAGATAAAAGTATTCTGTGGCCGCCAGGAGTCGTCAAAAATATATAAATATTTTGACTGGATAGGTTTGCGACCGCCACTCAAACAAAAGACGTTTGCCTGCGTTTTATCGTTTGGTATCAAGTCTCTCATATAATCCGCCAATGGGGTGTTGACACATAAATGCATTTCTACTTTAATATTTCGTCTACTGAAAACATTCGTTAAATTAAATAGTTCTTGATTTTTAACCTATTTTTTACATTTCAGCGCTTATTCCCAAGCCCTTAAGATCTAAATTCTATTGTAGAATATAACACATACCTGCAATAAGCACAGTCCCGGGAACTCCTTAGCGAACTCTTCAACCAGAGGCGAATTTATGTGAACGTTGGCGCCGGGCGCTACCACATATACATTACTTTCGCAAAGAGGGTAGATCACTGTCGCTTTCGCCCAGTATACTAGGTGACCTGTTAGTTGGGACACCTAGAAAGAAAAAATTGTATTAGCTTTCTTTTGTCTGAAAACTGTACAGCCTACCAACCTAGCCAGTTGAAACACAAAGAACAGGTTCATGAGCGGTTAGAGGACTTTTATTACATTTCATCATTTTCTTATTTGGGAGATTTGCCAACAGCGACTTTTTGGTTTTCTTACTATTTTTCATTAAATTAATGAGATTTTTAAATAAGTAGCCGTTTTTAGATTCCATCGCATTTAAGGCTCGAGCAGACCGGATGCGTATGCGTAACCACGTCGTAGTCACGCGCGTAGTTACGGCGTAACCATGAGTTGTAATGTATGGAAATGTATGAGACAGGCCACACCGCTTGCGTAACGTAGACGTGCGCGTCGACGTAATGCGTAGCCATACGCAATGCAGCTCCCAAGATACAAACAGGCTGCGTGACTACGCCGTACTATACGCAGAGCAGAGCGGCAACGTCGCGTTGATGACGTTGTATTCAATGGCACGCCATATTGGACGTCACACCGAAAAAGTTTGAACACGCACGTACCTTTGCTGTGTTTTGCCCTACGCGCGTAACTGCAGTCAGTTGTATTTTATTACAAACCGACACTAAGTTTTGTTTTATTTTTATAATTGTTAACGATGTAATTAGTTAGGTATTGTTGTTTTCCTTTTTATTTAATTTGTACTATGATTATTGTCTTTCTATTTAATTTGTACTATGATTATTTTAATGTCTTTTCACAAATAAAATGACCAACGAGGACGAGGTTCGCATGCATAAAATCGGACTCCTTGCAGCACTGGTTGCAACTGTAGTAATATTGAGTCTTCCTCGTCAGATGAACTACTAGGTCCATATAACCCATTCGTCAGACATCGTGCACAACATAAGCGTCGAAAACAGCAAAATAAAACATGGCTGCAGCAGGGCACGCAATGCTCCTGCGTTGCGCGTACTCAGCTCGATAGCGTAGACGTTTGCGTAACCCGGTGTAACATCGGGTTACGCCGTAACTACGCGCGTGACTACGACGTGGTTACGTCGTAGTTACGCATACGCATCCGGTCTGCTCGAGCCTTTATACTCTAACATCCATACATCTTTTTTTCTGTCATGCCAGTGCTATACAGTTCTAAAATTAAAAATTGTATTGTTAGTTACCTGTTTCAGTGTTAGATCAGCTTCAATAGCGAGTGTTTGCAAACTCTTCAGTGGGCTATATAATTTTATCAGTCTTAGGAGCGCTGAGCTGCTATCCAGTGGGATTGAAGCTAGCAATTCATTTGGATTCACCTGAAAATGCACGCAGGGGTAAAATGCTGTCTTAGAAATTAATGTTTCATAAACTGGCTGGAAGCTGACCCTAATATAAATTCAACGGCCATTTCGTCTATTGCAGACGATTTATGTGGTGGTGTCTGTGATACAACGCCTTTCGTGACTGAACAGACCGATACGAGAGCGACATCTCTTACCACAGGCTTGACAAGAGAAGTAACTGGACATTAGTGTCGAACTATGTTCATGTCTTTTCTGTCTCTTGTCAGCAAGCACTCCGAACCAGGCTTCATCGCAAAATTTGCGACCCTCTGCGACACGTTTGCGCCATTCAGGACGTTTTTCCGCGAGCTTCTCCCAGTCACGGTGGTCGATTTTAAATGCTGCCATGTCTCGCTTGATGCAGTCTTTGAAACGAAGCAACGGCCTCCCAACATCTCTTTTTGCATTCGCTACTGCACCAAGAAGAACACGTCGTGGTAATCGAGAGGGTTCCATCCTATGCACATGCCCTAGCCAACGCAGACGTCTCTGTTTGAGGAGCGCCATCAGACTAGGCAGCTGTGCAATTTCTAGAACCCTCTCGTTTGTGATCCTGTCTTGCCATGTTATACCCAAGATCTTTCGTAAGCAACGCATGTAAAAGCAGTTAAGACGACGTTCTTGTTTTGCATACGATGTCCAGGTTTCAGCTCCGTACAAGAGTATGCTTAAGATGGAAGCCTGAAAGACAACCATCTTGGTCTTAGTAGTAAGGTGCTTATTGTACCATACCCTTGTACCTAGCTTCCCGAACATGGTTGCCGCCTTGCCGATGCGGATGTCGATCTCGGCATTAAGCAAAAGATTGTTCGACACAGTCGACCCTAAATAACTGAACTTGTCTACTACTTCTAACGGCGCGCCATCGAGTGAAATCGCCGGGGTAGTAGAAGCACCTTGTGCTAGCACAACTGTTTTTTTGGGATTTATAGACATGGCAAACAGAGAGCAGGCGTGCGAAAATTTATCCACCATGGACTGGAGCTCTTGTGCGGAATTAGACACGAAGGCCGCGTCGTCAGCGAAGAGAAGACTATCAACGAAAAGATCCTCACGGGTTTTCTTAGATTTCAGGAGAGAGATATTAAACAGCTTTCCGTCTGTCCTCGTGTGCAGATGGATACCCTGTTGGTTGTCACCGAAAGCTGCACGTAATATCAGCGAGAAGTAAATTCCAAACAGGGTAGGAGCTAAGACGCAGCCTTGTCTGACACCTCTACATACGTCAAACGGCTCAGATGTACGGCCATTAAAAACTACTGCGCCCTTCATACCCTCGTGGAAAGATTTGACGAGGCTCAGGATCTTAGGTGGACACCCAATGCTCTCCAATGCGGAGTACATACCCTCCCTGCTGACTGTATCGAAGGCTTTATTAAGGTCAACGAACGCCACGAACAGGGGAGTTTTCTGCTCTCTACATTTCTCCTGCAACTGTCGGAGTGTAAAGATCATATCCACTGTGGAACGCTGGGGACGAAAACCACACTGGGACTCAGGATATATGCGTTCTGCAAGCTTTTGGAGTCTAGATAGGATGACTCGACCAAAGAGTTTGCCAACAATGCTCAGGAGAGAAATGCCGCGGTAACAGTTACAATCGCCACGATCGCCTTTCCCTTTATATAATGTGACGATGTTAGCGTCTCGCATATCTTGTGTTACTTCTCCTGCCTCCCAGCATTTACACAGTAGATTGTATATAAATTAGGATATTACTAAACAATCATTAAAATTATAAAAATAACGTTCAAAATAAATGTCGTATGTATTATGTACTTGTATTATGTGTTATTTTTCAGTTAAAACTCCTAACAATTAGTTAACTTTAAAGTTAGTTAGGCACTTACCATAAGCAATATTCCATGGTAAGGCCTTAGTTTCTGCAAGCACTTGTCAATGGTTTCAGGCTCTATGATCAGTCCTCTGTTGTGTATTTGGTGAGCTTTGTGTGGCAAACAGAAAGACAGTAGCACCCATTTGTTTATCCGAACTTGCACTATGCCTGTAAACAAAATATTTACATGTGAATATAATTCAGAGGTGGATCCAGCCCATGAAAAGGGCACACATAGGGGTAGCAAAGGAGGGAGTACTTATGGGGTAGGATATAAGGGAGGAAATAGGGGAGTAAGTAAAGGATTAGATGTGGGACTGCCCCATGTCAGTCAGTCATTCAACTAAGGTGTGCATAGGGGTAAAATTTAAGGGAGAATATAGGAAAGCACATAAGGACCATTTTCAGTGTCAATTCGGCGATTTGACCAATGGGCGGCAAGTATACGGCTGGTTATGGTTTGGTTATCGTTATAGTTGAATGGTGCACCTGGTATTCCGCGATATCAGTGAATAGTGATAAATAAACAACCGTATAAAACTGATAAAGAAATGACGCAAAAGATGACAACACCGGTAAACACGTAATGGCATATTTATGTGAATCATGGTATTTAATTACATTCAATGATGTACTGTCTAGTTACTAAACGTTGTGCATACCTGAGTTAGTCAGTTCATAGTTGAAGGATGTTATATAAGAACAATTACAAACTCCATTTAATTGTTTCCATCCATTTTAATTGTTTTGATATAAATTAAAATAATGTATGTACATACATTTTAAGGCTTAGGTGACATACATATTTACCTATCTTAATAAAATCCTGGCTCATTCATGATTATATTTGAGGTACATTTATAGTTAATTTTGCTGAACCAATGTAATTACTCGGTTTTGATATAACTTCAAGTGAGTTAGACAATGCAGTCGGTTTTCTAAGTTGTTATCAGATGAAATGACAGAGCTTTATCTTTAAAGCAAACATAGCAAAACAATGAATCAATCCTTGATTGTGTAAGCACAGATTCTTGTACACAGCACAGTTGTAATATTGTGAAATAGCTGCTTCCCACGGTTTCACCTTCTCCACATCTTAACTAAACTCTATTTAGCCTATGTCTATGCCTATGTACCCCAGTAGGGGATAGTTTAGCTTCATCGCTTCAGTATTTTTGGAGGCTTCAGGGTACAAACAAAAATGTTTGCTGTTTATTATATAAGTATAGAATTATTTATGAAAGTGTACCAAATATCTATAAGATAAATTATTAATACTGCGATATAAAATTGACATAAACTCACCAGTACTACTAAGTTCTTCAAACACAGACTTCATAGACCTCGCCAGCGAGCTCCGTTGCAATATGAGGTGGAAAGCTGACTTAGGAGTGGTATCTGTGCCATTCTCACTACTGTAGGTAGCAGAACTGACCGAGTGACGGAGATTGTCTTCCTCGTCATCATTGTCGCCATTCATTTCACTGTCTAACACTGATACTTCATCATGAGCTGCCAGCTAAAATTAAGAAATTCTATATCATCTTCCGAGCCTTTTCCCAACTATGTTAGAGTCTGCTTCCAGTCTAACCAGATGCAGCTGTAGACCAGACTTACAAGGAGAGACTGCCCCATCTGACCTCAACCCAGTTACCTAGCCAACCCAATACCCCTTAGTAAACTGGTGTCAGACTAACTGGCTTCTAAGAAATTCTATAATTTGGTTTATTTTTGAAATATTATTATGTTATTACTGTCACTTGAGGATATTTAAGCTTCCCCAAGTCAGAGGGTTTTGAAGTATATAAGACAAGGAATTTAACACTAAACCTGATTCCGAAGTATTTGAATTTTAATTGATAATTTAGAAAGCTTACCATGATTTTCATTTCTTCAGTCAAATATGAGCACCTTTTTTCTTCATGTCTCAGTGCTTTTCCCAGTCTTTTGCTCAAATCGTAGTAACATTTCACTGGAAGCAAACAGAAAAAATATAACTTGTACTTTTCTTTTTCATCACCTTTGTTTTGTCACCTAACTTGAATACTTGTACTAAAGTGATAATGATGCTAATCTACATACATGAGAATGCTTTGATTTTGAGCATAAATGTAAAATCTCCACAGACTCACCAACAGAATGGCTTGCAGAAGCCTGGAGGGCAAACACAATATTTATAAGGATCATAGTGGCAGTATCATCCTTATTAGTCCTGTACGGCAGCAGGGTTGGGTGCCCCACGAACCTGACATCATTGACTTTCAGCTCAAACTTCCTGTTGCATAGCTCTGCTTTGACCGCAAACAGGGTTGATAGCATTTCATCTGTGAAGCCACTTAGCTGACCTGGAAATTATGTACTTTATGTTGAACAATGTGTAAAGTAAGATGAAATAACTTAACAACTTCCCTATAGCAAGAGTCATACATACTACACACAGATTGTGTCTGTCTGCATCGTAGATACAGAAGTTAAAGTTTCCTTTCAAGACATTCAAACATGCTTGTAAGATGCTTAAAGTTACAAACAATTGAATTGCAAAGATAGCTACAGTAACTACATACATATGTACATACCATTGCATTATTAATGCATATGCAAAATGTGCAAGAGCATGATAGAAAGGTAACATAAACATTGATTTACGTCCATTTACTAGTCAGGAGTAGCTGCGTACCTTATCTTTAAATAATATTGACATACATTAAGATAAACAAATTGTTTTTTATTATTCAGATGGGTGCATTGTTATTCAGTATGCAATTATGGCGGCCGAGCCTCTATGACCTATTTAAGAACTAACCTTTACAGATATTTGACGTCTGCGACTGGGTATTTTGCAACAAGTCCTCAGTAGAATTAATGGCGTAGGGATTGTGTCGACCATATTTCTTCTGTTTGCTTTCATCCTTGTTTTCAGTTGTATATGGGTATCGGAACAGTAACCTGTCACCTTTACTGTCCGATTTCACGAAGAATATATTCAAAGGATTCACTTCCATGTCCACAAATGTAAAGTAACAATGCAATTACGAGCAGTGTGAAGTAAACAAGGTGATTATAAACAGATTTTGTAACGTATGGTATTTATAGCAATTTAACAAATTACTCATCTTTTAGCTATATGAACACACAGTACACTTTTGTACCCAAAATACTATACAACTGTTAAGAAATTGGTGACTATTTATATTCTTTACATAAATTCAATGAAATATACTACGAAAACATGCACTCCTGTGACGTACGTACAGATTTCCTGTCACTTCTGTAGTTGACAGCTGTCATCGTGTTCGAATACGTTCCAGTTTCAGTACCCAAAGCAAGGGTTTTCTTTTCTTATTCTTTCTTCTTTACTTAGTATATTATATCGTGCTATCTCTCTTAAATGCAATAACAAATGCACCTTTTTCATAGACATTATAATGAAATCTGTGGACCGATGCTGTAGACATATTTCCAATATTATTAGTACTGCTACTCGACACAAGATGGCGCAATAGAGGGGACTTATTTATTTATATGTTTTTTTTAAGATAATTTAATACAAATAAAGTAAATAATTTGGATTTTTTATTATTGTTATGAGCAGACAAATAACCTTTTATTTATTTAAAGTTTCAATGTGAAGGTTTCAATAAAACTGAAAAGACTCGATTCGCCATAAAGATTTTAAAAATAAAACGAGACAAATCATTTGTCAAAAGTCGAATACGATACAAATCGTAATTTGCTTTGCGAAAATTTATAAACTATAAAAAATGGCTAACAAAGTAGAAAATAACTACAAAGTTAACCCAGAAAAAGTTCGCCTCGAAACAGACCAAGGAATAGCAGAGAGCGAAGAAAGAAAATGGGGATTGCCTTTGAAAGATGTGTACAAACATGGACTCGCTTTTTATAAAGGTAATTTTCTTGAATATTTTTCTAGGCATTTGTTGGCCAATTTTGTTTGTGATTCAAAGCTACATTTTCATCTTAAAATGTACAAGACAACTAAAAATGTCAACTAGTCCTTCAACATCACCATCTTATAACATTTACGACTTATCTGACGGCATCTCCGTACATACCAATCTTGGTATGTGATCATTATTTTTATTGATACGAAGCGACTATTCATGCACTTCCTAGTATCAAAACGTGTTTGTTATACTGATTATGATTTAACGTAGAACTACACTTACAGATAAGGAAGGCAAAGCACTCCATTTGAGCTATGAAGATAGATTAAAACTGGTTGCCTACACCCAGCAAACATCTCATGGGCCCTTAGATGTTAATTCTGCACCACCACTGGGAGTTCTGGATGTGATTGGGAGAGATAGAAGGGCAGCCTGGCAGGCTTTGGGACAGATGTCTCAAATACAAGCCATGGCTGGATTTATACACACTTTAGACAGGTATACTGATTCTGATATCCCAATAATAACTTTGTGGAATGAATATTTCATTTACCAGCTCTAAATTGTTTTACAGATTGTGCCCACTTTTCAAACCATATTTGGAAGCAATTCAAAAGGATTTGGAAGATAAGAAGCAACAAGAGTAAGAAGATTGTTTTATTCAAAAATTATTTAATTACTAGTATTCTATACATTGTGTAATGATTACTTTCCTTTTTCTTGATAAACAGGTTAAAGAAAGAAGAAGAGGAAAGGGCCAACCTGGAGCTGCAGAACAGAATAATGCTGGAAAAGCAGAAACAACAGAGCACCAAAGTAACAGAGGAACAACAAGTGTAAGTTTTACATAAATCAGAATAAGTCACATCCATACTTCAATCCTTATTTTTTTTTCCTTAAGCTTATTAATATTTGTCCAACACTCATCCACAGGCAACTAATAAAAGATGCTCTGAACGCACAAACATACGAACAGTTCCTACAGTATGCCCAACTCCAATACCCAGGCAACTTCGACCAGCAAGCGATACTCATTCGTCAGTTACAAGACAAACATTATCAGCAATACATTCAACAGCTTGCCGTAGACCAAAGACTTGCTAACTCTAACATTAAAGATGCTGCGGACGATAAAGAGAATGATAATGCAAATGATAAGGAAAAGGAAGTTAAGGAAGAACCGGTAACGGTAACTGACTGCAATCTGAATGAAACTGAGGGTGTTACTTCAACGGATAGCAAGTAAGTGGATTACTTAGAATTGTTTTGATACATTTTTTAGAATGGGAATTGAAATCTTCCAGTGTTAGTTAACTGTACTGAGGGAAGCTGTAGACGACTTTTTGCCATAGTGCAATGTATAGTTCCTACCTGCTCAGTGGAACTACTGGGGATAAAAAATCGAGATCTACATAAAGTTGTGTTATAGGCTTCTAAATTATTCAACTCGCATGTTCCAGGTCTATGCAGACTTCAGAAAAGACAGAGCCTAATGATTACATAGAGGAGCCCAGAGTTGATGAGAACACTGATGATGAAGGTAAGTAATTTTGAAACCCTGCAAAATGATAAATAAAAGTATTTCTAGTTCCAATAAGTCTCAGTATGCATTAAAATTATGGAACACACTTAAAATACTCTTGCATGTTTTCAACTCATTATGTAATACAGACCAAAACTAAAAATATTCCTATGGAATATTCCAGAAGGATTCCTAAGCGTGGAGGCAGTCCGCATGTGGACGCGCGGTGACATCGTGAAGTTCAAGAGCTCGGCGGCGGAGGGCGGCGGCCGACTCACCGTGGGGCACGGCGAGACTATCACTGTGCGAGTGCCCACGCATCCCCGCGCTAGGTGTCTCTGCTGGGAGTTTGCTACTGATAACTATGATATAGGTATGTAAAATAGTAGCTTAGAAAAAGTTTATGGTAAGTAGGGTTTGCCTTCATTGAGTTTTCTATTCAATGATTACCCATTGTCTCCAGTCGATTGTCTTTTATTATGGCTAAAACCTTGTAAATAACTTCGTCATGACGTCTTAAACGAGAAATCGAATTTTCATTAATATTTGTATGCTTCACTATATTTTATGCTCATACTCTTAAGAGGGAACTTGTAAAGCATAAAACTTCTTTTGTACTTTATTTTTCGGCACTCATTACGAGATTTTATTCTAACTACTGCTAATTTGACTAAGCATCAAAAGAGTTAGCATTAAAATCTTATTGAAGTTTTATTTATTTATGTTCCAGGTTTTGGCTTGTACTTCGAATGGAGCAAGTCACCGACTACAGAGGTGACTGTTCACGTGGCTGAGAGTGATGAAGAGGAAGAAGACGAAGAGGATGAATATCCTATTTCTGATGGTATAGTTTTTTTAATAAAGTTATTCTATGATTTGCTAATACAAATTATAAGTGAATTGTTTTATACATATATAGAGCAAATGCTAATTCTATTCTCACTGTCCTTCACTTATCAAATCAAAGATTGGGAACAGTGAAATATTGCTCTGTTTATCGACATTAAAATAATGCAAATTCTCCGATATAATTTAGCTGTTTGTACGTTTTTAGTAACATTATACATTTGAATAGTTGTAGAATGATCTAGATCTATCTTGTATGTAACATGAGTCTCTATTCCCAGGCACATTCCACGAGTACACGATCCACGGCACCCGCGTAGACCCGGAGCTGGGCGGCGACAAGCGCGGCGCGCGGCCCGGCGCCGGCAGCGCCCGGCCCCTCACCAGCCTCGTCGTGCCCGTCTACCGCAGGGACTGCCATACTGAGGTCAGAACAGAGAATATATTTTTTTGTTATGGACCTTTGTAGTCTTAGGACCTTTCACACAAATTGCACGGTTTCAAAAAGTAGGTCCTATGTAGAGGAACCGAAAATAAAATCTATACACTCCTTAAAACTGAAATTGTAAAAAGAATAATAAATAAGGATCTTTTAATTAAAACAACTAGATTAAAAAAGTTTTATTAAAATTCGTTCAGGATGTTGGCAAGAAATAAGAATATTACTTAACTGTCTCCCATTATTATAAGTTTGTTATTTTGCCTATTATAAACATTAAGTTGAATATTTTTTCCAGGTGTATGCGGGTTCCCACACATATCCAGGCGAAGGCGTATACTTACTAAAATTCGATAATACTTACAGTCTATGGCGATCCAAAACCCTTTACTACAAAGTGTATTACACACAGTAAACAATATTTAAAGCTATATTAGAGCCATGACAAAAATATATGGAAATATTATAATAATATATTAAATTATTTGATACTAAATTAACATCAGATATTGTACGACCAGTATTTTTGTGGAGTTCATTTATCTAAGTGATATAGTTAACACAGCTGCGAACAAATATTGTAAGGTTTGAGATTATGGACTGGTTTGTGTTAAGATCTCATGTATGGGCTTGGATTTTAGCCTCGTAAAGGTACTCGCCAACTCGCTCGCAGCATTCTTACTGCAGTGATTCATAGGTAGTTCATTTGTTTAAGAGTCTGACCTCTATATCTCGATAGGCATCTATTACTTGCTAGTTGACATGTACCATTTTATGAGTCAGATTCTCATTCGATTTGTTGGTTTGGAGTATAAAAATCTCACAATATTTGTTCGCTGTATACATGTTTTCAGTGCAATATTATAAGCTTGTTTAGCTAATTTAACAATATATTATTAAGATTTTTATAGACGAGACACGATAATGCTTTTGGTTGAATTATTATGAAGGCAGTTTATTTAGTTTAGCTGATGTATACTTATTACTATTATGTAGTTATCTCGTCTGTTCTATTTATAAGTTTACGCCACAAATAATTTTAAGTAGTTTCCAATTGACCATTACTTATGTTAGACTGTGCAGGAAGCACATTTTTAATTTGCATTTCATTGAATGTTAGTGGAAGTAGAATGTTTATTTATTTATTTTATTTGCTTATTCACGTTCATAAACTGTAAAGGATAATATATCAGTAGGTATAATGTGTATGTGAATTTATATTATGTGTAGGTATAGGGTGGCAATTAGGTTTCATAGTCTTTTATATTTTACTCTTATCTACATATATCTAAATATTTTGAAAAACTTGTCTGCAATGTTTTGCTACTATAATAATGTAATAAATTTTACTACAATACAACACTACAGATTGGCTTACTTAGTACCGCTTCGTAATTTGAAGATTCTGAATATTGTAATTGCCACCCTGTATACTATGTATATTCAAACCGGGTTTACAGCTAGTTCTAATATTTATTCTGTGCCATTATGTTTATGGTTTAGGTTAGTACTTAAACTAAGAATGTGTTTATCTTTTACTCATCATCCCAGTTTTATTTGTGATCTTTATTTTTAAGGAACATTGCAGAGTTCTGTTGACTACCCATATTCACAAAAACTTATTCTAGATAGTCAAATGATTTGTGTCTGGCCTCATTGATGATTGATAGCTTCACATAAGATTTATATAAAAAAAAAACAGTGAACAGTGTTGAATGTCTCCTAAACAACTTACACTAGAATGTGCATAACACATATTCCATATACATTTACCAGTCGTAGATCAATCTTATGTAGCATAAATGTTTAGACATAATTCAATAACATAATGCATGTTCGATGTTCGTTGTATTGTAACTTAAAACAAAATATCTCTGGTGTTCTTATTTGTTTTTTAGAAATCAGTATTTTATTCTATAATAATCGCAAGCTAGGTTTGCGATTACAAATCTCGCAATATGATTGCTAAATGTAAATTAAAAATTAACTGTCTATAGTTAAAGATGAATGTCTATAATATGTAAAAAATCATGCAAAAGATAGGTAATTATATTTTTTTTTCCTAAATCATCTATTGTGTTATGTTATCCAACTCCTGTCAGGCATATCAAAATCATTGTATTTTTTATTCTGACGATTGTGGCTCATGTTGAAGATAAGAGGAAAGTGCTTTGTATACGATTAATGAGGGGTTATTGAATAGCTACATTATGAGCCATTAATAGTGTAGACTCCATGGCAACATCAACTGATCCATACATTCTAGTGAGAAAAAGATTGTGCTTTACGTAAAGCGCCATCTGATTCACTTTTATTTTACAACAGCCCTTAAATTCTGATTCAATGGTTTTAGAAAAACATTTGGACCTTTGTTCGTTTGTTCTCCCGTACCTGATACCATGCATCAAGCAATATCTTTTTGTGATCTTAAAATGAAATGTGAATTATTATGTTTATTTCCACTTTTCGAGTTTGTATGAAGTTTTGTTGACAGAATTTAAAATACCTTTTTGTTTCACGTTTATTCTTGAAGAAGCCAATCGTTTATGTACAATACTGGATATAAATATATATTACACGTATAAATTAAAATGCATTATCTTTTTTTATAACCCTACCTTTATATGCTAGGCTGCATACCTATGAAGCATCTTAGAAAAGTTAATGAGTTTCAGGCCACTCTACTGTCTTCTAAAGGTTAATTCCATGAAATTCTATGTACCTTGTCGTAAAATTATATGGATAGATGACAACTTTGATCGGGAAATAGTACGGGACCTCTAGTTTAGAAAGGATTTTAGGAGTAACTCGGGAGTGTCAGATTAACGTTTGTGGAAATAGTTATATCGTATTACAGTACAGTACAGTTATTACACCTACAGTATCAATATCTGATTTTAGCTTTTCTTTAAAAAATAAAAAGAATTATATAGAAGTAGAAGCTTCCCTCATGGATGAAGAGGTAACATTGTCTAACATTTAATTGGTATTTCACTATTTCTCAACAGTCAGAGAAAAATCAAATAGGTTTAATACGTCCATAGAGTTTTCTTTTTCATAATTTTTGGTAACAGGAATGACGACAAATGACGTGACGAATCAAAAGACTTGTCAAATTTGACAGTTATCATGTTTACGGGAGGATGTGCGGGAGGATGAGGTGTTTTATTTGTCTCGTATTTGTTTAGAAAGTTAAAAAAAAAATTAAAAATGTTACAACGATTAATTTACAATAGTTTTGAACTAAAAATATCTCGGAAAAATACACAGTTTCTGTTCAATATTCCGACCAGAGCTCCTTTGTGTCAGCAGTGTGGATCCAGGTTATACTCTCGGTATAAGGTGCCAGTTGTACGAAATTATTATGAAAGAACCTTCCATAACAGACATGGATTATTCAATTATAAGTTGCGGTACTACACAACTCAGGTGGACGCTCAGAAGAAGAACGAACATATTGAAAGTGTGAAAGAAAAAAATCCATTAGAAACTACGAAAAAGATCAATGTCAAATTAAAGACATCAGAACTGAAACGTTTATTTACATTAGCAGAACCTGAAAAATGGACTCTTGCTGGTTGGTAGCATACCATGATCTAATATGACTTATGTGAAAAAATTGGTAAATTTTGAATATTTTGTTTGCAGGTGCTATTGGCTTCCTTATAATATCATCTAGTGTTACTATGGCTATTCCGTTTTCACTGGGTCAAGTGCTGGACATCATATACAGCAGTACAAGCGACCTGGCTTCAGCCCGTGAGAAGCTTGACACACTGTGTCTGATGCTGTGCGGAGTGTTCCTTGTGGGAGGCCTCTGTAACTTTGGCAGGGTATATTTAATGTCCATATCAGGTAAATACAAGTTTTAATAGTTTCTAAAAATCCAAAAAAAAAAACTCAACATTTCTGTAAATAAGAGTAAGTATGCAGTAATAGAAATGTTTAACTTATTCATAAGCAGCTGATCATACAGTAAATAATAGTTATAAAAAATTCTATACTTGAAGATGGTAATTTCAATAAAACAAAAAATTCACACCTGTATTTACAATTGTTTTTAAATTATTATACAAAACAAACACGTAGCCAGTGCATTTTTTGGACTAACATACAATTTGTTTTTGGCTTGGAGCACAACACAACTCATTTACTAACTGTCTTCATATTTTAGGTCAAAGAATGACCCAGTCACTAAGAAGACAAGTATACGGAGCAATAATGCGCCAAGAGGCTGCTTGGTTTGGTAAAACCTCTACTGGAGAGCTAGTCAACAGGTTGTCGGCAGACACACAGCTGGTTGGCCGAAACCTCAGTCAGAATGTCAGTGATGGTTTACGCTCACTGTTCATGGTTGGAGCTGGCACAGGCATGATGGTAAGAAGTCTTTATTTACTCAGCATCAGTATGACTTGCATATAGTACAACATATACACCACAGAAATGTGAACTATTTTGATCTTTCTTCAATATCACATCAAGAGTTTTCTCTATAAAATTCTTACAAACAAAATACTAATTTGAGTATCAGAATATGTGGGTTAGATATCAGAAAGCATGAACACACTATCATTGTATCAGTAAAAATGGGGTCAGATTACATCATCTCACTTTTACAGTGCACTGAATCTGGTAGACAGTGGTATTGACAGAAGAAAACGTCTGGTTTTAGATTGCATATAATAATGACCCTTTTATTTACATAGGTGTTTACTCAGCATTTCCTGAAAAGTCCATATTTGATGTCAAATATTTTTAGTAGTTGTTTTTCCTTAATGTGAAAGAAGGATGACTGTGAAAATTGTCTCCAGTAGTGCTTTATGCAATACTGATATATTATTACAAAACATAATTTGCACAAGTCATTATGATAATAGCTAAATAAATTAGGCTGTCATATTTGATCAGCATCTTTAAAAATAGAATATTCTTATTATTTAAATATAAATAGGTCTATATTAAAGTTTACTAAAACCTTTTCTAAAAGATGTACACATGCAGAATCAGTTTAAGTTAATCTGATTTCAATACATGCATGCTGGACTATGTAAGAATGTATATCATTGAATGAGTACAAAAAGAGGATACTGGTTGTTGTATATGACATCCTCTTATCTTTTTGGAACAATGTTTGCTTAATTATATCATAGTACACCCCTGGCCTTGTTATTTGCAAATTCTGATTTAATCAACATGATTTAATTTCCACCTTGATATTGAAATGATAACATTTTTAAATTGTCCAACTAGTTAAGGGAATATCTTATAGTCTTTTATACAACCTCAATTAATTTTACATAACTTAAAAATATAATATTTTTTACTTGTCCTGAAAGTTAATGATCCAATAAAATATGTAGCTAATAATTATTTTCATTATACTTTCTTTAAAATCAAAATATTCAGGCTGCATTAGCCCATAGATATTAATAGATATGTATTAAAGACTAACATAGATATTATGTTATACAAAATTGTTAGTATAACAACTTTTTTCTTTAGTTCTACATGTCACCATCACTGGCTCTCGTTGGGTTATGCGTGGTCCCACCAGTGTCAATGCTGGCCGTCATATACGGAAGATTCGTGCGAGGCATCACGAGGCAACTGCAGGATTCTCTGGCTGAAGCTAGTGAGGTATCCCCATACTATAATTATTAGCATTTCGCCCTTGACTTTCTCCTTTTATATGATCCCTTGTTGTATATCTATACGTAATACTCTTTTATAAAAGTTAGTCAAAGATATATTTGCCGCTTTCTGAATCAGAAGGTCAGAAAATATCAGCAATCCGAGATAAAGAATTTCAGGGACGATAAGAGTTTTTTGAATGAATTAATTTAAAAATACATATTTCGAGAACAGCTTTTCTCATTCTTTTTTCTGTAGAGTTATTGAAATATTGAAATTTCAGTCAAATTATGTAAATCCACCGTATTAAGTGCAATCGTTATCTGGCATAAAAATACAATTTACCGATATCAACAATAGAACACGGCAGATACACGTGTTGAACAATAAAATGTTCTCATCACGCACACATGCAAACAAATATCACGCATAGCGTTGAAAATAAAAATACGACTTCGTTTGCATAACATTGACACTGAATCGTATGATTAATTATTTATTCTATTTATAGTTGGCCGAAGAAAAGATTTCAAACATAAAGACTGTGAAAGCATTTAGTAAGGAAGAGGCCGAGTGTGAAACTTATGGGCAACGAATTGAGAACTTACTCAAATTGGCTTATAAAGAGTCTTTGGCCGTCGGTAGTTTCTACGGGATGGTAAGTATCCGTACGGATCAACGACCTTCAATATCCTGATTACTATTAAATTTCTGTTTTGTTCGGAAACCCAAATTACTACTTTCCGTAGTTTCAAGATTATACATATAAGTAATTTTCAGCTAATCTATTATTTACTTTTGATAAGTTCTTTAACGATATTTCTTTAAACAAAAATGAACCTTAAATGTATAATGATAGAGTATAAACTTGTAATCACAGACGGGACTCGCAGGGAACACTATTATAATCCTGGTTCTATACTACGGAGGTGGTATGGTTGCCGCCGAACAGCTGACTGTTGGCAATCTGACGTCATTCCTTCTGTATGCGGCCTATGTGGGCATCAGTATAGGAGGACTTAGCAGCTTTTATACGGAACTGAACAAAGGAGTTGGGGCAGCTACCAGGCTTTGGGATATCATTGATAGAGTTCCTGCTATTCCTGTTTCAGGTAATTATTACGTTGTTATATTGTTTATTATTTGATATAGGACGTTGTAAATAAAACTTGATAATTGGAATAATGGAATGAGATGGCGAGATGACCTGGATGCCTACAACCCCGATTGGTGGGAGGACCCAAAAGATTGAGAGGTGTGGAGGCAAAATGGGGAGGCCTTTGCCCAGAAGTGGCAAAGTAAAAAAAAAAGTGGACTAAAATTTTTCACTTATTGTGGAATCGTTAAGCAGTCAATTAATTATTGGTTGACAACAAGCTTAATTAATAATGGATTGAATGGAATGCATTTGATTGATCAATCGCAATGCAATGTGTCGTTAGTAACTATACAAGCACGAAGCTGAATAACATAAGATTTCAATTATAAAACCAACAAGTACCTAACATTAGATACACGTTTTGAGCACTTCGTCACGTTTTTGATATCACAAATATTTTGACCTTTTGTTATGACCTACATGAAAAACATTAATATGTATTATCTACAATACCAAAAAAAAAACTCAAAATATTCCACGACTTCGATTATTTTTAAACCGACTTCCCAAAAAGACTAAGGCATTCTTATATTTATATACTTTTTCGTCAATTTCAGGTGGTTTAAGACCAGAACAGAAACCTAAAGGCGAATTAATATTAGAAAACGTATTTTATTCGTACGTCGACGCTCCATTATTGAAAGGAGTGAACCTACACCTTTTACCCGGAAAGTCGATTGCTCTAGTCGGGAGGTCCGGTTGTGGTAAAAGTACTATAGCGTCGCTTATAATGAGGTTATATGACCCGGATAAGGGCAGAATATTGCTGGATGGGGTGGATATTAGAGAACTGGATCCCGTATGGCTGAGGAGTCACATTGGTTTTGTTAGTCAGGTATGTAAATGTTTAAACTACATATTTTATCCGTGTAATCCGTGTATCAAGGCCAAAATTGCTCGCGCAGTTTGTTTTGTTCATATTGTTTGACTAGTGTGAAGTCGCTAGTAGCCAATTTCGGAGAGGCAAAACGATATGACTGAACTGTACCTAAATAATAAAGTTTCTTCTAATATAATATTCAAAATAGGCAGATAACTTTGTGCATTACATACATTTTGATTAGCTTGATATCACTTGTTGCCAACTTCAGAGTGGCAAAGTTATATGATTGAACTGTACATTACGTCTTACATAATAAAGTTATTCCCAAAATAAGTTTCAAAATTCAATTACCTAAGTTGATTAGAACTTATCTTCAAGTATTTGTTTACCGTCCAAACTTTATCTCTTGACATTGTTAGGGTTATCGTAATTATCGAATATGACCGAAAAGTATTATTATTATTCACTAAAATGGTACACTTGTATACGTTTCAGGAACCGGTATTATTCAGCGGGACAATAAAGGAGAATATATTATATGGCGCTTTGGATGAGGATCTTAAAGAAGAGGTAATAATATAAGAAATAATAATTAACCCTCACTCAAAAACTCACCTTTTTCATCCCCTGAAACCAAGAAAATGTTTTCTACGCATAGACTCGCGCAATGTTTCGTGACGACAAAAAGTTCGGATGTAATCATCCTCATTGGCATGGTTGTGGCCAAACTTTATAAGTATCAGCTCAGAACAATGTAAAATTTTAGAGTTTCAGCGAGTGGCAGACGTGCAAACTGCATGTAGTATGTTTAAATAGGATCAACCTAATATTCAACGCAAAAATACTTGGCTATCTAGTTATCAATTGAGTTAAATCATCATCAATAATATCAATAAAATTATGTCATATTCTTACATAATGTAGGTAAATAGACTAGAGTAACAACATGATATAATCGCGATTACACACTTCGGATAGTGTTTATAATTACATAGCAATAAACATATAAACAATATTGTAAACTTATGGTCAATAGGAACATAGTGCCTACTAATCGCAAGGAACCAGACTACACAACTCTTACCTCCAAAAATACTAAAAACAATCGGATCCTTTTGCCCTATATTTATGTACGAGTTCTATTTACTACTGACCGAGTTTAATAATAGTAAACACCCTAATTACAAACATTATTTAACTAGTTTACTCTATTTTTATTGTAATATTTATTCAACGTTGATAACTTGTATTTTGATTCAACACAGGCCCGCCGCAAGCGGGCGTGCAGCGCGTGCACCGCACGCGGGCGGCACGTCCTAGGGGGCGGCAAATCCATCGCCTTATCACGTAATATTTAAAAATACAATATCTTTTTAAAAATGATTTCATTTCAATATTTCCAAACACAGCAATAGCGCTAAAAATATTACTTACACTACCGGTTTCAGTAGCATCTGTTGAAAGATCATTTTCAAAATTAAACATTATTAAAAACTATTTAAGATCGACTATGCTCCAGCAGAGACCAAGTAATTTAGCTATAGTTATAATCACGGACGTCAGTAGGGGCGTAAGGGGGGGGGCGCAGAGGGCGGTCCGTCCCGGGTACCACGTCTAGGGGGCGCCATCTCGGTCGGCACATATCTGCACGACCAGGATGGCACGGGCAGAAGGGACCATCCACGGAGGTGCTATTGTAATCTGCAAATCTTAGGTTCACTACCAGTCGCAGTGCAGGCCCGAGACATCCCCACGGGACTGAGAGAGGTGACACAGTCCGACTGTCAACTCTCTCTTTTCCACCCGTATCCTTGTCGCACACCCGCTCGCGCCAAAATCACAATTAACTGATTACTTAAATGAATTCCTTAAAGTTAGAAAAAAAAGCGCTCGCTTCGCTCGCTGTTTTTTCTTTTCATGTTTCAATTTTTTCTGCGCTTAATTTTTGAGTCCTCAATCTAACAAAAAGTTGAGGCGCCGAAGTGACAAAAATCACTGGTGCTCGCTTCAATCACGAATTTAATTTGAGGGTCCTGAAACCAACAATTAAAAAAAAACTTTAAGGTGGTTTTTTTAAAAGCGGTCCAGGTACTTTTGTGACCCAAAACTAAAAAAAAATCGCGCTCGCTACACTCGCAGATTTTCCAATTTACGATGCTTTCTTTTAACTGCTTTGGGTATTTTTGTGTCCCAAAACTCAAAAAATTTCTCGCTCGCTACGCTCGCGGATTTTCCAATTTACGGTGCTTTGTGTACTTTTGTGTTCAAAAACTCAAAAAATTTCGCGCTCGCTGCGCTCGCGGCTTTTCTGCTTTACGCTAGTTTCTTTTAATTTGTTGGGGAATTTTGGTGTCCCAAAAACTAAAAAAAAATTGCTAACGGCACTTATGGTTCCTCTAAGACTTCGAGTACCTATCCTAAACAGCAGTTCAAGTGCTTACGAGTCTAAGTACTTCAAATAACTGCCGGGAGGGAGGGGGTCGGACTCCCTGGACCCCCCCCCCTTGTATACGTCCAGAGTTTCAATTGAACATGACATTTTTGACAGATTGTATACAAAAAAAATTATATAAGATTTCGCAAATATAAAAGCAAGAAGAGTTAACTTTTTATAATGATTATATGGCTTAGTTTTACACTTCAGTAAACAAATGATTCTACCTTATTACAATACATATTTTATAATCTTAACGAATTTTTCTTTTTTTAACAAAACCCAGTATAATATGGAGTCGTAGGGCGGCATAATCAGTTTTGCACGTGGGCGAACAAACAGCTAGCGGCGGGCCTGATTCAACAAATGTAACATCGACATAAACACCTAGTAAAGTTAATCCTAATTTAAACCAATGAAAATTTGTGGTTATTCCTTTCTCTGGGTGTGTTTTGAAAGCTAGCTGCCGACTACTATTGCCGACCGCACAGTTGCTGCAAGCAACTGTATAAAAACGGAGGATATTTGACGACTACTGCTGTCGCTTCGATCCAAAATGATTTCATGTTAATACATACCTACAAACCAGCAGTGCAGCTGCGGCCGATTTTATGCATGTGCTACTCTCACATTTTGATTATCGTGAAGTATTTTAGTTTGGAGCGAAAGTTAGTTGATAAGCCATGTCCATTGTAAATTGAACATGAACTTAGCAATGTTTACTCTTGTGTTGTTACAACGCCTAAATCTTTATCGACACACGTGTGACTGTAGTACAACATTGAGGTTAATACGATAAACTTTCGCATCACGAGCAATGGCGAAGATATCAACAATGTATGTAAATTGACCCTCTTACAGCCAGTTTCTTCATCAAAAGTAAAAGCAAAAGTAAAAGTCAAAGTAATGTCTACAGTAAAAGTAACGGTCAAATTCATTTTTCCTATTAGTTTTGCTGTCACTTTAGCCTTGAAAACACGAATTTGACCGTTACTTTTACTTTAGACATTACTTTGACTTTTACTTTTGATGAAGAAACTGGCCGTTAGGAAATACATAAGGTAGTTCATAGAATGCACATAAGGAAATCATAGGGGAGTTCATAGAGTTTACATAAGGTAATACATAGGGGAGTACAGAGCGTATCTAAGGAAATACATAGGGCAGTTCATATAGTACATAAGGAAATACATAGGGGAGTTCATAAAGTGTTTATAAGGAAATACGTAGGGGAGTTCATTAAGAGTACATAAGGAAATACATAGGGCACTTCATAGAGTGTACATAAGGAAATATATAGGGGGAGTACATTATGAGTACATAAGGAAATACGTAGGGGAGTTCATAGGGCGTACATAAGGTAATACATAGGGGAGTTCATAGTGTGTACATACATTTTACATTTACATTGTACATTTAATGGCTTGTTTCTCATTTAATGGTTTAAGAACTTTAAAATGTTCGTCATTGCCATCTGATTGAGCAATCGTAAGCCCTACAAACATTTCTGTAATTTCTTAGCCAACTCATCAATAGACAAATTATTTTGTTTTGTGTTAGTTGTCTAACTACACGACGAAGTCGCGGGCGTTAGTTTCTAATAAAATCTCTTCGAGTAGACCCGTAGTGGGAGGCATAGAAATTTGGAATACAGAGATGTAGACAGACTGACTCCTTATTTTAACCGTTAATCCTAACTTATAGCTTTAAAACAAATGATTGGAAGTTTAAAATGTATTCTATATCAACAGGCAGAGCCGTCCTGGATGGTAGCGGCAAGGACTGCTCATTTGAGTGAACTAGTGGTGGGCTCACATGAAGGGTTCAACCGGCAGGTCGGAGCGAGAGGCGGCCAACTAAGCGGCGGACAGAAGCAGAGAGTTGCTATAGCACGGGCTATTGTTAAGGTAAATATTATGTAGTATGATAGATACTGTCCAAATAAAATAAATAAGCTACACATACTACGGCAGTACAAAAGACGTCCCGACCGCGACGGTACACACTTTTTGCTTGTAAGTTTTTGAATAACCGAAACCTAAAAAGTTATTTTGTTACACCATCAGCATCAATGAAAGGCAAACCCATTGTTGTTTTTTTTATATATTTTTTTTTGTTGGCGCCCACTTGGGCCAGCGCACAGTGATTCACTCTAAGGCCATAAATCGAAAAATGTCATCGGCTTATCCCCATTAGATCTACTTACTAAGTGATTAACAAGTTAAGAAGCTTCCGAAAACTCTAAATACCAGTGTCATAAGGTCAACTTATTATTCACTTTTGTGCATCGGAAGTTAGCGCATCTCGAGTCTAATTATCGCAACGTGTGAGTCATCAAAACTTAACACTTTGTTTTTGAGTGTCACTATTCCAAATCAAGTGTTTACGTATGGTGACAGTATGGAGGTCCAAGACCAAGGTATGTACTTCTATTATCAACTACTTTTTTATTTTTTTTAATGCGTTTAATATTTTATTTTATTTTTTTATTGAAGGTAGCGTTTTTGTAGATTTGTTTGGTATACTTTGATTTCATTTAGACCTATAACTTTTTGCTGCTCAGTGCTGCACTTGAGGCAAATGTTTTTCGAATAAAGAGGGTGTT
This sequence comes from Helicoverpa armigera, assembly GCF_030705265.1. NCBI lineage: Eukaryota > Metazoa > Arthropoda > Insecta > Lepidoptera > Noctuidae > Helicoverpa > Helicoverpa armigera. Next base: position 4,699,547 of record NC_087135.1, on the reverse strand, counting down.
GTTATAAAACCATATAAGTTTCATCTGCATCTTTCTGCCCCTTCTTGGGTTAAAGGAGTGTCAAAGTATGCATGTCCATAGTAAAGAAAAAAACTTTATATTTTAAGTTCAGCTTTCATGTTGTTTTAGGTAAAGTTTTCAAATGTTCTGTTTCGAGGACGACTATTTTTGACATTTGGCACTCTAAAGAGGGTAGTCCAAATGAAAAATGCAACATGTCCTGAATACTTTTACAGAAACATCGTGCCTTTCGGATGACATCGAAAATATCAAACTAGAGACTTTAAGTAATAAAATTATGAATGTATGTAAACGAATTTCTCATTATTGGGCAATATCAAATCGTAGTAGGTCTAAGTTTATAGAGAAATATTCAGATTGGCTGAATGTAGTTGAAAATATTGATGTAGAGCGAATTGAGTTACATGTATCTCAGAAGTCTGACAAAGTTGAACCATCAACTTCTTCATTCAGATCCCTTATTAACAGGTTTACGAAAGTTACCTGTCAAAAACAAAAGGTGTACTATCAAAAATTGTACTAGATTTGTTATCTGTTTGTAGTAAATACTTTTGAGCTTGAATGTATTCTGGTATATTTTGTGTTTTGTGTGTATTTGCAAAAAAGGTTGTTCGTGTATTTTTGTTGTTTTATTTTATTCCTTTATGGTTGTTTTTAATATAAATAACCATTATTTATATAGATTTTTCATTAAAAGTCGCAGTATGACATGTTCTAGGTTTATCGTCTAAAACAAAATTACTGCGAGACATTTTTACACCTAAATAGTAATGATATATTTTTTAATGAAATGTGGATATGTTATAATTTTAATAATTTACACTTCTCTTAACATATTTCAACGTGTAAAATAAATTAATTAAAAGTATTTGTGAGTTTCGTATTTATGGCCGCCTTTGTATGGAGCGTGAATCACCGTGCAGCGTCTGCCGGCGTTGCTTGATTGTATGAAACATAACTGTAACATAAAGAATGGTTGAAAAAACATGAACGGGTTAAAGTAGAAAACTCTCTGATAATTACTTGCTTCCATTTCTCATATAGGAGTTGAAGTCAGTAATACCTACATCATAACCGCGCGTCGAGGCAATTTGTTATTAAAAGTAACAATAGTCATGAAAATAATGTCCTATGTTATTGACATGATCACTAAAATGTGGCACACACACATAATAGAAACAGTAATTAATGCTATTTATTAATGAAGATTTAATGTATGTTGTTAACAGGTCTTTAACAAGTTATTGTAAACATTTAATGAAACTCATTTGCTAATCACATTTTACTATAGGTAATAATAGATCGTGTTTCAAACTTATTGCCAATGTGTGAGATCAAAACAATAATTCTTGCCTTTATTATATGCTTGAATCCATTTTTAATTGAAAAACAACATTACATGTCATAGTCATGGTGAAAAACAACAACACCTATTTTTGCAAGTAATTGATGATATTGGTGACTCAAAAGCGTTATCGCAGCAGATTAAATAAATATGATATTAGTGGATTAATATAAAAAATAACCTTTGTTACAGAACCCGAGAATTCTTATCTTAGACGAAGCTACCTCAGCCTTAGATGCTTACTCCGAATTCTTGGTCGACAAAGCCTTGAAGGAGATCAGCAAAGATAGAACAGTTCTCACCATAGCTCATAGGCTTAGCACCATACAGTCCGCAGACGAAGTTGCAGTCATGGAGAACGGTGTTATCGTAGAAAAAGGCCCCTACCCAGAACTTATTATGAAACCAGGCGGTTTCTTCAAGGAACTCATCAACCACCAAACATTTGTCAAGAAAAAACGAGAACAACATGATGCTCAAAAGAATTAAACTGTACCAAGACAATTTGCAAGCGTTGTAAATGTAAAAGAAGTAGTTTAATTTATTTTTAAATATTTGTTTTCTTACTGGTTAGTTCGTGATCAATGTACTAATGTATGTTGAGTTATCATTGAAACTGCGTTTTCGATAGTGGGTAGTAAAAACCTGCTTTATTACTATTATTATATACACAATTATTTCCTGTTATTAGTTAACTGATGTTTATAAATAATAGAAAAAAAATAGTAAAAATGTTTTGTAAATAAACGTATTGTGCTATTTATCAGTGGCTCAGGGAACAAGATTTCATAAGGATTAAATATAATCCAAAAATGTGTGCAATAATAAAGTATGTACTCTTTATATTATTTGTCTGTTTACAAAGGAATGCCTTACGATGTCGTGTTCATGTGTGTGTATCCCTTTGCCGCTGCTTTTTATCCTGAATAAGTTTGTGATAATTATATAGGTGATAGTGTATTTTATTTTATGCTGTGGCACGGAACAAAATGCAATAATAAATAATTTGGGCTATGTGTTCAAAATGGAATGTCGAATTGTTACATAATTTATTAAATTTTATCTGGTAAGGTTTATAAATCATAGAGTGACAAACGGGTAAAGGAATATTTTTGTCTGACACAAATAAAATGGTTGTTGTTATTTTAAAACTGCATTTTATTTATCGCCTTACACTTTGAATATTCGATGCGTAATCACATTATCAGTGGGCGCACCGTCACCGCGGCTCAGCTGCTGCCGGGAAGAGCACGTAGCGAGTGGTGTCGTGGCCCATTCATTACACGCCACAATGATAACAAAACGTTATCGTAACGCGTAACTTACTGTTTACTATGAGTTTTTCATCACAGCCACAACAAACAGGTTAAATAAGTAAATGGACCTTGCCCTCGGCGAGCGCGGAGAACGCGCCAAAAGCCGCCAGTGGAAGCGGCAGCTAACATTTACGCGCTAACGCTTCGCGGGAAAACATTGCTAGCGGAAACATGTCTAATTTGAAAGTATTGCGCGGGAATCTAGCGCGGCAAATTTTTAACTCGTTCGCTGGTGCCAAAAATGCTAAAAAATCTAATAGAGAACTGTTGTCATACAGTCGTCTTTTGAGTAGAAATTTAGCTACTCAAACAGCAACAGCAGTGGACAATAAATTTTTAAGTTCTCCATGGGGTGAAATACAAGTCGGGAAAGAAACCTTGACTGATTTTGTGTTTTCGGATATCGAATCATGGGCAGATGCGCCTTCAGTGGTAAGTACAAACTAATTATATTATTTTCCAATAAGTGTTTACCTTTTATATTATCTACGATTTGATTGCTAGGTAAAACTAGAATGGTAGTGGAATATTTAACCCTTTGCGTCTTTTAATTGCGATTAAACTTTTTTTTTTCATTGGTTTATTAATTAATTTTCTGAATGCACGTAACAACTTATTTTTGGTAGTTTTTTAAAATGTACTTTACTATTGTACTTGAGTAAAAAAAATTGTCCGACCTTTAGCACGCACCTTGTATTGAAATCAAACCGCCAAGAAGTTTTAATACACCGACCATAGACTTCGAGTCTAGTTATTTATGTTCAATTAAATACTATTAAATCTGAGTGCATAGCGGACTGCAATAGAATATTGTTCCTAGTACAAAGTTCGCTGTTATATACGGATGTTATACGAGAGTGATAGGGACTTATTAATAGTTCGGATTTGAAGGTTAGGGCTACATGTCTGCGGGCTGCCAAATATGCATTCATAATATTGGAAAAGACATCTAATTAACGAGACTAATATTGGGGGTTTGCTTTGTATAAAATAATACATGAAACTATGGTTTAATTGAAAGCAATAGTAAATAAATCATGTGCAGTTAGTTACTAAATATAAGTATCTATGTAAACAAACGTATTCAGTTTTATTATTGTACCTACAGGTGGCTTTATTCTCACAACTCAACCCCAGCGTCATAACTTTTTAAGCGCACGTCATAACGGATTCTAAATGCTGACTCAAAGTCCTATTTCTTTGATCAATCTAACTTTCCATTTATTATTATGAGCAAATTGCTAGGCCTCTGTCGGTACCTAATGATATGCTAACCGTTTAATTATGCTTAAATAAGTAGCTGATCATTTAGTAGAACCTACTAGTTAGTTCGCAATTTAAAAAATAGAAACCAGTTTGATTGGGTTTATGATTCATATCACAGATCGCTAGAAAATTGATTTCATGAAACAAAATTGGATCAGATTTAGAAAATTAGTTAGGGTGCCTAAGTTAATTAATATTTAAACTTGCTGAAAAACTACTTTTCAGACTTCAGAACTAAAAAATCGTAATAAAATATTTGTCAAGCTACCCTCGCTTTTTCATAGACTTCGTTCATTTTAAGTTCATAATTTATTGCTTAAACTTTAATTATTGTCATCAATTTATAAATTATGTAGTCTAGTAGGTAATTAATGGGATAACTCTGTGTGTGAAATGCTAGTTCACTACTTCCTTTGAAATGAGTCAATATAGGAATTGAATAACACACTTGTCATCGTTTTCTTGTTCACGATGACTTTATGTTTTATTCATTGCAGATAACTTATTCATGTTATACCATTAAAGTACAACGAGTAGGTAGGTATCTATTTGATCTAATGCCCTTCCTGTAATGTTAAGTAGTTATCAAATTACGATTTATTTTCAAGTTTACAGTTACATACGTATGAGAATAAAGTGCGGGAGTCAATCATAAATGACGATGCACGTGACATTCTAACGTTGCATGGTAATAATGGATTGCAAACTACACATAAAACATGCACCTTATTACTTACGTCTACAGAATCATTCCGATGACGTCTTCAATGTTGTTATGTCGTTATTCCAAACTTCGACATGATTTTTTGCCAATGAATATAAAGATGAAGGGACTCCTACCATTCAGAACGCTTGCCAAATGCTCTTGTACGAGTTTATACGTTATTTCAATATCAAACACTGGACTTTGGAACTCATTTCTGTACTTAAATAACTGTTACATAATGCGTTTGTCTATTAATACGGGTTAAAGTCCAATGACCTACATTTTGGACCACGTGTAGAGCGTCTAGTTTATTTACTTTATTTACAATCAGCAAAATAGCTAGTTGTTGCATTACCGCCACTACCGGGTGCATGAGTAATTATCATAAAGAACGTTACACGTCATTAAAGTAGGTCAAGGATTTCATATGCAGGTATCTACATGAGATGATCTACATCTTTCCTCTTAATTGAACGAATTCATCAGGTATGGCATCTAAGCAGGTCTTCATGGTTAATTGTCTAGGTAGACACCTAAATTACCTACTGTTAACTGGTCAATTTGGTGAATGAAACGTAGTGCGAAGTGTTAAAAAAAACATGCATAAAAAACATACGAAAAATAAGAAGAAGACACTAATTTTTTGTCTGTTTTGTATTTATAATTTGCAAAATAGATATATAATAAAAAAAACACAGAAATTAATCAAAATAATTGGCTATCCACAGACATGCGGCGCTTCGGGACGTTCGTACGACTACGGCATGATGCGTATGATGATCGAGAGGTGCGCGGGCGCACTCGCCGGCCCACTGAAACTGGCTCACGGAGACAGGATCGGCCTGATCCTGCCCAACATTCCCGAGTTCGTCGTGCTCATTCACGGGGCTATGAGAGCGGGGCTAGTTGTGACCTTTGCGAATCCCCTCTACACAGCTGGTAAGATTTTCAAGATTTTGTTTATTAGCCATCGATTTAGGCGTGTATTTTGAAAATACTTATTTAAAAGAAAAAACTATTAAAGGTAAAACTAACTTCATAAGGTCGATGATTTCTATTCGGCCTTCCAAAGTCTAATTGCATGATAGCCTAAGAGTTAACACCTAAGTTCTAAGTAAAAACGTGCGAGTTTTTGTCCGATATCGTAATTTTATCACGTTCAATTGCGAGTGGGTCTCAATAAAATGAGACTTTGCCCCTACAATTCAGCGGTAGGTAACAATAACTGGGGAATCACTCGATATTGGGACCAAAGTCCAGAAATAATAATGATCGATTGCACATAATTCGTGTGGACTTTGATCGAATATCCTCTCGGCTTGATCGGAAATGTCATATAAATGTTATCAAGGTATTAAGTAGGTACCTAATAGCTGTGTAGGTAAGCCTTTAATCTGGTCTCTTAGTGATATCGAGACTAATTATAGTTAGGACCTATCAGGATTTGGACATCCGTGTCCTATCTATCTTAGGTAAATCTTAATCTTATCGTTTTGTATTTTTTTTCTTTTCGAAGGGATATAAAGTAGATATGGAGGCCCACCTTTATAATTTTTAGCCTATCTTAGAAGAAAACAATAAACTAGGTACCTAACTACATAGATAAATCTATTTACCTACTAGGTGGTTATATGTTACAATTTAGATAAGATAAAAGTGCCTCGTGCTAGACTATGTGTGTTCATGTGAATAATAGATAAAATTGCGGATAGTTTCTTCTTCCAAGATAATGACTGTCTACTTACTATTACCTACTTATGTGAATGGAAATATTTTTGAACAAACCACCTATGTACCTACGTCATGACTAGTGTTCGAAAAGAGAACTCGGTAACAAATTTGTTTTTTTTTCACAGTATCTAGTTTTTATAAAGCACTGTGTGTCATTGTCCATATTAATTTGAACAAAAAAGCACATTCGAGCATGCGGTCCAAAGTCTATCTACTGTCCAAAGTCTACAGGCACTTATCGAAAGTCAAATCCCCGACACTGGTACAGATATTAAGCAAGGGTCAGGGTCCATATAACTTGTTTCTACGCTAGAATTTGAAGAAACTGATAAGAGTTTCTAAAACAACAACATTCTAAACATGTGGCTTGTATCAGCTACGCATTTACAAATAGATAAACATTTCAGTATTTTTTTGTATTTTTCATAGCATGTAAATTCACCAGGTCTCATTGTGGAGAAAGTTATCCTAGAATTTTTCGGAGCGCGCGCGCGGGTGTTTTCAAGAATTTCTTTCTAGACTCGCGATGTAAATAAATAGAAAATATCATTAGATCAATAAAACTAGACAACTATAGATACGATATTTATCAATATAAGTACACGTGTATAACATCTAACAAGCAATCATTAACGATGGCTAATTACTCAACTGCAGTCAAGGTTGAGGAAATCAGACGGTTGCTTACCTAATTGCAACGCTGTCTATGTTATCTCTATTTGTATGCACTGCAATAATATAGTAACAAGGATTCTAGACTTTTGATATCTCTTGATTGTTTTTGATATCCACTGATAATGTAACAAAGTTCAAGGCTGGAAGCAAAAAGTGCAATGAATCATGAGTTCGATAATATTGGTGCACATTATAGGTACCTAGGTACTGAAAATAATTTCAGCACGCAAGGTTATAACAAACCGACTAGAATTTAGAGCTACCGCCATTCACCAGTAGGTATCTGATGTAACCAACAGACAGGGTCATATTTGGTAACCTAACCACAAGAAACCAAAATGTCTGATTGAAATTTTACGTGGCTGAAAAATACGACAGATTACAATAGCTCATACACGCCCTGATTTCGTTCTTGCAGATGAGGTGAAACGCCAGTTCAACGACTGCAACGTGAAGGCGATTGCTACCATTGAAATGTTCATGCCGGTAGCACAGGAGGTGGCTAAGGCCCTCAAGGATTACAAAGGCACCATCTGGGTAGGCGGAGAGGACGACAAGAGCCAAGGTAATGTGGGAAATAATGATTTTCTGGCTTTGGTGGTTTAATAGCATCTGCCCATCTTTTTGATATGAAGGAGCCAGGAACTCTTTATATGGGTGCTTCCATAAATAATATTGTAGGACTTTTATTATTTGGTTTGGAATTTCGGTCAGTGGGTCGTCTCAGGGGCGGAGTGGAACAACATAGAAGTACATTAAACTATGTTTCTTGATAATAAAAGTTTTTGTAGACACAAAGGTTATCAATCTAATATTATGATGATTAGTCTGTTGAAGATAACTGTTATTTGTTTACTCATTTTACATTTTATGATCCGGTTTGAAGAGTTATTATGCGAAGATCCTTAAAGATCTCTTGAAAAACTGTTTTTGTTGGTAATTATACCACTGAAACTTATTTAAAGGTGCGTTCCAACACACATAATACCTATGTGCACCCACTAACCGAACTAACGACACCGTCCGTATTATGAAATGCTGGTTCCGAGACAACATTCCCTATAAAATACTTGTTTAGGTACTAGATACTTGATTATGGCGAAAGGTAAAGCTTTAGGGCAAACAGGTCGACTCAATTAATTCGTCATTTAAGATTAAATACCTTGCCTAATGAATTGAACCATTAGAACCTTGGTTAAAACATAACTCGACGAGTTAAGTGCTTAGATAAATATTCTTTGGCCCAAGCCCTGCCAAGGAGTCACAGTTTTCGTTAAAGATGAAATTTGCAATTTATGAAATTATATCTTATCTCCATTGCATTGATTAGTTCGTTGATTAAAATGACTAGACGGGACCTATTCTTGCGTGACCGTCATGCTATTGATACATATATTATGTAAAAGCACTTCGACCTATGCATGTGTGAAAGGGAGAGCCCTAGACTGTCATCAATTTTCCGGAACAGTTCTTAGCTGGGTTTCTTTTAACATGTTATTGAAATATTATTATCATGTGTTCTTTAGAAATTTCGCTCCATTTCTCTTCCCTATAAAAGATTAGATGAATCTCTATTGAAACCAATGGCACCCAATACAGTTTTCAGATTGAAGGAACTACATATTTTGGACCAGTTAAAAATGTTCTAATTATTTTTTTTTCTCTTAGGCGTATATGGCCTCCGATCATTGCTAATGGCTGACCACCAGGCGGATCTGCCAACCGTGAACGCTGAAGAGGTCTGCCTGATCCCGTATTCTAGCGGCACCACAGGAATGCCGAAAGGCGTGATGCTGACACATCAGAACCTCGTGAGCAACCTGAAGCAAACGCAGTGCCCCAAGATGATGAAGTACGAAGGAGAAAAAGGTAAATATGATGAATTATGAATGTAGAGATAGGCGATAAAAGTTCATGACACATATTGGCAGAAGTAAGGTTCTCTCTTTAGAAATTAAACCATGGTTCAAACAAAGGGAAACGAAGACAAGTGGTTTTTAATCTAAGTAAGGTCCCTCGAAAATAGGATAGCTTTCCATGGTGTGCGGAAACAGAAGGGTTTTATAAAACTAGAATCTGCAAGGTTTCTTTAGGGACAGTGTAGCAGAAGCTCCTAGTGAACTGTTTAAAATTGAAATTGATTTTTTACTCGAGACTCGAGATAAATCAATCAGGATCACAGCTTAGGTAGGTACATACATCATCATCAAAAATCAAAACAACAACGATGATCATTAAATTCTTATCATATCATAATCTAATCCAGCTAAGTGACCGGATACGTGTCCATAGAAATTACCTATTATATAGATATCTATGAGTAATTATATCAGATAAGTCTGTTATCATAAATTCATCAGATCTACTTACACTTTGGAACCGGTTTTGTGCATCGATAATAATAGAATCTGCACAATCATATTGTGAAATGCGATAATTTAATTTTGTATGCCCGTAGATATGATGCGGGTGAAACTATGAGGAAAACTTCAGATTTATGTACTGTAGGCTAACTGTTGTTTTTCTTGATTGTCTTAACCTGTAGTCTGTCACATAAATAAATAAAACCTAAAATAAGGTTTTTACTTTCCTATCTTGTTTCAGGCAAAGGCGATGTGCTTCTAACGGTACCACCATTCTTCCACATCTATGGCTTTAACGGAATCCTGAATTACAACCTCAAGCTCGGTTACCACGTTGTCACAATGCCAAGGTAAGGTTCAACAAACTGTGCTCAACTGAAAATCATTAATTGTGTGTCCTTGCAAAATTCTTTCTTTTTTAAATCTTTTGAATAATTAAATACTTTCCTAGTAAATACTAATTATATAATTTTATTCTGGAGTTACGTTAACTAAAGTTTTAGTTTCATCAATCATGTAAAAGTCCCATTTATCATTATCATTATCATTAAAAAAGCTTATTATAAAATTCAAGACTTCGTTGACGATAAAGATATTATATGGCGATAACTCATCTCTCCATGTGTGGCTTCCCTGGCAATTAAACGTCTTTTTCTTGTCTCTTTGGATTGTATTGATTTACTGTTTACCTTTCAGTTGCATTGTATAATTTATCAGCTTACTATTGTTATGTAATAGAATGTTTGTGAAAATATTACTTTTTAAAAGAGTGTCTATGGAGTTTCTTGCCGGCTCTTCTCCATGAGACCAACTTTTTGGAACCGTGCAACTAATTTGACGTTTCATAAGAGCCTGCAAAGGCCTATTTGAAATAAAAACAATTTGATTTTGATTTTTGATGATTAGATTGTCCCCGAACGCTAGGAATTGATTTCAAAAATGCAAGTGCAACGGGTCGTCCCCGACCGACGTTCAAACCTCACAACCTATTACAGTACATAGGTACTCGTATACCTACCCACTAAGCAATTGATCAATTTATTCACGTGGAGGCGGCTACTGAACATTTACCTCGTATTACTAGTTTCCTAAGGAATTCAATTGCATCCTTTCAGGTTCACGCCGGACGACTACATTAAATGTTTAGTAGAATATCAGCCGACGACGTTGTTCGTCGTGCCGTCTCTTCTAGCCTTCTTGGCTACCCATCCGTCTGTGAAGAAAGAACATCTGCAATGGGTCGAGACCATCATGGTGGGCGCTGCACCAACTACTGACAGCATGCTGGAGAAGTTCTTGTTGAAGTGCGAGAAAACTAAGGACCAAATTAAATTGTTGCAAGGTTTGTGTCCCAGAAGTTATGGAGTGGTCCTACCGAAATTTAAACCAGTTCTTTTTTTATTATTTAAATATATAAAGAAATGGTGTTGTTCAGATCCAACAAGGTATGATATTAAAAGATCCCTATCTCTCTGTCCTCAGGTTACGGTATGACGGAGAGTTCTCCCGTGACCCTAATGACACCGTACTCCTACCCGTACAGTAAAGTGGGGTCGGTAGGACAGCTGGTGCCGAGCACACAGGCTCGCGTGGTCTCGCTGACTACGGGAGAGATGCTCGGACCCCACAAGTCTGGAGAACTGTGGTTGAGAGGACCGCAAGTGAGTATTTTTACATGTTCAGGGTTACCATCAAAAATTGTTGTTCGGATTCTGGGTACCCATGGTGTATTTTTTCAACTGGCAATACATAATGATAAATAAATCGTGTTGGCTGCCGCGCTGCGTGTCCCGCGTTTGATTTTTACACGGGATTAGGTACCAAAATAGTTTCGGGACTAAATTAATAAAATAAACCCATGAGTAAAACTTTAAAATGTATCCCCAGGTTATGAAAGGATACTGGAACAACGAGAAGGCGACAAAAGAAACAGTAGACAGCGACGGCTGGCTGCATACAGGCGACGTTGCATACTACGACGACGAATTCTATTTCTACATAGTTGACCGCACCAAAGAACTCATTAAGGTTAAGGGCAATCAGGTACGTAGCGACATCTGTGTTACTAAATATATCTCCTTGCAAAATTACTGGGACTTTGTACCTTATGACAGGTTCGTTATTCACGGTGCAAGTCACGATGAAGATAAGATAGAATTCACTGACAAATATTTGTTTACAATGGCAAAAAAGCTACTAAAAAAACCCGTCACTTATAAAACATTCCGCTTTACAGGTATCACCGACAGAATTAGAAAATATAATTATGGAGCGTCCAGAAGTAGCAGATGTTGCCGTAGTCGGAGTTCCCGACCCGTTGGCGGGAGAAGTCCCCAAAGCGTTCGTAGTACTCAAGCCCAAACAGAAGCTCACGGAGAAAGATATCACCGACTTGGTCGCACAGAAGCTCACTAGATATAAGCACCTTGACGGAGGCGTCGTATTTTTAGAATCAATCCCAAGGAACGCGGCCGGTAAAATCATGAGAAATGAACTCAAAGTTCTTGGCATTAAGAAACGCTAGTTAGTTACCTGTACAGAGTATTCGATACCATAGTATTTTTGTAAAATAGTTTTAAGTGAGGTTTATTTTTATGTAGATTTATAGGACTGAGTTGTTATTGTAATCTAGTTAAATTAAGTTTTATTCCAAAAGCCTACTCTACGTACCTATGTAAATAGATTTTTTGTTGAAATAAATCGTTATTTTTTATGACTCGTTATTTCATTGCCTCTAATCATCGTGTTTCAGGTTCTTTACGTATATAAACATACATAATACATACCGCTACGCAGTAACCGTGATATAGTAAAGAAGCTCAAACAAAAAATAAACTTTTTTGTTTGAGCTTAAAGAGAGGCACATTCACACATACAGACAGTCTATTAGGTGCCATCTATTTGCAAAATTTTGCAACTAATGATTATGTTTCTTTGTTGCCAAGTTTTTAATTCACGACGTAAGCATTTTTAGAAAAATATATAGGTATTTTATATTGGTTCTTGTTACTTAACATTCAGTACATATTTTCTGACTGCAATGAACTTTATCAATTAAATTGATAAAACGTAAAAAGTGATATTACAAAACTGATTCATCATTTATTTTTCATATTCGTTACATTAAATTGGTATAAAATAATACTAAGTTACAATCATTCATTTTCATTTCAAGTATTAATAGGCAGTTTGACCATAAAGCACTTGCATTTTACCAGCAATTAAACTATTTCAACTTACTAAGAGGATGAGGGTACTAAATTAGATTCTATGAATATTATTGGGAAACACTTGAAATTCATCATAGTGTCTAAAGAAAATTCATTTACTTTTCTACTTATCAACTAACAGTCACAGAATAAAAAAGAATAATTATAAATTAAAGAGTCAGATCATTTACGACTCTTTGTTTGCTTCTGTTACTGTATTGTCAGACTTTACTTCTTCCTCAATCTTTTCTGGTTCCTTTTTCTCCTCTGGCACCTCTTGTGCCTTGGGTACTTCTGGAGGCTGAGGTAGTTCAGAGTTCACATCAGATATTGAGTAATTATCTGATTGCATTTCAACTTTAGGAGAAGCTTCTTCTGGAGGCCTTTCAGGAGTGGTCTCAGGTGTTGGCTCAGAATCCTTAACATTACTTTCTTCTGAAGCTGTGTCCGATGGAGTATCAGACTGGTTTGACTCATCTTGCACATCAATGTGCCTCTCGTCAGTCTTAGGGGAATTGCTATTACCATCAGTGTTATCACTTGAAGAGGAACTTTCTTCACTTGATGTTGAAACTTCAGAAATAAGTTTAGGTTCATTGTCTTCTTTTGTTGTTGAGTCTGAGCTATTCTCATCCATAGACACTGGTTGTGCTTCTATCACAGTTTTAGGCTCTGAGCTAGGAGGTTCCTTTTCAACAGGCTGACTAACATCTTCAACCTTATCAGTTGAAGTTTTCTCAGTAAGCCTCTGTTCAGTCATTTCAGCATCTTCAACTTTTATTTCTGGAATGATCAAAGTAGGAGCGGCAGCAGTAGGTGCATCCTCGGGTTTCATTTCAACATCAACCTTTGGTTCCTCACTGGCACTTGCTGAGGTTGCATCCACTTTAGGTTCCTCAGTGGCTATTGTTGCTTGGGGTGTTGTCTCCGCATTGGTTTTTATTTCCTCTGGTGGTTCATCAGCACCTATGTTAAGTTCAGGAGGCGTAACTGATTCATATTGAGTAGCAATTTTGTCTTGAGTATCCATTGGAGTCTCTTGTTTAGCCTTTAATCGAGCCTCAATGTCATCTACTGAAATGTGAGCATCTGAAGATCCTGGTTGAGGTTCTGATATTTGTGGCTGCTCAGCATTCTCCTTCCAAGACATGTCTTCCATTTCGACATCCACATTGTACTCGGAATTATTATCTGAGCCGTTCACAATGGGTTCAACGGGGTCACCATTTTCAGGTTCAGCATGGCGCTGTATTCCTGGTTCTCTAGTGCTTACAACTAAAATGTTCTTTTCTATAGCTCTCATAAACTTGTCAACGCGGTTGTATTGTTTACGTGGATAAGTTAGTAATTCACAAATTCTTTGAACTGTGAATGGGGCAGACGTAAATGAATCTAGGCGTTCTAGTAGGCTATTTTTCATGATGTCATAATTGAATGGGTCCACGTTGGGGTAAGGTGGAATGTCAATACCTGGTGTGGTTTCGTAGAAATCCGTGATCACAGATAGAAGTTTTTCTTTGAACAAACTTTTAACGAGTGACCATTGGTAGACTGGATCGCCGGTCCGAGCTACGTATGCCAAGTATTCGTTGAGTTCTTGTGGGATTGTTTTAGGTTTGCGTTTGGAGAAATCTTCAAGAAAATGGAATATTTCTTCAGCGTTTTCCATCATTGATCGATTATGTATTTTAAAATTTATTATTCACACACCACACAACAAACTACTCAACCATAACCACAGACAATAGAGTTTATTTTTTTACCTACGTACACATTACACAAGAGGCTTTTCGCTCATTGCCTTGATTCGCGAATAAAAACTCCTTTTTTGGGAATTTACTTCTTTTATCCTTTATTAGAACATAAATGTACAATTAGAATTTAGAAATCCTTACATGAAAATCTTTGTAGTACGGTTTGTAGCGTAGATAGATTTTGGCAGAGAACGGCAAATCGTTCAACTGCGATGAAAATAAATCGGCAAACCATCAATATCGGCCCTTTAATCGTTCCCCTGGTTCTCCTCTCATACAGCGACAAATTCAGCGTTAATCATGGTTAAATACCACGCTTGCTCACTTGATTTGGACGCATTTTGGACGATTTCCACGCGGAATATTAATTTGTCTTTGGTTATCAGTAAGAAGAAGAAAAAGACAGCTGATAAATGACATTTCTGGAAGTGTCATTGTTGATTGAGTTTTTCGGACGAGAATAAATTATTATAAAACAAAAGAATTGTTTGTAAAGCAATAAAATTAGTTAGTGGAATAATTTGATAAAGATGAATAGCCTACTGCGCCGTAGTTTATTTCCAATTTATAGCAATACGCTTAAGTTATCATGTCGATCATTTGCCGATGTTGGTGTAAAAGAAAAAATCGACACAATTGTTAAAAATAACAAAGTGGTAGTATTTATGAAGGGTGTACCCGATGCGCCTCGCTGTGGCTTCAGTAATGCAGTGGTTCAGATAATGAGGATGCACGCAGTTCCGTACGACAGTCACGATGTCTTGTCGGATGAAGATCTTAGACAAGGTTAGTTTTAACCTGTTTACAATATTTTGTACAATTCGTCACACTTGATAGAACGTCTGTATCATCATTAGAGTGCCGAAAATAACGATAACAATGTGGTCTTAGCTGCTTTATCATAAAAAGGTCAAGGCTTGTATTTTTGAAACATTACATGCACCCCAACTTCTGGTAATGATTTTAAATGAACCACGTAATTATTCAGCATGTTTGTCGTAAGTGTACTTAATTATTAATATAGTCAAGTGTTAATGCTAGTAGCAATAAATTATCATTGTTGTTGTGTTGTTATTAGGAGCTTATCTCTTGAACAACTTTAAATGTTAACGATTATTGTATTATTGCACTTTATAGGTACTTAAAATTCTAGGCCAGGAATGAATATGAAATCTCAATTAACAATCAAACAGTTAATTACTTAGTCTGTATACTTATTCAGAAATAATATAACCATTTATTTTATTTTTCCAGGTATCAAAGACTACTCAAACTGGCCGACAATACCACAAGTATTCATTAACGGTGAATTTGTTGGAGGCTGTGACATAATGTTACAAATGCACCAATCAGGTGAGCTCATCGAGGAACTGAAGAAAGTAGGTATAAAGAGTGCGCTCTTAACGGCCGAGGAGTCCAAAAAGGAAGAACAGAAATAACACTTTGACTTTAGACACTATTTTAGATATGCATAGGGTACTATAATTTATTGATAATAATTTTCTCATGTGGCTATGTAGTGGATATGTTTTTACCTGTAGTATATATTATTATGTACTGATATATAGCCTAGTATCTTTCTACTTCTGTCAATACTAGCAAGCTGATCTGTAATTTTAGTTGATTTTTCAAATATATGGACTGTGTTGACTTGATTTGCGTTTTTTTTAGTGTACTTTGAAGTAAGGGTATATTTTAGAAATAAAATAAATAATTGTTTAAGAGCTCTTTATTAAAGTAGCTGTACATTCGAGTTAGTATACTTTTGGGCACATAAGTCATTCTTATTCTACATACCGCTGCTGTCTCATTGTAACATAATTGGTTGGATTAACAACGCAGTCATTATTAAAAGACAAAAATATGGCAGATCATTTATTTGAGTACTCATTCCAATACTCTCACAACGATAATAATATAAAAATGATAAATAAATAGATGCAGGCAAGCTATGGCAATCTATGATATAAATAATCTGTGTGACACTTCCCTGCAACATTTATAAATTTAGAAAACTTAAAACAATACTGTGCCTACCATCAAAGTACTATAATTACTAATGGCAGTAAATAAAAATTGATCTTGTATAAATAATGTTTGCTTATAAATAAAAAAAATATAACAAAAACATTCTCACAATGTAAATGAGTCTTATTTTGGTGTCACACATTAGTCAAGCCTAACATTAGCACCATTTTATCTTACAAATAATTTTTTTGTGACTTCCCTGAGAATTTCTTACAAAAGTTAAAAATACCTAATGCTAATGTATAAATAGAGTGTTGTAACATATAAAATGATTTCTCTGATTTGAGCCAAAAGGTTACTAAACATTAGGAAGGAGTTTTATGGTATGAAAGTTAATGGCATTTTTGGTTTGAACATTGCACATAATAATATTTAATATAGAACTGTTTTATTTATAGACTAAATTATTTCACAAAAATTTTTTGCTCTACATTGACCTCGGTTTAGGGCGATTTCTGAGAGGTAGGTCAATGTAAGGGAAATAATTTTTGTGCGCCATTACGTCGCCGCTGGAGCCTCGGGCCGTCGTGTTAGTACTTAGCGCGGTGATCACGCGCCATCATAGCTACCTCCTTGACTGATGACGTGGATGACAATGTCCTATGATAACACTTCTCCGACCTGCGTCTGAGTAAAAATTATTGCAGTTTCTATAATATGTTTATTTAACAAAACGTGGAAACACGGTGGGCGTTAGGCAGCGGCCCAATAATGAACTGGAGGTTTGCCAAATACCTTGGTGTATTAGGGGGATTCGAAAGCCTGGGAGAGTTTTAAAATAGTTTATTTAAATATGTTTTTAATCTATTTAATAAGTTAAAAATGTACATGTTGATCGTATTGTACCTAAAGGTCAGTCTCGCCATAGAGTGCGGTGGAGAAGGCCATGTAGTCGAGCGCTCCGGCGGGGGCGCCGGGGCCGCGGTACGGCGGCATGCGCGCCACGCAGTACTCCGCCTGGTCGGGCGGCAGCTCGCGCCGCAGCTCGTCTGCCGTGATGTAGGGCTGCAGGGGACAGACCAACGCATTAATACTCAATACCAAAACACTTGCAACATCAATTCGTATTGTTGCAAAAAAATGTTACCTTGTCGCCAGCTAAGATCCTAAAGCTGTCGATGACTTGCTCGGCGGTGTCTGTGTCTGTGGATTCCCTTGTCATGAAGTCCAAGAACGCATCGAACGACACGTAACCTGTACAAAGAGAATTTCAATGTAAAATTAGCAAAACGAGGCGCTTATTGAGCCAATCTATGTACTTACTTTTATTTACTGACGTATATAGAAACATGCTTACCTGTGTTGTTGGGGTCGACAACAGCGAGAATGCGCTGGAAATCGAGTTCTCCTTGCCTGTCCTTGCCGATGCTGTAGCCGAGAGACACCAGGCACGATTTGTATTCTTCGGGTGCTAGGCGGCCTGTGAAAGAATTGTTTTTCCCGTTATTCCAATATTTCGTATCAAAGATGTAGGTAGTAACAAAGATTTTACATAATGAATTCAAGAGGCGACATAGTCGCTATGTATGCTACTTACCGGTGCGGTTTTTGTCGAAGTGGTTGAATGAGGCACGGAACTCTGTGAGCTGTTCCTGGGTGATGCCCTTGGAGTCGCGGGTCAGGATCTGGTTTTCTACTTCGTTGATAGTGCGGTTGATGGAAGTCAGAAGTTGTTCCCAGCCGACGCGCAGAGTTTCCATTGTGTATTGCGAATACCTGTAAATGCGTTCGTTTATGTTAGGATTTGTCGTCGGTATTGTGTTCTAAGTGTTCCAGAACTTAGGGCCCGTAATAAATGTGGTATGTTTGGGAATAATTAATGTGTGTAGACTTGCCGGTTCTCGAAGATCATGCCCTCCTGGACAGCCTGGTGGATACGTTCCAGTTCCTCGATGTGGGGCTTGTAAGCGTATACTCCAGCCTCGTACTCCTTGAGGCGACGCAGTTGGTCTTCCAGTGAGCCCTGATAAATACAATTTTATGTTAAGTTTCGATTTTATTTGTAGGTGCTAATTTTAATGATAATGACTTTATTTGTAGGTGCTAATTTCATTGATTTACGACGCGCATTTTTTTACGTTACCTGCAGACCCATTCCGATGGCGGTAACGGCATCCATTTGCCTTTCGATCCAGGGTCCAACAGCGTTGGCCTTCTCGGCGAACTGGCGCCTGAGGGTCTCGTTGTTCTGTTGCTTGCGCAGCTCTGCAGCCAGCGTGCCGTCGCGTTGGGGCACCAACTGCCTCACGTCCGACCACTTGCGGTTCAGCTCCTGAAACCAACAATTTCGTTGCGAAGTTAGTATTATATTGTGAGTATTGTTGAATGACATTTGATATCTTTTGTGTATGTGGTGACACTTACGTGAGCGGTGAGAGTAGTGTAGGGGTTCTCCAAGCCTCCGGGGATCTGGTGCTGTTTCACGATGGATTCAACCTGGTGTACCAGGTTGACTATCGCCTGGAAACAGATTACATATAACGTTTAGACGAAATTTCAAAATAGTGGAAATATAATGAGGTGGATAGATTGAGGTAATTAGTACCTGGTATTCCTTGTCAGCCTCTCCGAGAGTGGCCTTGAAGCGAGCGTGCGCGTCCATGAGACCGGAGATCTCCTCGATGGTGTGCACGATGAACATGTCCACCAAGTCCTCTCGGGTACCGTCCAACCTATCAACCAAATCATCATAATCGATATGTTAATGATAGTAGTAAGGAGTGAGACTCTTTCCATACAAAATAAGGCTTGAGCATTGACTATCATGCGGATTCATTATGGTTTTTCATTTTACTTCTAAATATCTTGTCCATGACATCTAAGATATTAGAATGAAAGACATGGTTTTTATTTATGGAACACTGAGATGCTGGTAACATCGAGTAGCCGGAACAGTAGTGCAAGTTGCTCGTGTTTGATATTCTATCTGTTGAGTTTCTTAGTAACTAGAAATAGAATTTTGACATTAGACCCATACAAGTAATGTCAAATTCCTGTCTAGTAACCAAAAGGTAGTATATAAACGGCTGTAAGCTTTTTGTATTTGGACACTAGCTGTCGTACCTGTAATGTTTGTAGAACACTTGTCGTTGAAATAAGATCCGTTTTGCAGACACACTTTTTTTTCAACAGATGTTAAAGTTTTTGTAGTGAGGCTTAAGTCCTTACCAGTTGTTGAATGGCGCGGCGCGCTTGGCGAACTCGAGGTGCAGCAGGTCGATCTGCTCGAGCACGCGCTCGGCGTCGTCCAGCGCGTGGCGGCGGCGCTGCGTGAGCGCGCCCAGGCGGTCCCACTGCGAGCAGATGCGCTGGCAGCGCGCGTTCACGCTCGCCACGTCGTGGTACTCCAGGGTGCTGCAATACCGCAACAAGGGTTAGTTACAAATCTCAAGATTCGGTCAGTTAGGTTATTTGTGCCAAGTGCGGAAATATGTAAAATTTTAGGGTAGGTATATAAACTTAAAACCAGAAATAACGTCACTAGAGAAAACTTATTAAATCTATATCATCGTCATCTGCCAACTTTTCCCAAATTAAATTAAGGATGTAGCTGTGGGAATCCTCCCTAGCTTGATGCAGGTCATATATGACCCGCATAAAATAATTGGTGTCGTTAGATTATGGGATACATACTTGAGTTCCTGGGCAATAGCAGCGATCTGTTCGACGCGGTCCTGGTGAGCGGCGAGGTCTGATTCGAAGGCCTCGTGCTTCTTCTTCAGAGCCTTGATGTCGTTCAACTTGCACTGACGGAAGTCCTGAGATTGCAGCATCTCCTCCTTGCCTAGAATTTCAAACAAAAAATATTTTGTCATTGTTTCCTATAGTTTTTATTTTATCTCTTATCTCGTAAGGAAAAAAACATTTTGGAAGACTTAAAGATATTAAATAGGTACCCACCTCTGGTCCAGTCCTCGTGGATGTCGGCTTTGTGCTTGAACTTCTGGGCCAGGTAGTCAAGACGCTCAAGGCGCATCATCTCGCTCAACAGCCATTCTTCGAACGCCTTCTCGGCGATCTCCAATCCCTTCCAAGCTCCGGCGATGTCCTTGAAATAAAATCATCACTGTTAGAGACGGTTCAAAAAGCACGTCTTCATAATAACGATCTTCTTTCGAAGTAGATTGTCATCTGTTTGGTGCTCTGTTGGCAGATTTGTTCGTAATACTTACAGAGACCATCTTGCCTTCGGTGGGCATGTACGCGGGGCGGTTGCTCAGGCGGAGCTTGGTCTGCAGAGTGTTGAAGTTGGTCTCCAACTTGGCCTTCTGCTCTACACGTGGCGGCTTGTGCTTACGCCTGAATTCATATACATATATTCATCGTCAATTAGGTACAAAATATACCAGTTTTCAAAAGGGGATCTATAACGCAATGCCAAATTGGGTCTTTGTAGTTTGAATTTAATTTTGTTATTCAATGCAAGGTTTATCTCATTTGGTGATTTGGCCGTTTCCTACAGGAAACACTGACTTTAATAACCCTGTTATCATTCGACTAAACCAAAATTACGGTTCATAAAATGCGACACAATTAAACAGCTGTAAATGTTCCCAGTTCATACCTGTAAGTACGGTAGTCTTCCAGTTTTTTCTGGCAACCGGCAAGAGAGTTGTCGGTTTGGCGGCTGTTCAGCCACGGCATGGTACGCCTGATCCAGTCCAGCAGCTATAACATTTTAAGCCATTATTAGTATTTACTACCACATAACATATTTTAAGTCTTCTCAATAATAATACACCTGAGCGTGAGAAACCAGTAATGACGGGAGAAACTAAATTATCGTGTTTTATGGGGATGTTAAGGTGATTTTACGTCTCAGCGTGTAAGAATTTCCTCAGAAACAGTTATTTAATATATTAGCCTATTACTTGGCAGATTTTTGAAAATGAATAGGTATACTTATACTTACGTCACTGGCAAGACGCTCGTACTCTTCCATGAGGCGTTCGTTCTCCTGGTTGACTTTGAGAACTTTGCAAATGCGGTTCGCGGCTGTCTCAGCCTGCGGATTGTACATTAGGTATCCATTAAATGAATGAAATCTCTTACGGGATTAGAAATCAAATAGCTCATTATTGTTAGAAATTATTCTCATAGGCTTCAATTAAAAACATTTAGAAGCAGTTGCAAGATCATGTTCGCTCCAATTCAAAAGGACTTCGTAACTTTGGTTCAAAGAACTGTAGCGTTTACATTTATTTCATTAGTGGTTTTAGATGATACAAACCTTTTGTGCGCCAGAGAAGCAATGGTAGTATGAAGAGACGTATGTCATGACCGCACGCTCGTCCGGCATCGCTGTGTTCTGCAGATCTGACAAGCGGCACGCAAGCGACACAGGGTTAGTTCTCATGCGATGTATCATGAATTATTCCCTACTAGAATGCTTGTGTTTTATCTTTTGGAAAACAACATCGTTAACATTAATGTCTTTGTTAGATGCTTATGGACTTTTTGATGGCCTATGTAATGCTTCATGTTCTATGACATCAAAGAAGCAAAATTCTGCTAGTGTTAAAGACCAACGTTTTTGGGTTACGTGTAATAATAACGTTTTAAAACTTGGCGTTTTAACGGCCCGCATCGTCTTATCACAATTAATTATAGTACTGGAAACAGGAAATTAATTAATGTGCTGTTAATTGACAAGGTTCAACTGAACATCTAGACAATAACATAAAAGGCCGAGTTATTCCAAATTGCTGTAAATTGCGAGAGCGACTAATTTAGAACACAAGCATTCTTTCGTTTGATATCAATAATAATAATATACTAGGTATATGAGTTAAC
Organism: Helicoverpa armigera; assembly: GCF_030705265.1. NCBI lineage: Eukaryota > Metazoa > Arthropoda > Insecta > Lepidoptera > Noctuidae > Helicoverpa > Helicoverpa armigera. The sequence goes on along the minus strand of NC_087135.1, from coordinate 4,677,340 downwards.
AACAAAAAGCATATTTTAATATAAACGTTTGTAGATTATATTTAGGTGTTTTGGTCAGGTTTGTTGCTTAGGATCGGTAAAAACATTTAGTTCGAATTTTTCATTGCTTACATGATATACATACATATTTCAAAATAATGTATTGATACTATGTTCTTCGGCTATTGGTAGCAAAATTTGACCTCGGAAGACCTTTCCTCATTACCTCTAGGTATGCCAGCCAAAGGTTCATAAGTGCTCAGGAAGGGTATAATTTCTTTTAATTATGACGTAATGAGGAGTGATAGGATAGGGCAGTGGATGTGGAGGTACTGCCACATTGTTCCATGTCCCATACGTTGGTTCTGCCACTGCACAGTCGAAACTCTTCCGAGGTCTCAAGTATTAGTTTATCAACACTGAAAGTAGGAGCTTCTCTGACATAAAGCGAGGCACTCATCATGCTATAAGTTACACACAAAGGCCTGGCGTTAGGGTTCGGGTATCAAACGCGGATATGGCGGTAACGACTGGCGGCCATTTTACTTTTGCTTAGTACCTGTTGCGCGCCTTGGAAGGCGTGGTAGTAACACGACACATAGGTCATAATGGCGCGCTCGTCCGGCTTTGGTGTGTTTATTAAGTCTGCAATATCCAGTTACAATTTATATGTGTTGTCCATTTAAATTAAATCTTTTAAATTACAATCTCTGCGGTGCTATGACCGTGATAATTTTCGACTCATGTCCCACTTTGAAAATAGGAATGGCCTAAGTAGTTTATTCTCATCAGTATATTGCATAGTTCTGAAGCGAAAGCTGTCTTACCGTCGGGGTCCAACATGCGGGGGATGTCGAGATACTTCTCGGCCACATCGAAGGCCGTGTTTAAGTTCTCTAGAGGATTGTCCTTGGACAGTTTGCTGTAGTCGATGAGGTCGGGCCTGTGCCTATGGATCAGGGCACAGAAGGCCAGACCGTCCTTGAACGACAGGTGGAAGTTCTGGACGTTGACGTTCTTGTATGGGGCTGTCTTGCGTTGGCACCAGAGCAGCAGACCTTCCTAATGTGGGAAAATATAAATACATATATGAGTAAATGTACAAAGGAAGTTGGTGGCATAGAAATGTTGACGTATTCTCGATATCGTAAATGTGTAGCTGTGTAATTGCATCCTCATATTGCTGATAAAAACCAAGTTCATAAATTGAAATGTAGATCTCAATGTTACTGTCTGTGATTAATCATAACAGGCTTATTACGTTAAGTATATTTCAATGTAGTAAGGTTGTAAGTTTTTTACCTTGGCGGTCATTTCTTCCACTGAGATGTCCTGGATGGCGAATCGCAGGATAATAGTCCAGATCATACCCAGGGTCATCTTAAGGTTGCCATCGACGATTTCTTCAGCACCGATTGACACCAGTTTCACGCCTGAAAATTTTTGGTATGTTTAAATTACGGGTAATCCCAGTCTTCGAATTTTATGCTTTAATATTAGGAGTTTGTTGTTTGTGTTGGAGGATAATTTCAAATTAATCCTTCGTTCCCATTGTAGATTGCAGAAAAAATATAGTTTATTACATTTGTTCATTGCGTTTTCTTATACTATCTGTAACCATTTGAAATTGCTCTGAATCCTCAATATGACTTTTTGTGTTATAGGTTGGAAGGTTCAAGTTTTCTACCATTAGACATTCCATATGGATGTCGAATATTTTACGTTAGAACTGCTTAAGTTTCAAATCTCGTATTGTGTTCGAAGTAAATACAATAAATAAATTCAACTGTGTAGGAAAATTATATAGGTACCTGCCAGACAGGTAGGAGTAGATTTATTATATCTGGGTACTTTATAGTACAGATTTATAGTAAGACAGGATCTTAGCATATCTATCGCGCCTACGACACTGCAAAGTTACCATCACAATCAGTTTGCTTAAATTACCAATAACCAATTGTAAACGACTCTGCAATAAATCTGTTTAAGTGCACATTTACACTAGATGAATGCTCAATGTGTAATAATAACTAATATCATTTTGTTATCTAAATTATAAGTCGTTAGGGACCTACCCACAATTAAGATTAGGAAGCTCAGAAGAGACATTCAGTAGACGACTACTCGATGAAAGGTATTTATTGTAATAGCTTGTGTACGTTAAGATAGATAGCTAGTCTCATTGCTTGCCCTTACATGTGTGGTATTCGTCCATATGTGGATTTATATATCGTCAGACTTGACCAATTATGGCGTGTAAACACCTAAGTATTTCTTAATATACTGGGGCACTATTGACTGCCTATATTTTAGTTGCCATCAGCATGTACCTACTTGTTTACTCTTACGGCTCTAAATTGTAAGTGCACGCATTTTTTGTTTATAGCTGTTGAATGATTGATTTACCTTTGGAGGCAATGAAGTCCAAAGCCTTGTTGACATTGGCGATCTTGTGGAAACGCATTTTGCCGCGGTCAGGCTTGGGCAGGGTCTCGCCGGAGATGACCTCCAGCAGCAACATCAGTTTCAATCCATTGCGGAAATCTTCCTCGATGTTCTCGATACCGGTACCGGCCTTCCTAAGGTGGCTGTTGCACCATGCTGTGAAGGTCTGAAAGCGAAAGTGACAACTGTATGAGCTTTTTGTTTAAATACTAGAAAAGGTGACAGTCTCGTTTCGTAATGCCTAGCCATGTTTGTTCATAAGATTACTATTTGCAATGAGTAAGCCGTGCGTTCGAAATTGCGTGTTTAGCATTTGGAAACGTTTGCCAACGCAACAGATTTTAAATTACTTGATACGAGAATTCAATTGCGATACATCGACAAAGATTACTCAGAAATACGACATTCAATGGTATACGTACAAGTGCCGTTAATCAATACTGCAGTTGCATCAGGTAGGGGAGCGGCCGGCGAGGGGTCCGACCCTCACAGTGCCAAATTCGCTGGCGGTTATTAGCACCCGTCGCTTTCGGTTCGCAAAATTGACTCAAAATTGTGGAAACGGCAATAACCTAACAACAAATATTTGAATATTGTCTTGGACAGCTTAGAATTTTGATAATTTTAACATAAGAAGATGATACAAGTTCAGTATTTGGTATTCCATATCCATCGTTTTGTTCGTTCAAGGAATAATGTACAACAGTTTTAACATTCCTTTGTTTTTGAAATCAACTAATTCAGCGAGACGGATCATACGAATGTGTATTTTGTTAGCTATTCAAATACCATTAGACAGCAATAACCCACATAATAGACCACGCAGTCGTCACCGTTAGTTTGATTATATCATTAGCCGAGTATCGAAAGCCGAGTCGACCGAATAAAGACCTAATTCTATTGTAATGGATGTTGAACAAGATCTGAAAGGCAGCAATAGTTCACGAACGGCGCTCCTATGCAAACTCACAAACTCGATTGGTTCCGGAGGTAGCGTCAAGGTCGGAACTGATAAATAGAATTCAATACATTCAACAGATTGCGTGACTGAGCTGGACTGTAGTTGTAGTTGACAATTAATTCAAAGAACTTCATTTGAACTGGCTTGCGTCATCAATTGATTTCAGCGCGAGTAGATTAGCTATTACAAGTCTCATCCTAATTAGATCTTACACAGAAATAGAAACTCATGATATCTATTAAAATTGACAATTGCATGATACTCGACTGATTATAGCCGATCGTGTAGATAACTATGCTATTGTTATCCAGTTCACAGACGAGGTAGGTATAAACAAAGGCATGTGAGACATGAGCAAAAAATTCTACCTGCAAGCGCATTAATTTGAATTCAAAGGTTCGAGTTACAGAAATTTGATTCTTTTGTCGCTGGCTTACAAAGTATATTGTTATACTTAGCTTGACATAGAATAAGTAATCGTGCACAAACATCCATAGATACAATGTGAGGTTAGCGAAGATGCCATCACTGCGGAACATTAAAAGTGACCGAACTGCATTCTGAGATCGTAATGTATGAATCATCTTTGGAACTCGCCTCTTGGCACAGGACAGAAAATAATAATAATCTACCTTCCATTACCACATGACCTACAATATGCAGGTGAAGGTATAAGTCGCCTAGCTACCATATGTCGTAAATTAACTGCGCGGTTAACGGGTAGCGAATGGGAGCTTACGTCGTAAAGACGTTTCATATTATTATGCTATATTTCACAAAAAGAAAGTTTTATATCATTGAAAGTGTCGATGAGTTATGGATGAAAGTTCGACAGCATTGGATATGTGCAAAGGGTTAAGTAATGGGTACAACCATTATGAAACATTAAGAAGATGATTGTCTCCCTATATGTTTCTTCTTATGTTTCCGTAACTGAAAATGCTGACAACCAAGGCCTCGGTTTCTGTGTCAGCCTACACTAGGATAGTTTAAATAAACGTGGATTGGACATAAAACACTTAGGCATTATGATTTGATGCACCTTGGACTAGCTGGAATTTAAGATATGATTTAGTAGCGAGTTGTCACATTAATACGGCACGCGACCTCGTGTAAACGGGAATACCAGCGTCCCTGAGACAAAACACACATCGTGACCCAGAATATGAAAATAATCCCGCGTCACCTTGCGGCTGCCATCACGGCCAGCGTCGATCTAAAATAAGGTACGCAGGTGTAGACAGCGGACTATTCGAGATGTGTACAATGTGAACTACAGTGGAGATGCGTCGTCATTGAAGCGTTTCAATATTATTGTCAACGTGCTAATACGTGAGGCGTGAAAGGCGCCTTGTCACTCAGATGAAAGTCGCCTGAAGCTGTTGCTGAAAATTAGAGAGGTCATCTAAAAAGCGGCCAGATTTGTTTGATATAAATATGTTTAATTATTCAACCATGGTCGAATTCTTTAGATAAATTCTCCAGAAACCAGTATACAAAATACGTAAAATTAGGATAAACGTTGAAAGGTTGTTGTCACTCAGATGAAAGTCGCCTGAAGCTGTTGCTGAAAATTAGAGAGGTCATCTAAAAAGCGGCCAGATTTGTTCGATATAAATGTGTAAAATTATTCAACCATGGTCGAATTCTTTAGATAAATTCTCCAGAAACCAGTATACAAAATACGTAAAATTAGGATAAACGTTGAAAGGTTGTTTCAAGGCAAACGAGGCAAGGTAATAACGGCAGCTGTGGTGTGGCACCATTGAAATAGACAAATAATTCGCACTCAGAACTAGGCGTTTCACTTTCTTTGATCCTTGTTATCGAGAGCTAGAAATAACTGTTCTGAGTGTCCGTTGATCGTCAAGATGTTGTAATGATCTGAAATTACCGATGACATTGAAAAGGAACACATGACTAAACTGATATGCGAGCAACGCAAGGAAGTTATTGAGCTCATTGAAACGTTTTGCAACAGCTTTGTTGACAATGATCTTTGAGGTCGTTTAAATGATACTCTAATTTCGTTAATTTAGAATTTAAATGTGACGGTGCATGCCATGGAGCAAGATTTGCGCCAACATGCTCTACAATAGTTTTGCCAAGAAACTTTAAACCTGTATTTACAAATGGTGCGTTGATGAGGTAGGATGAACGCAGCTGTATCCAGTTATTACAGCTATTTCTAGAGCCCGCAAGCCAATAACTTTTTGTTGAGCGCGTGCTTCGGCTTATGACGCCTGTAGTTACATTACATGCCCTCTATTTGTCTTTAGTAAATAACAAATCTGTCAACTGGTTATGATTTATGCATAATTCACACAGAGTGCCAAACTGCATTTATATGAGCAATTAGGTGCCAGGTAAACTAGCGTTGGCATGATCTAGTGCTTAAATCTTACGAAGGAATGTTCATTCATCATTAGATGAGGTGACTGTCTCATTTTCCACTTCAGTTCTTTTGAAGCATTAGTATGTATTTAGTTTGGCAGTTTCGCATTATTGAGATACAGATACTGAGATATGACTACGAAGTGTCAATGTCTTTCTTAATTTAGGCTACTCAAAGTCAAATTAAATGATAGGACTGGTAAGGATTCAATTAAACAGTCAAACATTAAACATTAGCATTCCCATTCGAGTTCGTCATAAAATGTAAACGATGTGCACATTCATCTATTTGATATAAAGTTAGTAAATCATCAAAATATGAAAGTGAATATTAATCGTTTGGTTGTTGTTCCGATCCGCGTCGATGTTTCTAATTCCAGGCATAAATATTCAACTTAATAAATATAAATCCATTCATTTGTAATATTAGGGAAAGCTCACTTTCATTAACGAAATATTTAAGAGATGTTACTTTTTAACTGAATCTTAGAGAGTCTCATTGATTTCCGCATATTTGACTGTTTGATTAGTTTTACAATCAATAGCACGATATCTCTGAAAGGTAAGGACGTAACGAATAAGTTCCAAACTTCGTACTTCAAAAGACGAGACTTACAAAATGCTGTTCAAACGTTCTAAAACTTTTCATGAATCTTGAAAAATTTACTACTGGAGCAGGTACTATTCGTGCCTAAAATATTTTATTCCAGTTAGAAACAACTACACATCGTTAGCTACAACATATTACTCAGAACATAGTACCAATATACAACATATCGAAGTATCTACGAGTATGAGGTGCATAGACTTTCACTGTGTAAATCATAATGCAGTTCAAGGTGCAACACTGTCGTGCTTCGAGTGCACTTTAGCTAAGATGGCGACCGGTGAGAGGTTATGCTCGTGTCAAACGGTATTAAGGTCTCGATATTACTATAGGTCTTTGTCTTTTAAATTGGTGTGAATTTGACCACGAAGGTTAAAGTTGTGTGAAAATATTGCAATTTTCATTTTCTAATTTTAATACAATGTCTAAACGTTGAAGACTGAGGGTCAGTTATTTATAAGCCATTTCACAATAACCAACCGCCAACCAGCCGCCCATTGGACAAATCGGTGATTTGACAACTTAAAATGTGTCTAAAAACATTTGGTTAAGCTACTGTTCCTGGTACCTACAATATTCTCATTAAAGTTTTTATACTTTTAATACCCACCCTCCTACACCAATTAAGTGAAAATCCCTGTTTGGGATTTATTTTGGTTGCTTACGCAATGCGTGTAGGTGGAAAGGGAGGAAAAAAGTTTCATTTTGGGATATCATCCTCATTACAGGGAGGTACCTATTTTTAAACTTTTTTAATTATATTTTACAGCGCTTGTGAAATCTCATCACCTGTTAATTAAGGGGGGTGAGACCGTCGCTAAGGTAACACAATGTACAACTTATAGGGTCAATTTATAGTGTTTTTGATTACATACAAGATAATGAAAATGTAACTAGGACCGAATATTATTAATTAGAAACCAGTTTATTATAAAAGGGAATCTATAACGATTGCTATTGAAAATCTAAGCTGCATGATTATTACTGTGTATACGTACTCATGTATTTTCAAATGCGTATGACTCAATAAATCAAGTCGATTCCATTGATAACAAAGAAATTAGTTCGCAATAACAGTATATAAGTAGGTATGCATCACTAACATAATTTTCACCTGTCAACCATTTAGAACAGCGCAAAGATCGATCGGTCCATAATTCATGACAAATAGAAATTTAATAAAATAATAAATTCAAAAGAGATAACATTAATTAGATACTACATAGAGAAAGTGTCGAATTTTAATACCTGCGTGTATTTTATTTGAATAATTATGCATATTGGGTCATTTATTTCTTATATTTGCTTTAAAACCAATAAATTCTCAATTTGCCCCTCTTAATAAACATGTGATTTCTGTAAGACTTCAGAGAGAGATTCGAACCCTAATTATATTATAAAGTGATGATTACGCGTTTTGATTGACTAACAATTCTTTTCAAAACATCATTGAGCGTCTATGATTCAAATGACGCGGTCCCAAACAAATACTGTTATGAAGTTTTATACAAGAGAAGGTGACAAGACAATCGGTAATTATTTTGATTGATGGTGACTACCGGTGGGTTGATGATCGATTCTAACGGTATTGATATGATTAGCACCAATTACTCATTCAATTACCCCCTTTATGCTGATGAGAAGAGGTGTACCTACAGATGTTCGGCTGTGGTAATCGATAAGCAATATCGATTCGGGTCGTATCAGAAACTTTTCGAGCATCTCAAGTTTTCCCTTTTTCATTATGTTTCTTACTGAGGGCTCAGTAATTCATTACAGTATATTAAAAAAATGTCTAGTTATCTTATAAATCAGTGTGGGTGCAACGCTACTGGCCTGATAGCCTCTATTTTCATTGACAGCTAGATAAATTATGAGCTCTAATATTGATATTACCCAGATAAAAATCAAGTTTTTATCTAAATATATTCTATAACTGTGAGAAATATTTAGAAGCAAAATAAGGCTAGGATACAGACTGACACTGACAAGTTCATATTCTTGACCACAATTTATTGAATTTCTTTACTGTCGTCAATTTAAATCATATCTTTATTAAATTAATATCAATGCCTCACTTAAATAAGCCTTCTATGTGTAAACATATGACAGTCGGTTAATATTTGTTCAATTGAGGTTCGATTATGGCGCCGTTTTAATTAGGCGAGCATTCTACGGCTTGTTGGTGCGGTACCGACTGTTGGAATACTAATAGATAGGCACACCTGTGAAGGTGGTTCTACCGGGCCCGCTGCCAACCCGCCCACTATCATTTCGATAAACAATAACGTGACCGTTAGACGGCATACATTTAATTTTATGTTCTGTAAACACAGACACGCTGCAATACACGTTGATACACCAAACATATTAAATAGTCTGAGAAAAAAATACGCTCGTATCTTATTTGATAGCAGGGTGCTAAGATCAACGACCCAAGATATCAGAGCGAAAAATATTTTGGGAATGTCGTAACGTAAAGTACGCGAACAGTTCGCGAGTCGGTGTGAACTCTCAAACGTACACTCACATGGGGCATGACGTGTCATGTTGAATGTATCCTGATAACTGTCAGGTCCAGTTTAGTACCTGCAAAAAGGAAAAAACTATAAGTGATGAGGAAATACATATTATTAGAAATAATAGCATGCAATGCCTTGTATTGTATTTGTAGCTAATAAACTAACAAAAATAAATGATTTTGCTTTGTTCAAGTCTACAAATGAAATGTATTCTACGTCAGTAATTTGGAATTTGCCGACAATTCGTTGGTTTTTATGCATCTTATAAATCAAACGCAACTAAAAAAATCACAGCAACTCCAATGGAATTCGGGAAAGGTTACCGATGACGAAAATACAACGTCGTTCGTAAAATAAAGCTGACGACTTAGAAGCACGTCTTTAATATTATATTTGCCATGGGAACAGGCGGTAGATAGTATATTAGATAGGCAACTTTACGCGTAGGCGGACGAATCCCGAGCCGGGGTATTTTCATACACCGGAGGCTATTTGTTAAAGAGAACATCTTCAGTCTGTTCGCAATGTGAAAACAATGGGATAAACATCGAAAATGTATCCGTTGAAATAAACGATATAACGAGGCTGCTTATAAAACTTTCAATATTCCAATCTGGGTTACTTTAAGGTACTCAATTACGTGAGGTGTTCAAACAAAGATGTGGTTTCTAGAATTTTAAGATTCATCCGATTGCTCAGCCTCACAATTCTCAAAAATGTAAAACGTATGAATCATCTATCGATTTGACTGTCTGATGTTGACGAAATAAATTGCACAAGCAAATTCGTGGACAATCGCTGGGCGCAGCCGCAGTTAACTCATAAATAACTGATTATAACGTAACCGGGACTCAACAGGCTGAATCCTACAATGGTTTGTAAAAATACTCGTGCCATAAACCCACTCACTCATGAACCATGGTTTTGCTAAAAATAAAGTTCAGTAAAATATGTTTCGAAACCTTACACGCCTAAACTTCCTTGTGTAAATAATGATGCAAGACTATCGTCATGAATTTATCGAGTCTTTGGTAATCGTCAATTTGGTGACTGACGCATCAGAACGTAAAGATTTTTCCATAAAACCCGTGCCGGTCAAATATTCTAATTTTGTTCTGCTTAATTAGGTACTAAGGTACTCGAACCTTGTTTGCTAGATGCAATAAAAATGTGTCAGACCTGGAATCTCGGTATAGTCACTAAAGAATTACCGGTTTGACACTATTTGAAAGGCGCTTCTTGTGTGCTTAGTCTAATTATGCTAAATTAGTCACGGGACCGGAAAATAATTCCGAAATCTTTTGTCTTTTTTGGTATATAATCTTATTTATTTCTTTAATAACATCACTTGAAATTCAGCGAAAATCATGAGCTAAATATTTGTGGCGTTAGTTACTAAGGATGTCTTAAATTACCACCTGCAAATAATATTCAAAACACGTGCAGTTTATGGGGTATCTGGGAGCTTTACGACTAACTGGACCATGTCGGCGATACATCATCATTCGAACTCTGAAATATCCACCGGCCGACCCAGTTGCTTCACCAAGCTGTGAACTTTCAGTTAAATATAGATCGCCAGAGTGACAGCTACGATTCCTTCCGCAATTTTTTTACGGACAAAAATAGAAGTCTTTGATGGCTCAGTCATAGCACTGTGGTTTAATTATATGGTCTTCTAATTGTCATCTAAAAATAGGAATACTATTTTTTTATTACTAACTCGTTATAAAAGCCATAGTTTCTTTTTATGTTGTGAAAGTAGATACATGTTACTGTGCTTTTCTAGCATTTGATCACGTTTCAATAAAATAGCAGGAACGTTTGTCGCAATTAAAACTGGATGTAAAAAATACTATTGTGCTGCTCTCGCTTTTATGTCGAGTTGGGTCGTGTGAAGAAGACGTGGAAAGCCGGTACCGCTCATATTTCATTTAAACCTCACGTTTCACTTTTGCCTCTCTAAATTGTTTATACCTGTAAAGCTATGCTTTTACGGAATCCACGTAGATATCTAACCTTCACATGTATGTTATGTCTTAAAATACATCTATTTTCGTTTTGTTTTACAATAAATAACCGCTTTAGCTATGAATCGTAGACGTGTGATTGAGAGGTTATTACAAAAGAAAAGCAATTTCTTAGTGGAGAGCTGGCAGATGCTTAAGTCACGTTGTGTAATGAATGACTGTTAACCTTTAAATCGTGTCAATTAGACGTAATTCTACGATTATAATCTATAACAACTGGTGCAGACAATTATGGTTAGTTTATTTGTGTTTTAAGATTTGTTATCGAATATTTTTTCTGTATCATCGCGCTAGTAAACGAAGAGACAGGACAATGGTACGTTCCGCACGAAGGACAACAATGACAAGCCGGTATCAATGCATGTTCCGGTTTCATTTCTCAGTGGTATCTCGTAGACCGACTTAGCAGTGTACCGAGTGAAAAAGTAAACTCATTAGCACGGATTGTAGATGCCAAGATTAGAGCCAGTTAGTTGGTTTTATGTGTTGTGTAAATATTGATTGTGCGATCTTTAGTTTTTTCTTTGTCACCTTGAACAATTACTTTGCACAAGCTGGGTCTTGGTATGCAGTAAGTTTATTAGCAATAGACGCTGGCGCCTGGGAGTAACAGTCAGTAACATTTAAAGGTCACGTTAGCTACCTCAGAGACTTACGTTCCGTATGATTCAATTTGAATGGGCACCAGATATTTGTCCATTGTTTTGATGGCGTCGACCCTCAGGCTGGGTTAAATGAGCGCGTTTCAAGTCTATTGTTACATTTTCTCCAGCGTTCGTTCACTCATTCGGTCGTCATAGCTACCGTACTGAGTCTGGCCGCAGCTCAGACTGACTATATCGATCTTGCCCCGAGAGTTTCTAAGGCAACGCTGTCTGTGACTTTGAGCATTTTCCCAGGGGCTTAAAGAATATTTTATGTTTTTGGTTTTAAATAAGCTTGATAAAACACGCTTGTTCGTCATTGTTTTATCCCCAGATATCATTACAGAGACTTAAAACACAGGCTGTATTTGGCTGCAATGCGGTCGAGACTACCTTTTGTAGACAATGTGTTATTTTGAATAAGCGAAACAAAAGAGAGTGGTCAGCTATTCAAGACACGACAACAATGAGTTAGACTTGTTATGTATGACGGCGGTAGGCTTGTCACATACTGTAATGTTACAACTTAATTTGTGATACTTTCATATACCTAATGTCAGAAAGCTTGACTTTGATTTCATTTAGACTAAGGACGACACAAATGTAATTTTATTTTTAAGCTCAAAATAAAAATGTTTACATTTTTTTACATAATTCGAAAACGACCTTTCTTAAACGTCCTCTAATCGTAAAAACATTTTTTCATGAAAGCAAACACATTTATTACCACTGCATTTGCCAAACAATTTCAGTTATATTAGAAGTAAGAACGTCCTTCTGTTCTCTCTCACCTTTACTATTATCTTTAACATTGTTTTTATTCATTCGACGATAATTGTTAAGACCTCATTGTTTAAAAAATTAGCCAAACGGCTCCACCCACTAGTTCTAAATTGGAGTTTTTGGCACTGGCCACTACATTCATTTGTGATCTATTGTTATGCACGGGCTTGTCACAAAGTAAACAAAGTGCAGATTATGTCATTGTGTGAAGATGCATGAAGCTTTTTATAAACTAGTTACGGACATTGTAGTGTTACTTGTTTGCCTTCGCAGCCTCAGAGTCAGCCCTCCTTTGTTGTTCGTGTCCTTAGCACATTTCATGTCTCGCAGCAAAACACAATTGGTTTTCAGATCACAATCGTGAACTAATTAACGATCACTTGCTGTCCCGCCGTGACTATTGTCGTTGTTTTAGTTTACCGATATAGTTTTTTTTTTTAATTTGAAATATTGACTGAATTAATACGAAGAATGTGAAAGACCAAAATTCACTCCGTAATATTCTCAAACATCTACAACTACACACGATAAAATGGTGAATGCGTATAAAATTGGTGACATCGCATAAAACCAAACATTCCACAGCTTATTACTGTTGCAGCGAATATCGCAATAAAAGTACATAGGCATAATAAATAATGAATTACATGACAATCAATTGGAATATTTGTGATAACATTATTACCATTCTTCGCTATTCATTGTTATTATTGTTGAAGATAAAAGTAATGATAACGGCAGATAATCAAGACTTATCACTTACAGCACTCGATATACTAGCGTGGTCAAATAAAGAGAATACATCATTACCAATTGGTAGCGACTGAATAACTTTATAGAGGAAGGGACTTGTGATCCAGACATCCTGTGAGCGAAGCGTGTAGCACTAATAAAAACAAATTCGCAACAACACGAACCATATATGTAACACAATGTGCCGAGTGTAAGAAGTGATCTATTAGTTCTAGATTTGGTGTGGAAATCTGAGAGTGCCCTATTTAAGAACGACGTGCATGTTTCTAAGAACAGTTTGCGCGATTGTAGAAGTTTATAAAAAGTTTGATTACGTTACATGTGTGTAGGAATCCGAGGCAGAAATCGGCATCTTTATAGCTAACGTGATGATCTGTGTTGCTGCTTATGCAACCATAGAACTATTTGAAAATTGGAGTCATTAGTTTCACATAATTAATGGTTTGCAAACTCGTTCAGTCCTATAATATGGAGTCTTGGAATACTTCTTGTATGCTTAGTTCATCTAATTCTGTACAGTCGTCAATGATTTGTCATTTGATTATTTATGGGGAACAATACGTCGTTCCCCATAATTAATATTATGACTAATTACATGTGTGTTTGTGACGCAACTACGAGGTAATTTGTGACTTGGTGTGCAGTGTATATTTGGCGTACAGTCGTGTTGATGCGATGTGGTAGCGGAAACGTCCTACGCATAGGTATCTGTTTATTAACACTGTTTGGAATCTGACACTGGACACGTGAATGCATCGACATTGATCGCACTGACAAACGCTTGAAATCCCTGTACAAACGCATTTTGTGTTAGTCATTTGTGTTTCGCTTGATTACGTCGCTTGATTACGAGTACTGCGGAACTAAATGTTATGTCTGCGTTTGAAATCTGAGAAGATTAACAATCCAACATCAACATTTTTGGAACAGCTGTTGCATTGATTCGATGTCCATTCAGGTGTTTTTTGCTTGGCGCTCTACCCTCGGTCCTATTGTGTACGAGAGGGGTCCGAATGAATAACCAGTAAAAGACACGGTCCCCCTCGCTAACTCGCTCTGACGGCTGCTGGGTTTATCTAAACAGATAATCGGTGAAGATAACTCGCCAGGCGACACGTGGTTATACGTTTGTGCGATAAAGATAGGAACACTGACTCCTTTTTATTATATTACGTAGGTCTTTATAATTCGATCCACTTAGTAAGGATTTGTTAGCTAAGAAAAAGTATGTAATGTTAAGCCTGTTTTAAAACTGATGAAAAAGCAAATGCTTGATACATGAGAATCTCTTTGCAGAAAATTTTATGGGCAGACATAAAACATTGTTTATCTGGATCGTTAATGTATCTTCAGATGCTAACGCCTTTCGCGTGTCGGAAATAATTTTAGTACTTACGATTTTCTAATTATAATAATAGTAGCAAGTGAGTGTAAGCATTTCGCGTGGGCGATTGGACGGAGTCAAAAATAGATGATGTTGGCATCGGCTGGTTTGCACTCTGTCCGTGAAGTCGCACGATCCTGTCTGTCAGTCTCGATGGAGATGTCTGTTTTTCGCGAAAATATAACACACGTGATTTTTTAGAACGGGGCGTGTCAGCGTCATACACATAACAATATTTCTTTTTTTAAATCAGTTTGACTGATAGGTTTATTTATAGTAAACCCATTTAGTCAAATCTTTCACTTCAACAGCAATGTTTTAACAGAACATTTAGAAAAAGAGTATTCGTTCAGACTTTGAAATATTGATCCTATTCTTAGACTAGTAATAGATCTGAATAGAGCTGTGGGATACAATGTAAGGTTTAAGTATCATAATATTGTAGTAGAATGCAACAACACAATTGTGTAACGATAAGACAAGGTTGACAGTGGTTGCGCGGGCACGGAACGCACCTGGGTGCAGTAAGTGGGCGGACACAGCGACGCCTACTTATCTACTCTCTGCGTTTTGAAACACACGACGCCACGAGGAATAATGAGACACGACTCGATAACGAACCGACACGACCGAGATGCATCCACGAGGCAATGGGGGCCATCCGAAGGCTTTACTTCTTGCACGGTGAAGACGATTTGTAGCTTTGATTTTCACTGCATTATCAGGATGACTTCCGTCTTTTGATAACTGCGTGATAAAGCTTATCCACGCTTATATTTATCTATTACGGAAAAGAAATCTGACTATTCATATTTATACGATAAAGGAGTGAAACTGGAAACATGAAACTGGAGAATAAAATAACTTGAATGAAAGAACTTGCTAGTTTCTTATAAAGCAATTAAGAGCATAATATAAATTAAGCATCGTCATAAGAATGACAATCATCATAGGATTAAAAAAACTAACAGAAGATACAAAGTTGCGCTGTGATAAAGAACCCCAGTAAACAGATAAAAAGCTCGACCCAATGTTTTGATTGCAAGTCAAGGTCAAGTTTAAGGCTAAGTTTGGTCTCAATGCAATTCCTTATATGTACCAAAAGGAAGGTCAAAAACATCAAATTAATGATCGTTGCGGATAAACATAGGTATAACATAATAGATGTTTAAAATACCGATGCAATATCCTCATTGCTGGCAGTACAATGAAGTAATATGGAGGGTCTATAATTTAATATGTCTACGTGTTTAGTGGGATTGTCCGCTCGAGAACCGGTCCACTTAAAATGATATTACTGACGTGGGCAAGAGACCCAACATTCGTGCTCCCTCTTACCACCACAGCCCGTACGGTTTTTACTAGAACACAATGACTAACTTCGTTCTTTTGGTTTACTTTCACTTAATGATTCAGGGCTTAAAAGGATTTTCCCGTTTTATATTTATAAACATTAAGTAAAACAATTCTGAATATTATGCGTTTGTAGTCTTGTTCCTGTTATTTGATTTAAGCAGGTCATGTGTTCAGTTTCCAAGTATCTACCTTCAATAACCGTTGTCGAAATATAATTGTGGTTAATTTGAATGAGTTGTGCACATACCTATGACCAAATAGTTTGTCACCTTATACCTAAGGATTATTTGTTATGTTACTTGAGGAAAAAAATCTTTTACTATGTCTGTCGTATTTGTATGTTCATTTTCTTTTGTCTGCAACTGTGTGGTGAAATACCGTTGTTATTAAAACTGGGAAGCAAGGAACCTTTATCACCTTGCCGGAGATTAGTAGGGTGTGTTTTCAAAACAATGCAAACCAGTTCTTACTACGATAGGAGCTCCCGAACTACGCTTTGGCGCACCATAGAGAAGATTGTTTTGAAGAATTTCTATACATTGATGATTTGCGGTTAAACCACTGGTTGATAGTTAAAGTTAACTGGTTTATGTTATGTCATTGAAGATGTGAATCCCATAATTTCTAAACCCATCAATATTCTGCGTTTAATCATCTTATCTTAATCTTCTTAATATTCTAATAAAGATCTCGAATGTTTGATTGACGTCACGCCTTCACTTAACATTAATTCATTAATGGTCAGTGATATCTCTTCATTATCGATTTTGTTCTCGATTTTAAAATCGATTTCTTGTGTGTATGTTTACGTAGGCTTTATGGAGCTGTATGGTGTTATGTGGAAAGCTGGTATGGCTCGATGAGGCGTATTGTGATAACGCTTAGAAAGTTTCGTTTCACCGTTAAGTTTATGTTAATTTGGTATCAACTTTTCGTGCGTTCAATATTCAAGGTCGTTCGTGTTTTGTTTCTATGATATTTACATACGAATGCCATTTAACGAATATTAATGTTATGCAGCCTGCTAAATGAGAAACTGTTAAGTAGGCATTTAAATACCATTCATCTATTAAAAAATTAATTTTAAAACAGAAAGCATAATAAAACCACTTTCCAGTATCAGGTGGCAAAATATTTTAATATCCATATTTTTGTTCAATTGGAAAAGTGTAAAATATCTTGGCGTTTTATAGAATTTCTCGAAAAAAAAAATGTTGACTACTGTTGCCATCATGTCTAACTCCTTTGTTCCAATAAACCGTAATTAGTCGACGGTTATCAAGCCAAGTTTCTAGGGCAGGAAATTAAAGAAGTTATTCTGCATTCTTCGAGACCATTAAAACGACTTTACTGACACAATTCATCACCTTTTATGCATTTGATAATTCTTTACCTCGTCCTTATTCAGAGTTGAATTTTAATTACCTCCAAGAATTATGAATGACTGTTTATGTTTGTAACTGGTAAACAATTATGGAGTCTAGTTCATTGGGGCCTTCGTGAAGTACTCAGAAATATGAACAGACGGCGCACCTTGCCTAGAGGAAGTTGAATTCTCAACTATAGGTGTGTAGGCGGACGTAGACACCTTAGCGGCTTAGTAAATAAACATTCGACACCGCGGATGTGGTTGTCGAACATGATACCTTACTAACCAAAGCGACAATATCCAAGTACACATCACCAACTATAGAACAATTAATTTTTAAGTTTTTTTCTATGATTTATCCAACAGTGTGGAGAGTTGCAAGCCGACACTTCTGTACCTCGATTTTTGATCGCGTGCCAAAAACGAGCTAACAACGACTAGGAAAAAATAGCCATGTCAAATGTTATGTAACTGATATTATGCGTCTACGTCAACATATTTGTGATCAACTACAAGAACCGTTCATTTTTGAGACTATTTTTTTAACTAAGATAACTGACATTTACTAATTCCGGCTGCAGTTGTCTTCGGAGGTAAACAGTATTATTATGTGTTCAAAAAAGTTCTTGACAGTTATTTGGCAGATCCATGAGTTATTTTTTAATATTTATTTAAGTTACAAAGTTATTGAAAGGTGCAGCAGGAAAATGTCGAGCCTTTATTACTCATCGCGTACTGGTATGCATTTAAGCTTATCACATGTCAATGACCCCGTACGCGAAAGGTATGCCAAGGTGATAAAACTTCACCTAATGACAAGGTGAATGTTTCTGATACGCAGACTTATTTCTGTTGAAGTGAAAACTACTATATTTTTAGAATCAAATGATTTCTAACAAATAACGTCAGCAACTGAAATTACGCTGGCCGTTGAATTCAGTTCAGCTTTTTTAGTCCAAATTTACAGACTATTAAAATATACCGAAAATTGGCAAAAAGTGAATGATTAAAAACTTGTATAAAATTCCAATAATTTAAAAATACGGAATAAATGAGGAGTTTTATGTAAATCACAGTTTTTATAACCAGTTTACAGTTCGTCCTCACCACTTTCACGGCCGATTTCTAGCGTAACCAGATGTACGATGTCACTTTTAATAAATTAACATTTATGTTAAAACATCATTAATACTATACGCATAGGCTTTTCTCAAAACCATTGATTTATAGCAATGATGTAAGAGATAGTTTTCCGATCTCTATTAATTAATAAACTTTAGAAAGTGAATTATCAATTTTGCGTCCACGTTCGAGGTCGATGCATTTCGTTTCCTTGTATGCTTCGAGGAGGAAAGCACCTCAGGCTTGAGTGCGCTACTGACCTCCTTGCGGAAGACTGATTCCAGTGGTCGAGGCGCGAGTGACTGGTCGGGCGAGTTTTCCGCGCAGACGCATCTCAAGTTGTTCGGCCGCGACATTGACCCGCCATACATGATCGGCCAATGCACCGAGTGTCGCAGGCTCTTTGTTTATATCCTGTAAGGCCTCGAGCCTCGGTCGTTCATTGTCCTCGTCCTGACTAACTCATTTAGCTAGCACAACAGCTATCTTCATACATTCTTGTGTGGGTTGAGTAGTGACATTGTGTTGCGGAAAACGATCAGAGGTGCGAATGATTAGTATTTAAGGTTACTTCACGAAGAGCCTTGACGTTTCGCCAGCTGCTATATTTTCATGGGTGACATATATTATTGAATATGACATGTTTCTATGTAAGTATATGTAGTATTTACAACTTAGTTATAGGTATCATATGAGAAATATAGTCGATATAATATACAAAAATAATGCATGAATAAATGCAATGTATATGCAGTTTATTTTGGCCAGAGAGCTGAATGGAAGGGACTCGATAAAATAGAATTGAATCAGAAGTGTGTGTGGAGCGAGGTGTCGTAAGACGTTAATGACATTCCACAGGTTGCGCTGCCGGGGTGCGTCAGAGCATTCGTCACGGACCACCAGCTCACCGCGTAAATAGCGAACGTTCAGAATGCAGTTAACGCAGACACACCAGCACACCAGTTTCCTGAAATATGGGTTTCATGGTGACGTAAAGTCGGACGCCCGCGCTTTCAGCGGCGCCTGCGCTGGACCCATTTTAGGACATGACTAACGGAAATTCGACTCCTCTCTCTCTAGCCCGCTCCCTCCCGTGGGAAGCGGTGTGCGCTCGTCTCGCTCGCACGAAAAGCTTCAAGAAATCTTTTAATAGTGTCCACGGCCGCGATCTACTTTCAACTAGCGGCGGGAAATGTGCAAGACTGGGTTTAAATTTTCGAAAATTGCGCGGGTAATTTCAAAATTATTTTCTCCAAAACTATTCCATTCATATTTGTATCCATTTTTATTTGGATTCCAAAATATTTTAGAAATAATATCTTCATATTTATCTTAACCAGTTTTGATCTCTATAAATAGATTCATAATCAGATAAATTATATCAGCGCTGTTAATTAATAGTCCAGGTGCAATCAGATGTAGTAGTGTAGTACTGAGCAGGTCTAACAGTAGGAACTTCTGTTTTATCGATTTACAGATAAAATATATATTTTTTGTAAATACACAAACATGAGTCACAAACCGACGAGATAAGGTTTTCCTGACGGCAATATTTTTATTACATACTGTGTATGTACGCTGAGTTCAGTTTACGTTTACCTACCCTGCGCTACGTGTGTCAACATTGTGAGAGGTGTCTAAAACTGACCTTTTTCTGTTGTTTCTCCCAAGCCGGGTCTAGCAGACCCTCGCGCTCCCATTCCTCCTCCTGTTCCATGTACCCATCCGCGTACGACCCATCGTAGTGATTTGACATCACCCCGTTGTCCATCATCATGGTCACCGCACTGACCGTCGATTTCGATGTTCGTTCGAGCCTATGACCGCGAACTCGCGTGTGTTGGTTCGTACCGCGCACTGCAACAAGCAGCCGGCCGCGCGCCCGCTGCAAGAAGACTGGCGCACGAGCGCTCCCCGTGGCGGCGTGAAGAACTTTCCAATCGCGTTTCGTTACACGCGCGCACCTGTCAAACTCACCCAAAGCGAGGAACGGAACGTCCTAGAATATTATATAGCGAAAATATTCGCAGTGCGTAGTGGAATAAACTTTGCACAACCTACTTTATTTTTACCCGATTTCTCATTTGTTTCGGAGGGTAACGTATTTAGCAGTTCTGTAAATAGTGTACTGGCGTTATAATGCGTGGGCAACCTTGTTATTATTTAGTGCTAATTTGCACCCGTAACTCCGTCTGCTGACATCTTTTGGCGCGGTTTTGTGTTATCCATCGTGTTAGATATATCCCCCATTTATTCTCTCTTCTCCTACAGAGAAAACTGTGTTGTCACATATTTAACATGAAATTGCATTTAAAAATCAAAATAAAAAGTTGTTTTTAAAGTACATTTTTGTTTATAGGTGTGCCAAATTGTTTACCACACGACAAGAGAAAATAAATGAGGTATTATTAAGGGTAGCTAATTGGCATTTCGGCGATGTAACTTGGTAACGTTTTTTTTTTAATTTATCCAATAAAAAAACTATTTTGGCAAATGTACCACTATCATGTTTTTAATGCCTTTGTGATATATCTGCCGTTACTTTGTTCTGTTCTAGAAGAGTAAATTATCGAAATATTTATTATAGTACAAACTTTAACCAGTGTTGTCCAAGTTTCTTTTTAAATTAAATAGCTATACTTTAAATATTGTGCCCCTCTGGATTAGTATCTGTTGTTTCTTTGGAAGCCCTTAACTCTTTGGTGGCTATTTACTTATGTAGGTATAACGACATTTATTATTTTTCAGTCATTGTCATGTAGGTATTGTTTTCTATTGACTTGTGAAAGTAAGGTCACGAAGTTTTTACAACAACAAAATACCGATTATGATTGTGAAACTCCTCAACTGTTCCAAGCCCGATTTGAAAGAAAAATATAAACCAGAACATTAAACTTTGAACATTAAATGAAAAATATACCTACAATTTCACATCGTTTAATAGACTGATAGAGAAGGTGCAAGGATAGGCTGAAAAACCCGGCCAAGTGCGAGTCTGACTAGCATACGAAGGGTCCCGTACCATTATTTATAAAACCGCACATACTTGTTGCCGTTACCAATATTGAGTAAAAATGAGCAAAAAATCACGTTTGTAGTATGGGCCCCCAAAATATTTATTTTATTCTAGTTTTCAGTATTTGTGGTTATAGCGGCAACAGAAATACATCATCTGTGAAAATATCAATTCTCTAACTATCACGGTTCATGAGATACAGCCTGGTGACAGACGGACGGATGGACGGACAGACGGACGGACAGAGGAGCGAAAACAGTAGGGTCCCGTTTATCCTTTGGGTACGGAACCCTAATAAACAGTTATCAGTTCCTTAGTTAGAAAGGGTAAAAATAAAAGCTTGTAATGAGTATTATATCTACCTAATTCTTGATACAATACTTCTGAAAGATTTCAAGCCGGTGTAAGATATTCAGCTGAATATGGAAAGTGTACAAACGGTTCTGTAAATCTACTTATAGATGACCCAGACTAGAGCAGATCGAGTTTATAACTGAATTTGTATGAATAAGAGGATCTAAACGGATAAAGATAATGGAGTGATCGCAACTTAAAATTTTGGGACATTAGGGTTCACTCGGAAAATCACAAGGAATAATAAAACACAATTAAAATACACAAAAAAATTTATTCACCACATAAAATTTCATTGGATAATAATCTTGCTTTGCTCTTGCAAAATAACAGTTATAATTTTTATAATTTTATATTCTTTGAAGATCCCACATATTAACATACTTATAGCAACATTCACGATCACAGGAAGGTTAAAATTTTGGAATAGAAAACTTATTTAACCATCGAAGAACTTGACACGTCAATATTTGGTGTTCCTACAAATTAAACCTATAGATACATACATGAGTATTATATATTGTAAAACTCATAAGATATCGGGTAGTCATGCATTACATATATATGACATACACAGAATATTACATATCGGCGACCATCCATAGAAGCTTTGAGCAAAGTTACAACTAAACATTATAAAATTATTGACAATAGAAGACTTTCTCATGTATAATTTTCATAAGTATAAAATTTTACCGACAATTCAACGTATTTTCATGTCTTTCGCCAGAACGTTACAAACGTTTGAATTTAGGCTAAATATTTATTTATATATTAACACCTATTTTATTAGACGACTCATTAAGATTCAGAAGACCCATTTCATATATATATATTATGTATTTATATTTATTACATTATTTAGAATATAGACGACGAGTGCGCACATGAATGGAACTTGGCACTAAGGCTGGGATTATACTAACATTTGTAAACATGTACAGACGTCCTGAACGAAACGAGAAAACATCACAAAATAGATATTCATTCTTGCAGTGAACGTGTAAAATCCGTACACAAATAGATTAACTGAAGATGTGTAGCAAAAATGTGAAACGCAAACAAGCGCAAAATTTTAATAATCTAGAAGCGTACATATATTTTTGGATCATTTAAAGACAACTTTTGGTGTAATTGCTTCCTACAGTATGGGATACACGTAGATACATACTTTGGGAACATGCTCCCGATATAGATATTTATTTAAGATACCTACGCAAACTAAAATACCACAGACAAATTAGCGAAATGGGTCTCAAAGTTTCCGTAGACATAGTATACTAGGATAAAAAATACTATTATAACACTTGGTTCAGAAGTCTTCATTTAACAATTATTAACACAAAGTAGATACACTTATCTAGGTGAGATCAAGTAGAAGATAGTTAGATATAAACTATATCTATGCAGTCTGTATGTGTCATCATAAGTTAAACTTATCCTAAGCACAGACTGCACAATTCAGTTTTGTTGTTAGCATCACCAATATGACACGAACATCGCTCACGTCGAAAGTATTCGAGACAAACAATAGTTATGTGATGCGTCATTTACACTTGGTCGTTGGCCAAATTCGGCTATCAAATGCAAGCTAAACCTAGGATATAACACCCTGCTATATTATCTACTACATACAATTTACCGAATACAAGGCGTTACTTTACTGATACAAATGGTGACTTTTACACCTAGTATATCGAATATTTTAGACCATTTAGGTATATTATATACTTTCTATACTTACTTTATTCCATCGAACACAGATAGGGGCGAATTGCGAACGAAACGACCAAATGTAATGGAGACAATCGTAGTTGTGCTTCGGACTATATTTTACATGTACGCCCGGATAATCAACGTTTATTTAGAGTATAACATTAGATGAATAAGTAGTTATTTTAAATAAACCTGTTAAATCATAAGATACAGAAATGTGTAAAAACTGAGCTTAAGTTAGTGGTAAAATTAAAGCTTTGTTTTTGGATAAAAATTGTGCGAAAGATAAAATTTGTCACCAATTTTCTTAATACAATTTAAAAAAATATATAATACAACATTAGCCTGTCAAATAAAGAAAGTATGAAACGTAGCAAACTTTTATATTTTAAAAATTCCACTAAAATATCTCGTTATTGGTAAATTATGATAATATAATAGGTACTTAATATGTGCTTAGTTTAGAAATGGTAAAATTGGTGACAATATTTCATGAATTATTTGCTTATATCGTAAATACAACAACAGTATACATATAGGTAGGTATAACATTCTATACACTTCAGAAGGCAATAGCATTATCTATGATAATATTTTGAAAAGGTCTCAAGAACGAGACTTACACAACGGATTTATATATTGAATTTAATTCTACGGATAACTTTTCTATATTATTTTGTACATCTTGTACAAGTTACTGTAATTTGTGAACATTTATAAAGGTGATATATTTATATCAAGTTTTATATACTGTACAACTTCGAATAACATGTTCAGGTCCGCTTCAGTCGTTTACTAGAATCCCTTATCGTTTGAACAAGATGTTAAGTGGCACTTATATTATTTCTACTTCTCGTGGTATTGTTGGTTAAATCGAGAAACTTTCATGATCGATTATAGACGAAAAACCACAAAAACGTGCTATAACATGGATGGATATAAACAATATGTTGATGTAAAATTCCTTCGCCAGACGATGAACGTTTTATTCGCAATTTTTGGTACCAAAAATAGAGATGATTATGCTGAACACATCTAGCTAGATGTAAAAAATATAGGTATCAATGAACAACAACAAGGAGTAGGTATCCGAGAAGTGTACAAATATTTCTCGCACCTCTACAGTACTCGAGTACATCTATAACAATAATACTTTTAGAAGGCGTCAACATACCACATTATAAGAAGGACCCAGCCCAGTCACTCTTCATAATCTATCTAATACACTGATATTTCTCACAGCTCCATGTTTTATATACCATAGTCGAAACTCTCGAATTCCGAGAACCTCGAGTCCTGTTTCTGAAGGCGCTGCTGGCAGGCCTCGATGTAGCTGTCCTGGATCCTGTACATGCCCGAGTTGGCCTGGTACATGAGGGTCTCCAGGATCCGCTCGTTCTTGATGGCCTTTGACGGGAGCACCACTTTTATCAATTCCTGCGGTGAGATCCTGTACAGTTTCAGATCTCTAGCTAATCTTTCCATAGTGCATTTAAATTCATTTTTGGCATCAGTCTTATTAGCGGACTTGGCTTTGATTTTGTTTCGAGCCCAACTGAGCATGGCCTCGAACTTCCTAACTTCAGGCACCTCGAGGTTTCTGCACATGATCATCTGCACCATGGACTCCGATAGGTTGAGGAACTCTGGCGTTTGGAACAGGGCATAAGCTCGCTGCTCAATGAATGCCAGGATCATGTTTACCAATTCCGATGCTGACGTATATCGCCAGTAGTAATTCTCTAATGATATGAGCATCGTGCATACCACTTCTATTCTAAGAAACTGCTTGGCATGATGGAAACACGCTTGTAATAATTCAGGCAAGTCGTAATGTTCCGCAGCGCAAATGAGTCCGGGTATCGATGCGCAGGTCAATGGACAGCTGCCGGTGTGCAAATAATCGAGAAGAATGCGAAACGTCTCCGGATCGAATTCGATTATTGAAAACTGAAAAACAAACCAAACAAAATATATCATAATTATTTATAGAAAACAAATACACAATAGGAACTGTATTGTTATATTTAAAAATAAGGATAAATTTTCACATGAAAAAAAAATACCTCAGTTTGTGCCAGCTTGGCGCGATCTACTTTTTGAGCATCGGCGCATACTGATAGCCTTGGTACAGCGAGTGCTGCATTTTTGTCTTTTTCCTTATCTTTTCCTTCTTTATCTGCAAAAAGAAAACATGTCAATGAGAAAAGTATACAGTTATGTAAATTAAGTCCTAAATAAGTATAAAACACAGTATCAGCTGTAACGAGGAATGTTGCGCAGAGGTTTATTTTAGGCGCTTTGTCACTATTGTGCTTAGGAATTCCTTTACATAGTATTTCAATACATTTTATTCCACATAGTAACAAGGACATTCAATCACAATGTTGTGACTGTGATGAATTTAGAATAGGATTACGGCGACATAACTATGTATGTTAACGTTCCGTAATATTTTTGAGTTTGATGGTATTGCCAAATGATGAGATAAAAACTTTTTTGATAAGATTGCTTAAAAATTTAAAAGACTCAGGGGTCTCTCGAAGACTTGTGTCATAAGAGGAACAGAAATACTTACTGGAACAATCCTGGGAGCTAGCCCATTTCTTTTTGTCTTCCGCGTTAAGTTGCGAATGCTGTTTGCGAATAGACCGACCCCAGCCTGCTGTGATGGTGCCGAGGCGGGAGAACGCACGCTTCACCATCGGCGAACTTGGCACGCTTTTCGGTCTGAAATTGTACAAGGAGATTGTAAAAGATTATCAAGCTTTGTTATTGGTCCCCATATCTACCACCCCTTTCTAATGTTTCTAAGTTTTTGATTCCGCCAACATATTATTGCATTGTTATTCCTTCCATTGAACTTGAGGACATAATCATTATTGTTAGATAAGTGGATATTTTTTATTACCTAGGTGACTCAATGTCGGGAACTTGTAAGAAGTTGCTGCTCTTTTGTCTAGCAGGCGTAGGAGACAGCAGGGTTGGTGCCGGACGCGCCAAAAGTTCTGCCACGGGGACTTGAGGCGACCCGAAGCCGGTTTGTATGCCGTATAACATCTCTTGGAACACCCTAGAAACACAAAATTAAGGATACTTAAGATAATGTTAAGAAATACCAAAAAGTTTTTTAGTCGCTCATAAGCACTCAGTTCACAGAGTTCCACGGAATTGTCAGCAGAAAACCGACATTCATTTATCAAATTATTTTTGGAAGGAAAAAATCCGAGGAATAATTATGGGCAGGACATATCTGTCAAGTGTCAAATATGTGTACGGCGAAAATAGAAAGGGAATAGGGGTCACAAAAAGCCAAAATCAGGACAGATAATTATTTCGATGCGACCAGACGAATAAAATGGAAGCTACAATATTGGTAAGACGTTATTTATCCCATTTTTAGGTTTATTAATGTCGTCAACAAGTGTAAGTTTTATTTTATGTATGGCATGGTATTATATCATATGGATCGTTGATTAACGCTCAATCCTACTTCGTGTGAGAGGAGGCCTGTGCCCAGCAGTGAGACGATAAAAGGCTATAACATAGTTGAACACATTGATATTAAAATCTAAAATTACCTGCTCCTAACACCAAGTATGGCTCTAACGCCAATAAACTTGGTCTTCTGCTTGGACTGCCCCACTAAGAAGACGACATCAAACAGTTGAGCGTTCTGTGCCATATTGAGCTCGCTGTTGAGGAAGACCCGTGTGAAGTCCTTCGCAAGCTGGTCATAGTCTTCAAACTGGTCCCGCACTGAGTCCAGCAGAGGTGACGATGGTCGCATGTGACCGATGGGTCGCCATGAGCCTGATGACAAGATAGGTATTGCGCTGTAATATCTTTTCCTAAATGATGATGAGGAAATGAACAATTTTGTTGGCATCGGTCAAATCTTGGAATCATTTTTTTCTGATCTTTCATCAATTTCGGATTAGAAATCACCAAATTGTATGACACGATTTTCATGTATCGAATTTGAAAGTCTGCCACCAGTGCATTAATTTTGAAAAAAAAAAGTATTTCATGTTATAATTTCTGAATAAAAATCCCGTTACATGCATTTTATGAACCCAATCGTTATCTACCAAATATGATAATGTTTAGAAACTGTTACAAACTAGTCGATATTAAATTAATTTCTAATGCATTTAGTGTCACTTAACTGTAATGAAAGCTGAATCATAATTTTATGATTCAGAGAAACATTAATTGGCATGTATCATATTCATCTGCTCTTCACATCAACTCAAGGTCAAGTCTCGTAAACAAGAATCGAAAAAATACTCTTCAATATTCTTAAAAATATCTTTTCTATTAATATTATCTTCTATAAATATTTTAATTCTTTTCTTCGAACTTACCTCTTCGATATGGTTTGGGTATTTGTCCAGTCTCAGCATGATTCTGTAAGTTAGCTACAATATCTTCTAGCATTTGACTGCGGGTTCTTTCTTGCATTCTTGCGAATTTGGGCGCGGAGTATGATGCTCTTTCTCCATTAACTATTTTGGTAAGTAACCATTCCCTGGAAATTATAACAGTTATCGTTAGATAAAGTCATAGATGCAGTTTAGCTTGAAGTTCTAAAATATAGAAGTTGTGAGGATAAACATACATACGAACAAACAGAAACTGATTCAACTAGTTCTACTTTTCGCAATGTAGTCTACACAAATAACTGTTACACCCCAATCCCTAATCTTCTCATCAAAAACTTTACTACATTTCGCATATCTGTTCACTGCGGTCAATTATAACTTTACCTAAAGCATGTTCGCAGTAAAACTAATTGCAATAGTTTTGTTGAAATTCTAGCAAAAGGATTTTGAATCCAGTTCTAATATAGGTGCGAATTTATCGTGAAGTAGATTCAGTTGTAGACAAACTAAACCGCGCCATCAAGTTTGCGGTTTGACGTGCGGTTTCTTTGTACGATGGCGTTTAATCCTATGTGCTGCTTATTGGATTTTCAATCATGGAAAGAGTTCGACTTAAATTGAAACAAATGAATGTCGAAGTTTTTCCAAAATTCGAAATTTGAATCTGATTATACCTATAATCGTGTCTACAATGCTTAGATCAATGACTAGTGAACTTGAGTAGATCTCACCTGAACATAGGTCCTTTGTCAAAGACGCTCTGTTCCCACAAGTAAGGCTTGTACGCGCCCACTTCATCTCGCGTTACCACTGACACTTCGTATCGTGTTGGACGACGCTTGATCTTAGCTGATACTCGGACTGAAACGTTCCATTTGGGAATATTATTCCACTTGATAAGAAATAAATGGATTTAATGGAGACCCAAAATATTTAGAGCAATATTTGAAATCAGAAGTGAAGAAAAGGTCTGGGAAGGACAATGTCAAAATATCTAATGAGTTCCGTATTTTAAAAGTAGGTAATAGTTATCTTACCTAATATAAACGTGTGCAAAAAGTGGCTCTTAATACAAGCCGGTGAAAATGCAGTGTTATCGGCTTCCAGGAACACGACACAAACAATGTCGTTCCCTATATGCCGCTTCCTTTGTAGTTTTTGAGGGTCGTGTCTCTCGTAAGGCAATAGAGTTGATACGTGAAACATGATTTCAATTCCTCTCCAGTTTGTATAGACGGAATACAAACCCGTCAGGTCGTGTACTGTGTCTAAACCTCCTTTGTATTTGTCGAAACCTGCGAAGATATTGGGTTGCATAGTCATTATAGATTTGTCTATTGTTTCGTTATTTTCGGCCAGGTTAACAAGGTTTTCTGCCGGGGCTGCGGGTTGTTCGAAAGAGGTACCGCGGCCCTAGCACATAAGGCCTACGACGGAACACGACGGCTTTTAGTCAGTAAGAGTCTGACACTCCCTCACCGCTGCTAACCCACAGCGGGAGGGGTCATTTGATGATTTTTTACGTCGTTAAAAAAAACAAGGTTTTTATTACCACCTGCTTTTAACACAAACCATAGTAACGAGTTGTAATTTTATAGCTGTTTAATTAGGGGACCGTTGTTTTCATCCAAATGACGCTAAGATTTGGCTAAAAGATGCTCTTTTAATGTCAGCTTTGAATTAATGTTTATTTGCCTGTTCTCTGTGTTAACTGCATGTATTTACGTTTAATGATCATTGGCAATACAGTCTTTACCGAAACTGTTATTTATATTAGTAATCTTACCTTTAAGTCTGACTTTCTCCCCTAATACTTGTAAGAACTCTTCAAACATTGGTGAGTTTTCATTATTGTCCAGAATCTCTTCCTCTGTGTACTGGTTTTCCTTCACGTATATGACGCCGACTTTGAGCTCAGACTTTATGAATACCTGAAATAGACAACACAAGATTTTTCAATACAATGGTTATTTGCCATTTTGGTAAATACTGTAGAAAAGTGGGTACTCGTCGCCGGGAATACACATATAACTTTCAATACCTAGCATAGAGCCTAGGTCTCGACCATGCTAAAATGTACCTGATAATATTCTCAACGAAAAGCCATTGTTGTTATTAGTGAATTAAATGAGGACGGTAGCAATTTATTCCAGCATGGCGTCTTTGATCAGAGTGGCGGTGGTGTTCGATCGCCAAAGGCCCCGGGGACCCCGCTCATTATCTTTCCTATCTCAGCCTTCATATAACGATCCCCGATGTCCCGGAATAATAACTCCACTTCATTGATGAACTACCTACATTATTAGAAAAGCCTGTAAAGCTTGCAGGGAAATGTTTTAAGCTTTTTAATTCTTCTTGTTGGTGAGAGTTCCGCGAATAATAGAACAGCAACTGTCAACGCTCAGACGCACGAAGGCATTACTGATAAAATATTTACTCAGAAGAAAAAACTTTTCTTCGCTCTCAAAATAAATACTAAAAGCGTTGAGCCGTATACCTCTTCTTAGTGACGAATTGATAGGAGCTTACCAATTTGACATTAAGACGAACCGTAATCCGGATTAATATGAATACTTTTTCGAAATCGAATCTAGTCTCTAGGGACACTTCTAATCTATTTGGGTGCGATTGAGGGGATAGAAAAATGAGAAGATATCTTATTATTGATGGGTAAATGTCCACAGAAGCGATAGTTCACTGACACTTTGAGAATAACAATGAGAATTAGATTCAGAAACAAGATCTTTCATATTAAGTGCTGCATGTTACAAATTCCAGCAAATACAAACATACGATAAAAATCTGTACTGAAAATAAAATTGTTTTGTTATTCACTAAATTGCCTGTAAAATGATAGAATAAATAAATAATGCCTCAAAATTCTCGTAGACATCGCCCACTTTTATACTTCGATATTTCAATAACGTTTGAAAGGGCTTTGTATCCACCTATTTTCTATCTATAGAATCGTTCATTACTATTAGTGGTTCGGAAAGTCTAATTAATATTTGAGTGGGTTCAATACGTATCTATTTCGATTGATCGACAGCAGGTCAATAGTGACACGAAACTCCACTCAATTTTACACGATATACAACTAGAAACTAAATGAATGAATATAAGTTTATTTTTACTTTAATCCTTGACTATTTTAGAAACATTTTGGTGATCTTGTGATTTATAATAAATAATATTTTCGAAATGAACATTTTGATTTATCGCACTCAGAAGTGTTGACGCACGTGAAAAACATGTCTTGAAAATTATTTCGTGAAACTAAAAAACCGATATTCAGATCCATGAAATTTATTGAAGTACAATCACGAACAACTGCGTTAGCGTGTGCCCGCATACATCAGGTGCGAACTCCAATATTTCAGCTCAGTAACAAAACAACAGACTAGACAAGTATTTCGTTTGATGAGAACACATTTTACTGCCGTTCTACTACCTAATAAAGGCGACATAAAGTTCTGTACATACCTCGTACTATATTCTCGAGTAGTTTACATACCTACATTGGTAGCAGTGTCGCGACCCGAGCATACTTTATGTTTAGTTTAGTAGCACTTTTTGTATCAGTGAAATGTTCATGTTGAAATAGTTGAGCGAAATTGCAAATAAAGTGGAGATGAAAAGTGGACGGATATTTCCTGATGTAATATGAATGACGTCAGTCGCAATGCTTTATGAATATGATGCTTACGGAAAATGTTACATGGTATGTACGTAGCACTACGTAAGAACATTCCGAAAGAGTAATTATGACGCGCTTGCAGTGTCAGAGTATTTTTCAAGTGACTTTATATGGCGAAAAGTTGGCAAAATCTTATGAAAGCTTTATCGAATATTTAAAATCTGACTATACAGAAAAGTCGAGCTGAGAAAGTTGTTAATATGGATGGATATGACGGCCCCAACTTTCATTTTAAAATGAAAATCTCAACTTGTGGTTGTGACCGCTATCGAAAGGTTATTTAAATTTTCTTTACAGCTAGATTTCTGTATAGTTCGACTATTGCCATTGTATTTGTAGGTAAATATTATAAAAGGTTAAGGGTGAGTTGTAGTATTTTCTACAATCGTAGGTACAATTGTAAAAGATACACGTTTTATGACTTCGTTAACGTTGAATGGAAAACGCAGAGATAAGGTAAAGGTGAGGGCGAAACCGAGGGGATCTTAATGTTTCCGTGCAAAGCTTTTGAAAATTGATTCTAAATGGTTTTAACAGTGCCGCTGGTATAATTTAGTTTGTCGGCTTTTGTAGATAATTTGAATAAGATTTGAAAGTTTTCTTTTTAAGATTACTGCTATACTAAGCCGTGAAAATAAAACTAACAGACAAGAAATATTCATCTTTCCCAAAGGTTAAGAAATAAGACATTTTCCTACTCCATTTACATCCCATTAAGTCTCAACAGCACCAATTCCAGCGTAAGATAAACAAACAATAACCCAATAATTTTAGAAATCCCCCAAAAGCTAAAGAGGTCGGAGATCATAAATCATTCAGGTGGAAGAGGCCGTCAGCATCGATCTCAAACAAACTCCCCGAGAAAAGAAAAAAAAGCAACCAAAGAGTCTCGAAGTAGTCGGACTTCTTGTCAAGGCATCCATGTCAAGATGTGTTACTTTATTTCATGTTTTCGGTCAGATTACATTATAGTCGGGAAAAAGTTACAGACGTTTTTCTTATTTATAGGTTTCAATCAAGAAGAGTGTATAACAACGGAAGATTGAAACGCCATTATTAATAGTGTTCGGACGGGCGTTCATCTCAATAGATATGTAGGTAAGTGCTACAGATAATGGAATTGGATATTCGTTTTCTTAGGCTGTGCTAGTAAATGTTCTCGTTTACACGTAATTTAACGTAGGAATGGCTTCGATAATTGTAATATGTGTTTGGGTAATGACGCCATTGTTACAATTCTTTTTAGTTCGTTTAGTTACGTAAAAAATAATATCTTATTAATTCTGAAGGAACTAGGCTGTATGTGCGTGTAGCCTATGTACATAGGTATGTCATATTAAAAGTTAATACATAAATAAAAAATATTACCAATCGAAGCAATAGCTGAGAATTAAAATATTTTATTCTCACTAAGCTCTTTTAATATTAGAGCAAGCTTTCAATAGATTTTCAGTTTATAATGACTGATAAACTTTCGGTTGAAATAGTAGCAGTTTTTAATGAGTTACACAGTTGGGAATGAATCAGCATATTATTTCACGCTGTGTTAACTTCACATTATCCTTGGCATAGGCATACATTAACTTAGTAGGTATATTTGTAGTAAGTAGGTTAATGTATCAATACTAATATTATTGTTAGCTCTACTGTGCGCTGTCTATTCTTTCATTTCTCTTCAACTACATACATTACCAGTATGTAACAGACATGTAAATGCTCCTGTTGAAATTAATGAAACTTCGTTATTTTAACGAACGTTGTTAATTAGTCTAATTGTGTATTTGAGTTGTCATGCAATAATATTTATTGTAACTTGACATTTTTATTTTGGTTTACGTTTTTCACACTTTGTCGTGCGATAAAGCTTCGCCAAATTGATATACAACTCTTCCGAAATGGCCAGCTGTAAATATATAGTGTGCATTAACATTTACCGCATTTTCTAATTCATTTTCCTTCATATTGTATGCCCCACTCAACATTTTATTTACAAAGCCGACATAAACAGTGGATTCAAAATGTATAGGACGGACAGGGCCGGGCCGGGCTCAACAAAGTTCCCACTTACAAGCGTACGTTACCTAATGAAAATTGGCAGTTCAGTGGATCGAAGCCTAACAACCACTACATTCAAAATTGAATCTTTTGCACCAGATTTTTACGTGTATTTTCCTTTCACACCACTATAAAGACATTTGAAACATTTTTTTATTTGTCGGTGGACGTTTATTGTATCACTTTATAATGGTAGTGGCCAGTTTAATTTATTTTCGCTTTTCGTCAATCTGTTATTCAAAAGTCCGTCCGTTGCCTGGGAGTTCGGTAATTATTCGGTATTTGTAATATTTAGGTAATGCGCGTTACTAATTGCCCGCGGTGGGATTTATTATTACGTATTTTGTTTTAAGTATTTTCTTCATAATATTCAAACAATAAAGTGTCGGTTTTTGGCTTAATAAATGTGTCAAGTTTCTTTGAAGGTGAATAATTTATTTGTATTTATTACATTATTTTGGCGTACGACATTAGGGTCTCCATCGACCTTGTAGGTTATTTTATTTTACTTCTAATTTTATATACTTCACTCTGAATATGAATTAACACATGAGAATTTATTCCGGTACCTTTGTTCTAAACTCGCAAGGTGAGCAAACGTTTGAAGTTCATTTAAACGACTGGTTGTTACGAGTAAGATGAAGTCTAAAGTAATTAGCTGTTACGTTCCACACACGTTACGTTCCGCGGCAACTCGCGTTTCCAATTCAAAGTTATTGCCGGCTAATATTTTAATGTGTCCTATCGTACAGGATTTCATGTGAGCATGAAGTTTGTGAGGCCGGAGAAGTAGTTGCGTCTAACTTGTCATTACTCCATTACCGTGATTAGCTCGGAGCTACGGCGAGGCACGTTCCCCGGGGGGTGTAAGGAGAGTGCGCCGATAGACGTCCCCCTACGCTTCTCGCGACTAACGGGCCTCATCAATGTTTCACGGCAGTAAGCGGCGGCATCGTTTATTCGTAATTGGGAACTGAAAAAACAATCGCAGCGACGAGGGAAAGGTTTTACTGCTAATTTACTTGCGATCCTGTGTTCGCTTCGTGCCGAATGCTAAATGAGATAAGACGGGTTTGGGCGTGATTTTCTAATGTTTGTTTTGCTTTCTCAGTGTGTGCTCACCCTTGCCGTGACGTAAGCAAATGTATTAGGATCTAACTTTACTTGGAAACCTTGTTATGTAATTTGCGGAATGATGTTACTACTTTATATAATTTGTTTTATCTGAAAGCATATTATGTTTCTTTTTCGATCATCTTATTACAAGACTTACTGTTCTCTCTTCAAAGGCCTCCTCACTTCCCAAACTTATTCTAGGCAATTCAGACCTTGTCCTCCCAAACATTAGGTTCAAATTCCAATGCTCTCACCTGGTCCAGCTTGAGGAGTTCTTCAGGCGTGTCGGGCAGCTGGCCCAGCATGAGCGGCGGGTTGATGTTGACCTCCTTGCCGAGCGAGCGCACCACCTCCTCTCGGTTGTACCGGTCCGCGAAGACGCATGATGCAGGAATCAGCCCGTGTACTGTGTAGCTTATTGCTCGGACTAAGATCCTGTGACCAGAAACAAAATCATTTTTACGTAAGAAAATCCTGGTTCTTTGATGTTTTGTAAATAAATGTTTTATTGGCTTAAAAATAGGTATTGTTATATATCTACTACTGTTAAAACACAATTAATATTGGGGATTGATACACCCATGCATTGGAGAGGACATACATGTCGGTGCTGCGCCTGATCTCTCTCCGTTCGTGTTGTATTGTCGTCCCATCGGGCTATGAGAGTGAGGGAATCGAGAGTGCACCTGTGTCGGCGCAAATGCTTGTGCACTATAATATATCCTGCGCAGCTGAATGATCTCCTTATGTGGAAATAGCCGCAGGAGCCTAAATCGGCCTCGGATGCCATTATTGCTATTGATCAGATTATCCAGATTATCTCCGAAAATAACGATTAAAATATTAAATTCAATTTATTCAATAACAACACAAAAAAATATGTAACCTGAAAACTATAAAATAATCTACGCAGTCGTTTCACCAAAGCCGACAAGTATTAAGCCGGGATAATCACGTTCGAACCTCAACCAGATTTTGGTTTACATTCGCATTAAAACGACTCACAGCTAAACGCTTTGCCTGAAAGGGTTTGTTCGAAACGTCGACAAATTGAAGGGTCTGACCAAAGAGGTTTAGGTACCTCCTTATTGGGTATAGCAAGCTATGTACCCTGCCTTTTTGATACAAGCAATCTGCATTAGGAAGAAATATATAAGACTTGTTTGCTTTTGGAATCTTATTTAATTATTTTTTTCACGCAGAGTAAAAAAAAAATCTAAACGAATGTTCCATATTTGACGTTAAAAGACACGACCACTTAGGATGATGCAAATGCCCCGCGAGACAATTGATATTCTTTTGTTTTATAATTAACAACATACAAGCAGTTAATCTGTATTCCGACGCTTCAATAATGTGGTAGGTGCATCTAAAATTTCCTCTCCAAATAAACATGCGGTTGCTTTAGTGCATCCGAGCCAAAATAACAGCAAAGGTAAGCAAACAGAATTATAAGAGCGCCGTGGTTTGCACTTGTTGACTTGAGATAATAGACACGACGAAATTAAACTACCATTAACTAGGGACTGTCATTTGTTCTGGCTTTGTTTGGCGGTAATTAGGTTAACTGCTTTGCTCCACTCATTTACTTTATCCAGAAAGTTTTTCCTAGTTTTCTGATTTCAACCTTCATGTTCGGTTAGAATGTGGTACTTTGTAAACTGATCAACAATAGGTATCGAAGCCTTTTTCTGATTAGAATCGTCACCTCTTTTCATTACAAAACAGATGTTGATGAGTATTCCGATGGCTAATTGTAAACAGTAAAGCATTAGATTACTGAATAGCACTAGCAATGTTAATCAAATTAGTTGTTCATATCGATCAAAACCCACATCAATACATATCGATCACAATGAAGTGATTTAGCGCTAATTTCATTGTTCTGTTTTAGCGACAATAAATTGAATACTCCAAACGATCCGATGCATGATATTCTGAAATTAATTGCATTGCACTCTATTAATGGTTTAGGTATTCAATGAACGAATGAACTATGAATGAATGAGTAATGGAATGAAACCATTAATCGGGGTTAATGGCTTTATAAGCCCGACGGTAAAAAGTAAGCAATTAGCTTCAAGGGCTAATAACTATCAGGTAACTAAACATGCTTATAACAACTACGAAATTGCTCGAAAATGGCTTCGATTTAACTTTGACCAAAGTTATTTTCAGTCATTAAAGGCCATGTTATATGTGATTAATTTTATGGTGTTATTGACCAATTAAATATGGAACTTTATGTTTAAATTACGATAGCCTTATTCTGGCTCTATTTTTGGCAATTATTTTCTTATTTAAAAGATGTTGGTACGTATTTCATGTGTGGTAATGCTACCCTCGGGAAGAAGGCGTGACTATTGGCAGCTGGGGACCACGAACACGCCATTACAATAGCCGAGCACCTATTAATTATAAAATTAATTCGCTACTTACTATTGTTTTGGGTCACATGCGTTTTAAGTAAAACCTACTTATTGTAATAACCGTATTTCACATTTCCTCCCCTTTCGGTATATTTTACTACAAGCCTATTTTACTTATCTATCTTCGAAATAATATTTGATACACATATTGTGCTCGAAACATTAATGGATTCCAAGAAATGTTCCTACTAAATAATACCTGCGTATTGGTGAATTCGTATGATTATTATTAATTATTAGATAGTAATAAATGTTCTGGAAATACATCAATTCGTAACACAAAGACCTGTTTATGATAAAGCTCGACCATAATAAATTATAGATCTGTCTCTTTATTACAGTCCGTACATCAAATAATTTAATTTGCTAAATAAAACGTCTAATTACGCAAGCTTAGTTAATCTTAGCGTCGGTGATGAACACGTATATTTGAGATCAGCTAAACCGGTCTAAAAATTTGAACAGGCAACGTTTTTAATTAAATTCTCCCAGTGTCTCGCCGTTTCAGTTTTCCTATGACAGAGAATAATGAAAATGCCGGAATTTACGGCAAGCGGCCGAGGAATCTCCGCGCGAGCAATTCCTATGTAAAAAGGAGACATTTTTGCGGCGTGTCTTGATTTTATATGATGTAGTGTTTTGTTGTTTGTAGCCAGCTCAATTTGTTTTACTAAGACTTTACACATTTACCTTGATTTAAAGACAACGTTATAATAAAAACAATAGTGTTTAGGAAATTGTTCGAAGTCAGAAAGTCTGACAACCAGACTTATCAAAGACCCTTTAGCAACTCTGTACCCCGAGTTACTTTGGGATCTGGGTTGAGAAGGTTAGCTCCAGCTAGACTGGAAGACGACGACCCCAGTATTGTTAAGCAACGTCTACGCAAATTATGATGATATACTCAAAAAGGTTACTACGGACCAGTTAAAAAGAAGCGCAAAATGTTTTTAATAGAAAAAAAACAAACGTAGTACTGTACGTAACAATGCAGATGGAAATGTATAAGAATTCCGGTGAACAAGAATGGAAATGCACGAAAAATTCGAAGGAAATATTTCAGTTTCAACACGCCCGTTCCGTGGTACCCCAAAATGAAATCAACTTGATTGACAATAAAATACGAGTTCCAGTTGATTAGTAAGGGGAAAATTTGGGTAAATGGAAATGGCGATGGCCACTTCATTTTAACTGACTGAGAATACAAGCCTTTTAATATTAATATTTTCTCTAAGTTACGCAAAGGCTTGTTCATTATTTTATGTGAATATAATACTTATTTTTTATTCTTAAGTAGGCGGTAAACTAGGTACATTATTATGCTCGAGATAGTCACTGGACCAACAAAGGTCTCCTTCAGATTGAGCTCAAAAAAAGCATGGACATATTTTTGCAAAAAAAAGATATGTCGTATTTGTTATTTCTTTGTCAAATTAATTAAAAATACTACTTACATTGAAGGTTAGTACTTTATTAGTTAGGTGATCTCACCACAAGAATTTCGGTGATTATAATAAGCTCGTTGCAGCTATTATTGCGCGCCTATTTTAAGACGCCATGACAGCTGTCGTTTAGAAATTAATACGACGACGCGATGAGCAAAAATATTGTTGAGACGGAACAATTTCTGAATGTTTTTAATGTAATTTGTATCTCTCGTGAAGTCGCGCCTGTCATGTCAACAACTGACTTTTGTAATGCCAAAATAATTATTGAATTTTTTGTGTGTTGTGAAGACTGTCCTGTGTAGTTGAAAGTGGATTCCGAAAATGTTGCTAGATTGAATCGTGAAATATTAATGAGCATGAAAGCCTTTTATCAATCGAATTTCTGGATTTATAGCTCTTACCAAAATATCGTTTTCTGGTATTCGTTTTTTTATACCTATAATATTGAAAAAAGATTTTTATAAAATGTTTTAGGTACTATCATACTAAGTAAAGTTAAAACTTGTGAAAATAGTAATAATATACTCTTACTTTATTTACGGAGGTCTTCTCCGTCTGTGAACTAAAATTAATTTAACAATTTTCGATGTTCGAAGTTTTTTGCAAAGTCTACAAGTTTACATTTCGTGGAATTCCATTGTATAAACTTTCATAGACATCGGTCTGATTTTTGGCCTACGAAGGCTGCGTAATTGACGGGTCTATTTATACAGTAAATAAATACTTTAGTACGTACTATAATGGAGTGAATTAAAACAGTTCAGAGTAGATTTAAACACGAGTGTGTGAAATTCGCTGGTAGTCAATTTGAATAGTCTAAATACGCCTACCCTTTGAACAAACCCTTTGCTATCCAATTGCATGTAAATCAGGCATCAGGGTCAATCCTATGTTAAATTATATAGGCTTACAGTAAACATGAAAGTTGGTTGTATGATCTTGTAGAGAATTTGCCCTTTCAAAGCAGTGACCACGCGGGGGTTAACTATGCTTCGGCACGCTATAGTCTCGTTGAAGAATATTGCCAATCTGGATGTTGTTTCTTGAAGGGTATGTCTATATTTAGAAATTTAAGGTTACGTTAGTTTGCTTATAGAATAACCAGAGGATTTTTTTTACAGGCTGTAGGACAATTTAGTATATTGTTACGATTTTTTTAGCCTGTATATTCGCTAAAGCAAATTACACGTTGTCTAGATAGGACTCTTACAGGACTACTTTTCCCAAAATAATTTCGTCAGATTACAATTGCAGACCTTAATGTTTTAGTAGGACCTTTCAGACCGATTTTTTTAGTAAGCCAGATGGCGA
Organism: Helicoverpa armigera; assembly: GCF_030705265.1. Lineage (NCBI taxonomy): Eukaryota > Metazoa > Arthropoda > Insecta > Lepidoptera > Noctuidae > Helicoverpa > Helicoverpa armigera. Next base: position 4,637,464 of record NC_087135.1, on the reverse strand, counting down.
AATATCAAATTCCTTGTACCCAGGAATATTGCGTCCTACTTACAGTTTTATACAAAGTTGATGGGAGTAATGATTTGCGGAGACCGGTAATAAAAATGCCAATGTTTACGCAGGCCTACAGGAGGGCGATGTATCATGGTATTCGCGATCAAAATGAATTCCATATCGCGGAATTTTACTTCAAAGAGAGAGATAGAACTCTATACATGTTTTTTTATAGTCTTAAAAAATACCCCCATAATTTTAAAAGGCACATAAGGCAATTTTATACTGGTCCTACTCTCAGTTTCCATCCAGGCTATATAAGTGTAACAGAAGGACCTAATTAAAACGAAAGTATTTAATCATTAAGGTTTAATAAAACCATCATAGAACGACCGCCTGAAATTCCAGAGTTATTTTATTACTAAAAATGATGGCACTGCTCTCTCATATTTCGAAGACAGGAATGTGATTACACGGAGATACCTTGTTTAAAACATCGTACCAGAAATATCTGCTTGGTTATGAAAATTTTCTAAGTGCTGCCAATGTAACGAACTTTGTGATACGAATTTCGTTTTAATGAAATACCTAAAGGTATAATTAAAATTCGGTAGAATTGTAATAACACGTTTTCCGTGTGTAAGGGTGAGGCCACATTTGAATCGCCTAGTCACCTTCGCAACTGCGCTCGCTGCCATTAAAGGCCGTTTGTGACATTTATTGCTTTTTAAGACGTACGAACGACTTGGCTGTAGGTCGGATTGTCTTTAGTGTACGAGAAATAAAAGCCTAATGAATTTTACCTTAATTAAGGAAATGGAAGGGTGGCACGAACAACTGACACGGCTAACTTTAAACATTTTCGTTGATGTGTTGTGTATTCACACCGTCATTATTGAGTAGCTTTTGGGGAGTTTAACACTTTGCTTCTACATTATGCTAATTGAATTCTTGGTTTACGAGAGGGTCGTGGAGGTAAACCCAAGTGAGGTCATCGTCGTTACGGGCTAGTTAATTATAGCTCCTACAAACACTATACAAAGCCCATTCCGTTTACAATACCTTGCCATTTTTAATTAAAATGCACCCCACGGAGGCAGATAGCACTCCCATTTATATTGAGAATAAAATACGCAAAAGTTTACTTGCTTTGCGTTATAGATAAAAACATCCTTAAAAGTACTCCTTGTGCATCAGAAAGATTTAATTGAGATAAGGAAAGATGTATTGTTGTTCATTAAAGAAGTTGAATGTAAAAGACAATTCCTTTTATAGTGGTGATAACAACGTTTATCCTCAAATAGAGTCAATTCAGTTAGTAAATATGTTTAGGATGCTTTATTTACACATATATTTACATAAGACAATAAATTAGAAATTAAATCTACATATTTAAAAATAATAGAGGAAATAATAAATTATATTAGTCAGTCATAACACTAATAAATCAGTAATAAACTCCATTATAGAGCCGAGACTCAAAGATGGCCGTGGATGCCTCATTAGGAATTTCATATTTTGCTAATCACTTGTCGGCTTACCCCGAGGAATATTGGTTTAATATAATGATATTTAATTAAATTCCATTATCTGTGCGATATGATAGGATTCAGTACATTCCGAGAGTTTCAATAGTTACAAATATGCTGGAGTTTATCGATTCGCTGTTAACTTATAATATTAGATCTTTGTCGACATCGCTCGGATATTCATTGCTTATGCCGAGTGTATATTGTGTACTGTATGTTCGATCAGCGGATATTTGATTTAAGTTTGCAGTGCACATAGAAATCATGTTTAGATAGTTACATTTGTACTAAACTTAATATTATAAAGCTGAAGATTTTGCTTATTTAAAGTTTTAAAGTCAGGAAGACCGATTTGATCGTTTTTCAGTGTTTGACAACCCATGTCTATCTATGGAGGTTTATCTATAGGCTACTTTTGTCGGGATGGATAAGTAGTAACGGCAGGACATGGCTGGAACCGCATTTTCAACCGTGGCAGAAGCTAGTTGAATAAAAAATTGTTATAAAGATTCCTCTTTGAAACATACCTGAACTGATCCCTGCCATTAAGCGTCTCCTGCTTAATAGACAGTATAACAGGCCCCAAGTCTTCATCATTCGTGAAGTAGTTCCAATGCTCAGTTCCATAGAAGTACTTCTCATATGTTTCTTGTTCCACCGAGGTGAGCTCGAAGCCTCCTGACCTCTCCCATTGTTCCTCGATGGCTGTTTTCTTCTTTGGTGTGCTGCCTCCATTGTCACTGCTGTCTTCTGCTGCCTCGTCGAGAGACCCTGATCTTCTGTGGCGATCTGATGGGGAAGAAAAATTGGAACTTTATTACTAAGTGTTGGCTCATTGGTTAGAAGTGGGGTTCTGGGGAAAGTGGTGTGTTTTGGTTACCAGGTTGTGATAAATGCTATCGGATTTTGTATGTCTTCGTAGAAGTTCGTGATTTCTGGAATGGTGATCTTAGTTGATGGGCTGTCATCTAGGATTAAATACAAGCCATTATTATAGCGATTAGAATGTGAGTGGATGTATATACATGACTGCCATATTCTATAGGACGTTAATGCATTTACTTGGACATTGGTTTTAACTAGAGATACAGAGATTATTAACTGGTTTCTTGCTAAGCGTAATGCTGGGTTTATCTATACCTAATAGATAAATCCAGGTATAAAAATTGCAATATCTTGGAACAAATAAATTATCCCGTACAAATCGTCATTGAGCATCCACCCGAATGTATCCAATAAATATGTGGGATTACTGGTTAGACGATACACAGTTTAAGATAAGAAATATCATTCTGAGACCCACGTTATCTAGGCCAAAAAAGTAAGTCTTAGACAGAGATCCTTTTAGCCTTTTCAGATTGTACACATAGTACATTGTACACACAGTATCCGCGCTCTGCAGACTAAACAGTTGGCCGACATGCGACGGGTTGGCATTTTATTTTTAGAAAATCTTGAATCCAATCAAAAATTCCAGTCAGTCTGATACCTAAAAATTTGCAGCTCTAAGACTGAATGACTAATACGGAGTACGTACATACATAACGTATATAGAAATCCACAGATATAGGCCGATGACGTACCCGACCCCAGCTTGTCACAGATAAATGATGACGATAAAGTTCTGTTGTCACGCTTCGATATGTCACGAGCGATTTCTTTCCAAGCATTTTGGTCACGCAACTCGGATATGGTGTGACTCACCCTTAACTTTGCCTTTAAAATGGGATACTTCCTAAGTAGACTTGAAGAGATATGCGGTAAGAAGAGAGAGCAGATTTTATATTTTGAAATTATGGCTTTAAGTAAAACTAAGTAAGTATAATGAAAAAAAAAAGTTCTTTTCCAATCGGGGCTGCGGGATTTTGCGGAAGAGTTATCGCGGCCCTGGTACATCAAAGGCATCAGAAGAAACATGATGGGTTTTAGTCAGTAGGAGTCTGACACTCCCTCACGCTGCTAACCCACAGCGGGAGAGGTTATTTGATGATATCCCATAAAAAAAGTACTTTTCCAATAAAATATACAAGTATGGGTGTGAAAAATGAAATGGTTCAAGTTTATTAATAAACATATAGAAGTCATAACAAAGTTAAGTATGCTCACTCGTTGTTTCAAACAGTCTTATTTTACGAAGGCAATGATAACACGATTTGTCCATTAGCCTTTTATTAATAAGACAAAGAAATGAGGCGTGTACGAGCTCAAAGAAAATAAGATGTCTTAGCTTATTAGGTATATAAAATATATTTAAGATTTTACAGTAACTTTCAATATGGGTGGTAAGTTTTGAAAGTGACTTTGATGGCCCATATAGTGGGATATTTAGAGAGCTTTTGAAAATGAGGAAATTATTCACAAAAAGAATATAACTAGGTAAAAAAAATGATGGTAAAATACATGTATCAAAATCAAAAATCATTTATTCAAACTTTTCTGCAAAATAGCACTTTTCGAACGACAAAAAAATAGAGATAGGTACCATTACATAAATTACTATACTTTCCAAAACTGAACTAATTTCATTGCTTAATTTTGTCAGGCTTAATATAGATGATGTTAATCAGGTTATTAACTAAGAGAGACACGTGACGCCCACATAAAGCAATGAACGGCAGATGTCCTGCGGTTATATTGCCTCAGAAGTTATTGCATCCATGAAGTGAGATCATTTAAATTTAATATTTCCATAATAAAGCTTCGGTAGCGCTTTTAAAGGAGGATGGCTGTAATATGGATACGCAGTTCTGATTTTCCTTTCGATAAGTTGTCGACTGTCGAGCTCCAAAGCTTTTGCTAGAAAACGACATTTTGCAGATCGCAGAACACCTATTAGACAATGTTTGAACTCGCTAATCTAAGGAACCATTAGACCGCTTTGAATCAAATTTTTCAGTTTAAGATAGCTAATGTATTGAGAAAAACCCTATTCTACTTTTAAGAAGTAGTTTCCACAAGATGCAGAAAGAAAATGATGGCAGAACCTAGTTCAATTATAAAGCAGCAACAATAAATGTCCAAATCATATACGACCAAACACTATTTAGTTATAAACAGTATCTTATTCAAATAATCACTTAATACACGGCTTAGTATTCTCACCGGAGGACTACGTTTGGAAGGCACGTGTCACCACTGTTATCGGCACGGCTCGCATGTCGGCCGTCGCAAAGCCCAAGCTTACCATGTCAGAACTGCCTCAGTTCACATATTCGAACAGTTTGAATTCAATATCAGAGCATATAGGGGTCTGTTAAAATAGAGGAACTAATTCATATAGTGTTGTTGAAAAGTTAAAGAGATGCTCGAGAAGTGTTACGAAAATGATTTTAAACACGTGTGAAATCTCTGTTTACCTTTTTATTTGTAATAATGCCAATGGTATTTCGTGGGTGTTAAACCAAAGGTATCCAAGAAAATTAAAGCCTCCTTTTTTTGGAAAGTCAGTTAATAATAGAACAGAGAGATGGAGCTGATTTTGTTTCGGCCTAAAGGAGTAAACTGCTTAGACTAGCATGTAAGTATTAAATATTTAAATATTAGTTTTAAATATTTACTTCATTTATTGTAGTTTGTATATATTTTTAGGTAGTAAAGCTTGGATATCTTTGGTTACACTTTATAAACTCTGTGTTAAAATCCGTTCCACTATGTTAATAGGAGCATATATTTTGTTAGCTCCTCAGTATTCAATGGGAGTTGATTGCGGCTGATGACGTATCATTTACAAGTCGCTCTAATTGGGTCAGGATTTATAATAGACGGCTCTTGTTTGTAATTAATGTATTATTTCATATTGTGTGGCTGTAACGAGCTTGCCTTCTTGTTAGTGGGTTTTGGATTATTCCTGTGATGTATATCTGTACCTATAAGATGTATGATTTTGACATGGTGCTTTTCTGTCTATCAATGGATTGTTTTGGTACCATAAGAGCCTCCGTAAACTGCAGACGAAAAAACCGTCGATAGTTGGCTAATAGTAGCTTGACAGTTTATTTTCAAGTTGCGAATGCAATATTCGGTCTTATACCTGATCGTTGTAATGATCGCACTACCATTAATCTCCATACGGATTTACGAGCCCGGTTGACTTATCAGTAGACTAAAAGTTTGCAGTGTGCTGTCTACGGATGCTTGTAACAAACGAAAACCTTTCCTCTTAATTTATTTAAGCAAATCCAAACCAATACAGGTGTAAGCTTTTCCCAGTACGACCCACGACCAGCCCTTTCAGTGACCCATTTTTTACCGACTACCTATATGAAAATACCGTTTGTTTGTCCAGGCATATGTATAGCGTCGCCAGCCGACAAATTGCTATGAAACCCGATCCATAGCAAACATTGTACTACTGAGTAGAACATACATACCTCACCTCTATCGGGAACGTCTATCATCGGTACTATATCAATATTTTGTGGGTTTGTCGATTTGATATAGGAATATAGGTTTCAATTCCTTGTGTTATCTTGTATAGGAAGATGATGCTATTGTTTCTATATGTTATGTGGAACGTTGGATATTGTATTCTGATGACTGTATTGTAAGGAAAATGCTGCAGTTTGATACGTGAGTTTTAAGAATATGATTACAGACTTTGAAGTTCTTTGGGTCTTAGTAATATAACTTTATGCCAAGTTTACTATGATCACGCTGTCTATTTTCTTTGTGTATCGTTTCAACAGGGCACCATCTCAGACCCTAAGGTGATATTAATAAAGACTACATGATCCACTGATTGATCCAGACACCTATCGCATGCTGACTTTATGATCAGCTATTATTTATTCTCATATTTTTTAACAAAGGTAAAATATGGTAACACCAGAAGGTAACAAATTAACAGAAACGTTGTCTTCATTTCTATAACAGTTTTCAGTTCACAATCAGTAAGGCGCACGCTCTTACGCTAATCCTCAGCATAAGCCTCTGTATTCGTAGCTTTGAAAACATACACGAAAATTATCTCTTTTACGCTGCTATCTGCACTTGACTTAACTGGAAATATATTCGTTCTTATGCAGCGTTGCACTTAGTTTAGTTTCTATTTATATTGCAACAATAGCAAATTGTAAGTAAATGTTTAAATCATTAACTAGCTCCCATCACCTACTTAGATTTTAGTCGGGATACTTTTCTAACCAACCCATCATCGAATACTATTCGATAACGCTGAAAAGAGAATCGAGAAACTAATTAAAAATATCGTTATCAATACAATACAGAAATTATTGGAAAAATCTCCAACGGACTGAAGGGTTCAAACGAAATAGAAAAGAACAAAAGATTTAATACTCTCCAAAGATTGATGAAAAAATATAAACTTCGAAGTACTTTTTTGTCCATTTGGGCTGGAATTCAGCGTTACCAAAATAAATTTTGTCGCCAACGTTTTTGAAGTCACTGTGGAATGACAGAGCGTCAGAATAAATTATGAGGAATCATATTTTTGTTCAGCATTAATCTTTGAACTAGATATTTTACTGTCGTATCGCAATTGCATGAATATGACTTGTTTGTTCGCAATAAACATAGAAATATTATACTCATTTTGTTCCAAATGCAAAATTGACACATCAGAGTTCGGTTTTAAGTTGATCTATAGTTTCTATCAAGTTATGATTGGAGTCATAAAATTATAAAAAAAACATAGCATCAAATAGAGAAACATCTGAAATACCAATACATACGTCACTTACTACATAGGATCTATAAACGTAGCTTCCAGGAGCGCCATACAATTTTATAGGCGATATATTTTCGCCATATCATGCTTGTTATTCGTCCTCACGCTGATCCGTTTCCGAAGATGATGTGACAATTTTATAAGAATATCATTGGCGAAGATCAGATCACGTTTCATTCAATTCTTCGAATGATAAATTATATTTGTACAAATTTTATTACTGTGTAAGGAGAGATGTTGCTATAAATGAATGTATCTGAAATTATGGCGATAATAATATCCTTATCTTGGAATACATATTTATTTCGTTTGCGTTTACTTACCTATAAGCTTATAGGTATGCTGTTAGGTACAAGCCTCATATAAAAAAAGGATACGAGTATTTCAGTGAGTAGAGTCTTTCTACTTCCAAATATAACTAATTAAACTCCAAGAAAAGTATGTAACAAATAACTATGCAGTGATTGATGATCTCTCGAGGGTAGGAAACTAAAACAAACAGCGAATGCTAGTGTATTCGATACCTATCTAATTTGGAAATGGATTCGCCATTGAAAGGTAGTGAGCTTTGTAGCCCGTATTGATTTTAACTTCCAGTTTGGGTTACGTTTGTTTGGTCCAATCTACATGTGAATAAATAAAACCTCCTAGCCAGAGAATAAGGTTTTGTTTTTTGTACCAGTTCAGATTTTAGCTAATACAATGAGATAACACGGAGAACTTTGTACAATTAAAGTCATCAATTCATTGTTGTATTCTGAGGTTTTTTGTTGTATTCATTGTTGTTTTTTTGTACTAAGTTCTTTGATATTATGTATTACATCAGTGTAACATGTTTTAGGTTATATACATAACATGATATCTTGATAGGCAGACCTACAGACTGATTGGATCTGCAAATCCTATTTGGCCTATGTGTTAGGAGAACGTAGGTATATAATATTATGGCTATCAAATACGCACATTGATACTTTGATCTTGTTACTTATCATGAAGACGGATTGATTCCAATTTTTTCTTGTAATCTGATAAAAATATATATTCATAACTTAAATAAATGCCATTATATAAAACAGTTTCACTAGGTATGTCTCTTAGTAAGTAGATGTTAAAAATATTTAACTGTTAGGTTCTTATATCTTTTTTCAATACGTTCTTTGAAAACCGGTCGTTAAAACTGTGTCTACTTAGGTATAAAGAAAACACTACAGTAAAGTAGAATTTATAATGAAGTGTGTATATTTAATCTCTCCGTTCTAAATATAGATTCCGTGACCGCTACTATGAAGGTAAATATTTAATGAAAATAGAATTTTAATAATAAACATGGAATTGGGTTAGAAACATTCGCGTATATTTTTGTGAAACGACGTGTACCTATTTATAAATAGTTAAGAACACAAATAATACAATATGTCTCTCACAGGTTTATCAGCTCTAAAATATAGTCAAAAACAAAAGAAAGAAGGTTCTTTTGTTTAAAGAGTATCTATGGAGTTTCGTGCCGGCTCTTCTCCATGAGACCAACTTTTTGGAATTAGTGTGAAGTTTCATAAGCAAAGGCCTATTTGAAATAAAAACATTTGACTTTGACCTTATTTCAATCCTTGAGATTTTTAAAAGAAAAATAGGCATTTGGTTTGTTGATTCCATCAGCAATCCTAATGCCTATACATCTAACTGTAATGGAAACGAATGGTTTTCCATCAACAACATCCATCCATCAAGTATCTATTTCTGTTCGCGTATGTAGACGCATTGTTTTATGTTTATGGTAATTTTCGGGTTTCTAATCTTACAGATAAGATAGGTTGAAAATCAGAGTGCAATTTTAATATGGGTTTCAATAAAAATCTACACTATATCTATAATTTAATACGTTGACCGTCAAGTTTTGTACAGCTGGGTTAAATAACAATCGTTCCAGTTCCTTTGCCTTACTAACGAGGCAAGTATCTTGTTCCGTGTTTCCCGAAGCCATTTCTCAAGCAAGACAAAATAATAACAAGAAAATTACAGGGCACCAGCTACAATTTAAATTAATTGATACCATAATTGATGCCATAAATTAAAAGGGGTCGATACGAGCTAAATTAAATTTCACATACACAAGCTCTTGAAAGCCCTTCAAGATATTATTGGGAGGCCGTAACCATGATTGAAGACATCGCGGCTAGGTCAATGCGTCCCATTATCCACTGCTTCAGCCCCACTTAACTTCATGTCTTCATAATCAATTTCATTTATACGTCAAATGTGAGGGGCGCACGCGATCTTAATAGTGGCGAGGAAAATATTTTCTACATTTATGGTTCGAGAAATATTTATGAGTTGTGTGTGTCTTCTTTAATGAATGGCTTTTGATAAAGTGGAACGTGTGTTTGTGTTTATCGAATTTTATGGTTGTATACTATTTTATTGTAGGAATATTTAAGTATATAACGAGCATTGAAAATTCAATTCAGTTGGGCAATAGTGACCAAATAAATAGTTTTAGCGCAAGAATTGCCGACTAACACTCTTAAATATAAACAAACGAGCCCAGTCACGTACTGATTGTGATGAAGACTACACTGCGAGCAAAATGACCGGGTCAGTGTGCCATTACAGTATCGCGGTACATTTACACATGACGTGACTTTTGAATAGGGCGACCGATAAGAGAGGAGACGCGACGGCGGGCGCCACGGATCCTCTCACCATCCCAGACAATGAAGGGAACGATAAATTGAAAACGTGTGTCGAATGAGACATCGCCGATGGACAAGGGCGTCCGTTTACACAGCCCGGGTGTCCGGGCAAACATTTTAACTAGAAAAATAGTCAAACAACTTGTGTGCAACTGTATCTGAATGTTGGACTGATATGTTTGTAAAGGGAATTCGCGGAAACGCTCCAATTTTACCAATGTGAAAGTTTCCTGTGAATTCATTCCACATAAAAGCGAATGGTACTTACGACCTAGTCATTATTTTCCCTTGAACATCAATCAAAGCCCTTTGTCCGAAGATGACATAAACATAGATATCACGTTATAAAATAATAATATCAGCTATCTCGTCTCCTTACAAAACCTACCCCAAACTTTTCAAAACCACACTTAATTTTCATTCATAGACCCACAAACTTCTAACATCAGTGTTAAAGTATGATGTATCTGAGCTTCAAGTCTGCCTAGATACCCAGGTACAAGTCAACCAGTAAAACATCAGCCGTCTCCCCTGGTCGAAGACGTGTACTCTAAATAATCCGCTTTGCATAACCAATGCGCTTCCAAGTTCCGAACTGAAACACCATTTTCCCTCGCCTTCGAACTAACAGTCATTATGGATAGAATGCATGATAAGAGCTGGAAAGATTGAATCTTTAACATCGTATACAGTTCAGAGTTAGTTTATTAGATTTCTCTTTTTTATTTAGGTACATATTTTTGGTTTTATTTTCATTATAAGTTGTAATTATGTGAATAAATATTACCCAAATACCCATTAATGTTTTGCTGTGTTGATTAAATAAAATAACTATTAAAAACAGTAACAGTTCAGAATGTAAACATAAGCATTATAATCAGTGTTGCATTTTGCTCATCATAGCAAATTAATGAAACGTTTCGAATAGTTGCCATATTTACAAAGTACACAGTTTAATTAGCTCTCAAACACCGATATTTTGTACACTCATTTCGCATTATTTGCGGTCAATAAATTGAAATTCCCCGTTAAAGTTATTTTTATGAAGCCTCGTTACGAACGTTGTGGTATTAAGTTTGTAATACCAACAAAGGCAAAAAGTATACTTAAAATGAATTATATTTTCCAGGTAGAAGCGGCAAAGTTTCGAAATTGCTGGAATTTTATGATATTCGATACTCAGGACAGTAAGTTTTATTATATTGTGAATCGTTCCGCCGTGATTGGATGCTCCTGTTCCGTCCTGGTTATTGGAATAATAGGAACTATTTTGTCCTGAAGGCATGTTATTGAGCTAGTTTGATATCTTCGCATTTCCTTTGATATTGGGTTATTGGTAAAAGTATTGTTATTTTTCAGGGATATCGTGATTTATACAGTTTCTTCTGTTTCGTTGCCGTAATTAGCAACCAAAAATAACTAATCTTTGGTACTAATTAGAATCAGCCAATTAGCGTGTTAAGCTAATCTAACTCTACTTCTAAGGTAGTATTAAGATTTTATTTTTATACAGGCACGTGTTGACTGAAGGCCGCTTCGGCGTACAAATTCATCATCCCATGTGACAGTATCAATATTCAGCCAAAACCATCCTCATCATGTATAAGAATACCTATCCTATATAGAAGTACAATAAACCTGATAGGTATTACCAGGAAAATATGTAGGAGTAATCCAAGGATACAGCAACAGAAATATGCTTTTATTTCATTCGAGGTGTTTGTACATTTTCTCCATGTTTCATCTCAGATATACGGAGCAAATATCATTATAGGTAGCATGTATCTCCGAGCTTACATAGAAACACTATCACAATTTTTATAATAAAAAAATACTGGTATATTTTTTGCTACGTCATATAAGAAGAATAATAATGGAACATTATTTCAAATTCATAAATGGATCTATAAACGAATTAGCAAATCAAAATCCAGCACCAGTTTATTAATTCAAATAATTTTAAAGTAGGAACGCAAATTCTGAATTCAAAATAAACTTTGTCACATAACGAGTATTTCAAGAAGCGTTCCGAGTTCAGAATCACATTTCACATCACGCTTATATTCAAAATTGAACTGTGAATGTTCACGGCGGGGTTTGCAAAGGTTGTTACATATTGTATGAGGTTTTACTGAATCGATGCGCCGGAAAAAGGAGGCAAATTTAATTTTCGTCTCGACTGTTCGCTAATGTGACAGCAGAAGAATTATCTCGCAACTCTTACGCTTAGTTCTATTGAACTTTGTTTCAGCGTGGCAGCGCCTTTTGCCTTTTGCTCGTCCTTTGATTATTTAATAAAGGTTTCAATTGTATTGCTTTTGTAAACGGTTTTAGAGTCATATGAAGTATCTCGGCTATTTTTGGATATTCAGTACCTGCAGTTTTTGTATTCTATACGTTATATCTCACGTAATAGGTATTTTATTAAATGTACACTACTAAAGGAAAATTGACAGAGGTCCAGTGAAAATAAAAGAAAGTCAAAAGTCACTTATTCGTCAAAATTATGCTTATGGTTGCGGCATGCGTCGACTGGTATGAAAAGGCCGCACATACATTTGCTTTCAATGAATTCCTACAACATTGCGTTGACTATGTGTCCCTAGCAATCTATTCAAAGCTTTTCGTGCCTTGGGTATTTTACGCGTTCCTTTATTCGCCATCAGATGTTAGTAATTTCATTTGAATTTGAGTTCAACCGCCGTAACGAAATGGAGGTACTAAGGAAAGTATAAAATTTCATTTTGTTCTCACAGCTAATATGACAGGGGAGGAATCACCGCTAGTGCGACCCCTTATTTAATAAACGCTGAACCCTATATTCATATTTAGGAATAAGATGTAAGTCTTTATCTGGTAGACGGGTTGAGGTGTAAATGCATATTGCATATAACGATGCAATTAAAGCTAAGCTGATAAAATGCAAAATTATAAAATAGTAAACAGGCATCGCGATAAGTCCTTAGTAAGCTTTGTACCAGCTAATTATTCTTCAAAGAAATGATATCTTGGAAAGTTTTCCTGACTCGACTCGGGTTGGAGAAAAATATGGCTTCAGAAAGTGTCGGAGTGAGGCAAAGTAATTGCAAGGTCCACTTTGCCGACGGTCGCAAGACCTCTTTGTGAAGGCTGGAGTTACTTTAGCAGCTTATTGAATGTACGGTGAAAACTTTCCACAGGTACCTTCATATTTGAAAGACGTGTTTGAAGCACAACACATTTTCTTACAATTTAACAGTGATTTTAAGTAATATAATGCTTATTTTCAATCATTATGTCCAGTTGGACTGATGCAGCTGATGACAATATGTCGCTGCGGGTTGATCGAAAGAGATACCGCGGCCCTGGTTGATAAAAGGCCTATGACGGAACACGACGGTTTTTAGTCAGTAAGAGTCTGACACTCCCTCACCGCTGCTAACCCACAGCGTGAGGGGTCATTTGATGATTTTTGACGTCGTTAAAAAAAAAATGTCAATATGTATAGATTTGGCTCATGTAGTTAAAAGATTTGCTAACATCTTGTCACTTGTTTGTAAATGGCATTAAGTTTATTTTAAATTATTATTCGTAAACTTCCAGAACTAAAGGCTTAGTAGCCTATCTCTAAAAACGCAAAATATTAATTCAAAATTATTAAACGAAATAAATATAATATTCTATTCCAAAGTAAAAGCTAGGTCCAATTTGCGATGGACGTCAAAGTCCCCTTATTTCGAAAGTAGGTACTTTAATGCTCTTTTGATAGACTTATTAAATATACCGACGAAACTTCGTTGAAAATATTATGAGCACTTTGATTTTCGGTAAAATACATTTTGTGTAATATATTTTTTTCTGAATCTGACTAAAAGTTCTTGTTGAGGTTTTTAGAACAGGACGGTCTGAAAATTTATGGCACGGCTCTTTTATGATTTACCACTCAAATAGTAGTACTTAAAGACTTCCTACAGATTTTGCATGAAAGTTTAATAATACTGAAAATGTAAAATGGACTGGTTTTCATCATAGAGAATGAGTGATGATTTTAGCTTTTAAAAGTTTTTACTACATGAGATACTTTTTATGTAAAGACAGATATGGTAGATTCTTGATGATGGTTAATCCCTATTGGTTTGATTTTTGGACAAGGTTTACACCGCTCGAAAGGTCGCGACAGTCATGCAACAGCAGTTCTCTCTCTTATGACATAAAAGTTGTACGTGACTGTGGTGCTTTTAGAGAGTACAAAAACCACAAAACCACCTTGTTTACCACAAGCGCTGGTGGCTTGTATAGGCATTTTCTTAGTTTGATAAAAAAGGGTCCTATAAAAGATTTAAATCTTACCATTATCATCCCGGTCAGGTCCACTGTCGTGTTCCGATTCAGATTCGTCCCAAATGGTGTCCGTGGCTATCTTTTGTCGCGAACACTCGATCCAGTAGCCGGGAGTGGGGATCAGGCTATGTGGGTACTCCTCGCAGAATTCATCTGGAGAAGAAAAAGTAAATTAGCAAAGAATAGTCCGTGGTACAAGCTCTAAGTATGTACTCGTAGGGCTGCGGGGATTGTTTGAAAGTGTTACCGTGGCCCTGGTACATAAAGGGCTTAATAAGGACCATGGTGGGTTTTAGTCAGTAAGAGTCTGACACTCCTTCGCGCTGTCAACAACAGGAAGGGTCATCTAACGATTTCCCACCAAAAAAAGTATGTACTCATAAATTGTTTACATGAGCAAATGTCTATTTTTCAAACTCACAAAAACAACCCCAAACGATATCATTGAGTTTTTCTTTGAAATTAATTTCGTTATCGTTGTTTGAAGGCCACGATCGGCGCTTCCCTTTATTGACTATTAATTTATTTAGCTTCGTTAAGTGCCCATTTGAGCGTAACTCTGAGTTTTGATCATTATAAAACTTGGTTGTGTACTGATTTTACTGTTACAAATAGGTAAAATACAATGTGAGAGGAAAATCATTCTAGCCCAAATAAAAAAATAATTTCGGTATTTCATGCGCGAGTTATTATGGCTGCAAAGTGAAATGAAATATCAAACAGATCCTCCATTTCAGTGCCTAATTTTCAGGAGCAATATAATCCTTTCAGTCGCTTTAAACGCTTTGAAACTCACGCCAGTTGTCAAAATTTAGCGGAATTCACCAACACTGAACGAGCACTTTATTAAGTGAATGTTTCATGAAAATTTCAATCACTGGAGCTTGGTAAATGTGAAAGTGAAAAGCTTAGATATTCATATGATATGAATATTGAACAAACATGGGAGTCGTAACATTTTTATTAATATTTCTGCACTTATCCTTGCGAGGGAAATCTGGTGCTGATGCCATTACCGGGCCGGTTGTGAAATGTGAATAAAATATTTACACTGAAGAGCGAATGCGGAAGCGCCCGTCACGGCCGCTCGGGCCACGGTCCGATAAGTCGCGTCTTTACACTTTTACATATTCAGTTTTGCAAGAATCTCTGCCCTTGTATTTTTATATCACAAAGTTACATGAACATAGATAATTGGAATATTACTTACAATGGTCCTAAGCATCACTTAAAATAATTACCAAGAAATTCTCTTACTGACTAAGTATCTTTTCTTCCTTGTTGTAATCTTCGGTCTTCTTTCTTCTGAAGTGTGGTAGATTATTCAGTTCTCAGTTCACTGTAAGGTAGAACACCAAACTCTAATCAATATGCTTGGCGTTCATACTTAGAGTGGACCGAAACACTGAATTTCTTCTAAATCTGCGGTAGAAGGCTGTCTTCAGTCTTGAAAGTTCTGAAGTACCTATTAAAAATTGTAACACTTAAATTGTCAGAACTTTACCTATTATAATAAAAAAGTATCTTAATTCTAGGAATTAATTAGTTAGGATAGCTACTAGTTTCAGCAGATTAGTCGGAATACCTCATTGTTTTCCTGGGATAATCCGAATTTTATTTAGGGTCGGCGCATCATGTTTTCTCCTTCCATACTCTTTTTCAAAATAATCCGGTGTTAATATTATATTCATTTATATTTAAGATATTTCTTAAACGGCTCGAAGTTTAGTCCTTAACAGACATTTTGGGTTCATGAATATTTCTGTTTATTATTATTCAAGAGCCTTCAACAAACCGTAACGTTGCACTCGTAAAATAAACTTGAGGATCTTGAGATTTGTTCAATGTGGCCGCTGGGAGCTTATTTACAAATAAATATAAGATATTTTGAGCCTTTGTTTAGATGCAACGGACCAGAAAATCTTGAGCTATCGGTAAAAAGTTGATCAAGTTTATTTTTCACTAGGTTTTGCCAGCGGTTTCACCCGCATCCAAAAGAAAGTCCACAAATCAAATCCATTTATTGTTTGTCACAGGTGAAAGGTAGTTCTTACAAGTTTCACACTCAGATAAAATGATCTAATTAACACTGAAAGATTCTTTAAATCGGACTAGTGGTTCCTGAGATTAGCGCGTTCAAGCAAACTCGTCAGCTTTTTAAGATTACTTTATATTTTGATACATATGTAACATCTCAGTTAAAAACGCATATACTCAACACACGAATCAGTAGCTATCCCATCTCTATATGACATATTCTTATTTGTAAGTTAAGTATGTATAATAAATACGAGCTTTATCGTCACAAGTTGCGTATTAAAATGGAGGCCGTTCTGTTAACGACACACGTGGGAAGGCTACCAGCTGATATTATACGTTTACATTTACTTACATCTAAGAGTACATACATATTTTAAAAGTAAATATGTAATGGCTTCCGTGAATAGTGAATAACTTCCTGATCCCAAACCTCTTTGGATATGTAAGGAGTATCACTACTTTAAATGAAATATAAGTTTTCGGGTTCGGTTATCCATTGACCATGAACAGTTTAAAAAAATTGGGTAACTGTTAGTTGCCAGCACAATCTTCATTTAGAAAATATTCTCATAGTTTTTCTTAACGTGAACGCAGACTAAAATGAACACACAAATTAAAACTAAATCAATATCGCTTTGCATTGTTTATGTTTTTTTCATGGCTACTATTGCATTGAGTATTTTTTTTTTATAAATAAAACACGTTCTAAAACAACCCTAATATTTATGAACAGATATTAAAATTTTGAGAAAACCACGAATTAGCAAGAACAATAAGGTTTTCATTTTATTTCTGTGACCCACATATTCGTATCTCTTTGACAAAAGCACAAAGAAAATATTAATTTCCGTTTCCGTAAAGGGTTCCCTTTTGGACTAGACTAGGCTTGTACGACAATGCTGGCGAACATATTTTTATTTCCATACAATACAGAAGAGGAAAAAATGTTCAGAAATGTGAATTGGAAGATTTTTTTTGGATATACATTTCGGTGGGTAAAGAGTAAAGAAATTTTCTTCAATGTATTTTCACAACAAGAAGATATTTTCCAAAAAATAAGAAAAAAGTTGTAGGTAGGTACTACAGTGTAGTACCTACCTACAACTACTCTCTCAGACTACTCTACTCTACTCTACTCTACTCTTTCAGACTCACGGTGAGTCTGAAAATAAAACTGAAAATGTTACAAGGTTTCAGTAATACAGGTGGACATTGGTTTTCTTGAACAAAACCTTGATAAGACCGAGGAAGGTTGCTACCAACAGATAAACTTATTAAAAACTTTGCTCACAAACTCACAGTAAAACTTCAGTAACGTTATACTCGGAAGACGTATCAATCGTTGGAATTTCCCTCTACATAATAAAACAAACAAAATATCACATTTTACTCGTGCGCTTCATTATTTTTTAATCTCGTTCCTATGTAATGCTATATGTCAGCCATACTTTATGAAGGGCGCGTTATAATAATAAGGGTGTTTGTTTCGGCAAACATGGCAACTTAGTGAGTCTCCCGAGTTCGCTCGGCGTTTAATTTTATTGCGTACTTTCGGAATTTGTTGCTTATACTTATTTTTAGCATAGCAGCTGGCTTGAAATGCTTAGAATATTTTTTTCAGCATGGTATATACGGTACTTCATTTATTTTCAATTGGATAAATGGAGCAAAGGTATGTATACTATTTGAGGAATCTCAATAAGCAAGTGTGTCAAATTATTATTATAATACCTACGTCTAGTTTCAATTAATTGTTATAATAATGTATGTATCTTGTAGTAGAGGTAGATTAGTATGCTGGCACTAATCTGTTTAAACCTGGGTTATGAACCTGATCTTATGAAGTGGTCTTATGATATTGATTGCTTATTGGATTATGTCTGTTATTACCTCTACAGGTAATACAGTAGTTATTACCTCAGTAGTTAATACATGGATTTTAGGAGAGTTTTCATAGTATACCAAGTTAGTATTATAATTTTCACGATTTTAGATTGTCGCTTTAAAATTTTGTAGGTCACGTTAGCCACAGACACATTTTAACCCTTGTCTCACATTTTTACAAACAGCCAAATATGCAAAGATATAGAAAGTAAATAACAAGCGAAAAATGATTATTTACTACGTCAAGCTGTAATTAATAAGCATCGTTGCGTATTTAATTACTAACGAACACACTCCTCTATACAAAATTAATTCTTCGTTATTCTTCATCAGAATAAATTCTGGTCTTTTTGAACCATTTAAAACCAGAGGTTAGAAAGTGATTAGCTAGGAAAGTTTCTCTTTGCTACAGTTACGATGTCACACCAATTAGTATCGGAAAAGGCTAGTTTGGAGTTGCAAACGGCAGCCGATCATTGGTTAAGTGGAGTCAGTTTGCATACCTAGTCGATTGTGATTGATTTACGTCGACAGGAAAATCTGTCCAGTGATGAGAGGTACAAAAATATAGGAGAGTTGAGTGACTTTAATTGAGGCTATATTTCCATTTTCACAAGACCGTATGTATTCTCTAGTTTTCAGATTTTCTAGAAAACTAAGCTCTGGCACCTCGGGCAAGTCATTTCCTCGGATTTCCAGTCCATCTTAAAGTGCAAGCAATTTTACTCTATAATCTTGCAAAAATATGACTTTCTTGTATAAAATTTACCCATGTAGCTTATTTATTTATTCAAAGTAGCTGCAAATATAGGTGGCAAAGAAAGGTGAACAGGAAAAATACCCTTAAAATGTGTTGCCCTATATTAAGGTTTAAGGCTCGAGCAGACCGGATGCGTATGCGTAACCACGCGCGTAGTCACGCGCGTAGTTACGGCGTAACCATGAGTTGTAATGTATGGAAATGTATGAGACAGGCCACACCGCTTGCGTAACGTAGACACGCGCGTCGTTACGCAAGCGGTGGCCTGTTAACTCATCGAACTACGCGTGACTACGCACGCATACGCATCCGGTCTGCTCGAGCCTTTATGCATAAGATATGCGTAGGAGTGCGCGGTCCTTTAAAGAAAGTTGGAAAGGGAGGTCATAAAATATGGCGTAATAAGTTGGTGATGTATGGTGTATAAAACTATGTTACCCTCTTTGCATTGGATCCTCTTTGGACGCGGAACTTATACGGGAGTGATGCTTGCTCGATATTGGTTGGTTATTTTATAGGGCATGAAGTAAGTCCGTTTACTGACATAATATCTTTAATTTTAGCATATTGCCAGAAAAAAAAACAATTTGCTCAAATACCCCAAAACACTGGACTTATAACATCTCTATTTCCGACCCATATTTATCCATACCGTATCTTAAAAATACACATGTAAGTACATAAAACCTTTTTATCCATTATTTAACCGACCTACATCCCTTAAACAGTCCCAACATAACTTGTATAACACGAAAGAAAAATTACTCACTTCCACTATTTTTCACATTACCGAATCCAGGTTAAGCCGTTTCGGATACAAGGAAACTTGGGTACGGAGGGGTGAAACTTTGCAAATATATTAGGTCCACAGAATGGGCCCACACAAACACAATTTGGTGTTGGGTACCGCGGGGCCCTTTGGTCCAGGGCTGCAATCGGCACGTTCGTGTCCTTAACTACAAATTGAAATGAGATTAAAGAAAATAAAGCAAGGAGACTATTTGAGAAGTTTAAACAATCATTTGTAAGCAAAATAATCATTTGAATGATAGAAAATTAGCTATGTTTTTATATATCCGTATTAAAAGCAATATAATTAAAAATAAAAATATTTTTCAATACATACACATTTTTTATATACTGAAGCTATTTTTTTTATTAATAGATGTAGGTATTTAATTTTCCCTTTCCTCCAATGCAAGCCTTGCAAAAATCCCACTAAAAGTCCGATTGGGGATGTGGCGAGTGATAAATCAATTTTTAACTAAGTACCTAACTGTTGGCTTATTGATTAAAAGCTCTTCGGGTTTTCGGTAGGGTACTAAGTTAATAACAGAAGTTTTCAGACGGATCTTATTGAGTAAGGAATAGTGGGCCGACTGTAACTAGGTAATCAAGAGGTAGGTGCCAAAAATATTGAAGGGACCTTAGATAGTTCAGTTCTGGTTAACGAGAAGTCAAAGTCAAAGTCAAAGTCAAAAACGTTTATTGAAAATAAGCTAGTTTCTAGCACTTTTTCACGTCAAGTAATACATAAGGACAGCACCCCCAAAACGCCCCCCTTTCACCACTTCCTAGTGTTATGGCTGGGAAGAAGAAGTGGCGAAGAACAAACTTCCCAGCAACACAGCCTAGCCACAGCCACAGTTATGATATGACCTCTCGTTAACCAAAGGATGAGCGGGCGGCAGTTTCGACTGTTTTACGTAGCGCTTTTTCTTCAAATCAGAGCAGATTATGATAAAAATATGTACTTTCGGTCACCCTTTTGCGTAAACAAAATGAAACAAAACAATAGACCTCTAATATCTATAACATAACCTTTTATGAAAGTTTCCACTACCCACGCAAGTTTATTCTCGTTCAACATAGACTGTTTGAAGTCCTAAAATATCTTTCAATAGAGCATTATAATCTCAAATGGATCTAATTTTAGGCTTAAGCGTGACCTAATTATGTCTGCGCGGATTGTGCTGGACAGGCACAGACAAACGTTGCATTAGCAAACGTCATACAAGAAGGTACATTAGCTAAACTTTCGGGTTTTGGTTATGCGGAGGATGCCAAAGATGTATGCAAAAGAATTAATAACATTCAATACTTTCTGGGCGGTGGTGGCTATGAGGGGAAGGGAGTATCAGACTTATACTGATTAAAATATAACTATGTTTCTTTTTCTCTGAATATCTCCACAAAATCAATACCACGAGGCACCTACCGTCCAAAAGTAGCTCCAAAGATAAAAATCAAATACAAAAAAGTTCAATATACTTCGAAGTCACATACTTACAAAATAAACTCACAATACCTACAAAATAAATTTTGCAAGACACATGTCCCGTATCCCGTACTTCAAAACACTCCTCAACGAGTCCCACTTGCCAAAAAGTGTTTACAATGCATTACCTTCTACATACAGTGCCAACAAAGGTTGCGTGCCAAAATAACGACGCCTAAATATTGTATGAGCAAGTAGTATAAACCTACCTATTTGTTTACGCAAACCTTCTTATTCATGTGGCTGGCCACTGGATTTATTATTAGAAAAGTTTTTACCTTTTCGCGGTTTCTGGGTTTTGTTGATCAGCTCAAACGGGGCAGGATGCGGCGGAAATTAAGTTCCTTGCATTTGGTTTCGTGATCGCTGGGAGGGTACTGTCAAATTGTGGACTTTGGAGTGACGCGGACGTCACGAATTGGTTGATGTATTAAAAGTTTTGTGTGCATTGGGATCCTCTGTGGTGACGTTTGTTGGCAGTTGATATACGAGGTTATACTGGTGTGTGCTAACTACTTAGCAATTAATCCGAATTAAAGGATTTCAGCTTATAAGAAACTTAGGATTTCTTACAGATTTTTACCCGACTGCCAAAGAAGGAGGGTAATGTTTTTCGAGTGTATGTAAGTATGTATGTATGTATGTATGTCTGTTCCTTTGTGACCTCCTGTAGCCTAAACGGCTTGATGGATTTTGATGTATGAGGTATCGTTAGATTTGTCTTGATTACGGGAGTGTCATAGGATACATTTTATCCTAAAAGTCCCACGGGATATTTTTTCTAAATTTCCCTTTAGAAAAATATGTATGCGGTATCATTAGATTCATTTCAATCACGGGAGTAATTAATATAGGATACGTTTTTTCTCAAAATTCCCACGGGAACATGTTAATTCTGCGTCAACGCAAAGCAACTCATGCGTTAGCAAGCAAAAAGCGATTCTTTTGGCGATACAATCACGTCGTCTTGATCAAATGCATGAACGTCGTCTTGATCGTCTTGAACGTCGCATTGGCGGTAAATTTATGTTGCGGAGTAACATCACTCGTAATCTAAAGCCAAATGTCGTCGAAATAATTTAAAATGGTACTTACATATACATAGTCTTCTACATCTACAACATTTTCGTTAAATAAAAACAGCTAAAAAGTTATAAATAAAAGAATTATTATTAAAAAAACAAAATACCCGACTGCACACTAAAAAAAGAGTAAAACAAGCCCCACAATAATATTGATCAATACAACTTTACTGAATATAATTTATAAATATTGATGGAAAGCATCGCAGGCGGGGACCACCTTGACCGCCACCAACGAAAATTCTGCTAAATGGTGCACAACCGAAATGACTATAAATAAGCCTCTGTTGGTCCCCGCCTGCGATGCTTTCCATCAATATTTATAAATTATATTCAGTAAAGTTGTATTGATCAATATTATTGTGGGGCTTGTTTTACTCTTTTTTTAGTGTGCAGTCGGGTATTTTGTTTTTTTAATAATAATTCTTTTATTTACTAGAAGTTTGTCATTTTGAAAGCGGTGTGGTCTAAAAGTCTTTTAGTAAAAAGTAAAAGTATTTTATGTCTGTATTCATATAAATCCAATGTCTGTTTTATTAGTATATCGTAACTAGCCCGCCCAAACATATATCTACTCGTAATAAGAACAAAATATCATTTTATATAGCAAATATTTTCTCTATTCATGTTGTATTTCGACGTAGTAATAAACACGGTTGATTAATATGGATACAGTAAGAGTAATTGTTCGGAGAAAATAACATTAATATGTATCTAACGGAAAAATATAGCTACAATATATAAAGTCCTATTTACAGTCCTTTATAGCAATTATAATATTATTTGTGTATTATATAACATTTTTCATTCTGATAAAATCAGCTTATATATTTCTCCATTTTCCATTTCTTAAGTCATTATGTTCATGCTCCTGCCCTCATCACAATTTTATTTGCGATTAGCGCAGCATTTTTTCTTCTTTCGTTCTCTACTTATTTTCTACTCTTTATGTACAGATATTAAACAATCCATCGATATATTCAAAAATCAATCTAACCTATTTCCTACTTACGTAAACATCTTGTAAGCTAAACTTAACACACAGGCATGCATCATATGTATGTAAGTCAATGCTGTCAGGTAACACATATTCTCCATTGGCGCCGACAGTTATTGACTGGCCGAGGTTATCCGGCACCTGACGGCTTCCGAATACTGGCAAGTTTATGTTCTTACAGGTATTTCATATTTCACTTGAGAATGGAACTGACTAGTGATTTGTGAGATGGGATGTTAGTGGTTTATTTATGTGTGTCTTTAAATATCTGTTAGTATGCTCAATTTAGATTCAAGTAAAGTGATTCAGGACAAAAATTTAAGTTTTTCTGTCTGATTTTGAAAGATCAAATTTACTACATATATTAGGTACTAGCTGCGGCTATTTAACCTACTTCCTAGTTACGCACGCATCTTCTAAATTAAACTTAACACACAGGCATGCAACATATGTATGTAAGTCAATGCTGTCAGGTAAAACATATTCTCCATTGGCGCCGACAGTTATTGACTGGCCGAGGTTATCCGGCACCTGACGGCTTCCGAATACTGGTAAGTTTATGTTCTTACAGGTATTTCATATTTCACTTGAGAACCGACTGGGGTTTGGTAGGTATGGGACCTTGTTAGATGTAATGTCAATGATTTGTTATTGTGCTTCTTAAAATACCTACGGGTATGTTAAATTTGAGTCATGTTTTGAAAAAAAAAAAGAATCATTTTGAAAGGATAAGATAACCTTATAATCGAATTATCTATAAGGTCTTTTTTCTACAGGGTACTATAGCTACCACCAGCGGTTACACCCGAAGCCAGTGGGAATTCACCCGAATAAAATGTACCAACAAACTATCATCCTCGATAAATGGGCTATATGTAACACTGAAAGTTTTTCATATCTTCTTCACTCACAAATAACGTGGCTTTCTGCCGGGCAGAAAGCCACGTTCGTCACAATCGGTTGAGTTGATCCAGAGGTTACAAAGACACAAAACCTCTCTCCGATGTTAGTGTCCTAAATGATGAACAGCAAACATTTCTACATAAACTGATTGAAACACAAGTCAAGACCTAGATAGCGTTATGTAATCGCGGTTAGACTATTGGCAATAATGATTACTCTGTAATTAGGACATACGGATCAAATATCTGGGTCTAACTAACTACGTAGAATACTATGTGTTTAGTACTAGGTTGCCTAATATGTATAATTACGGTCGCTCATTAAACCAAATGACGTGAGAAAAGCTTTTGGAAAATTGATTTAAGCAACGGCTTTTGGTCTAGAAAGTTCTATAATTTCATTATTTTAATGAGGTCGTTAAATGTACACATAAAATCTTGGGTAAAAAGAATTTTAATGAGAAAAAACCCAAACTTAAAAAAAAAAAAATTTTACTTAAAAAAACAGATAGAATAGTTGTTTAAAAATAAAATAAGGTCGCAACGTAAGCATTATGATGAATGGAAAATCATCTGCACGTCATGCAGTTGATACACTCGACAGAGGGAAATTGGATTTCAAATACAACTTTTTACTTCCACAGAGCGATGAAATTGTGACACGTGTCCAGAATATTTTGATTTTGTTTATTATTGTTTGAAATGGATTTTTATATTTTTGCATTGGGGGTTAATATACCAGACGAGCTATTTGTAGTAATTTATATTAACGGTGATAATTTCAATCACTTTTATCCAATAAGTACTAAGTAAAAGTAATATTGGAAAAAACGTCACATTTCTAGAATCATCTTTATAAGAATCCGATCCTACTTTAATTAGATTTTTTATTAATTCCGTCAGAATTCTCATACTGCTTTTATTAATTCTACGCTCTGATTTCAGGTCCTCGAACTTAGGTTAGGAACCCATATTTTTATATTAAAGCTGTTCTCTAGTGTTGGTTTTTAATTTTAAATAACACTCCAGGTTTAAAAGGAGGAGCAACAAAACATTACTCAAATATTTATCACTGGCAAACTGTGGATGTACGAAAACATACCTCAGTGTAATCCTCCGGGATTCACAGGCGTGGGTCAAAGAGCAAAGTACATAAACTCTTGACAGACAACCCTGTATCATTTACTACATTACAACTAAAAGTTCAGCCTACGTGCCCTTTGAACGTTACAACAAATCCTCAAACCTAACCTGTAAAACGTAAGTAGCTAAGACGAAATAAACTCTTTACTCCGCACTAATTCGGCTCGAACTTCGCAAAATCTTAATTTGAATAAAAGTAAAACTGTACGTAATTATTCTGTGAATTTAGGAACGTTTAAAAGGAGAGGGGAATGGTTGGCGTGTTTAATCTTGTCAATTATCCGGAAAATTGGCGCGGCCGGAGTCGGTGGCAGTCCCACAGAGGTTTTATCAGCATTAGCAGACTTTGGTGCCAGACTAATTGCGGTCGCTGACCGATTAATACTATATTTTCATGTAGTCACAATTTCAGGCTTAGAGTTGCTGAGGGTTAAAGTACAGAATAAAAACTATAGTACATAATGGCTTTTAAAATTACTTAATTCCATCTTACATAGACTTGGAAAATTTAATGTAACGTGATCGAAACTTACAATTATGTAATTCATCATAATTTTTATTTAGTTTCAATCCTAGAAAACAGAAATACTTTCGCTTTCATAGCAACATTTATTGATAAAGTACACGTAGAACATACAACCAAGCTGTATTTACGAAGAGACTAAAACTTTATCTATGAAAAATATCAATTTAGAGTTCTTTGAACTTTGAAACCGTTAAGACATTATTCCGTTAACGGTTTCATCTCACATCGCTCTCATCGATTCCATTTTATATCTGATCTTTTCATCTACAATCGAATTTGCTGTGAAGATGAAGACATTCAGGGGAACACGTATTTGATACTTTCTGCTCGTACGTGAGGACGGTTAGGACTTTCAGGTTTTATGTGGGAATGAATGTCGAGTGGAATGGAACGTGACAGAATATGAGGGAGGCGTGAGCGAGTGAGCGAAGGAGTGAGAGAGAGGGACTGAATGAACGGTGTTAGAGGCAACCACGCGGTACTGAGTGTAACGAACGAGCCAAAGTTGTTGAAATAAAAGTTGTAATAAGTGTTTAAAACGGGATTTTATTTCAAAGTCATCGATCCCCAGCACGAAGAGAGCTACAGATTTTGGGGGCTCGTCCGGGATCGATCAACGACGAATTTCCACGAAGTTTTCTACGACGCACCGGCCGGCGCGACGCGGCGGCCATTAAATTTGAATTACGAAGTTACGGAGCACGATGGAATCGAAATCAACGACGATTACGACTGCAGCGGCGCCGGTGGCGTTCGGGCTCACAGAGGGGCTCATCGAGAAGTTCAGCGGAGACGACAAATCTTACTCGTCGAGTAAGTGGGCTCAAGACATCGAGGATAACGCTGAGATATTTCAGTGGACGCCGCAACAAACTTTGATCGTAGCTCGCCGGTCACTCACCGGGACGGCTGAGCTATGGTTAAAATCCGAGAAGGCATTCAAAACCTACGGCGATCTCAAGGCTGCGCTTGTGAAGGAATTTCCAGACACCGCGAACGTCAAGGAAATGCACGAGCTAATGGCGGCACGCAAGAAATTAAAAGGCGAGACGTATTATCAGTACATGTTGCATATGAAAGAGCTAGCGCGGCGTGCGAAATTTCCGACTACATCGCGATACAGTACATCGTGGATGGCATCGACGATTACGAGAGCAATAAGGTGATTCTGTACGGCGTGACCACGTTTCCAGCATTGAAGGAAAAGCTGGCTTTCTATGAGAAAATGAAGTCCAAAACCAGGGAGCGAGAAAAGAGAACCGAGAGGTTAAAAGGTCATGCGAGGTCGGCGGAGGCGTCCTCGGCAGCATCGGGATCGGCGAGGCGGTGCTATAGCTGTGGTGACATGGGACATGAAGCGGGTGTGTGTAAAAACGGATTGAAGTGTTTTGGGTGTAATCAGTTCGGTCACATTCGTAACCAGTGTCCCGTAAATCCGATGAGATCTACGGCTACAGCATCGGCATCGGGTCATTCAGGCGCCAAGATGGCGGGCGCAGGCGGCAGCGGCGCTCACGGCGGCCGAGGAGGGGGCTTCCGGTTCCGGGGAGGCCGGAAAGTTGGGACCCAAGCGACCCGCGGCTATGTTCGGAACGGTGAACGAAGTAAGCGGAAACGAGACTGTCCGCGCGGTCATAGACAATGAAACGTCACTGACATTGACAGATGTCAACACTGTAAATGTGACAGCTACGAGTTACGAAGATCGAAACGTTAACATCACGCATGTAAACAAATGTGTTCGGAAGCCGGTAAAAGACATTAAAATTAATAATACAGTTTTAAATGCTCTCGTAGATTCGGGTAGTGATGTGAACCTATTATCTTTGTTGTATTTACCTATGTTGAACGCCGAAGTGGCGAGTGAAACGTTAACGATGTCTGGATTAGGCCGTAGTGAAATACAATCAAGGGCAGCGTCTCTGTTGGACTTGAGATTGATAATCAGTGTTTTAATGGTGTAGTTTTTCATTTAGTTCCACCAGAGGTGATGCCCTACGACGTAATAATAGGTCAAGAGTTCCTGGGTCGTGTTACTGTGGTAATGAATGAAGGGGGTATTAGGTTTTTTCCCATTGGTTGTTGTGAATGGGTTGGTCAAATTGATTGTTTTCCAGGATGTGTAGCAGTCAATGTTGATCACATTCAAGATCCAGCAGTAAGGAGTGAGGTTATGCAATGTGTTGAGGAGTATAAGCCATTGTATAAGGAAGAGGCCCCGATCCAACTTCAAATTGTATTGAAGGATGACATCCCAGTGCGACAGCGACCCAGACGACTGTCACTTATGGAGCAACAGGTAGTGGAAGATCAAATCGAGGAATGGCTTGATAAAGGCATCGTGAGGGTGAGTTTCTCAGATTACTCCAGTCCTTTAGTGCTAGTAAAGAAGAAAGATGGTTCGACTAGGGTCTGTGTGGACTATAGGCAGGTCAACAAGAAAATAGTTAAGGATGAATTTCCACTTCCCGTAATCCATGATCTGATTGACAAATTGCAGGAAGCTAAGGTATTCAGTGTACTTGATTTGAAAAGTGGGTTCTTTCATTTGAAGGTCAGCGAGGAGTCTATTAAGTACACATCATTTGTCACTCACCACGGGCAGTTTGAATTTCTCCGTGCCCCGTTTGGTTTGTCCACCTGTCCCAAGACTTTTATGAGATTTGTGAGTATAATCTTTAGAAATTTGATTTCCCAAGGAGTGTTAATCATATTTATCGATGACATTATAATTCCAGCCTTGGATGAAGTTCAGGCTGTATCGAGGTTGAAGCAAGTGCTAGAAGTCGCAGCACATTATGGCTTGGAGATTAATTGGAAAAGGCGAACCTACTGCAGCGTGAAGTTGAGTACTTGGGCCACAGGGTGAAGGATGGAGAAGTACGGCCGAGTACAGATAAGGTGGATGCAGTCATAAGGTACCCTGAGCCAAGAACCCTCAAGCACTTGCACAGTTTTGTTGGATTGACAAGCTATTTCAGGAAGTACATTGAAAATTATGCTTCTGTGGCGAAGCCATTGACTGATTTATTAAAGAAGAATACAGAGTTCATATTTGAGGATAAGGAAAGAAAAGCTTTTGAGACACTGAAGAATAAATTAGCTAGCGGACCTGTTCTGAAGATTTTCAATCCGAAGTTGAAGACTGAATTGCACACCGATGCCTCAGGTGTAGCATTGGCTGCAATACTCATGCAACACCATCCAGGGTCAGGCTTACACCCAGTACATTACATGAGTAAGAAGACAACTGACATTCAGAGCCGGTACTCAAGCTACGAATTGGAAGCACTAGCCATCATAGAAGGTATCAGGAAGTTCAGGCACTACCTTTATGGTATTCCATTTAAAATAGTCACAGACTGTAAGGCTTTTGAATTAACACTTAAGAAGAAAGACTTGTCAGCCAAGGTAGCCAGGTGGGTCCTCATGCTCAGTGAATATGATTTCGAAGTGGAGCACAGAGCGGGCTCCAGGATGCAGCATGCAGATGCTTTGAGCCGCATACCAACAGTGGCAGTGGTTACTACTCTGCAGGAGAGTTTACGCCAAGCACAAGATCAAGATGATGGCATAAAAGCCATAAAGGAAATTTTGAGAGGAGGAAGTCCATACGACGATTATTGGTTAGAAAATGGTGTGTTGTATAAGACTGAGCAGAAGCTGTTTGTAGTGCCAAGAAGTTTGGAGAAAGAAATTATTAACAGAGTACACAGCAAAGGTCACTTTGGAAAGTCTAAGATGAAAGAGTTACTGAATAAGGAATATTACATTAGAGATGTGGACAAGAAGATGCAGGATTTTTTATTGAGTTGCATTCCTTGCCTACTAGCAACAAGGAAGGAAGGAAAACAGGAAGGATTCTTGAATCCGATAGAGAAAGAAGGTGTTCCATTTGATACCCTGCATTTAGACCATATTGGTCCACTTACAGAGACAAGAAAGCAATACAACTACATACTCACGGTGATAGATGGGTTTACGAAGTTCGTATGGCTGTTTCCCACGAAAACTACTTCATCATCAGAGACATTAAGGAAAATTCAGATTCATCAGCAAATATTTGGGAACCCCCGGCGGTTCATAACAGACCGGGGAACGGCATTTACAAGTAATGAGTTTAAGAGTTATTGTGAAGAAGAAAAGATATCTCATGTAAAGATTACTACTGGTGTGCCACGTGGTAATGGCCAAGTGGAGAGAGTACATCGAATACTTATTCCAGTTTTAACAAAACTATGTTTGGAGAATCCTGCAGTATGGTACAAGCATGTAAGCAAAGTGCAGAGGGCACTCAACTCTACTTTCCAGAGAAGCATAAACACAACACCATTTGAACTACTGATGGGAGTAAAAATGAAGGGTAAGGAAGATTTGGAAATTCTACAACTATTACAGGAAGAAAATACACTACAATATGATGAAAATAGAGAGAAGATAAGGCAGCAAGCCAAAGAACAGATTCTAAAGATACAAGAGGAAAATAAAAAACAATATGATAGAAAGAGGAAGGAAAGTTCAAAGTATAAGGAAGGTGATTTAGTGGCGATTAAAGAACACAGTTCGGTCCAGGGTTGAAGCTGAAACCTAAATACCTAGGCCCTTATAGAGTGGTGAAATGCAAGCGTAAGGATCGCTATGACGTAGAGAAACTTGATAGTTCTGTAGAGGGTCCCCAGCGTTCATCCAGTTCAGCTGACCAAATGAAGAGATGGCCTCAACACGGTGACGCCGAGATGCTGGAGGAGTAGCAGTCACCTTACTCCGCAGGTTATTATTGCAGTTCTTATTTCAGGAGGGGTTAACTTTCGTTCATTATCACAGTGCCATGGCGTAGGGCTATCTGTACCAGAGTATTTACTATGTTATTTTTCTATGTAAAACTAAACATTTTGTTTTCTAAACCTATAAATTGTATTAAGTTCGAAGTAACATTTAAATGTTTTTGCCAATGTAGAGTTGTATGTTTTAAATTCAGAAACAAGATTGTCTTGTAGGAAGTAGTTATGTGTATTAGGTTGTTGTAGAGTATGGTTCCAGTTTATTTTATTTAACTCAATTATGTAGTGGTTATTATGATGTTTTAGTCTAGTTAGTACATAAGATTTGGTGTATGTCTGAGGACAGACATGAGTGCAGGACGGCCGAATGTGGGAATGAATGTCGAGTGGAATGGAACGTGACAGAATATGAGGGAGGCGTGAGCGAGTGAGCGAAGGAGTGAGAGAGAGGGACTGAATGAACGGTGTTAGAGGCAACCACGCGGTACTGAGTGTAACGAACGAGCCAAAGTTGTTGAAATAAAAGTTGTAATAAGTGTTTAAAACGGGATTTTATTTCAAAGTCATCGATCCCCAGCACGAAGAGAGCTACATTTATATGGAAATCTTGTCTAGGTTATAATGTAGGTGGATGACGAAGGAAAAGGCAAACATATGTAATTTATGAACTGAACAACAGTAAAATAGTACACGCCTGTTTTAGTCACTCAAAGTCCTATAAAAGCCACAATCTTGTCGACGGGCGCGGGTAGTAAATCACATGTAAAACCTTAGGTTAAGACCTCAGCCAAACTGCATTGCCTGTTTACGAGATCAACTACAAAGTTCTGTTACCACCACCACGACAGGTCCTGAGAGAATTCTCGTCAGGTTCCACACATACATTATTTAAATTCCTTCAATCTTGCCGAGACAGACTTCGGTCGTTGACTTCTACGTTATAATGTACAGCAGAAATAGTTGAGACTTACGGGCTGCTTCGGAGCGATAAACAAGAGTCTTGGTTTTATACTAGCGTCACGTACAACGCGAATTTTTGCTCCACGATCGAAATTATGTTGAGGGATATAGAAGAGAAATAAAGATTTAATTATTATATCGAATATTAAATGAAAGAATAGGGTACTATACAGCAACTGCGTATTACATCTTAGAATATTGTGTTTTCTTTTAAGTGTGCTGAGATATCATTATAACAATTAAATTTGCTCGTGAATGATGACAATGAATGACTTATGGTTTTAATGTTTACTCGTCTCTCTTGATTATCCATGAAGGTTATCTTTCCATAATAAAAAAGGAATATCGAAAAAGAAAATTTTTCAAAATTAAAGAGTACAAAAAGTCCTCGTTACCTTCACTTTCAAATTCTTAGCTGCAGCTGAAAGTCGAGAACTTAAGGACCTACAAGTTTATCACTCCTAAGTCTCTTCAATCAGATATCTATCCACTTTATCGGAACTTTAAGAGGTGTCAGGGGTCAGATTAACGACCTTACAAAAAACCAGCTTCCCTCAGCTTATGATACTGATCTTCCTTAGTACTACTTAGTAGCAATTACGAGCTTGTTTTCCGAACATTATCGAGTTCGTAATGACCTTTGAAAAATCTCCCCTGAAGCCTTAGAGGACGGATTGTGTTGAAAGAATGGCCGATTGTTGTTACTCGCGCCACACTTTATGAATGAAACAATGGAGGAAGTTTTGAATTAAATGCTGTTACCGTTTTTATTTGCTTGAGGACTTTCCATATTATTTTTTTGTGCAAAAAATATTTTCATTGTTGTTTGAGTACATACGAGTGAAGACAAATTATTACTTAGGTTACTGTTTAGATTGTACCCTACCCTAAACGAATATGATACCAGCTACTAAAAATGCAGCTATTTCACGGCTAAAATTATTAATCTAAAAACGTGGATATAAGATTCTAGACTTTTATTATCATCTTAAAGCTAAGCTGCCCAGCGCACTGGATATGTCAAGAGCCCTGAACAGCGTCGAGAGATACTTTATCTAATTATGTTAATTTCGCTTTTTCAAACGAGATTCCATTTAAATGTTTTTCTTCTGACATTTGAATATGAATGACCAAAAGCTTTCTTAGTAGGTTTGAGGTCTTCCGTTTACAGTTAAATATTTTTGGATCATAATTAAATAAAAATGGAGTTGTTGGTAAGTAGTTAAATGAAGATTGTGCTGGCTTTTTTGTTAGAATAAATCACATTTTACATCAAACGTAGGTGATATAGCATCTAAAATTTTACTGAATCTTACAAAAAACTTAACTTACTTACACAATGTACAATACAAAATCAAATAGGTAGCACATAATAATCTATTTAGTTTCACACGATTTTTTCACATTCAATAACAAAGCAGTACAGAAATATTCCTTCTCAACATAAAATACATAGGTACCCTGCAAAAAAAACCAAAGCAATTCACACAGAACATTTAACATACCTGAGCAAGCCTGCGGTGGCAGAGGGAATATGAGCGTGGTGGAAGACTTGCGCCTGGCCACGGCGCAGCCCAAGGACTGGGGTTTGAAGCTGCGCAGCTGCTGCATGAAGTCACTGCACTCCATCAGCGCCACGTCCGCGAAGTGCAAATCGCACAGGATCTGGTTCTTGAAACGGCGAGCGCGTTTCTGAGGAGACGGAGCTAGGTTAGATTTTGCCTGTTTCTTTCAGTAGTTAACTACGAAAGTGTCAAAAGTCTTGTTGGCCTAGTGGTTAAAGCACCTGCTGCTAGTTCTTGCCTCAGGTTGGGGAAATCCAGTGTAACTATTCTAAAGTTATGTATTATGTACTACCTTTTTAAGTATATCTTTTATACCAATGACTGAGCCTACTAAGGGGAAAAAAATGAGAAATCTGGACTTTGATCATATCTTAATTAGCATCGACCAAATTACTTCTCTGTTTAAACACGGGCCTGTAACCTGCAGTGGGATGACAAAAAGATGATGTACTTTATGTTTTTTCTTTTTGTGCTTAAGATACTTTTGACCATTAACCTACGTTTGTGTATCTGATATCAGAACAAAGCTCAACAAAACCGATATAAGAAAGTACCGAAACCATCAGTCAAGTGACTTTTCAACTGACAGCTCAAACCTCAAGGGGATAGAAAAGTAACGCAATCCTGAATCGTGGTATCACTCTTTGGAAACAATATCGGTATTACACAGAGTAGACGATACGTCTCTTTCACCGATCAACCCCAAAAATGTGATGGAAAACCCATTACTTTCATAATAAATTCAACAGCGAATAAATATTACACCTTGAATAAAGCAGACGTGTATATAAACGTAGGTAATCCTTTTGGGAGACCTTTTAAACAATATAACAGTTGGACCGAATTACAAATTAATATGCTCGTAATATTTCATTTTGTATTGAGACCCATTTAGCCTTTATCTGTTTTTGAATATTACCAATTTATTTCAACATCTGTATTCTGTGTAGGTAGAGGGTGTAAACGTATTGAAGGTTGGTGCCAACAGCCGTATTGAGGTTAATTCTTTGAGATTGAACGCTAAAGTTGAGTTAGTCCGTATTTATATTTTCACACTTAAGAAATAACGTTGTGAAGTCCCATATAGACAGATTTTTGTGAAACAGCTGCCTTTATGATATAACCTACAATAAATTAATTCGTATAGGTAAACATACATACATACATACAGGTATAAAATTACGAAAGTACGACGCACCCTTAAATGAGAACCTCCCAAAAACATTTTACCCCAAACTATTCCTGATGAGTTTTTCCATAGTCAATAATTTGAAAAGCTGAGCAAACAATACCGACTCCGTTTAGTGTTATTTCAACAAAGGGCCCTCTTATTAATTTCATTCGCAGCCTCCATAGCTAATAATAATCATCGTTTGACAAGGAGTAAGAACAAAGGAGTTTTTCATATGACGTTGTTTATTGGCTTTGCTGATTGCCAATTGTCTTTTTTTTTAGAATATCAATATTCTTATTTCAAATGCATAGTTAGCTTTTGTTAGCTTTATTTTTCTTTTATTCGACATTCTTTTGTTTTAATTTGGTTTCTATTCGAATGTGTTTCAAATTATTTATTTGCATACTAAAACATCATATTCAAATGTACATACTTAGGTACAAGTTAGCCTTTTGAAAGATCTAAATTATTTTTTGTTGCTCATTCGTATGTATCTACAGCTGATGACAATTTTAACCTACATTTATTTGTTACTCACTATCCCATTTTCTTATCAATTAATTTCTACCTATTTAATCTAACCCAAATAAATATTCTGATACCAATTTTCTTCTATTGTTCATATAAAATTGCTAAATAAATAACTTAAGAACAAAAGCGCTCATTGTTGTTACAAAGGTTTGCTATTAGCGGGTCCGTAAGGACCTGACCGGGTAAATCTTAGCTATCGGGGATTAGCGATAGTCTAAAAACAATTTTCTAAATATATTTGGGTAACTGTATAGGGACTTAATGACAATGTCATCTTTCTTTTCTAGAATTCAGATCTTTTAGGCTTACGCAAGCTTGTAAGATGAATTTCCAAGGAGTTGCAGATAACGGCTGGTTTGAATTTTGGTATTGAATTGAATAGGCATTACCCATTAAAGAGGGAAAATATCTAAAAAAATGTGAGTAAGTTTAAAAAAAATTGTTATTATTATGATATCGATTGCTATACCTACCAACTGTACAGATCGCGACGTATCATAATCATATGCATAAAGTACCTAATGCCCTACATGGACCAATCACCTCTGCAAACTACAGGGTTTACGCAGCATGAAATGAAAGAAAATGAAAGAAGTCGGATTGAGGACAAGAAGTAGCAACCCTAATAGGGAGCTAAGATACAGCTGCGTCACTGGGTGATAGGTTCGCGTGCCAACCCTGTCATGCAACGTTGATATGGTGCAAGTTAAAACCTAGAGCGTTTGTGATGTCTTACTATCGATAATTTTTATATTTTATTGGGTCATAAATAGAGTTAATTTTGGTGGTTGCTTAACGTTGCGTGTTTTGTAACAGTTTCATTGCATTTAGTGACAAAGGTTTTGTGGTGACGACTTTAAATGGGTGAGCTAACATTTCGCATTATATTAAGGAATACCGGTACTGGTGAACGATTATAAGTAAAAGAAGCCAATAAGTTGAGAAAGTACACTTCAATTTTCTATTTATGAATTATCATCGCCTTTCATTTATTTCCTTATGACGTAAGATCTACCTTTGCCTCAAAGTAAATTCAGACTTCTCACGTTCTATAACTTCGAATATTGGCTCCAATTGAAGCCAACATATTGGCTTCATGGAAATTTATCGGCTATACCAAACCTTATTACCTTGGCCAAATGTCGACAAATATTGGGCCCGAGATGGTATTCATTTTATCCAATTGTTTATGACTTGCACAGATCAATAAGACTTACATTTTATTGATATGTTTTAGTTTGGAAGAAAGCGTGCATGGAAAGCATTTTCTTTTCCATACGGTTCGCTTAGTCTTGCATTTTTAAACTTAAAATTACGATGTCTGGTGTGTACAGAAAATAAACGTTGTTCATATTCACATTTAAATTAGGTCCCAATTTGAGTTAAAAAATATAGACGTGCGGACACAAAATTCTAATGAGGAGTTGATAATTTCTCATAACTACTTTCCAATGATTCAAGAGGATTACCTCATTCTTAAAGGTTAATTCTTATTTGATTACAACCTATTTGCTAGATTGAGAGGCATCCAGTACATTTTACGTACGACTAC
Organism: Helicoverpa armigera; assembly: GCF_030705265.1. Lineage (NCBI taxonomy): Eukaryota > Metazoa > Arthropoda > Insecta > Lepidoptera > Noctuidae > Helicoverpa > Helicoverpa armigera. The sequence continues at coordinate 4,601,079 of NC_087135.1, read as the reverse complement.
GAGTAACTGGCCGTTAATGATGATTAAAAAACTTTATTTTATGGGAGCACATTCCCAGTTTATGTCCATTGTTATTTATGACATTAGGAACACCCGACGTTGTAAAAGTACCTACTAATAAGTTCAGAGTCAGAGGCCCGTTTTACGTTCTGAATTTCAAATGAAATAAAGATTTTTCTTTTTTGGCTCCTTTGAATGGTTTGGTTTCGTGGCTGGGAATGTACGAACCGTAAAATTGGGTTTTATTTCCATGTTCTTTGTGTTTATTACAAACTGATTGGGTTCGATTTATTGTGACAGATTGAACGATACCAGATGAATACCAAAATGTAATGCTCTAATTTTATAGTCAAAATAATCAGTATACTGCCGTTCTTTAATTCTTTATTTATTTTATTCGTGCTCATCAAAGTTAGTAAACTTTTCACATTTATACCTATCTTAGAAACACTAGCTATATCACCTCTCTTATTCCTTCAGAATATCAAACCTGTGCTTGTTTAGCACAAAATCTGAGATAAAGTATATTTTAAAAGCACGTAGGTACCACTCTTTCATAAATACCATCACATGTCAAACAGTATACTGACAAAAGACAGCTTTATCTAAAACCTAATTCAGTACAAAAGCCGTTGAGTACGTACAAAATGAAGCAGACATTCTTTTGTTTACAGGCGCCGGGAATTTTATGCAGTCTTTTGAACCCTCTCTCCCAGCCTTAAATAGTATTTTTCTAGCGTATCGCTGTTTTTCGTAGTTCAGGTTTATTTACTCGAACATCTTATTATGCCCTGGTCATGTTAAAGAATTTGCTGAGGATAATTTTGTTTTGTTACTTTTAGAAGAGATTAAAAAAAAAAAGATTTTATTTTGTGCTTTAAAAACATTGTTGAGTCTTTATTGAAGTTCATTAGTTCGTGATCTCTCAAGCATTTAAAATTATTGTTAAAGCTACACAACGCCATAGAAACAACAAATATAACTGTTATAATTGGGAATCCCAAACAAAGCAAAAATTTAATTAAAACCGGAGCCCTACTCACAAAGTTTAAAGTTTGATGGATTTATTTGATACCTGCCAAGTCTTTGTAGGCGGACCGATCAAAGATGTCCAATACCGCCAACTTGGGCCTTAGTACTGAAACGCTAACAATTTCATGGAGACAAATTTTCATTTAGATCATTTAGGGCGATAAGTCCAACGAATTATCGGCTCGATTTTGATATGAAACGAAATATTGTTTTTTGAATTGTTTGCAATTTTATGTTTTAGAGAGAATTTATCGAGTGGTGATCGGTCTTCAATCAGCAATCATCGTTAGTTTATTCTTGCATAAAGACAATTGAATTGAGAAACTTAACTTTCAACTTTTCTTGAAAATTCAAAATAAGTATAAATCTAATATTTTCAGAGCAACGCAGCCCTTCTCGCAAAATAAAACGAATATTTTAAATTTTAATATTTGTTAGTCACAGGTAAAAAATAATTAAAATTTCAATTTAAAAACAAAGGCTGTTTGTTTAAAAACAGCTAACAGCAAACAACGTCACTTTGCTGACATTCAAAAAATCCTTTAATTTATTGTGCAAATATGTTATGGACCGTTTGGGTACTGGCGTGGAAACCTACCTTATTCGAAAACAACATATAGTTGATAGAGGATAGAATGCAAACTCCAATTGGCTTTGCGCTGAGGTAAATAAATATTGATACGATAGACTGTGGGAGACAAAATGAAATATGAATCGTTTGCACAAATATTGCATGCAAGGAATATTGCTTTGTGTTCTGTAGTAGTTTGATAAGCTACTCGGTCAATAATAAGAATACATAGGAATAAAGAAAACCACGAAAATTGGTACATATTTGCTGCTGAAGATACAAAAGCTGTTTCGTCTAGCAACAGTAAGAGCTTCAGTTATTTACGTTTTTAATTAAATAAAGTTTATTTTGTCTGTTCATTCGCACATTTGAAAATGTTCTACATTTACTTTTCGTTTCCCCCAAAGAATGGAAAACACCGAATCGAATGAACAATAGGCTCACAATGGTCTTCCTAATTAGCCCAAACTCATTCATTCACCGTTGAATAGGCGTATGAATGACAAAGGAAAAGCGTTTCAGTGAAAAATCGTTTGCTCGAGTATTTTGTCATATTGGACGTATTGGATTAAAACTGAGGGAATAGGGAATAGAGGTGACTTTTATTTCAAATAAGGTTTTCCTTTGTACGGACTTCATATGCAAACAAAATAAACCTCTGTTGCAGATTTATTAAGTTGCCTATTCGGCCTTTGTGTTTAGGAATTCGCAACGGTATGCTTTGTGTGTGACGCCCAGCGTTGGTCGAACCCATGAATCCCGGTCCCATATTAAAAAGAGAGAACAAAGTATGGAGATGGGAAAATTAAATGGCTTCCAATATTCGCATAATACTCGTTCGTTAATAGAATGCGTGTTTACATAACTTGGTACATAAGCAATAACTATAATCATTCGTGCTGTAATGTTACTCGATTCCCCGAATTTGAATACAATTTGAATATTGTTAGATTGGGTTAGAATGATATCGGTTGCTACGTAGCATGAAATGTAGGCATTGGCGATAGAATAATTAGATTTAAACATAAATTATATAATTTTGTGATACCTATTTAAAACTTTTTATATATTTTAAGATAACATCACAAGCCTGTCTGCAACCCAGTGCTTCTATTTCATTTCAGCTCAGTGAATATTGCGATCTGTTTAAAAACCTCCGGATATTAAGTAAGTACTGTACTTCAATCGAAGCCAATATTTTCTTTGTTTCTGTTCGGAGATAATATTAAGTTCCATTTAGATTGCGTCTAGTTTTTATTGGTTTCAAAATTTTTATCTATACTAATATTATAAAAAGGAAAACTTTGTTTGTTTGGTTGTAATGGATAAACTCAAAAACTACTGGACCGATTTTAAATATTCTTTCACCATTAGAAAGCTATATTATCTGCGAGTAACATAGGTTATATTTTATTCCGGTGAGGGCAGTAGCTACCACGGGACGCGGGTGAAACCGCGGAAAAACGGCTAGTCTATACATATAATAAATCTGTAAAAAAACTGTGTCTGTACATTGAATATATTTAAAAAATAATAATTGGGTGGGGTTTAGAATCAGTAATGGAGCAAAAATCCAAAAAAAAAATTCTGTCTGTATGTCTGTATGTCTGCATGTCTGTATGTCTGTATGTCTGTTTGTTTGTACACGCTAATCTTCGGAACTACTGGACGGATTTCAATGATTTTTTCTTTGTTGTATCAGTATTAAGCCTGGTCAACATATAGGCTATAATTTATCTTCGAAACTTGAAGACCTGGTGCAGAACACCAACAGACCAACAAAACTATAAGAGATACCAAAATGGTGCCATAGCAAAAATTGTTTCATGTGATAAGTATTTTCAGCTGAGATAATAAATTTTAAGATCTGGAACACCTGATGTGGAACCCCAAGAGCCCAGCTACTCTGTACCATATACAGGTATGACGTTTTAGCAAAAGTTGTTCAACTTGATAAGCACTTTCTATTGACTTAACACCTGATGTGGAACTCCAGGGGAACAGCTAGACTATAGCATATAGAGGTGTGACGTTTTAGCAAAAGTTGTTCAATCTGATAAGCACTCTCTGTTGACTTATAAAAATTGAAGATGTAAAACACCTGATGTGGAACCCCAGGAGCCCAGCTAGACTATAGCATATAAAGATATGACGTTTATGCAAAAGTGGTTCAATCTAATAAGCACTCTTTATTGACGTATATACATCGAAGATCTGGAACACCTGATGTGGAACTTCAAGAGCAATACTACACTTAAAATGTATAGAAACGAATGTTATGAAATAGGTATGGTGACACAAAACCGACGATTATCCCTTTATACACTATAGAAATATGAACTCAAGGACAATCCCCGGTGGACGTCGTTAAAAAAAAGACAATCCCTATACCATACCGCTAACTGTGGATGAAAATTACTTGGGCTATTGTGATGGGATGCTAATGAACTATGGCACCTGCCGATGACAATGTATTAGATACATGTAAAAATTGCTGGTGGAGACTTCGCCAGCTCACTTACTGGGCCCCCGGGAATCAGTCACTGAATAGCAACAAGAGGACAACAGGGACATGAGCGGCTGAAGTGTGAGAATACCTCGGCGGATTTTAAACGCAGATTACGCGCTCCCTGTGGGTCACTTACCACGAGGCATCCTCCGAGCAGGGCTACTAACCCTGCTCTAGCGACTCCACTCTGGACGGCCAAGCCAAGCCAGAGGCTTGAGACCACCCCGTCATGGTTCACTCTGACCTGCCGGAGATGGGGCAGTATACTCTCCCTGGAGAACTCAGTATATACAGCCCCGCGGGGTAGCTACTCCCCGTCATCAGCCTCAGATGTCCTGCGGTGCTTATATCTCATTATTATTGTCGTTATTATCTCAAGAGCCTTTGTCCCAATTATGTTAGAGTCGACTTCCAGTCACGATGCAACTGAGTACCAGTGTTTTACAAGGAGCGACTGCCTATCTGACCTCCACAACCCGGTTACCCGCTCAACCCAACACCCCTTGGTAAAACTGGTCAGACTTACTGGTCTGACTACCCATAACGACTGCCAAGAATGTTCAATGACAGCCGGAACCTACAGTTTAACCTACAGTTTAAGCCTTCCAAATAACAGTCATTGGTATCCAAAATATACGTAGAAAGTACCTACATACGAACTTAGAAAAGTTGCATTGGCAGGTACTTGCCAGACCTGGAATCAAAGACGCACGCTCATACTTGAGAGATTGGTTCTCTACCCACTAAACCACCACGACTTCCACTAAGTCACCACGACTTTGTCATCTATTTAATGTTTTTTACGTAATACGTGTAATATTTTTGCCACACACAACTTAAATGCGGACTAATTAGAATCACTACATTTATCCCTATGGTCGCGTCTATTGCGGTTCAGTTCTCAGCGTTTTGTTTAGTCTGCTGTGCTTTTGCCGTTGAAGTACAAAAATTAAATATATGGAACGTTTCTAATGCGTATCCCGTTGTTTTCAAGTCAACGGGTTCTTAAAATTCAATATCAGACGATTAAGATCTTTGATTTTGCTGACTCCGTAGTCGCTGGCATAAGGGACAGGATCCGCGTACGAAGTCGCGGGCAGAAGCTAGTAAAGAATAAATATATTTCACACTTTTTCTTTTTGAATAAAATATTACTTAAATTAGTACTTTATTAACTACTTACTGTAGATTAAACTCATCCAAATATAAATGGAGAGTATATTCTTAGCCAGTAATTACCTACATATTAAATTAACACTACTACATCAAATAAGGATAATATCATCTCTGAAACCTGTATCTCATTAAGTAACATCCCACGTGTTAATAGTATAATGGGTATGACGTCATCAAAGGCTTCCATGAACTAACGATGGGGGAACCTCGTGAGTTGTCTCTTGTTATAAGAGCTTTTGCCTCTTGTCAGGCTGTGTGGGGAAACACAGGGCTTAAGGGGAGGATAAAAAGGCTCTTTAAAAACACTTTTTGTACTTAATAAAGTATTAAAAAAATGTTTTTTGAAAGTGTGAAAGTTATCCTGCCAGTTTTGCGGAATTGTTTGAAAGAGTTACCGCTGCCCACATAGTGGGCTTGCGAAGGATAGACGGTTTCAGTTTGTAAGTAAGAGTATGACACTCCATCATATATCGCAAAATCATCATATAATTTCCCATAAAAATATGGAAGTGTAGGTATATAGATGTTAAAACACCCACAAGATGCTCCATTTGTTAGAATGCTAAATGAGATGCAAGTGCCATTTTATTTGTTGAACAAAAAAATTAAACCGACTTCCCAAAACACTAAAAAGCAAAAAAAAACTAATTTTAGGTGCATCGACCTAGAAGTCGGTGTCTAATGGATGTTACTAAGTTAATTTTGCCACCGACTTCTAGGTCGATGCATCTAAAATTAGTTTTTTTTTGCTTTTTAGTGTTTTGGGAAGACGGTTTAATTTTTTTGTAAAAAGGTTTTTTATTTACAGCTTTTCAGTGATACGAATAGTTGTCACTATCCATATAAGTGGGAAGTTCTCATCAATACAAAGAATATAAGTCAAAATACGAGTTTTTTTACATATTCAGTTGTCGAGTTCCCTCGACTTTCTCTGGTCTCCATCATCAGGTCAGCTCCAAACCTTCACTGTTGCAAAGGTCTTGTCAATACAAATAATTTAAGCCCAAACACGAGGTAGTTTACATATTCAGTTGTTAAGTTTCCTCGGCCCTCTCTAGTCTCCATCATCAGGTCAGCCCCAAATCTTCACTGTTGAATAGTGCTTTTAGGCGTGCACCTGAGTGTCAAGTTTTTACCCTGTGTATGCCTACAACTTTCGAAGGTTGCCCTCGATTTCTCAGGGTTTCCATCATCAGATCCTGACCTGATGACTATGGGAGCAACTGGCAGCTATTCCGAGTCGAACAAAAAAAGAATCACGTAAATCGGTCCATAAACCTCGGAGTAATCGATGTACATACATAGAAAAAAAAAAAAAACATACCGGCCGAATTGATAACCTCCTCCTTTTTGGGAAGTCGGTTAAAAAAGGTTGTTTGTAAATAAAAAAGATTTGGTCAGAAAGTCCACGAATCTATGTTAATGAAGTAGCCCTCTTCTATTCATTGCAGCATTAGCAAAATGAGGAAAAACGTCTTTTTAACTTGCCCGTCTTTTCATAATATTTTATGTTCCTTGTCATTAAGAGTTCTTAAAGTGATGGGACAAAGCTTTACTTCGTGAAAATGTCATGACGTAAAAAAAGGCTTTTTATATTATGCTATGGAGAGGAATTCCAGTCGAATCTGACTTTTTCAATAACTACAAGCCCTGGTCAAGAGTGGATGGGTTACTTCTAGACAAGCGTGCTCCAACTTTGACCTGATTATTGCTCACCATCCAGTGAGACAGTGGTCAAACGCGAGCCTATCATTATGAAAAAAAAATATTATGCTACTTACGACTACTTCTTTATTAATACTGGCACATTGTAGCCAAATAAATCAAATGAAACCTCATTAATCAAAAACGAAAGTTTGAGACAAGCAATATTTACTCTTATTATGGACGAGCCGAGACTTAAACTGATTTATTACCTTCATTATTTGTTAATATTAAGGCAATTAAGATGACACGATGGGGATGTTTTAATGGATAAAGACGACCCAAGTTTCTTATTACGAAATATAGGTTAATTCCTATCATTGCCAGTTTTAAATGAGGATTCTGGCCTAATTTGTCTTGTTAGATAACATAAGGTACAAGATTTTAGGACAATCTTTAATCGTTTCGAAAAAACAATGGTCTTAAGAAAAATATCTGTTATTCTTTCTTTTCTCTTTGCACCTGAATTTCGTTAGACATTATATAACTAACTGATGCAATGTCTATTTAAAACTATGCTCATTTTAAGATAAGGGCTGCTTAATTCTCCAAGGAAACCAGACATTTTGCATACTGCTACTGTGTAAAATAATGGCTTAAGATATCCAAGGATAGAACTAAATCTAACTGACCATCTACGAAGGATATTGAAGATCAGATTGAACAAGATTGAGCCGGAAGGTCATGATAGCGGCCGGGATTAATCACGTCAAGCTGACTAGCCCATGAGATATAAACCAAAGCTTACGCTCCAACTATTGTGTAGAACTGTTTATTGGGGTTTTATAATGTAATGATTTAATTATATTCAATATTCGCAAAAATAAGATGACAGGTTGTAATGTTTAAAATTAAGAGTTTTAGCACTTTTGGAGGCAAATCTATCTATTCTTCTATCATGTAAAATATAGAAAGAAAAAGCTATTGTAGACATCATCATAATGTCTTCTTATTCCCGAGCCAAGATACCATGACAATAAAAGATACATCGTCTAACACGGGCAAAAGCACATAAATAAAATCTTTATTTCCATAAAACTCCGGGCCAGCCGTCCATCTCGCCATTGTCCGACCGAAAAGAGATTTCAGCATTTGTTTCGTCATTCCCCGAGTGATTGATTCCCCTCCGCGGTAATAACTCAGCGTTGGGCTTCCCACGTAATTCGTCTTTGATTAATTTAGATCAAAGTCGCCTTGTCCTTGCCGTATAAGTGCGGCCCTTTATTTTCTGTGCTGTTACAAGGTCATCGGGATCTAATGAGGTCGTTTAGGCTTGTGTGGTTGCATGGTTGGTGGATCTAGGTTTCGTGGTTTCAGAGGCTTGAATGGACATAGGCTAATTGTGAGCAACTTCAACGTATAGAGACCCTTTTTTGTTCTTGCATAGGTGTTCATTATTAGTGCTTGTGTTATTTATTTAGCCTTATTTTTCAAGGCTAGGGACTAAAACCATATACCACTTTTCAAACTTTTGAATCTATACCTAATTACCCTAAAACCAAAATAATGTACAAATCCTTCCCGCATCACCGACCATTAATTTTCTATTAGCCGCGAGTCAAAACATGAGTTGCTCCCAAAAAACCTCTTAACACAGGAAGGCAAAATCCAGTGGGACTAATAATTATTTCACTAGGGTTGTGGGCTAACCCTACTCAATGTTTCAGTACAAAAGAGTACCTAGTTTGTTTGATTGACGGTTCGATAATGTAGGGGCGCCGGCCACGTTGTGGTTGGCGTTAAGAAAGCGCTTGGCGCGACCGGTGGCTGTGGTCGCGAGTCGAGAAATGATTGATGACCATTGTGCGACCAGGTGAAATGGGCTAGGTTTACCTAAAGAAAAAATTTAACTAGAAATAATATGACCTATATTACATTTTGTATTTGTTATTTAAAGTCATACTATCAGTCCGTGGTCGACTAACGTTTGTATAATTTGTGACAGATTTAAGAATTCTTCACATAACCTAACGTAATATATTTATCAGTTTATCTCGTTACTATATATTGGACATCTAGTAGTATTTTTTTAATGGACGGTCCGATAATGTAGGGGCGCCGGCCACGTTGTGGTTGGCGTTAAGAAAGCGCTCAGCGCGACCGGTTGCTGTGGTCGCCAGTCGAGAAATGATTGATGACCATTGTGCGACCAGGTGAAATGGGCTAGGTTTACCTATACGAATGGATGATCTAGAAATATATAGGTTATACTGTATTTCGTATTTGTTATTTAAAGTTATACAGTGGATCAGTATTTCGACTAACGTTTGGATAATGTGAGACAGTTTTTATGAACTCTTCAAGTAACGTTCTTTGAGACGTTGGGCTTTTTATAGAAACAGTAAAGGCGCTTCTATAATATTGTAGAATGTTATGTTATCTTTTCTTTAATATTGTAGAATTAACGTAGTTATTATTTATTTCACGTTTGTACGTATTTGTCACGTTTTCAGCACTAGGTAACTATTTAAATCATAGCTGTCCTATATTTTAAATACCATCTTTAACTACACTTAAATTCGTACAAAACTCTCAAAGTAGTTAACAAAGACATTTAAATAATCACAAACTTATTACAAACAGCTGTTAGGGTGCTATTATTTGTAATAACATTAAAAAGTTACCACTAATTCGTTAACATAGTTTAACAGAACTAAGTGTTAAGCCGATGGTAATAATATTACTGTTTTAATGTGGAACAACGGTGCTGCCAAATTGTTATTAGTGTGAAAATAACTTTAGACTCTGAAATAGGTATTAGGAATGTTTTCTGCGCTAAAAATATAAACCTTCAGTGTTGTTAGAATTCAGTAGCCAATATATAAATACCCGGTAACATAGCGCAGATTTAGGAGATGCCTATGTCCAGTAGTGGACTTCAAATAGGCTTAAAGCAATGATTTTCAACTTTACTGACCGGTATAGAATAAATAGGTAACTATTATGCTATTTCAGGAGTGTGTATTTCTTCGACTGGGCCTTAATTATTGTATGCCAAAATAGGCTGATTGATGTACTATTTACCTATCATATTATACCTAACAACTGCGACTTACTCAATCAACACAGTAAAGATTACTTTGCTTTACTGTACTTTAATCTATTACTGCAGCTATTTCGCTAATTTGTATATCTGTGTGTTTGAACGCATTACAATGAAAATAGGCTATTAGTACATTGGCACCGGTATCGGCTTCATCCCTATATTGGTTATCGCCCAATAAGGGTGGGTCACCATTACGCTTTCCAAACGTATTTGTTTCGGTCGCGTGCTAAAAGGGAAATTCGAATGGAATACTTGTTCGAAAAAACTTTGATCCAATTTGAAGTAATTATGAATAAAACGTTTAGTGTTAAAAATAGATTTCAGTGTAGACATTAGACATGTTTTTAAATTTCATTATTTTTATAATTTCGGAATCCAAGAATTGTAGAAAGTCAATCGAGAAAAATCTTATAAACTTATAGCATAAGCTTATTAAATATTATAGGCTGTATCTAAAAGGACCCAGTGATTTTGACTCAAATATATAACCTGCAATGGATAGCTTAAAGCTGGTAAGGATACTAGCAATAAGCATTAGCACTTAACCTGACCTCTTTGAAAGTGAAACCAAACAAAAACTCATTCGTTCGTTATTTGCGTTTCAGAATTGAATTGTTTAGACGCAGCTGGGTATACTTGGCACCGCTAATTTATAACTGGATCCCAAGTGGATAGTTGACCTGCCCTATCGTAAATTTTGTTTTAGCTTACGAAAATGGCAAATTTAAGAGGGCTTTTATTTAATTATCGAGTCCCTTCAAAATTCTCGTCTTACGTCTGACATTTTTGCGATCTTGATATTATTTTATATTGATTCCATTTTGTGTTCCTATAAGTAGGTACGTATAAGAATGAATTACCAAATTTTTGTGTTTAATTGCTCAATTTTAATAGAAAAATTACATTATTTTCAGTTTTGGGCAAATATTTATACATCTGCAGTGTATTCACCTTAATCTTTAATCACAAGTTCTTAACCTACAAATACAAACAAATTATATCCTTCAGTTAAAGAGGTTTTCGGGGCTGAGAGAACAACCGTTATTGTTTACAAACTTCTTGCTTAATTCCATATTTTGCCAAATACTCCAAACTTTCTTGTCGTCAAACCTTTCAAAAGCCTTTACTTCAGTCCACAAAGCGTTGAAAATCCTTTGGTTTACATTCAAATACTTCGCCACAATGTTGCAGAGGGAAAATGGAAAAAACCTGATCTGCATATTTTTGGAAGGCGTCTAAATCTGATCAATATATTCGCTACTTTAGTTATAGTGCGTCCTTTTGTGATCCCAATGCCACTGCTTAAAGAAATTGAATATTTACTTTTAGCAAGTCAGTTGAGTGGTCACACCTCAGGGTTAACTGAAGTCACTGCAGTTTACTAAGTTTGTTCAGCTTTGAATATCTATTCAAATCAATATAAATTTTCAAGTTCATCTTAAACCTTTTTTTATAAAACTTTACAAAATAGTCTTTTTGTTTCAAGAATATTCAATGAACAATTAAGTTTGATTATCAATTCATCTGATGTCGGACAACAAATGAGGCGTTTCAACAATAAAAGTAAATAATAGAGCTATGCGAATTCACTTATCCAACAAAGATAATTTAATTGATTCAGTTGAAAAGCAACATTTTACGAATTCAAAACAATTTAAAGTCGAATCAAAGAATTAGGAGTACTTTCAGCAATTTAAATGAATTAACGAATTTCAGTATTTTGCCAGGTTAAAAGGATTGAAGAAAAATCGAGGAAACGTTGAGTGGAATTCCAGTTAGCAAAGGTAACACATTGAAATGTAAGGTAAAAGAATTTAAAGGGAAATAGCTATATTTTTCACTTTAACAGAATCGAATTCAGATGTTGTAGCTTTTTAAGTGTTATAATCGCCTTTGGATTTTTTCTCTCTTAGCGTATTCAATCATGATAGGTACAAGTAATGCGACTTCTTTGTAAAATTGACGTTTGATTATGTGGTATTTATCTGAAGATTTCAAGTAACCTTGGGTCTTTAACAGTAAAACTAGGTAATATTTTACTGAGGTAACATCTCTAACGTTTTAATAATAATGAAGTCCCTGAGTATGATATCTAATCCCTACAAGACTCGACTTAAGTATCTGAGCGTAATACGCTTGCAACGCTAAGAGGTTTAGTTTATCTTCCATAACAGCTACACAAATACCGTCTTTATAGCTTGCTTCTAACTTGCAACTATTACTAGACTGTTACTGTCTGAACCTGTTGTCGAAATGTTAGAAACTGAAAGCAATGACTATTTATTTGTCTGAGAATTACAAGCAGATTCTAGAAACTTTGAGGTTACAATTTTTGATGGTCCTAGAACAGGCAGACAATATTTTTGTCTTTACATGGTGACTTCATGGTACCAACTTATTGCCCCTTCCAATATTCTAATCATTGTTTTGCTTACTACAGATATAATTGACAATAGATCCATACAAGAAATTTCAAATTAATATCTGTAGTGAGCAAAACAACGGAGAGACAAAATATTGGGAACTGAGATTACTATGCAGGTGCGTTAACAACTAGGCTATCATACTGTATCGTCATTTGTTTATAGGTAGGTACATAAGTTATTAAGTACATAAGATAAGGTCACTGACCTGGTTGGGCCCGGTGAGGTTCAGCCCGCAGGAGTTGCAGCGGAGACATTCCTCGTGGTAGTGATTGTTGTCGTATAAGGGGGATGGTTCTGAAATGTTATGTAAATATTAGAACAAAATCAATTAAGATGTTGCTAAGGAAGCCTTATAGGACACTATTTCCCTACAGGTCATAAATCTGTAGACAAGTTATTGAATATATTGAAAAAAAAATTGCCTGCGTGCAAAACTTAAAGGATAACCAACAAAACCCATTTCTAGCATTATTACATTTTTCTGTCTGTTATTAAATTGTCTGTTCATCTGTTTGGTTGAGCATAATTATTCCGTTTTTACTTTTCAAGTGAGTAATGAAGATCAAGAACAAAGGAAGTTCTTTTCGCATAGGTACCTACTTAATAATTTCAAGTTAACCCTTCTCCAAGTAGGTAAGTAAGGTAAGTTAGCCGGTTATTAAAGTCATCGAATGAAATCGATGCTTCAACTTATGAAGTTTGTCTATCATAAGTTACCGAGTTAGGAGTTGATAGACTAACTTAACAGGAATAAACTGTTTTTTTTTTTAATTCATGATTTATGAGAATTTAGTAATTTTTTTAATACGTCATGTGAAAGCCGATAAATAATAAGTTGATTCGAAAATAGCGGTCAATATCCTCATACTTTAATATTTTTTGTCAAAAAAAATATAATAAAGTTCAAGTAAAAATAGGGGTTCTATTTTTACTCGAATTTTTTTCACAAAAATCATTAATAATAACACACCAACACAAGTTGCTTTAATAAATCAAGATAACTGACTCTTAAGAAAACAGATGGGCCTTCAATTTGCTCTCAAAATGAACCTTTACCTTATAATAATTGAGCAATAAAAATTCTAAGGGCCGCCTAAAATGGTTAGGAAGGAAAAATGAATTTGAATATATAACAAGGTGAATCAAAGCAGCACACGACTGGGGTTAGTTTAACTCCGAAAATCTTAAAACGTCTATGTGTAATTTTTTTACCTAAGAGGTCCCATAGAAATAACTTTCAACGAAGTATTTATTCTCTTATCCATAACTTTAAATTTGTTCAAAGATATGTTGGGAATATTACATTGGGAATAGTTGGGACTAATTCGTATTCAAAATTATAATAATGATTATCTATCGTATTTTTTTAGATATTTTATTAATTGTCTCCCGTGTTGTCTCCTTATAAAAATATAAGCACTAGTCATTCATTGATGACAACTGTGTCTATATTGAGTTACTGCGACTGAAATTAAAACCGTTTTGGGTATCAAATCCAAAGTCCCTGAAGGCTATATGACTCATATTGCAAACATTCATGAACATAAAAAATAATTAAGATAGCAACTGCACATTTATCTCGTAATTTTTAAGCTTGCAGCGTAGCAACACTAAGTTGGCATTTTAAACATAATTTTATCTTAAAGCTGAGCTGCCTCGTAAAATTACAAACCCATTTATTAAAAAGTGAAAGCAGAATTTCCCCGTTGCTTGGCTTCGTGCCAAAGGGCGTAGTGGTGTGCCTCGGAAACTTGCCAAAAATCCACACTCCACATTTGAAGACCAAGTTATTGACGACCCCTGTCGTAACATGTGACAACCACTTAGCTATTCTCAGTGGACATTCAAGAGTCTCAAACATAATGCATTATTGATCAACTTTATTTCTTTCACAAAAATATAAGAAACAAACTTGACACGAGTACCTATCTAACTTGATGAAAAGGGCCTCCTCTTTTTAAAAGGTTACTCAGACAGCAAACTGACAGTTCTTTATTTGGATGAATGAGATTTCTCTTTACGTTTTACGAAAACCAATTTTTCTGCGACAAAGTTTTGATTGATCATAGATTAAACTATTTGACACTTTAATGCTACTCGAACAAGGCTCGCAGCCCAAATGTTAGATAGTCGACTGATCATTGTGTTTCTTTGAACAAATTTTGATAAATGGCTCCCGGCTGAGATATAAAGTTAAAAAACTTTGGCAGGGTACTTGAGAGTCAATATTGATTTTGTATTCATAACAGTAATTTGTTAGACACTCGAAGTACCTCATAATTTTGAGTTTAAATTCAATGAACTTTTCGAAAATGAATACTATGTCGTTAGTGTTACATCGTAGTCAGTGAATTGATTCGCTTTACAAGTTAATAAAATGCTATTGGGCGTCGATAAGTACTTGAGACAATCATAAAACTTAGTTGCCGGTTTCTCTATTGAAATATTAAACGTTCGTCGTAGAAAACAGAGCGTAATTAATGTGATCATAGTAGACGCAATAAAGTGGGCAGTAAATAAGTATTTTCATCTTTTTATAGCTGAGGAAGTATATAGCGGCGATAATATTGCTACATAATGTTATGAGAGGCCATAACAGTGTTGTTTCAATATTCTATGCGTTTATCGTTCTCGTCAGTTATATAATTTTGTTATTAAAATAAGGCAGGCGTCGTATATTGGCTATTAGAAATTTATGTTGAGTGTGTTTTATCTTTACGCTGTATATCGTGCTTAGATCTGGGAGTCATATTGGAATAAAATTACTGTCTAGATAAGCTTATCAGTTGTTGTGACGGGAGACGCGTCGCAGTATTTGTAACAGACAAAAAATGTTGCATCGAAGTGGGCTTGTTGTTGCTAAACCAATTTTGTATTAAACCTGACTCCTTTTGTTAGAAAGGTAACTCAAGTATAGCATTATTATATAAATAAATCTTTAAAATTAAGCTTAGAATTAGGCAAAATATTTCTCGCAATATCCCTCGGCTTAATTATTAGTTTTATTTATAGACGTTCTAAGACAACAGTGTTTTATTTGTAGTTTGGATAACAAGCTAGGGTTCTTATTTTTTAAGATCTCATTTATTAAAGTTACGGCTTTATAAATTAACAACAGTACCCAACTATTGAAAGTTTAAAAAACTAGCCAGACAAAGATATTTTTGACTCATTTAACTGTCTAGCGATCAACGGTCGATGTAGATAGAAACTGAGAATTTGAAATAAAAATAAGTGGTCAAAATTTCGCTTGGATTTTGTCCACTATTACACTGCAAACTTTTAGTTGGTAGACAGTTTATTTGGGCTCATAAATCGGTATGAAGAAGTGTGGTGGGACACACATTACAAAGATCAGGTATTTAGCTGAATCAGACCGACTGAAAACGTTGATTGGAAACAAGATTTTCTTTAAAAAAATTTATTCGTTTTATATATTTAACTGTCAGGTGACTATTTAATCTGCAGTGTATGGTTACTATTAAACGTTTTTATGGACAGTTAAAGAAATATTACGGTTATGTAATAGACTTCAGAGAAAAGACACCCAATTAGATATAAGCATGTTTCAGTAAGCAGAAAGGCTGATATTTTATGGAATTAAGTCCTTTGAGTAGGTACACATGTTTTTCTGAAATTATTATTGGTATCGTTTATACGATGTTGTAGGTACATATGAATAAAATATTGTTGTGATACTGGAGACATATTAGTATCAATGTTAAACTTTTTACAAATAAATGATGCCTTTACTTTTGTATATGTAGGAACCCTTAAAAGATCTAGCTTTTGTGTGTTAGTGGGATTTTGGTCATGTCACTTTAAAGGATTATTTATTAAATAATTTGTATGAAAATTACCACGTGAAATCAGTGGAAGGCAATAGCGAAGTAAGCAAGTTTTTCAGGCTTTATTTCTTGTTTTATCATTCTCTGTATAAGTAAACCAAAAACTCATGTGCAGTAGTACATATGTATGTAATTTCGATCAACCGGGCAACCTGAGTGTAGTATAAGTAAATAAAATATAAAACCGCCTTCAGACTGTCAAAAGAACAGCTCAGAAACAATAAGGAATTGAGGAAGCAACATGATTTTAGTTCAAATGCAGACCAGAATCAATAGGCACCACTGAACTATTGAATTAACGATAGAACACGGTTGACGAGAGACCGTCACAATATCTATGCCATCTCGATTTTCAAAGGGCTTTGTCCCTTTGTCGTTTTTCAGTGGGGCGGACAATTATATCAAAGGGTACCCATCCTGAATGTGATTGCTAAAAGAAAACGATGTCACAGACTGTTTGTGTTTTTTTTAAACAGACTTTTTTTTGGAAAATTCCGAGGTAAATTTTTGAGATAGTTGATAGTGAAGGGTTTGAGAAGAATAGCACCTATAGAGCTTTAAATTCTAGTGACATTTATTTTTATCCCAATTTAATTTGGTTAAACATTTTGAAAGTAGATTTTTTTTTTATTTTGTATTTAGGTACACTTATTAAAATATGTAAGTGATTTTTAAGTTTGGTTATATCGTGGAGCAGTTAAATTAAAATGTAAACAAATTGACAATAGGCTCATAATCATCATTAAACATGACTTTAAATCACACATGGTTTAAGTTTCTAACTTGTAAAATTGCACGTATATAAAAATAAAATAGACGGCGAGGTACGTCAATATCCACCCATACCGTAATTTAAATAGAAATTTATCGGAAATGTATTAGTAGCAATCCACTTACCATATCGTTTCGGCTCAATGATGACACACGTGATTTAACTTGCGATTAAGTATTATATTTTGGACTTTTTATGTCTTAATATATCTAAACAAGGATATACTTAATACGACATTAATTTTAACGCTAACATTTATTTACGACACGACTACTACTTGGTGTTTTGTTATTTAACAGTACACTTATTTACAATTTCGTCCTTAGTAAATATTGTGTTTCACCGATGACACTGGCTGATAAGAAACTATCCTTATCACGTAAACCTTTTCACGACACGACCAGCAAAACATACAACAAAAATATATTTTCCCGAGTGTACAAACTGTGGATTGTCAAATAATTTTTAATAACACAAACCGGGATTCTACTTCGGCTATAACTGTATTTTACAGGAAAACAAGATTCGTTGTAACGTCTACGTTGGAGTATTGCTCACGAATTTTTTCTCGCGAATTTAGGCTGTCAATGTTATGTTATTTGAGGTTATTCGTTGTGTACGGCACGTCACTTTCGTTCTAGTAAACATGGCAGCATTCGGCAACAGATGACAGGGCGCGGGCGGGCGAGCCTGCGCCGATCGCTCGCGTTCATCTCATCTCGTGGTCCGCGCGACCGCGCTGCCAGTTCAAAGTGGCCGCCTGAAACTGCTGGCCCGCCGGTGGCGCCACCGGGCCCCACTCCCTCGGTAAAGAGGGATTTTCACCCGTCAACCCTCTTCTTCCCGTCGGTAAAGCAGTACCGTGAGACAGAGACAAGCGAGCAGCGAGTGAATCGATTGGCTGATCAAAAGGGGCGGGGGCCGAGCACGTGGCAATGGCTGTTGTCAGTGAGTAGTGCTTGTATAGCGATTGAGTTTGCTGTTGTAATGCGTTTCACGTTCCGCAAAAGCTCTTTAGCGCGTGTTAGCTGAAAGTTGTTCGTCGCCCGCCCGCCACTACAGTTAACTTGGGTGTACTACGCCGAATCGAATAACAAATAATCGAATATCAATTGATCGACCACTATAAATCGAAATTCTAAATACTCGAACATTCATAATATCGAATGGTTATTAAATCGAACATTCAATACATCTCACAGTCAATACATCGAGTGTTCAAAATATCGAATGTTTGTTTGATCGAGCGTTAAATGCATCGCATATTCATCCTATCGAAAAATCTGCATTTTTTATGAATACAAGAAAAACTCAAAATTTTATAATAAAACACATTTTAATATAGTTTTTATTATTATTTAACATTTTTCAATCGCATTATCATCCCTTTTGCCTCTTCTTTGTAAAGTAGGTCTTCCCAATCCCGCGTTTGCCTTTTCAATTCATACAAAAATTTGAAATGTACCTTTAAAAGATAAGAATTAAAGATTAAAATGTGATTTATTATAAAATTTTGAGTTTTTCTTGTATTCATAAAAAATACAGATTTTTCGACAGGATGAATATGCGATGCATTTAACGCTCGATCAAACAAACATTCGATATTTTGAACACTCGATGTATTGACTGTGAGATGTATTGAATGTTCGATTTAATAACCATTCGATATTATGAATGTTCGAGTATTTAGAATTTCGATTTATAGTGGTCGATCAATTGATATTCGATTATTTGTTATTCGATTCGGCGTAGTACACCCAGTTAACTTTAATAAAGTTCAAATACCGATTTTCAGAATAACCAAAGTATTATACTTCCAACAACGATATTTAGGTACTTTGTAGGAACTACTAGTTTCATTAATGTGCTTTAAAGCCCGTTTTGCCTTATTTTGTCTTAGGACAGTTTTGAGATCTAAAGATGATAAAACGATTATGTTCCTAATAAAAATATATTTAACAAAAACTTACCAGTTTGTGTGCTGGAATCGAAGAACGTGCTTGTAGTCTCAACAGTCATGGTCCCAATAGTTCCATCTAGTATTTGTGTTGAGGAGTCTCGACGACCGCGCGCTCGCATGCAAGCATCATCACTTTGCGAACTTTGACGTCGAAAATTTCTGCATCTAATCATTTCCTCAGTAGTCGACTGCCGGCGAAAGCCTCTGGCTATTAGTATTTCTTCAGTAGTAGATTGTCGCCGGATCATCGTCCTCTCAGGTGGCCGAGCACAAGGACTAGGATCTCTACTCGAGCAAGAGCTAGATTCTGGGCTTCGTGCTCGGCCCATCCTGGCACACGATGCTTGTCTCCGTAGTCGACTCCGTCGCCTGGCAGCTGATGGACTTAACTCACCTCCTCCAGCACGATCAGGACTTAGTTGAGAGCGTTCTCGTCTTGGCCTTACTGCAGAGTCAGGGCTTAAAGAATCTCTTCTCGCCCTCCCTTCATCGTCGGGACCTAATGATGGCCCCGAATCTCTACGTCTAGTACCAGGTGGTCCTATTGGATCATCAAAGGCAGTAGCTTGGCGTTGTAACCTACCAAGTCTTCGTTCTGGACTGGCTGCAGCTCTAGAATCTCTGCGAGCACGACCGCATTGGGTAGTTGAATCCCGACGGCCACCTAAGTTCGGTGGAGACCGGCCGCCGGGAGTGGCTTGGGTTGCTTGAGCTGATTGTGTTGTTTGGGAAGTCTGCACTGTTTGAGTGGCACTACTGTTTGGTGGCGTAGGTGATGTAGGTGAGGGTGTCACAGCAGATGTAATGATAGTAGGCATTGTCATTGTAGGTTGGCACTCTCCATCGGATCGGCTTGGTTCATGGATAGCAACTACAGTCACGCATGGCATATGTGTAGAGGGTCCAGGGTCAGAAGATGCATCAACAAAAGATGGAGGTGCTGGAGTTGGCGGCGATGTTCGCCTTTTTCTATGGGTCGCTACTATCCTAGGAGGTGCTGCGACGGAGTCACGACGGTGGCGATGTCCATCTACTGAGTCTCTACGCTCCTTATTTTCTTCAGAGCCGCGTCTCTTGATACGTCGTTCTCTGGTAGGCATGATGGTTATTGAATCTTTGCGGTCCCAGTTGGGAAAATCTGCGCGAAAATCTTGAGGTGCTTTTGAGTCACGGCGCTTGGAGGCCATGGATTTGATGCCGGAGTCGGCTGAAGAATCGCGTCGGCGCCTCGGTGGTGGTTCGTGCCGCGCCCAAGGCAGGGAGCGGGCGAGGTCCGCCAGGGTCTCTCGCCGGGAGAGCGGGGCCCGCTGGCGTCGGGGCGCGCTGCCCCCGCCACCCCACTCGCGCAGTATATCGGTTAATTGAGCCAAAGAGGAGCGGCGGCGACGAGGTCCACCTACAAATAAGTGATTCTAATGACATATTTGCATACCTTATGTATTTATTTATTTCGAATTTCGAAAATGTTCATATAGAATACGAGTGTAACATGGTTAATTACGTACCTCTGGGCTGATTTTCGACGTCTGGCTCCGGCGGTGATAGGCAAGACACTTGCGCTGCCGAATCCCTCCGACTGCCGAGTCTCTGTCTGAGAGTGGATTCTTCTAAGGTAGATCGTGTCAGCTCGTCCCAGCCGTTGCCTCCAGCCCAAACCAAGCCCACTTGATGCGACAGTATTGGTAGGTTGCAAACGAAACATATTGCTGTCATAGTCCTGTACAAAAACAAAAGAACCATTAGAACACTTGCCTTTTGTCTGATAGAAAAGTTTTGGGAGAGTTGTTGCACTAACGATTTATTATTCCGAAAATTGATACCACGATACATGGTGGTTCGTGTACCCGGTAGTCGGTGCGAATAAGCGTGAAGCGACATATCGCGCCCTTGTGCTCGCATCACCGGCCTGATAACCGAACTACCGATATTAAGTAATAACCACTCCCCTAGCTGTCGACGTGTATTACTTTATCAATAAACAATTGATGCGATACTACAATATTCTTGTCGGATTATAATTGTATTGATTATCACCGACAAATGCCAAGTTCCTTATCATCTTGATTAATTCAGGGATGTGTAAATTGGGTAAAGTTTCATCAGTGGAAAGTGCTTTCCCATATCCATGTTTATCGAGAGCCTTGGAGACGTGTTTATGATGTAGGTACGCAACACCTATCGCTAGATAAAAGCTTGTGATTGTTATTGTTGCGGCATAGTCAGTCCACGCATGATGTTTTGATAATACCTATCTGCCGGCTATTCGGATGAGCGAATTTGCCTCAGTGTGACTGACGATCGAGAAACGGTGTTTAATATTATTGAAGTGGAAACGGGGAATGTGCTCAGTCAGTTTGAAATCTCTTGGCAATGAGATCCAATTTTCTTGTAAACTAAGAGTACCTTGTAATAGATAAGTCAGTACATGGGAATGAACACTTGAGCTGAGTTGAGTCATTGATATTAAGTGAGCGTCAAATTGTCAAAAAAAGACGTTCTGTGAAAGAAGCTCTGTTTTATAAAAAAATATTTATTTTTAAAACTAAATAGGTATAATTAAGCTAATTACGATCTACCTACCTAAATTAGAACCTTTTCCGGAAAACTCTAATGTTTAGGTGACAGATACAAAGAAAGATAACAATTTTGGTAACTTTTGTAATTAATCAAATGTCTTCTGGAAAAAGTTCTAAGGAGTATTAAATTAGGTAATTTTAATCTAGAATTTTATAAGAATTCTAAAGTATTTTACCTTGCTATTAAAAAGGTTGAATTAATCTACGAAGTTTTAACTGCTTACCTATTTATTTTAACTACTAAAAGTTATCGAGATGAGCCTGCCTACCTACTATCTATGTCTACAGTGCTATAACTTATGTACTACTTACTTATTATGATAATTCGTTAACTTTTAACAATGATATTGTATATGTTTATGAGTGTTTGTTATGAAGTAGTGTTTAAGAAAAGTGCAGATTGATTTCAAAAGTTTGAAAGAGATAAAGAGAGAGTTTTCAGATGATTATATTTTCGGCGGTTTTGATTAAGGTAGGAAGACTTCCAATTAAGAACATAGAATTCAGTAAACTAGAAACATCTTTAGGTTATATGTCAAATACCTGTTGTTACTGAATAGAGTAAATATAGACGTGCGATTTTTTAGAAGTCAACCTTTTGATAATAAAAAAAATTAAAATAGTTGGAACCTCAAAGGAAAATATAAACAAAAGAATAAACTGAAAAGAAAAAGCAAAAGTTTGTTTATCATAGCTTTTCGCGTTTAGAATATGTAATTCAATTTAAATGCCATGCAGTTTAATTTAGTTATTTTTGTTTATTTAGGTTCCTGAAACTATTTTTGAGTTTCACTTTAAGAAATTAAAGTAAGAATTTTAAAGCAAAACTTACTGGGATTTGTCATGCAAAAATAAACTTAAAGTAGCTCAACTTAAAGCAGATTTTAGAGTAGAGAGACATGCGAGGTTCGTACATGTGTTTTGCGGATGATGTTCGATGCTCATGATTTCATGCTTGGTACGTTTCATGCTTGGTTTATATAACCATGCTTGGTTTCCAGGGACCTGTAATGGCGCAGACGAGGTGAGGGGGACTGAGGCATGTCGAAAGCCGGGTCATTGGGTCAGGGCGCTAACTGAGGGTAATTCCCATACACAATTATCACATCAAACAGTTTGTACATCTGAAACAATAGGTAAAATAAATTAATCGTATTAGTTGCAGAATCAGTCTTTAGAGCAGCCGTCTTCCTATATTGACGTTGGTCGGGTACTTTTGGCACATGATGCCAACTTTTCTCATTCATCAAATCTTAAAAAAGCATTGTAACGTCAGTATGACGTCATCGTTGCGTGTTATTGTGACGTGAAATTCAGTTTCCGTAGGCAACCAACGTCAGAATAGGTCGGCCTAAATATCGCTGAAAAATAAAATGTTCCGTAGAAAATCAGAACAGTTTTTGAGATCGTGTTATGTTTGTAGAGACTGAAGTATAAAAAGTGAAGTAGTAAAGATATAGACTGTGTGTTTTGTGTTTGCTTGTGTTCTTAAAAATTAACTTTGCCAACTTACTTAAATAAAATATGACTTTTCCATAGTGTTAATTGATAACTGTATTTATGTCCTATCATTTCAACAATACCTAAAATTAAAGTAAAAACGTAGGTACTTTCCAATTTTGTGTTTTATTTATCCAACAGCTTTGCCATTCCTATCTAAAATCTTATACAAACAAAGGAAATAAACAGCATTATTTGTTCCTTAATTATGTAAAGTATAAATGGAGGATTCGTGTTCGGTGTCATAAAGTAACGAATAAAGGTCTACGTTATGAGATGTCAACTCACAAAATTACCGTTGATACGTCAAATTTGCGATCTCGAAAATAACCCGTAATTTTAGCTTATGTTATTGTTATATCTTTGGATATTTTAGAAGAATTATCTGTAGGTATTTGTATTGAGAATAAATAATAAAGTATCTAATCCGTCTCTTCAATAAGAGAAAAAGAAATGTTTGTTAAAGTGAGGATAATCTTTAGAACTAACTCTAACTCACGTAGTGGTCATAAGGAAAACGAACAAGCGTCTATATTAACAGGCTTTTTTATTGAGACCATTATTCAGTATTAAAAGTCATATGCCTCATGACGGATCAGAAGGTGATCCACGTTAAACGCTATGTTCTTGTTTCGTTTCAGTGGTTTATCCAAGTGATTTTAATATTATCTGATTTGTCGGATTGTTCTTCTACCCAAATTGTACCTTCATAGACCTTGTCCGACCGTTAATAAAGTTGAGCAGTACCATTATTTGTATAGATAAACTGTTGCAATTCATCGTATGCACCACAAGCTGAAAAGTCGCTCATATTTACGGCAACTGTGAAAACTCAGTGAGAAAGTCATAATGTTGGAAAAGCGACATGTAGTGAGAATTTTCCACACTATTTTCTAGTAGTAGACCAGCTGTTAAGCTTTTCAGTTGATAGTGAAAGTTGTAAGTCATAGATGGCGGTACTGTGCTAACCGCAACGAAGAAAGCTTGCACAGAATGTCCGCCACCGATTCAGAGATGGCGCTAGCAGTAGGTAAGTGAAGTATTCTTGAACTTTTATCAAGAGAAAATTCTAAATAACACATTATTTGTCCGCCTTTAAAATCACTGCCACTTAAATTATTAAGTATATTATAATCATTTTGTGGTGATTTATTTTTCGGCTCACTATATGTACTGATTTATAATTAGTTCACTAAAGTTTTCATTTATTAAAAGCCGTAATTATTGGACGTATCATTTATCAGGAGGCCTTTGTATAGATCAGGCGTTTGGTTTAGTGACGGTCCTTCTAATAAATTACACTTACTGAAGTGTTTTTGTTTTACTTAAAACTTTTGACTTTGTCAGCAGTCCAGCATACTTTTTGCTAAGCATGATACAAATGAGCTTCATGGAGTATTCCTTTTTTAGAAACAATGTATCCGAAATGTGTCATGGATAATATGTCTATTCAATGCAATGAATATCATGTTACCATTTCACGGAAGCTGTGTAGTGTAGGTATTCGAAGCGGGAAACTAAATCCCAGCAAAGGAGAGCTTACCAACCTGTTTCATACAACGCAACCAATTAGACATTCACAAGCCGACTTTACTGTACTTCTCAGGTATTTTCTCAATTAAATTTCATGTTGGGTTTCCATCTTTTGTGCAGTTTCCTGCTACCATCATAAAGGCAGTTTATGCCCTCGTTCGCAATAGCCGTATAATGGCACTCGAATCGGCTGCTTTTAAGTCTTTAATTTTTTTGAAGAATAGTCCATGAACAAACGGGAATGTTGTTCAATTTAGATTGGTTTTTGATTGATGGGGACGGGTAAAGTTTTAAATGAATTTTGTTGGGTGCGTCCCGTCGCCCGCGGCTGCTGCCTGACGGCCGCCGGGCCGCTTCATTCAATTAGTCCTCAACAAATAATACGCTCTCTGTAACGACATATTTTGGCGTGAAAGAGTCCATTAAGTAGGTACAGAATTTCGCAGAATTGATCGCAGTTAACTTCGCCATACGGAGTTTTGGCACGAAATTGATCGCCCTGAACTTTATTATCTAATTTGTGCTTATTCTGTTGGTACTTGTTCGTTTTCCTGTACCTACACGGTGAATTCTAAATTAGAATTGGAAACAAAGCTGAGTTTTGAGAGAACAAACAACTTTTGCATTACTAAACGCTCTGTCAAGCGCAAATAAACTTACATACAAAGTGGAACAGTTAATACATTAGAAATGTTTAGCGAGTTAATGGAGTTTAGGCCGCAATTTAGATTAACTGAGCATCAAATAAATGCTGACAAGTTAACATCAAGGACATACCGCGTGGTGAACTTATGGGGAACCCTATCTTGCAGAGGTAAATTCACAGACTTCAAAATTTCGATAACTTAATACTATAGACACGATCCAGACCCATACATTAGGTCCTGATCTACAAAATAGGTTTCCTATGACTATGGGCATCTCGTTAAGCATGATTGGTCTTTATTCAGGTATTTGATGTTATCGTGTTACGTGTCGGGTCGGTCCAATATTGGACATGCTTTGTTACCGTAGGCAGCGGCCAGCGTTCATTGTGAATCCTGCGTTAGTCTCTGGTATTCATTGTTGGATGTTCCAAACCAAAGGTTTTGTACGTGAATTGAAAAATGTTTGTACAAAATTCCTATGTTGTAATGCAATTCGAACGGTAAATTATTTGAAGAAGTCTCCAAAGCATTCGAGAGACCGTACAAACCTTTTCGAATTAAAAGTTAGAATTGAGAAGTTCTGTTTATTACCAAAGTTGAGGAGAGTTGTGTCACTTAATTTATTTTGCGTTAGTTGAAGTCTATGTGATCCTTTGATGTCCTATATATCGGGTCCTTTGACGCAGGTGCCTAAGATATTCACATGCAGACTCGGTATAATATTCTGCACGAGTAGAGGCCATCGGAGCGCACTTAGATGCTTTCGTGCGAAATACAGTAATCGTTATATGTACTAGATTACTGGGCGCTCAAGGCTGTAGCGATTCACAGAATGTTCGAGTAGGTTTGTGTATCCGAGTGTAGTTATGACGTGACATGAATTGATGAGCGCGAGGATTTCGCCCGCTGACACGTTTTTGTTTTACGAACGAACAGTGTTAGCTAAAACAACAAAAAACCTAATCTGACAGTGAATAATACAAAATGTTATCCACCACATACAATAAAAATTGCTTGTGCATGAATGCAATTCGTTTTTAAAACGAAAACCTTAGAGAGTATACTCTTAGTTTTAGTAAATATTTTACATTTAAATTATGTAGTATCTATTTTTTACAGTGAAGACTGAATAAAGGAAAAAAAGTCAGTTGTGTTAACTTTAGTAGCTGGTTACCATATGACTTTATTATTATAGAGGAGATATTTATGAAAGTTATAAGTTTACCCAACAACAGTAAATAGGTATCAAAACTTTTACGCGTATCCCTCCACAAATTTAATTAAACTTGGCTGTATTCCGATATTATGGTTTCATATGATGGCAATATTTGTTCGGTACGTAGTTCAGAATTGTCGAGTTCCACCGTCGGATAGCCCTTGTTAAAACTTGATGCCGGTTACCTCCGATTTTGAACTTCCAATTTCGTAACACGAGTATCGAGGCAATTCTAGATTTGTGGCAGCTAAACGTACCTCAAGCGGCTTCGGGGGTAGTTACCTGTTTTGCGGTAAAACCGAGAAATTCTATAATGATGCAAGGGATCAGGAAAATTGTACTGAAAATTATTACTATGGAAATTGAAATTGATGGCTGTCAAATAAGGTTCGTACAGAAAATGGCCTTATTGAAAGCCGAGTCAAGAACATAATTTGTGTGGGCGTTTGATGTTCTCTGATGGTTACATTAAGTGGCTGGCGGTTTATTATTATTGTTATCGCTTTGGTACTGCCATTTTGTATTATTTACTTGACCTATTTTTGTCTCCAAAATG
This sequence comes from Helicoverpa armigera, assembly GCF_030705265.1. NCBI lineage: Eukaryota > Metazoa > Arthropoda > Insecta > Lepidoptera > Noctuidae > Helicoverpa > Helicoverpa armigera. The sequence goes on along the minus strand of NC_087135.1, from coordinate 4,574,007 downwards.
TTGCATATACTGACGACTGTTAGAAGACTGTTTTTTGGCACATTTTGATATTGATCGAATATTACAATAAGAAAGTCAAGGCGTATCATAGTCACAGAGGGGACGTTAATCATTATCAGACAAGAGTAATGCGATTATTCCTGGCTTCCCAACGGCCAGTCGCCATCAGTTACAAGACGGTGACTAATGACGCTATATCTCATACATCAACATAATTTCTTTGGAGTTCTCTCGTGAAATGTAATGAGAAACTCTCTTCGTGCAATATTACTTTGTTGAGTACAAACTACAACCATTTGGTGATCAAGGTAAAGTAAGATTGAGACGTAACAGGTGAGACGAATCACGTCACACAAAAAAGGGAACCATTTGTCAAAAAGGTTTCTTTCATATTCACTGTTCCCTTTTATACACAAAGGTTGGGTTGCTTAAATTGGCGCGAGTAACACTGATATTTTATTTTTACACAAATATACTTTAGCTTATCAAGGTTTTGAAATCTTGTTTGGTTTAGTAAGTGAATATATGGGATTTTGTGGTTATTGGTTTTAGAAAAACTATGAACGAAATTATGTATCTGCATTCTTGTAGATTAACGGTCAGTTTCTTCATCTAAAGTAAAAGTCAAAGTAATGTCTAAAGTAAAAGTAACGCTCAAATTCGTTTTTTCAAGGCTAAAGTGACAGCAAAACTAATAGAAAAAAAAAGAATTTGACCGTTACTTTTACTTGAGACATTACTTTGAATTTTACTTTTGATGAAGAAACTGGCTGTAAGACGCAACAGGTCCTAGCTCTGCTATCAAATGGATACTAAGTAGGTACGCACTGTTAATTTTAGCTGTGTCAGAGACTTTGTTTCTTTCCGCGGATTAATAATAACAATTGATTTTATTGACAAAGTTTCGTTTGTTTTGAACCACGCAACTCCGTTGACGTTTGATCCATTGGGAAATGGGTTTTCACACAAGCACAAGATAAATAGTGATTACTGATTCGAATCACCACCAAGCATTTTCAACAAATAGTGAGTTTCTCAAAATGGCTGACAAAACAAGGTTTTACTGTCAATTCGATTGTTGTCGAATCCCGAAACAAAACAATACCTACGTGTTAGGAAGTTTGCATATAAACGTATTTGGAACCAGTTTCCGCGGGTCGGCTCAATGAAACGAGCTTTAACCCACGGGACCATTTTCCTTTATGACTCGATGATAATAAACAGTTACGAATGTATGCAGGTACGAATGTATAACATGTATTTTGGTATGTTTTACCCCGAACTTACAATTGTAGGTGGCTTTCGTACAAAATAAAGTGGTTTTACATTTGGAAATTAATCGTATGTTGCTTCTCAAGTGTAAGGACGGCTGATAATGCCTATAAATAATTGTAGCCGTTACAATGTTACGAGTACATCTGATGTTTGCTTTAAGACACTTTTATGTTTATATAGATTTGGCAATACATACTTACCTCACATACAAATATTTTTACTAGTTACTTGTTGGGTATTATAATTTATGTGAAAGTCGCTATTTTCCGAATAAAATTTGTATAGTCTATGTTACTTGGGGATAGTGTAGCCTGGCTCTCTAGCAGTGAAACAATTTATCAAATAAGTTCAGTAGTTTTGCAGCTTTTGGGGTACAAACAATTATGTCATTGTTATGTAATTATATTACTAACTGCTATTGATTAGGTCGAGCCCCGCAATACTACAATAGTTTTAGAATAGAGGTGGTCAGATCAGCTTTATATTCAACAGTATACTGGTTGTTGATATTTCGTCATTTATCAACCACAAAGCCTGAATTTCAATACACGCACACATTTCTATAACACAGTAATTTTTCGGTCATTTCAATATTAATCGGAATAATAATTATCGAAATTGTTCACGGCTTTGAAATTCCAGTATTCATTTGGATGCTTAACGTGCATACAATAGAATCGGTTTTGAGTGGTAATAAAATGAAAATCAGTTTCAGTATTTAGGTAATTCTAGGAAATGCTTTCATAGTTTATATAAATATTTTTCAGTATAAAATGTTGCAAAATACTTGAACGTATATTGGTTGGTAATTCCATTGCAGTTACGATGAATTTTATAATGATTTCACATTGCTTTTCCACTTCGCAATTATTAATATTCGGTTGAAGAGATTTCATTACTGCTAATTATTTCCTCGTATTTCGTTTGCATTGCGGCTGACGTTTATCATATTACAGTTTCAGTGATATTTGAGTATGTAGGTTATGTATAGGTCAGCGAATATATTCAAGCAATCAATAAGGTTACAGTTCGGCCGAGTCGGGCCGAAATCGCTTTGTGGGTTTTAGAAGACTTTCACAAAGCAGCCCGGAGCCTGGAATTTGGTGATTGATACACCCGTGCATCGGAGAGCACGTAAATGTCGGTCCTGCGCCTGATCTCTCTCCGGTCGTGTCGGATTGCCGTCCCATCGGGTTATGAGAGTGAAGGAATAGGGAGTGCACCTGTGTCTACGCAAATGCTTGTGCACTATAATATGTCCTGCGCAGTTGGCTAATCTCCTTACATGAGAACAGCCGCCGTAGCCGATAATCGGCTAGGAGGACATCATCATCATCATCAAGGTTACATAATCGAATCAGTTTTGTCTCTGTGTTCAGCATTTGCGTCTATGCCAGGTAATATAATAAAGAGGAAATATTTTTTGTTGGTTTGTTTGTACTCTAAAGGCTCCGAAACTTCTGCTAAGCTATATTATGCCCGAGTACCATACGCTCTATTTGAACCGGGTACAGTACCGTAGCGACTGAAACCGCGTGAAAACAGCTTGTAAAAAATCTTATATAACCTTTACCTTTTTCAATAAAACCACTGAAACATCGATTTTACATAATTTAGTTTTCTTGGTTTAACTTACGCTAGAAAGTAGAAACAGTAAACATAAACAAGTATCACTATGGCCATCCTCATTGCGCTTTTAGCGAAACAAACAGTCCTATGTAAACTTTGCCTTAAGCTTTTATACTGAGAATAGACGGCTTACATTAAAAGATAGTCAAAGCCAATAAATACAGATTTAAATAGGTATCGTATCGGAAATTGTTTGTCTGTTGTTGTTTAAGATCAAAACTACTAAACTGATTTATTTACATGTTTCATCCCAGCAAACAAACGTAGGAAGTGGTGGGGCCCACGCACCCGTTTTTGGCGGCTGTCTTTTGTAAACTTGACCTTCAAAAAGTGTGATTTTTCGGCCTCCTTTGAATAAATTTATATTTGGTACACGGATAATCTAGAGTCTGATAGGACATAGGCTACTTTTGACCCGATTGCGGGACGTGGGGATAACAAGCCGTAATAAATGATTAATGAAACCAAACCGCTGTAAAGTTTCTGAAGGTTATGGTAAAGAGGTCAGTTAGCCAGTGTTTTGGAACAAGTGTTGATCATTTTATTTTATTGTTGACCCGATTATATTTGTGTCACTTCAGTAGCATGATTACAGCAGAAACGACATTGGTTGTGGATCTGATGTAAGCTAAATTTACGCTGTCATAGAGAAAATATTGAGCCTACGTATTTTGGTAGGCATTTTGAATTATTAAGGGTTTTGCCATTCGGTTACTCCATAAACATACCTACATATTACTTAGGTAAACTTAGTTATAATCAAAGCTTTTTTATTGTTGTTAGTTCAGCATGGTGCATAAAATCAATCAATCTAATCCAAATATAAAAATCTATAACTCCCAGGAGTTGTCCTACAAGTTTTTGAAAGGTTATCTATACGTAAGAGAAAATACATGTTTCACGCACTTTATGTAAGTCGTAAAAACGGTTTCGAAGGGAAAAGGGTTAGGTACCCAGAGCCATGACATCATTAATTTCAATATAACGCGTCCTCTTTAGACATGAATTTTGTAGGGCAACCTCGTTACTCAGATGTCTGACCTGACTACACTAGTTTTTTGATAAAATATTTTATTTAACAGAGAATTTAAAATTAAAATGTTTTTTGACATATTTTATGTTTTTGGTAGGAAATGATCAGATGACAACTCCCGCTGTGGGTGCCGCGTGACGGAGTGTTGGACTGTTACTGACTAAAACCCACCATGTTCCTTCTGGAGCTCTTCATGTACCAGGACCGCGTTAACTCTTTCGGACAATCTCACAGCTCTAACATTTATATCTGACATTTGTGTGGCACAAAAAAAATACATAAAACTTGAAGCTTCTTACAATAGAGAAATTACGTCGATGTAATAGCTTTACAACGAGTAGTTTGGTACGTAATAAAAGACAGCTGAAGGAGTAGAAACAAAGCGATGTTACCCATCATGTTGGAGACTCATAAATGTTGAAAACAACATTTTTATGGCGAGGGCATGGGTTTTATTGTTTATGACACCGTTTATTGGTTTTAGGACATCGTTTTGACAAGATTGTGTGTAGATGATGATAAGAGGTCGGAATTGGTAGCTTTTAACTTGAGGTTTGGAGTTAAAATATGCACTTATGTTTTTCTTAGGTGGTAATTTCTTTGCCCATAATCTATAATATAAAAATGAATCGCAAAATGTGTTGGTAAGCGCATAACTCAACAACGCCTGGACCAATTTGACTGAAAATTAGAGGGGAGGTAACTTAGACCCCGGGAGAAGGTTTTAGGATAGTTTTTGTCACCATCGCGGGACGCGGGTGAAACCCCGGGCGAAAGCTAGTCTATATATAAAAATGAAACCCGCTTTCTGTTGTCACGACATAACATGAAAACGGCTTGACCGATTTGGCTGAAAATTAGAGGGGAGGTAACTTAGCCCCGGGAGAAGGTTTTATGAGTTTTTGTCACCATCCGGCTACGGGACGCGGGTGAAACCGCCCGCGAAAGCTAGTATTATGATGAAAATCAGGTCAGAACAATAGCATAGCATTTTATTAACATTACATTTTATGCCATGCCAAAAATTACATAGATACTCTTTGAACCCTTCTTACGTCACAAAGACGCAATCGAATAACCAAAGTTCGAAACGCAGTCGTAACAAACCTTTTAATCACGAACTTAAATAGTACTTTACTAAGTACATTTGAGTACTTACGTAGTTTATGTTTGTTCTTCAGTAAGTACTAAATGCTGAGGATGCGGCCTGGAGTTTCTTAAACGATTTTGCACTAAGTAGTGAATTAATTGAATTTCATGCTAATTTATTCGTGCTAATGACTCCTGTGTGGGAATAACAATGAAGATACTTTGAAACGAGTTTTTGTCCTAGTGAGTTATGATAAACTTATGGAAAAGGACTTTTTTGTTTCCTAATGCATTATTATAGTTTGTGAAGTAGGTATCGTAGAAAAATTACGTGGCTTATTGTAATTACGTTGCTTATTGTATTTTACAGTAATTTTGGTGTTAGAATTAATATGTAAAAGAATAAGTAGTTTTTTTTTAATAATGCTGAATATTTCCGTGTTGTAGGTACCTCCGAAATTCATAGAATTCTGAATACAAAATGTAGCCTTTTATGAAAGCTGCTGGAAAATTGAAAATGTATATGTTTAAAACTGATTCGTACATTTACTATTGTTTTTTCAAGTCTTGAATGTAGAGTACTTAAACATTAAAATGTGTTAGTTTCACTCAAAGCTTACCTTTACGTTTATAGAATTCAAACACTAATTATATATTTCCTAAAATCCTGACCTAATTTTAGTGTGCTTACAAAACTCGAGTGCTATTTGAAATACAAACTATTGTAATATTAAATAAATAAAAAATATGGTAAGTAAACAAGTATCATATCCTTCCATAGACCTATTGAGTCTTTACTAATGGTCGTGAAATAAATACATAACAATATTATCCGGTACCTATATTGTTAAGTACGTTAAGTCTATCAAAAATTATCAAAAATTACTATTGACAGTAGAATTAAACACATACTTATATAATACATTAAATTGACCTACTAAATAAAGGCCAAAGCCTAAACTAATTTGGCGTAAGTTTTCTTATTGAACTACCTATGAAATTACTCCACGAAGTACCTAATAGGTACTTCTAGTGCTAAATAATGTCAGGAAATCTATAATTTCTGTAATTTTTTAACTTTAACACATCACCATTGACATATAAAGAGAGAAACCGCACGCTATCACGGACTGCAAAATGAAATCAATGTTAATTGGAAGCACATATTAATTTACTTAATTACTAGCCGCGGTCGACTGAAAACAAACATTGTTGGTGAAACAATTTAATGTGTTTGTACTTACATTTTGCTTAATAAATATCACCGATTTCTGCGTCTGTATTGTCTGTTTCAGCATCTGTAACAAGGAAAATGTACGTTTTAAAATGTGTTGATATGTTTGCTTTTTGTAATTTTAAGTTGTACTTCTACAAGTACATACATTTGTTTTCACTGTCTCTGTGTTTTATGAGATGCCATGGCATAGATATATGTACGTGTAGAAGGGACTCTTTTTCAGCTATTAAGTAAATGGTCCCGCCGTGATGGACTGACGGCCAATGGAGTTGAACTGGGCTCGAATGGAGACCACGAACTGAAAAACGGCTACGAGTGAGGTGATTGGACTATTATTTAGTAAACGGTGAATGCAGAACGTTTCCAAAAGGTTCCTTTTTTAAACAATGGGATCAGTAGCGAACGTGTTATGGCTGACATAATTATCATGATATCTTAGATCAATTAAAATGTAGGGTTTGTTATGAAGTTGCAAGGAACAGTTATTAAAGAACACGTAATGCGAAGACACGAAGCACAAACTTAGACCATTATGCTTGCACCGATATCTTATCCCTATTAGTTCAAACCGAACTGCGTTCAAACTCCACAGTGTTAGTGAATTAGAATTTAGTAAGTTGAACAGAGTACAAACTATTTTCATTGATTGATAAACAATTTGATATGGGTCTATTGAACCAATTTAGGAATTGACGAAGAAAATTTTAATTTTGGAACTCTTCGTCAATTCCTAAATTAAAATTTTCTTAACAGTTACGAAAACAAAACATCAAAACTCATCAGTCTTGACAAACTGACTTAAAGAAGTATCATCTTTCATTATTTCAATGTTTTTCTAAAGAAGTTGTAATAGAGCACCTTGAACAGTTGCTACTTAGTACTAACTTAGGTCAGATTACAACTCCTGCGTAAGTAGCACAATGGAATGAGATGAATACAATAGGAAACAAAAGTTAGCTTTCAAGGAAGTAGCGAATAAAAACTCGATTTCTTTTTTATTTCGCATTTTTCATAGCGACAGCAGATTGTAGAGAAAAATATAATAGTGCAAAATGTTTTATTAAATAATAAAAATAGTGGCATTTTCATTCCTTTATAAGTATCAGCTTTTCTCTTCTTCTTAGGTAAGACAAAATTTTTGTTAGGGCTATTACGCACTGTCAACTAGTCGGCGGGCGGCGACTCAGTCCCTCGGCGACCGAAACATAGGCAACAACCGGCGGCCAAGTGCATAACACCTTATTTAAACTAATGAAAATGACTGAGTCGCCAGCGACTAGTCGACAGTGCGTACAGGCCCTTAAGCAAAATAGCAATACCTATTTATATGACATTTAAATTTTAGCTAACTATTAGAAAAATCCTTCTTTTATCCAACGTACACCTAAGTTGCAACTCTTGGGTATAATATAGCCATAACGAGAAGGTGTTGATTCTCAAAGACCCCAACGCCTCTTATTTGCAAGGCTTTAAGCCCGAGGCCAAATTACAAGTCCTCGGGATCACGTCGGTCTTTGTATTACGTTCCGATGTTGACAAAGAATATATTTTATATCATCTCTGATTTATTTATTTTTTTCTCCTTAATTGGTGTCTTGGAGTTCTCGTACACTGTAGACTAAACAGTCGGCCGACAGTTTTCCCGATGGTCGAATAAAAATCTTTTTAAGACAATCAATCGTTAATCAAAGCTTTTAGTTGGTCTCTTACCGGTCTCACAATTGATCGTTGTTATGTGCTACCATTAATTTCCATACTGATTTAAGAGCCCGAAAAAACTGTCGGTCGACTAAAAGTTTACCGTGTGAGAGTACTCACAAGTTTGAATGAAGCCTTGATACACGTAAAGTTTATGTCAACTTCATATTTTTTTCTCCTTAATTGGTTTACTTTACTACGAGTGACTTTGAATGAAGTTCTGACACATATAAACTTTATAGTCATCTTCGTTACTTTGTAGAATTTTATAGCATTTTGCGAAGTTTTTTATTGAATATATTTTTGTATGTTTAATTAATAATGTATATTGATGTTCCACACATAAGAATATAGGAATAGGAATCTTGAGCTGTTTTCAGACTTTTCTATCTTTACTCATAAGTTTTTTTGTACATCACTGTTCTTTAAAAGTTCTACATATATACGTGTTCTTGAGTAGGTACGTCTATTTATAGACCAACATGTGTTTCCCCATAAATTCGATTAACAATGTTTACCTAATATAAAAATATGGAATTGAATAATCCCATGTCCTATTTACATGAGCTAGTCTAATTAGCGTCACTTAACTGCATCTACCAACAGATATCTGCCAATATTAATTAGTTATTAATTAGTCTCGTACTACATTCACATAATTAATTTGGAAAATGATTATGACTTCAACATACTACATATTAGATAGTGTAGTTACAAATGTATAGGTAAATACATATGTATATAATTCTATTATCATTACTTCGAATGTAGCTTTGATGTTGATAATATAGCTGAATCGATTTAGATAAAATTTTGCAAGCCTGTATTGGGAATGATGATGACAATGAGTGTGTACTGTGTATGTATTCATCTCAGAATGCGGTTTTAACCATAAAAAACCGCAGCGTATAAAAATAGTTTGTCGGTAAATGTTTGTCGTCAAACAAAGAAACTTTAGTTATTATTGGTCACAAGACTAAGTCGGAGTACCGATTGCGGAGTTAAAAAAAACTAGGTTTCTTCCAAGATAAACTTAGGAAGAACGGATAGAAAGTTTTAAGCTCGCATATAAGTGCAGCGCACTCGAACAACCACGATATTGGTATATTTGTAGATGCATCTGCATTCGTATATTGAATTCTGCTTATTTTAGACAGAAGTAAGGCTAATAATGGAGACTTAAAACATGAAGGATATTTTGTGGGAATAGTTGTTGTTGTTAAAATAATTTAAAAAATAGTTTTACGTGTCTTGAGCTCGTCCCATATGGCCAAAATCCAGGAATATTGCTCCAAACATATCTAAGAAGGTAGAAAATCTCAAGTAGGTACGCTGAAGATAATTAGTGCAATTTTCTCGATAATTTTCCCTTTCTGTGTCCTATGGGATCGTTCTCTGACAAACCAATATTCTTTTCCTGGAACCAGGGTACCGCTATACCTTTCACGATTTGGTTCTTCATATGAACGAAAGAAATGTTGGAGAATAGAAATTCATTAAAAATCTTGTTTTACCACTAGTTCTATAAGGCAGTATAATAGATGTTTAATAAAAAAGTGAGTGAGCCGTACCTGTGTGTGTAAATGCTGATGACTCTCCGAACTTACGCATACACAGACAAAGGCACACACACACAGACACAGTATTCGTTAACATACACAAACATGGCTTATCAGCTTTCGTAAATACATAAGAATATAACATTATAAAATGGTCAATTTTCCTGCATCAACTTTAAAACTCTAAACATCATCTTGTTAGTTCGCTACAGTTACCTGCACTAACGAGAACCCGATGCACAATTTGTGAAATACGAATACGAGTAGGTATGTGAACATATTTCAATGGAATAAAATTATATCATTTCTGCAGATTATACAAAATAATGTATAAAAATATCTCCTCAGTATAGTATTTGTTAATTTTGCTTTCTCTGTTCCAAATTAACTTGAAGGTTGACATAACTGTCACAGAATTTCCTCGGCTTTGAAGCTTCTTATTGTTTATTTTTATCGTGTATGAGTAGTATATATGTACATATTAAGTCTTAATGTAAAAAGTAAAACATTAATGTTTTATATGCGAATATACCGAATTCTATATGTCCGGCTTTCACTGAATTAATTTTAATATTTATATTGCTTTATGTGACTGTATACATGGCTGTACCAGTGCTATATAGATTGAAAAAGAATGAAGTCTGATTTTTATCCGGACACGGAAAGCAGTTCCCTAGCAATGTTGGCGTAACTGCGGGAAACTGTAGGCGTAACTGTAGTCCGCTACATGTATGTAACAAAACGACAATGGAATTTAAACAACAGTTGTACAGGTAAAATCAGTAGCCAAAGCATCCTTAAATAGCAACGTTGATGTGCATAATTGCTGAATTAATTTGACATTGCTTTCATCTGGCTCCGTCAAAGGCTGGTTGGATATAAAGCCGGAATGCACAATACTCGTACATATCAATTTCAACTGAACTCTCTGTAGGATTCAGACGAAATTGGAAATTTTAAACAAAGGCTTTGGCAAGCGAAATAAAGCAATGAGCCTTCCTTTCATTGGGAGGAAGTATTGAGAGTCGTGTATGCAGGTGCTTTTGGTAAAGCCCGAATATTACACAAAGAGGCCTATTGAATGATGATGATTTGTTTTGTACGGTGGTAGTTCCTATAAAGGCGTCACAGCGTTTTGAAAAGCATCGCATTTTCTCATAAGATTTTTTTGATATAATCCAGTAAAGAGTTTAGAGATACATAGGAACTTACTACAAAAGTCAAAACTTTACATAAAACAATACAAATAAAATCAAATATTTGTTCCACAAACCAATTTCAAAGTACGTACGTGCTTCGGAAAATCCTCTACACACAAGAATCACTTGAAATGCAGTTTGACCTTGTATCCCGTTTCCCAGAATCCAAAATGCAGGCAGAATAAAGCGAGTAACATCGATATCTAGTTTTATGGCTTTGAACATTTGGAGTGCGTCCCTCAGAGCTTTGTGTATGGAAAAGTTCAAAGAACAAAGGCTGTTCCAATTCCATTCAGAATTTTCAATGGCACTGTACAAAAATGTGAATGAAAAAAAAACTTCGATATCAATCAAATTATGAGAATTTGTACCTGAATTCTGTGGTTTCATTTCATTTATCAACAAAAAAAATTGCTTACGAAAATCTCTTTTTAGAGACTACTATTTGACTAGCAAAACCATTTTGAATTTCGAACTACTTTTCGAACAGCGAGACCATTTTAAAATTCGAATTCGTTCTCTGAAGACACAACCAAAATAGGGCTCAGTCTATTCAAGGCTCGTAAAGTTAGTTCACAAACTACAGAACATTAGTGAATAAGTACTTATGTAGGAATAGGCACACGAGAGGAGCAGACTTGTGCCACCGATCACCGCCGGAACAATTGAAATAGGCATTCCAATTTCCTGCGACTGTTCGCGGAAATAGAATCCGTTTTTAAATGTTATTTTTAGAAGCGTGCGTTGTCTTCGTTCGTTGGAATAAATGAAGTTCCATGTATTTAAGTTGGCATGTAAATGTGGAATTTTGGTTAACATAACATACACATTAATATTATATTATTTTTAGCTAAATAAAAAAGTGTTTATGACGAAGGTATGTCTGGAATAATAAATCAAAAACTCGTGTAACTATTTCCAAATTATATTTCTCGTCCCAATTATCACTGAAGCCACAAGTAAACAAGCACTTTGTATAATAAACAATAAACTTTCAATAGCAATCAGTTTTATTTTCTCGTTCAAATTAACTTAGCGAAGTAAGTTCGAGGTGTAATATTGACGATTAGTTTCCAACAGTTTGTCCGCCGAAAATAATTGCGTTCCAACTAGTTAGTAAGAAGGGAGCCTTGGAAGTTTTTATGTTTTCACACAATCTTGGGCTTATTGAGGCATGTTTCCGTGCGACACAACTTACAAGTTACAACTGCGTGTTTTCTCTTTGCTCTGAAGTCAATAAATGGCTTGGCTTTAAAGGTCGATCGTGTAATCGTATATAGGTAGCTACATATACTGATGGGTCTATGTACTGTAAGTTTACATTCGACTGCTAAGGTATTGAAATAAATGACATCAGTAAAAAGTATATTATAGTGTTCTCAGATTATGAAGACGGTCTTTCCCTGGCACAATATTAAATCAACCGTGCCAAAACAGTCGTAAGTATAAACCACTAAGAAAATAAAAAAGAATGCCATAAGCTCGGTTGCCTTCCCAAACATTTTAACCCCCATAAATAAATGGCATTTTTAATCAAGAAAAAAAAACAAACAAAGCAGCCTCTACGTCCTTGTTATCATTTCCCACCAAAAAGGTTTATTAACGCCATTACGTTTCATTTCAGGCAGAGTCGGCAGGTCCCTTGGAAACTCTCGAATGTTCGCTGGAGCGTCAGAACTCACCTTGATATATTGACAGCTTTTGGACGCAAACTTGCCAACGTAGCTCCTTAAAAATATTGAGCAGTTCGTGTGAATAATAGGGTTGTACCTCAAGTGTGTATGTGTGAGTGGCCTGCGAGTGTTCGGGATGATTTGCCAGTATTCACTTGTTTGCTGAAGTTATATGTAAGTATATATTCTTGGGGTCGATTATGCTGTAGTTTCTTGTTGGCGTTTTAGTTTAATAGACGTTTATGTAGGCGTGTTAATTTGAGTTGGTTTACCATGTGTATATTGGTATTGACGGTGTTTAATATTGAAGGTTACACTTTGAGTCAAAACAAAGTGATTGAAGACGACGATGGTTGGCTGAAAAATACAATTAGGTAATTAAATTCCCTTAAGATATAAGCACATCTTATATTAGCGTATTTTTGTTATAACATACAGAGAACAAAAACATCAAATACAAAAAACAATGACTCCTAAGATACAATCAGCAATTAAGCATCCCTTTCATCTAACAGTGCTATTGTACAGATAAACAATGAATTAAGCTCGTATCCAACGTTTAGAGGAAAAACTTCTCGTTGACATGAAAGAATGAAGGAGGAAGGAAAATGCAATAATAACTCAATTAGTATAGTTAAGAGGGAACATCTTGGTTCTCTCATTAATTACGTTGTTGGTAGTGGCATGGCGGGCCGACCCGGTGCGGTTTGATACGCTCGTGAACGAAATACGCTAGCTTCTTGCCAGTTTGGGAATTTGCGAATTGTTCACAAAGACATGGTAGATAGTGTAATATTAGTCGGTTGTCAATTAAGTTATTTAGTGAAGCTTTATATTTGGTTAGTGATTTGATTTCATGTGTTATTTGTCATTTTTTTTTTGTTTAATGCATTAGTGATGTACATGAGTTTTTGAAATGGCAACCCTTATATTAATTTACTGATGTAAGGGTTAATTTTAATTTAAAATTAAGCACACTTTCAGAATGCTTATTTTAGATATTGATTTTTTCAATATCACCTGCTAACCGCACTTAAGGCGATTGAAAAGTAAAACGCTTTGTATAATGAAGACTAATAAACATTGTAAGAAAACAAATGATACAATGCTTCGCTGTCATTGATTAATATCCACCTAGGGTTCCGTAGGCACTAAAATTGATATCATAACTCATTCAACCAGATGGATTCGGGTGTATTAATTTCAATTTATTAAATACAAAAAGAATAATAACTGTAAAAGTACCTATTGTATTTCTCTCTCAATTTTGTTGTTTCCAATTTGTTTCGACCGTTTGAGTAATTACTTCTGGTAAGCAAATTGGACAATGTTTTTTTGTGATTTTGTAAACTGGAGAGGATTTAAATCGTGTATTTTTAAGCGTTGAAAATACAAGTGAAGTACTAATTTAATTTGAAACTTAAGAATAAGAAGTTGTAAGTAAAAAAGGCTTGCTTAATGACAGGCAAGCGTGATCACCGCTATTGTAAATCTGTATAAAAGAGCCCTTCGTGTGGTAATAATATGGTAGATGGAGTGCACCATCTATTTTCATTAAGTCCATTCGAAAGGATTACTCTTTTTAATCTCAACCTTGGTACGTGTTTTCCGCTTTTGTTGCGTACTAACAAAAGTAAATGAAAGTGTATTATATGTGCGGATATTACTCGCCGAAATAAACTTGGTCCATTACAAAATGTATGTTGTGCGAAGCTTATCCGTAGATTAAACAATAGGCCTAAAGCTCTGTGGACGTAAACCTACCAATTTGCATTAGATAAACCAGTTTTGTTGATGATTGTACATATTCATGATTCCATTGTTGAATGAATGTTATACAGAGCAAGTGCTATTGCGTTAATGAGTCAGATTTTCACAAACTGTTTTCGTGTTATCGGTGATATTGGCTATCAAAACTTGTAATTTTACCCGCGTTCCATGGGATCTTCTACCCGTACCCGGATAAAATACAGCCTATGTTACTCAGGAATAGCTTTCCAACAGTGAGAATTTTTCAACAAAATGTTTCCTTGTTATTGTATTAATATAGATTTATTTATACACAAAAGATTTAGGTCTAACCTTTATAACCAATTTTTTTGAATTGGTGGGCAGTAAACAAAATTGTTTGAAAACGTAAACAATACATATACGTACAGAGGAGAAAGAACATGGTATGATGTAGGTAAGACTGTTTGACAAAAAAACTTTGTCACAGTCAATAGCAGGATTTGCAAATGACATTCCAGGTTCGGTGAGAATTTCGGCATAGAGTGGTGGCTTTTAAACCGATTATTGGAGGGACTGGCACTCGATTAGATTTTCTGCAAACGTTGGTATTGCCCCAACGGCTGCGGGTACGCTGGTACACAGATAAATGCGGTCAAACACAGCACTAACAACACTGGATTTTGTGACAACTAGATTTTCTACGCAGTTTCGCGACTTTGATGAGGGAATACATGGTTAGAAAGGCGTATATTAGTGTTCAAGATTTGTCGTATTTACTATATAGAACTATTATATTTTACCTTTTCTCGTTACTTATTACTTACTTTTCTCGTTAAGGTGCAGAGTGCAATACGATAACATTAGTGTTATAGTGTCAAGATTGCATTCTTCAACTTTTGCGACTAACTATCTATACTATACTATTTTTCATACATAGAAAAAGTCTACGGGAATTAAATCTCAGTTTACAGCTACGTCTTACACTTACCTATCGAGATAAAAGTATGGACCAGCCCTCAATGCATTAGCCGTCCATAATGCGATTCCCATGTCCGCTAAGAAATATGCCTTGAGCTTAATTACGAGTCATGAGAGAAACAATTAAGTCGAGCACAAAATAAGAAAAACTGTTGAGTACAGAAACACTTAAATTGTAAAAAAAAAGGTTTTATATTACAATTGCTGCAGGGTTTACGAAAATTTTCTAATACGTAGTACCTACCCAAGTATTAATATTTTTGTTTTACAGCGCATAGTACTTTTTGTCCCAACATAGTGTGCTCTAGTGTGAGAATACAAAAGAGTTAATTAAAAAAACTTCTAGTAAACTTTGTCCTAGTCAAACTCTTAAAATATTCAATGTGTATAAACTCTTACATAATTTCATTCGAGACGAATTAAAAACTCGTTTATTTTAATTGCTTCTTTTTAAAAGACTACAAAATTAGATCAATCAAAAGCTTGTAACTCTTTTGCACGGCCTATTTAACGCTCAACCAATCAGAGTTGTATATAATTTCCCGCCAACTGTATTCATTACTTGTTTAATTAGAATTCATTATGAAGAAAACTTAAGAGTTTCAGATTTCCGGAGAATGCTTTTCACAACGTAATCGGATCTACTTGTTTAACTTCTGTTTTCATTGGATCAGCGTTTTTGATTTACCAGGTTAAATTATTACGTTGATCAGGCCGGCTGCATTTAACTTCAAATAATTTGTGTCTTTAAAAATAATGATATAATTTTTATGTGACTAAACTGTGTTCTTTATATAAAATGTTTACGATACAAATCAAAGTGAAGGAGATTCAAATGAAACATAACAAATTATTAAAAAATACACATTAAAGAATAATTACTAATAAAAAAAGGATTCAGCTGTAAAAACGGTCATTTTAGTAAGTTGTTAAATTAAGCTAGGATTCTTTCATCAATGACGCTGAACATACGATTGGCGTGGGGTGTTTGCCATAGGTACACCGGCAAGCTGTACCTATACTCACGGTATAAGTAAAATCGAACTTTAAATCAAGGTCACTAGAGTGCACGTGTGTCGTGTTCATTCCATGCATGATTCGTTCACTGGCAGTTTTAGCACAAAGGGCGTGCGTTTTGTATGCAAAAATACGTTTGAAGCCAACTTTAAGTGTTTCAGCGAGGTGTTTCCTAGATTTTAAAAGTATTAACATTTGTAAAGAAAGAATAACCCTACTAAGCTAACTTACCAAATGTTTAAGTTTTGTTAGGTTATAACAATAGATACTTTTCAAATGCAAGATTTTTATTTATTTACTAGAAGGAGAATCAACAGCTGTAACAAAGGGATAACAATTCTATATGATATAGTAAGCCAATTATAGATTCTCACGGGTAGAAACTGAAAAAGTAACAGACAACTTAGGATCACTAACAAGCACGGTAAAAAAAAAAAATAATAAGATTATAACAAAATATCACTTGGCTTCACTCTTGAAAAAGTCCGCATTCAGCTGAGTGCGCGCAGTATAAGTTTTATATATTAAGTATAAGTTTTATATATATTATTTTAATATATATTTTGCGATAGGTATAAACATTAGGTAAAATGCAAATCGAATAACACAGCTACGTTAATAGTTTCCACGTTCAGATACCAGCTAAGAGCAATTACTTTTATCACATAAGCGATTCTAAGTAACACGACTCCCAACTTCAAGTGTATAAGTAGCACTTGAGCAAAGTGAACTACTCAGAACGTTTATACCAAATGCTTAATACAAAGTAGTTCGCTTATATTGAAATGGGGTTAATTGAAGAAGGTGAACTATGAAGATAGTTCACGTCATCATCTCCCGAGCCTTTTCCCAAGTATGTTGGGGTTGCCTTCCAGTCTTACCAGATGCAGCTGAGTACCAGAGCTTTACAAGGAGCGACTGCCTGTCTGACCTACTCAAACCAGTTACCCGGGCAACCCAATACCCCTTGGTAAGACTGGTATCAGTCTTACGTTCACGTGTTATTGTTTATTATTTTAACGTTACGAGAACAATTAATTAGCTAACTCCTGTTTCCGTGGAAGTTTCCGTTTAATTAATTTGAAGTAACAAAACATTATCTGCGCTTATCTGTGTGTATTTACTACATACGTACTTTAGTTACAATGTTTCAGTAGTATTAGATCTTGAGATTTTTATTTGGATATGTAGCTGATGAAGAAAAAGCTGTAAATAAAATAAGAAATGATGTATATATGTTATGGACCAAGTGATAAATTGAGCAGTATACATAATGCCCGGTCATTATGAAAAATGCCCAATATGAGAGTGCAATTTGATAATAATTATTCAAATAATCAAACTGACCGGGCACTATACATATTGCCCGTGACCTTTTGGGCAAAGTAATACAAACATATTTAATTTCATTTTTTTAACATAACACATCCCATATTAATTGACCCAGCATGGAAGTAAGCATGCAACATGCAGCAAGCATCGCTTCTGTCACGGCTCCGGCGCTGCGGGGCTCCGGCGGTCCCATGCGAGCTTATCGTCGCAGATGGTTTTCACGCACACCACTGCAGCTTCGGCTTGCTGGCCGGCTCAGCCGGCCAGCCTCAGCCGCGGCGGCGAGCGTTTCAACTACCTGCGCCTCAGCTCGCAGGCCGCCTCGCCCCTCCGCGCCTACGCGGATTTGAATTGCACTCTAGGGGTAGGGCAGACAAGACTACGTGGAGTCGGTTTTGCAGCGACTCGTTTTCGTCACTAAGTACAATTTTTAATACAATATTTTGAATCCAAATTAAATTCTACCATAAAAAAAACGAGCCAAGAAAAATGAGATCAAGAAAAACGAGGCCGAGTTAGTAAATCAGATGACAATAGTCCAATTAATAATTTTGTGGCTAGACTTGTAATTTTCCATTAAAATAGAACATATAATTTAAAACAATAATCATAAAATATGTAGCAAGTAACAGGATTTATTTATTTACCCTCGCACCGCATAAAATATAGCTTTATTATCAAATTGCCCAACTATCATGTAGCAATATAATAATGCCCGTGCAATGTGATAAATAATGAAGTTAAGATAGTTATTAATCACGTGGCCCGATAAAGCTAGATATTATTCATAATGCTCGGGCATTATTTATAATGCCCGAATTAATCACATGGTCCATAACATATATATATGTTAACTTGCTCGGGACGAATACGCCGCGTTGCTTTCTTTTAATAAGTAAACTATGTAGGTACACCAAAAATAAAATACAGCATGTATCTATATTCAATCACACATCAACTGTTATTTTTTTGCTGATTTTTATAACACGCACATCACCTCATGGTCCATTACAAGACAAACAAACTAATTATTATTGATACGAGATCATGTTCAAACAAGACTCTTTATGATATTTGTGTAGGGTGACGGCGGCCGCGAAGTTGAGCAAACTTATTTATCTGTGGCCTGCCTCCGCTTCGAAGTCTCGGCCCAACCGATGTGTTTTATTTACCTATTTTCCTTCTAAAGTCAACGGAGTGTGTATTCTGTCCGCCAATTTTCTAGTAAAAACCACCGCTGTTTAATCGCTGTGGAAATGAAAAAGATACGTGGAAAATCACATCTAGTTTCAAGTACGTGTTAACTTTAGTCTATATAATCTTTTAAGTCTCCATTCATCCGAGTATATATTTACTTTCCGTACAGACTGCCCACTTTGATACAGCTCAAAGAGATTAAATAATAATGCTTTTCAAACACAACAGGGGGAAAATCACGTAAAGATAAAAAGCTCTTTGCTAAAAAGATAATAACGCACACATGCCCGCAATTTGCTCATAAAGCATTCATGTTTGTTTTTAGTAAATTATTATAAAAGAATGCACGTTTATTTTTACCGTGTCTTGTATGTAAATAAGGTAAAAATTTTGATTGCTCTTTGCGGAGCTGCTTTTGTTTTGAACAAAGAAGTTAACAACAATGGCATTAACCGCTGAATGGAGTGCTTTTTTAGGAAACGACTTTGAAAACGTTTAAGCTAAGTGGAAAACACTGTGTAACTTCATGTGTTTAAAGTACAAACATTTGCATGTACAGAAAATTGTGTTTTTGTGCCTTCCGTCAATAAGAACACTGCCTACAATCTAAGAACACTCCGTAACTACGATCTAACAGAACCAAAAATCATATTGACAACATAGGCAATTATCGTTTTAGCACAAAAACTTTTAAACGTCCGTTGAACACTTGACTAAAAAAATTTCATATTATGACGTTGAAATAAGGTCCGTTTTGCAACCAAACTTTTTTTAGGTGAGTGTTCAACGGATGTTTAAGTTGTTGTAGTAAGGCTGTAAGTGTAGTAGGTCTTTATTCTCAGATTACTCAGAGGTGGTTCGAAATACCGATTCTTCTCTGTTAATACAGACAGAGATTGTAAAACAAGTTGTCCTAAAACGTAACTCTGACTAACATAATATAAGCTTAAGATAATATTATTCTATTTAACTTTCGTTTGAATACCTAAGTATCGTTTAGGTACAGAAACCTCGGAAAACGGAATTAAGGTATCCAGTCACGTTTCATGAACTAAGAAGCTAAAGCCTTGAAGGTTGAAATATTCGATACATTCTTCTACTAACCTCGGGTAAAGGCTGAATTTAGTTGGAAAAACCTTAAGACGCTAAAGTACTGCTTTAAACATTCTGAATGTATTGAATTTGTAAAACGAGGTCTTTAATATTAACACTGAGTATAACCACTATAAAAAGCCTAAAATATATAGTTGCACTGTGTGATCAAATAACTGGACTCTAAAGATTTGATAGGAGAATTTTTACTATAAATTTTGTCTTTCAGATAAGCTGCCTTTTCCCAAAGGTCAAACCATTTGCTAGGCTATTAAATAATAATCTTTTCCTCCCTGCCTTCTTTTGTTTTTTTTTGGTATTGGTATCGGTGCTGGTATGGTATCGGTATGTTTTTAGCTTCAATTCCTCTTTGTCAGCCTAATAACAATTTTATAGCTTCCATGACTTTATTATACATTTTGTTGAACTAAGTCAGTTCCCCTTTGAATTGAGCAAAATATTTCAGAAACAAAAAGTTTTATTGAAGAGCCTACGTTGGCACCAAGTTAGTTTATTAGAAGTGAAAGCGGGTTTTGCCAAAGTTAAATTATGTGGGGCGAGATACCGGAAAATTTAAGGCGTTAACTCTGTTATTTCTTATCAAGGTCAAACCTGAGACGATTTACGTTTTTATTCTAATCCAGCATGATAATCCAACTGATTTAATTTTTAGTTATGGTCTGTTGGTATCAGGTTCAGTATGATACACTAGCCATGAATTCAGGAGTGGATTAATTATAATGAAATGAAGTGAGTAATTATGGCAGATACTTCGTTTAATATAATTAGGACTATGTACATACATATAACCGCTATCACAAGAGATACAAACTTATCTCATATTTTAAACGCAGAATCTGGAACATTATACATAATATCTTGTACTGAGTGATTTTAAACTTCGTTGATCAAAACATCCTAATGGATCGCCTACGTCGTAGCACATTGGCGTAGCAGCGACTACGACGTAGTCGTTTTGATGGCAAACATTTTAATAGGATGAAATATTACACTATTGAGTTCAAAAGAGTTTTTGGTGAACATAATGTAATCAGCTCGGTTCATGTTCATTCCAAATAAATAAAGGCAATAATTACTCGTCATAAATTAGAAGCACTGAGTGGAAACGCTTAACATTAATTTTATTCGCCTTTTGTTCAAACGGCAGCTGTTTTGCTGAAAATATAAGCCTATTGCAATACTTGTGTTTATTTTCTTAGAAATATGGATTGTTAATTATGTACCTCTTTGGGTGAGTAGGTGATCTTTTACCACAGTTTAGGTATATTCTCTTGTAAACAGTTGAGAAGCTACCTACTAACGTTCGTAAAGATGTCACTCACACATGCATATGCATCGACGAGGTTTTAACAGCGCTACTATCGGTGCTGTCAATACTGAGTATCATGCGTATGTACCTCTATATAACATTATTACGAATGTTAGAACGTAGTTTCATAACTTTACAAGAGAATATATGTATTTAAACTGTGTTTATACTGACACAAAATAATTTAATTTATGATTGTTTGTCATTCTTCTTTGCCGTAATAACTATGAATTCTTTGAGTGACATCCCACGCTGCAGGATAATATTTCAATAAAAGCGCTGAATGTAAAGCAAGAATTTATAATATAAAGCATCTTAAGCTAATTTTTGATGGCGTGGGTAGTTGCTTTGGGGAAGAGATTTATTAAACATATTTCTTGAAATAGCTTTAAATTGAATCGTGTTTATTTTTGAAATAATAAATATTTACGTAAATGCAACATCTTTTTCGTGGTGGTTTAGATACACGAAAAGCTACGGTATGCATTCTATAAGACCTCATTATTAACAGTTAATAGACATATATGTACCATACCTATTTCCTTAGTTATGTAAACTGGCATTCCTGGCAGAGATAAGTAATTTTTCTAATGCCATTATCTAGAAATAGTAAATGGATTTAAAGAGAAATATATAAAGGTTACTACTACTAACCACAATATATACCGATGCTAACCTTTACAATACACATTTTTAGTTCAACCTTTTTCAGGAAAAACTAAAATACATGTAAGTACTTTGCTCTGTAAGTTACATTGCTGAAACAGCAACAAAAGATACCTTTTTGCTATATTAAAAGTACTGAAAGGCTCTCTTTTACTTATTACTTTCATAGGGTAGAAACAAAAGAAGGTTGGTGTTCTATCGAGGTTATAAGTGATTCTGAATATGTGCTAAGAGACTTTTGTGAATTCAATTAATCGGACGTTACAATACTATACTTATATTATAAAGTAGAATTTCAGGAGCTAGACCGATTTGAAAATCTCTCTTTAAGTGTAACCCCATTTATCTAGGGCATACAATCATTAAGTCATTATAAAAAGCAAAACAAAACAGGAATAACGAAACTTATTCCTGTGGCCTTGCCTCCATCATAATCCATCATCCTTTAAACATGAATACAAATAGGCAGAAATAAATCCAGTACACTTAGTGCTTAAACTTCCTTGAACAAACTCTAAATAAAGTCTACTTACACGCCTCGATTAGAGAAGGCAGAGTATTATAATCTCAGCGTATAAAAATAAAATACCGAATAAAAAAAAGGAAAATTCCAATAACAATGGCTTGACACCGCACCTTCACAATGATTTAGGATCTCATTATTTTTGAAACACATATCCACGAGTTCATCGCTGAAAAGAATGATTTAGACTGGGACCTGTCTTATCTTGATTTAATATTAAATGGGGACAGTTAGTAATTTTAGGATGAAATATTCCTCTTTTTTACTGCTGAGGGCTTCAAAAAGCCTATATTTATTTTTATGACACGTTATGGAAATAAATGTTTGAATTTAAGTACATTGTGAAATTTTTGATTTCCGATTTTTTTTTCACAATAATTTACAAAGGTAGTCAACCGTTCAATAGTAAGTAACAAGCGACATTCAAGTTGTGATTAGTCAATTACTTTGATTTTTTTTACCATTATCCTGTGAAAGCTTGAGAAGAAATATTTTGTGCTACATTGAAGAAGGTCTAAATAGTCTACTTTTATACGAGTACTTAACACGGGAAGTGGGTGAAACTGCCAGCGGAAGATAATGTTTCATACAAGTAAATAAATATTGACCACATCATAACCTTGGCCTAGAAACCTTTCTAATAATACCAGTAAAACGAAACAATAATTTGAAACATGGATGACAAACAGGGTCATAAATCTTTCGGAAGTCGACAATAATTTTGATGTAGCATAGCAATATCTTGGCTGGCTCATCGCAAGACCAATTTGTAAGGGGACGCACCTGCTTCTCGATTGAGAGCAAACAAGCCTATCTATATATGTACATATTCTACGCGTTTACTGTTACATATGTATGTGCTTATCCTACTTCCTACTAATATCCTACTAATATCCTACTTCCTACTAATATTATAAATGTGATAGTTTGTAAGAATGTATGGATGTATGTTTGTTATTCTTTCACGCAAAAATAGCTGGACCAATTTGGTTGAAATTAGGTATGTAGATAGATGATACCCTGAATATGCTACTTTTTATCAACACAATAAGCCGGCGAAGCCGTGGGCGGAAGCCAGTCTAAGAATATAGGTAATTCTATACTGTTTTTCTACATTGTATGTAGCTGTCTGTCAATTCTTCTAAAACATAATATAGGTACGCCTGAAAGTTATTTACACTAATTGGTATTTGTTACAAACGCGCTGTCGAGAAAGGCTAATACAAAATGATACATACCAATAATAGCTTTGAAGCTGGATGTTAATCTGAAAAAGAAAGAATAATTTGTTAATAACGATACATAAAATATACATGTTTGATTAACGTTCGCTCGAGAAGTATGACTAAAAAGCTAAATTATTATAACCCCCCTAAATCTCCCCAATATGTCGAGATGTGAAAGTTACACATTTTAGCCGGAGTGTGATGTACCCACTTATGTAAATAACTGCAAACAGCAAGTCACACTCAGAACAAAACTGAGGTGGGAAAAAATATGCTCGTTCTGCGTCATTTTACACAAAAGAATAGTTTCCACATTTTTTTATTCGCCGCAGTAAGCGTTATATCTGCACGCGAAGATTTGCAGACAGCGACAAATTATGAATAATATATCTTATATTGCTGTAGAGTTTTTGTACGTATTTGTTCTGACAAAGACATCTCTAACTTTGTTCAAATCTTTAGGTATTTTTACTGTGGTCAAAACAGGCTGTTACGGCACACGTCAAAGAAATTAGCATCTCCGAAGTTCCTTACTTCATGATTGTCAAAATGAATTAAACCGTGCATGGGCGGTATCTCAATTGGCAAACTTCGAAGACTTGATGGGAACTTTGATATAAAGCCTGAGCAAATAATGATGTCGCAATACTTACACGACAGAAAGATTATATTGAAAAGGTTGCTAACAAGTTGCTAAGGAGTGGGCGACATGGCACTCGTTAGGGTCTCTCCAACAGTTTACAAAATTATACAGAGTCCAGAATTCTATTTTAAAAATTAAATAAAACACTTTCAGCATGAATATTCATTGTACGGAATTGTATTTTTCACTACAACTTAGCAAAGGACTGTGCATTTAACATTTCCATTGTTATCTCTAAATTGTAGAAACTTTGTAGTCAAATATTCTGTAATATAATGATACCACTTCAAACGAGATGCACATAGGTAAGTGACCTGCAGTTCTTTCAACTTAACTACGGGTAACGAACTCCCTTTGAGAATAAAACCTGTATATCATACAATTTAAAGTAGCTAACATTCCATTACCTGCGCTCATTGCTTTTATTATGACTTTCATTGTTAAAATTTATAGACTCTCTTGTTTGTACCTTAATTAGCTTTGGAGCAGTTCTGAGGAGCTCAAATGCTTCAGAACATTTTCCGGTTTCGACGACCTTCAAATATTGTTAAAGAGTTACGGAGTGTCCTTGATGAGACAGCCATATTGATATTGCATAATTTAAACCCCCAATTTGTCTATAGCCATTAGATTGATCAGTACTCTTATATTTTGTTTGCTTTGTTTTGTGTGAGGAAAGTCTATGTTCACAAAATATATGACGAATAAAAAGAAATGCTATAAGGTACGAAACAATAAAGGTAAAGCTTCATTGTGTCCTTACGAGCCTAAAAACTATGTCAACGCGACTGTACTGAAATTACATCCATTTGCAGAAAGGCTGACTTCATCACTTCAACGTAATGTCACTCCGGCTTGAAACGTAGTAGGTGTCTTTCAACTTTTCTGAAAGGAATGTGGGCTTACATCAACTTAGTTAAGTAATGGATATAGGTACACAACAAGAGAACTGGGTATCTTTTGCGACGTGATTTTGATAACCATTAGGTAAAGTCTGGGAATAAAATGTACAGTCTGAATATACTCTAATTATAATTTACATTCATAAATAATAAAGTCTTTTTATGAATGTAAATTATAAACCATGGAATGACCGTTCCATCTGGTTGTACTTAGGCATGGACGTCAACCAAATAAAACAAATGAGAATCAAAAAAGATTCTCAATTTGAACGAATATTTGCTAAAAGCTGTCAAAGAACCTCACAGAATTCAAACATCGAATTCGCAGCATAAGTCGCCCAAAGTCCGCAATATGGCGCATAATTCCGATGTAACGGCTTCTATGGCGTCACACAAATCGATATCATCCCGATACGGTTGCAAAGCATTCAATAGGCCTATCAAATGGATGACCATTACCTTTGTGATTCAACCACTTCTGTGGTGGCTCACTCCGGCTAATTAGTTGCCAGTTCGGCTGAATGCACCGGCCAATCTCGGATTACATATCGATACGGAGATATGAATTCGGAATTTAAATCATTCGATCCTCGGTTCAGTTGTAACGTATCGATTTTTAATGGACTGTTTGTAGTTAATTGGTTGTTGGATTTTTTATCTCTTTGCAAGAGTTTTAACAGATTAATTTTCTAGTTTTTTCTTTATGCTATTCATTAGTGTCAACTCCAAGCAGTTTATTGTTCGCTTATATTTTGTTTCACTAATTATTTGTCATTTATTTCATTTTAAATTTAATCTACTTCATTTTCTTGTAATGCGATGAAATTAGTTCTACCTTTTAGAAAGATTTAATACGCTTAATCAGGTCGGACGCTGTAAAAGGTTCATTTATTCCTTAGTGTACCGTAAGATTAAAAGTCTTACCCAGACTTAGGTAGAGTTTATTCGTTAGCGCAATTATGAAGGATATAATAACCATATTGAGTCTTGAAAACCATTTAAATGTTCATATAAAATGGGTATTCATTAAACAAAAAAACTTTGCGAATTATTTTATTTCATGTCTAAATGCTATTTTAGGAGAGGACAAAAACAGCCGTGACATCAAAGTCAATGCACAAAGGAAAAGCGTGCACTTTTCAACCTGTCATAAACATTCATTAAATCAAAGTAGGTCACAGCCAGTAAGCAGAGGAAAAACATTAAAATAAAACCTCCTCCGTATTTACAGATTTAGTTCCCAAAAACCTGGCATGTGGGCACAGACAAAGAATGATAACATCCCGACATTTCTGTGCCGTGTCACTGAGGAGAAAAAAAAAAAGTTTTTTATCTGACGCGCCCTTTGAAGATAACATTTATTTAATTTATTTATTTAAAAGCCTCTTTATTTCCTTAACTTAATTTTACAGAGTTTTAAACTTATTTTATCTAATGTATATATATGTATGTATAAGTATAATGTAATATAAGTAAAGTATTTGGTTATATAAACAAAGTATTTAGTTAAGGCCCCTGATGGGTATAGGCCTCCTCCAACAAATTCCAGTCTTTTCTTTCTCTCGCTTTAGTGATCCAGTCTTTTCCAGCATGCTTTTTAATCTCGTCTACCCAGCGTTCATTCGGACGGCCTCTGGCTCTCTTGCCAATTGGCCCTGGCCAGCTTGTAGACAAATACGTCCATCTTTCATCCTTCATCCGTGCTACGTGGCCGGCCCATTTCCATTTGAGCTTTTTCATGTGTTGTAGAGCGTCGATTATGTTTGTTTTCTTCCTTATCATTTCTGATTTTATTTTATCTTTTAGCCTGATATTCATTATGTTTCTTTCCATAGCACGTTGCGTTTTTTGTATTTTGTCAGCCACGTTTTTGTTGTAAATCCAGGTTTGTGACCCGTATGACAAACACGGTAGAATACATCCATCCATAACCTTTTTTTTCAGTTTCAAAGGTAATTTTGACATCAGTATTTCTTTTAGGCTCCAAAATTTATTCCACGTTACGTTTATTCACCTGTTAATCTCATCCTTATTTCTAGATTTGCGAAACGAAATGGATTTGCCTAAGTAGACATAGGTATCTACATATTCTAAGCTATGTACATTGTTAACACATATAGGTATTTGTCGGTGGTTCGTCATTACCTTAGTTTTTGTAGTGTTTAGTTGTAGGCCTACTT
Organism: Helicoverpa armigera; assembly: GCF_030705265.1. Lineage (NCBI taxonomy): Eukaryota > Metazoa > Arthropoda > Insecta > Lepidoptera > Noctuidae > Helicoverpa > Helicoverpa armigera. The sequence goes on along the minus strand of NC_087135.1, from coordinate 4,546,798 downwards.
TGTTACTTGTTTTACATAACTCTGTTATCATTTCTTCCAATTGTTTAGCTGATCTTGCGAAGATTACTATGTCGTCTGCGAATCTGAGGTTATTTAGGTTCTTTCCATTTATGTCAATACCTTTGTGTTCCCAATTCAGGTCTTTCATTATATACTGTAGGACAGATATGAAAATTGTCGGTGATAATGGGTCGCCCTGCTTCACGCCTCTATGAATTTCGATTTTTGGCCCAAGTCTGTCGAGCTTTACTCGACTTATACTCTTGCCGTATATGTCTTTGAGGATGCTAATATAGGTTTCAGGAACATTTTGATCTTGCAGCGCTTGCCAGAGGCTGCTGTGCGAGATCGTATCGAAGGCCTTTGCGTAATCGATAAATGCTAGATATAGGGGCTGCTGGTGTTCTTCATATTTTTCGATTACTTGTTCTAAGGTGTGGATGTGGTCGATTGTGCAAAAACCCTTTCTAAATCCTGCCTGTTCTACCGGTTGGTGTAGTTCTGTTATTTTTACTATTCTTTTGTTTAAACATGCTGCAAATAGCTTGTAAACAGCTGGTAACAAGCTAATAGGCCGGTAATTGTTCATATCGGATGCATCGCCTTTTTTGTAAAGAAGTATTATCCTCGACTCCGCCCAAGAAGAAGATAACATAGTGGAAACAAATAGACTGTTTGAAGTAGAAAGCGAAACTGATAGGGACACGTACCGCATTCAATTGTTTTGCGTGAAAAATTGCCTATCACAATAGTGGCGTTTGCTTTGCGTGGGTATTTGGGTTTGAATTGACTTTGCTTTTTTTGTGTGTGTGCTTTTTTATGTTCGGTCAATGTCAATGGGAATCGTTCTTTTAAAGGTGAAGTCTTTATTTATTTTTATTTCACTTTTTTAATTAATCCTGCTACCAACGTTTCATTACATAATTATTTTAAAGCCTCGATGAAACCTATCTATTCAATCTTTAACCTAATTCCATTATAAATCAAGCTCCTGTGACGATGTTACCCATTTATGGATTTTCCATTATCATCCTTTTTACTTGTTTGTAGTTAAACATGTACGTAAAAGATTTACCTAAAAATACAAACAAAAGAATGATGATACATCACCGTCAAACCGAGTGATTTTATTCAAAACCCAGGACGACAAACAATAAAAAATCTTGCGGAAAAATAAAGCCAATCCCTGGAGATGAATTTACATAATAAAGAACGGTTTTACGAAGGTTTGGGATACAAATATCTGCGCATAATCGAGCACTTTGTGGAGGAATTGAATTTTCTATCCATGTAGTTAGGTGTAAGCATTTTATTCATATTTATTGATGAAATTGTTGTCCAATTTTACATCCTGTTATATTTTCATAATCAAGACTATTTATATCGCCATTTTCAATCAATCACTTAACAATGACAAATCGTTCTTCCGGGACTATATTTGTTAGTCCACCCACTCAAAACCAAAAATAAATCCAGGTAATAAATTGCAAAAATATAAGAACCTACTTGCGTGTAACGGACCAATTTGTCGCCAAAATCGAAACACATTGTTCTCTGACGTAATATTCTATGAACCCTCGTCCATATAAGCTTTTATAATTGAGCACCTCCTCGCTACGGTGTAAGCATGAAAGAGAAAATGGAGTGTGTTACCCGCTTGTTTCCGCACGAAGAGCACGGGTCATCACAGGGGATAATATCACTTTTATAATGGACCTGCATGGACGACAATATGACGAACAAAATAGCAAAGCTGATGCTTGTAAATGAGTAGTATAGCAAGTCTCTCTTTAGTCAGCCTTTGATACACTATGCGTCTTGCGTAGAAAAAAAGGCTTGATTTGGCTTATGAATTTTGCGTGCAAAGTCATGGTCAAATATTTTGCAGGCTCTTTTAAAACGTCATTCTTGTGTGTGTGTTCGCCTAGTGGCACCACATAGTTAAAGGATTATCCTCCGTCTTTCTGCTTGATTAAGATATATTTTAGGTGATTTTAATCTGAATCTGGATTGATTGAAATCTTGTAACACTTTTCTTGAAGACCTTAGTTAGTCTTCATAGGTACCCTGAACACGAGTTCAAACATTTATAATACATCAATAGGTACAAAGCCCAAGGCCACAGCAGGAATTCTAGCAAATCCCTAAACAATACGGTATTGCATTTACCTTAACAATAGGGTATTAAGTTCAGAAATTGCAAGGTACATCATTATGTAGCGAGGCTGCCTACGCTTACACATTATATGACATGCTTTGAAGTTTCCGAACGAGATCAATATTGGTTACGTCATGCTTGGGACTTGGTAATTTTTATAACGAAGTGCATTTTTTATGGATCGGTCGTATTTTATAAAGTTATTTTTCGTTTCTGCGTGGTTTCGTGAAAAACAACAGTCTATGTATATGTCTATATATATCCTGAAACGTATTGATAGAAGATACACAAACAACTGAAGAACTCGTACCTATCACTGAAATATGTTTGTTCTGCTTTCTACGGCTAGATATGACCACGTTATCAATCTATAGTCACTGTCTCATACACGACTTATTCGTGCATATGTCACCGGCAAAAAAAAACAAAAAAGGCTCTGCCTCACAACTCATTCTCATCAAATACCTGTTGCACCAAATACAGCCACCAAAAAAAAAACACTTGCCAGGAATTTTCATGAAAATAAAGACACAAAATAATCTAGGCCATCCACGCACGAGGTATACTGCGCGCCATGGGCACTGACCTGTTCTACAATTTCACGCTGTTACAAGTTTAAAACAACGCCGGTCCGACTTGCACGCAGCCTATATACACGACACATCAAAGGGACCCGCCGAGACATAGGGAGCGGTGAATGAACAAGCGAGACTGAATGACATTGGTGTTAGGTTTGAAGTATTGAGTTTTAGTTCTGTGGGATTAAAATTAAATTTATGTGTTATTAAAGATTTTGGTCTCCTGTTTAAATGTAAAAGTAGGTATATTTTCTTTGTGAAGATTATGAACGTTTCGTGGCTCATTGACGATCGATATTATGGCTAAGCAACGCCTTCCTCATCGGTCCGTGGATAAATGACCGACCTTGTCATGACGAGTTCTTCGATGTTTCGGAAGGCATGTTCAATTGGTGAATCCCGGCTGCCATTTGAGCAACTTTGGCAGTGGTTATCCAAAATTGTAATAGATACTACCTCAGTGTAAAACACTGGTACTTAGCTCCAGCTAATAAGACTGGAAGCCGTCCTCAATATGCTTGGGAAAAGGCCCGCCAGATGAAAGATGGTGTATCATTTTTAGAACGTGCATCTATATTGCTCATCAAGCAACACTTCTGTCAAACCATTATGAAAACTTAAACAAAAATTGTTTCAAGCATGTTCCTCCTCCCACTCGCCCGTGTGTAACACTTCGGTCTACATCAGCTGTTGTCCGAGAATATGGACGCTACAATATGATGTCCAAGCCGTCCTAAGTACACTCTCGTCTATGGAAATTCACCATCCCTCGTTATTAAACCCACGTGGGCGCGACCACTCAAAATGATAATCATATACGTTATATTAAACTGATATTACGGTCCCAATGTAATAATGTACTTAGATTATCAATAGCTTTAGATTTTCGCTGAATAGGTGCAAAGGTGCTACTTAATTTAGTTAATAGTTCATTAGTATAATTAGCGGCGGTAAGCAAGCTATTTTAAATATAATATCTTTGAGCTGATTTAGGCTTAGTAATTACGCTTTTAACTAATAGGTGTTTGAGAGTTTGGGCTGTTTTTAATACAGATTGATTACCTACCTAATTATTTTTATAAAAAATTACCTCTGATAAAATGGGTGTGGTGGTATTTAAATAGTAATTTATAATTTTAATTATCATAATTGAATCTACAAAGGTGCAAGTTGTTCATATATTATTCATAAAGAAAGTGAATATTAATTTGTAATATAATAATTTAATAAGCAAAATATGTTTTCGTGATAATAAATTGCATATTTCTTTTAGATGTCTTTAAAAGCTGCGCAATTATTTTCTGTGATGAGAATGTAATTTCATCCCTATATTAAAGCTACGATAGTTTAATTTTCATTATTCATCTCTGTAGAATATAAAATAATGAAAACGAGAGAATGAAGAATATTTCAATATTAAATCTCTGGATAAATTCCAGTTCGGTATTTGGTAATTAACATTAATTAAATCACGGAACCCTTTTATTGAGCAAAAGCTATTTTAATTAACTTTAAATTGAAAAATATATATTTTAAATGTTATATTCGTAGGTTGTTATAAATATTACCAATTTTTGAATTATTGCATACTAAAATCAAGACTATTTTCTTGTACATTTATTGTTCAACAATATTGTGAAACTCCGTTCATCGAAAAGCTATACTATTTCAAACGTTTTTACATAAAACTGCAATCTGTGGTATTTAGGTATAATCTAAAAAATCCTACCACACCTTCAAAAACATACCTACTATAACATAAATAAGATACCTGTTTACACCTATTCGAATAACTACACAACAGTCTAATTAGCTACACCACACACACACCATTCAACTGTCAAAGAGCTCTCAATAAGCCTTAGCAAGTGGTGACTCTGTGGCCTGTTGTGACAACCCCCGCCCCTGTCTTGGGCCTATAATTTTCAAAGCAACCGTTGATTACTTGGGGCTACGGTTATACGGGACCCACAGCACAGTGACCCAGTTCACATTGTTCAAGATACCTCCCCTTGGTCCTGGTATGTTTTCTTTGAAGATGTACAAAGTTTTTGTTCGCTTTAGGAAGTACCGAAACTAAAAAAATGTGGTTGACTTGAGTTGTAAATTGTCAATTAGTAGATCATTTGATTTGAACTTTGACTAGAACACGTATATCGAAACGTGTTCTATAGAATACATAGTAATATATAATACAATAATATCATCCTCCGAGCCTTTTTCCCAATCATGTTGGGGTCGGCTTCCAGTCTAACCGGATGCAGCTGAGTACCAGTGCTTTACAAGAAGCGACTGCCTATCTGACCTCCTCAACCCAGTTACCCGGGCAACCCGATACCCCTTGGTTAGACTGGTGTCAGACTTGCTGGCTTCTGACTACCCGTAACGACTGCCAAGGATGTCCAATGACAGCCGGGACCTACAGTTTAACGTGCCATCCGAAACACAGTCATTGGTGTCTAAGATATACTTAGAAAATACATACAAACTTAGAAAAGTTGCATTGGTACTTGCCTGACCTGGAATCGAACCCGCGCCCTCATACTCGAGAGGTTGGTTCTTTGCCCACAAGGCCACCACGACTTTTTCTTGTATTCTGTGTATTTAATACAATAATATATTCTACATAATTCTATATTGTGAAAATGATCAATAAACTTTAACTGGGAGATTTATAAAACTACATCTGCAAAAAGTTAAGGTGCAAAAGGTGCAAAAAGTTAAATACTTCTAAGTACCAACATACTTTTCAAATCCTCTGAAAGCTAAAAATTCCTAAATTCCGTTCCCAATGAAATGTTCTCTAAAACGGATTCTCACGAAAATCTGTTTGAAATAATGAATGCTATTTACTGCCGTGGAATCACAGTTGATTTACTACTGAAACACGCTTTGATAAAAACTTTATTGCAACTAGCAGGTATGAGGAAATTAGCTCCAAAAAAAAAGGATGAATAGCTAGTTTCTGAGATTCTTTATTGGATTATTTGCTTCGAGCTACAAGGTAGGTATATATTACTAATATAAAAAAGAGGAAACATTTTTTTTGTTTGTTTGTACCCTAGAGGCATCGAAACTACTGAACCGTTATGAAAAATTCACTGTTGTAGTGCCACACTTTTCCTGAACAACATGGTACGGACAGAAGTTCCCACGGGACGCGGGTGAAACCGCGGGATAACGGCTAGTCTGATATAATATGCCTTATAAAAGTTTTCAAACACGACAACAAAGTATCTACGATAATTTTCCGTACATTTAATATTACCCATCCTTTCTTGTAAATAAAGAGTTAATAAAACTGTGAATTTATTTACTGTTGCAATGAGTTATGCTATTAACACAGAAAGTTCTCGTGTTTTACATTGCAATGTTTGCGCATTAACTTTATTTACACACTTTTAATGCAGCACGGACGAGTAGTTAGGAAACTGAAGCTAAATACACAGCTTAGTTACTGTTATATTTTTTTATTAGTTACTGTTTACGATATAAGCAAGAATTTATCATAGGCTACAGTTTTAAAAGGCAACACAAAATAACTTCTTGCTATTGATTCTTTGTACGTAGGTGTATCAAAACATTTATTTGTTTTTAAGACTGATCTCACGAGGGTGACTAGAATCCAAACATTTTTGCAAATAAATAAAAAAAGTAATTTTCAAACAGCGCGCTCTTAGCTAGATATGAAATTTATATCTTGTAACATGTTAACAAGTCGTGGTGTTACATGTAACATGCAGTTTGAATCTTAAACTAGTACAGCCCAGGATGCATAGCAAAGCTGTGACAAAATCCTCTTGTATGTAATCTTGTACAAACTGGTTGAGGCGCATGAGAAAACGTTTTCTGAAATAGTCTTTTTGTTTTCTCTTGTGGGTTCAAATATTACATAGTATGTTTCCCGTTATTTCACTCGCGTTCTGGCATCTTAGCCGTCTTATTATGATGTACTTAATCATACATATGTTGTAACATGGTAAGTGCGTGTAATGATGTCATTCTTAAAAAGGACTATTACAACTATCAAAACTCCCTAAATAAATAAATTCTTCTGCTTCTTTGAGTCGAAAACTTTATACATGGTGTCTATTCTAGTAAATCATATTGCAGGGTGTGATACTACGGTGATAGTTTAGCATGCTACTATTTAATGAACAATCGAACGAAAGAAATCATTGGTAAAATCAACGTTACGCACTGAATCTTTCAGTTTGCAGTAATGGAAAAGAGAAACTGAAATTCCATCCGCAATGTTTTAAGTACACAAAGTCATTAATTATTTATTATAGTTAAAACCAAAATCAATTCGTTAATCTTTTAAGCTCATTAAAGAATTAACGCATTATGAAATGGTTTAACCATTTTCGTCCTATAGCTACAAACAATATGTTTTGTTTTGCAAATATTTGACTGGAAGCTGTCTGGTTAATGGCGGAACGTAAATTAGCTTGACTGTTAACTGACAGTTAATTATTACTGACAGTAAACAGAAATATAACTCATTAAATAATGACTATTATTGTAGAAATGAGCTAATACAAAGCAAAAAATACGAATTCAATCTTACAACTTACCTTTACTTTTAATTTTTATTTGTTCCCAATTGTTCCCATTTCATATCAAATGTAAAAAAATAATTTCATTTAAAGAAAAGCGGTCAAACTTTTTCTGCTATAACATACCAAGTATATTGCAAGGTTCGTTTTCTAAAATCTAATAGGAACGACACGTTCGAACATGCAATACGTTTGATCAGAGACCCGGTATACTGAAAGTCCCCAATATCAATTGGGGACTAGCCACCTGTGAAAACGTGCTCGAACTTCGCAAGTACGGAGTATATACGCACACATACATGTTATATATACACATAGGTACGTTGTATGTATGTGTGTAGGTGTCAGTCATGGAGAACAAAATGACTAGCGGAGGTGCCGTAACGGAAAATCGCCTAAGAAAGTAGCGTGCCAAAACGCGGGTGTGCAGGGGGCGAGGATCGTTACTGTTTTCGACCTTATATCTCTATCTTATTCTTTGTACCCGATTTTTGTAATGCCAAACATCTTTGACAGATATGCAAAGAATCCAAACGCCTCGTTAGTTCACTCTGGACTGATCGTTTTGGTCATGTCCACCGTACGACCAACCTATCTTCATTATGGCATCTCCGCTCATTTTTCCTTATTTCGTAGTGTCAGTCCCCCCGTGTTTCCGTTCTAGAAACTGTGTAATGTAACATCACTGGCGAATATTGTATGAAGATTATGAGGTGTATATGATGTGTGAGAGAATATTTAAGGGTGATTTGGAGTAATTATATTGCGTTTGCTGTATACCGTATAATGTAGGTATTGGTCTTTAGATGACTTCTATACACGGAGTCTTGACACTTATATAGAAGTAGAGGTGTGATTTTATATTCAATTATTTTATGAATTCATTTTACAATCAGTATGAGACGTGAGATAGCGCTCAATCCTTTTCTGTGTGAGAGAAGGCCTGTGCCCAGCAGTTAGACGATAAAAAAGCCTGATGATGATGAGTATAAATTGGGAGAAACAGTGTACATGCAATTTCTTGGTCTTTCATATATTTCTTTAATGATAAAAATAAATCCCAAAGGTCTTCATAACGAGTTTATACGTCAAACACTAGACTGCAACCAGTATTGCTACTTCCAATATCGAGAACAAACATCGGACCGACTTGTTGCTCGACTCGATCCCTGAGCGCTACTTGTTGATATCTCGCTGTTATTTATATTGCCCATTGCGATCAAACGTTATGCTCGATATTAGAACCTTGATTTTATGGTGTATAAGAGTTACGGTTATTTTGTTGTAGGTTGTTCTTGTTTTAGTATGTACTTTAGTTAAAGTGATCTGCGTAGGCGTTTTTTGATTAAAAGTAATTCTCTTGGTAGATTTTAGTTACAATTTGTTTTTTTTTTTATTATAATTAAACATTTACTAACACTCTACTGCTTAATTGGTATTTGAGTAAAACATGCGATTCATACGAAATCGTAATACGTAATACTTACACTTCGTACCAAATGTGTTCATAATTAGTGGAAAGGACAAAATAGCATTAGAAATACGTCACCGATTCACAAAAATATCTATACATAGGTATATATAGGTAGGTACAAAATCTAAAGGATTGGCCCAAAAATATTTCGATAGTAATCTACGAGTAAATTGACCCATCTCGTGCATGAGACCGACACCGACCGACGAATGGTTTATCGCTACGCCAACAGATCGCGTACCAGTTACATCACCGCGTAATCGCTACGAGAGTGCTACGCCGCTACGCCGTAGTACCTGCGAAAGCCTCTTGGCAAGATGACAGTTGGCAATAACTGAGGAATAAAAATGTCAATTCAATACCAGAGTGACATTTACGAACCGATCACGTGACACTTTCAAAGGTTATGTCAGTCTCGTGTATTTTATTGACGTCTGTGGAATGTCTTGTTTTATAATAATTTTACATTATTTTATTGAAGCTCACCGATATTAGAAATTGTTCTAAAATAAGAAAAATAGAACTTATCTATCCTTCGAGTTTTTATTGGTTAAAATTGTAGTGTACTAAATAACAGCTGAGAATCAATTCAACTTTAAAGATTTAAATTCTTCTACGAGAACATTTTAGAACCTATAAAAAATCCTGCCTACAAAAAAACAATCAACTTCTAATTAAGTGAAATCAAATCACGAAACGCGTCCACACCACATGGCTACGGGCGACTCTAATTTGTATGTAAATTCCCGATACACACGCCTACCTATCCTACGTACCTACGTACGTACAGTAACAGTCATCGTCCGAGCTTTTTCCCAACTATGTTGAGGTCGGCTTCCAGTCTAACTGGATTCAGCTGAGTACCAGCGCTTTACAAGGAGCGACTGCCTCTGACCTCCTCAACCCAGTTACCATGGCAACCCATACCCCTTGGTTAGACTGGTTTCTGACTACCAGTAACGACTGTCAAGGATGTGCAATAACAGCCGGGACCTACAGTTTAACGTGTCATCTGAAACACAGTCATTGGTGACTAAGATATTCTCAGAAAGTACATACAAACTTAGAAAGGTTGCATTGGTACTTGCCAGACCTGGAATCGAAACCGCGCCTTCATACTTGAGAGGTACCAGTAGACTTACGTGAGTAACAGTAGGAAAGTAATAAAAATCAGTTTCAACAGTTAACGAGCGTGTTAAGGCTCTTAACATAACACTTAATCCGGCTCTCAGGCTTTCAACAGGCGTCCCTCACGGAGAAACGATTTCATTTACATATCTTGACACGTTACTTCGCTTGCGTGGCAAATGACGGTCACGATTGTGATTCATGCTCTGTTGGACTAATTTTTGGATAATTTTATATTAAAAATAATGGTGATTGAGCTAAGATAAATGGAATAGGTGTTGGCTTAGGTATTATTACTTTTACCTATGGAAAGTTTTATGGCATTTAATCAAATGTAAAGCTACATTAAATGAGGTCGTAATTCTAATTCGAAATACAATGATTACATCAAACACTGCTTGACCTTATTTTGAAATGAGAACTGTAGAAAAATATAAAATATAAAAATCTAGACCTTCATTTATTACAGCTTGAACAAAAAACAAAACATTATTACTTGAAGCGAGACAAGGGACCTCGTTTAAATTAATATTTAACTGCTTTTTTGACACCAACCGTATTTTATTTCGGATTCGCAAATAAAGGATATTAATAACTGTTCTTTGTTTACGCTCCAACGAATATATAATAAATGGAAAATACTTTATTGTGTATTGAATAGGACACATGATATTACCTTTTATGTTAACAAATAAATGTGTAATTGGAATTCGACCTATCCTTTTATAAATATGTTAGGACGTTTTTGACAATATTTTTCGAACATTCCAAATATAACATTGAAATATTTTGCCCTCTAGATAATGGCTCGAAATTTTACTTATCTGGCGTTGCCTTTAATAAAATGATGACAGTAGTAGTAGTAGTAGACGATGCTAGACTATAGTGGTGAAAGATTGTGACAATTTTTTAAGTAAGCCAAGCTGCAAATTGCTGGATTCTGTAACCCATCTTAAGCAATTTTGTGCCACAACATCGAAAAATATTTCTGCAGTAAGTTTTTCAGTTTACAATGTCGGCCTTGGATACAATTTTGTCTTATGTTATATACGACTAGATAAATCTCTTAACAGAAATAACTTCTCCAATACATTTGACTTCTGAATAACAGAAGTTAAAATCTCGACTGCTCAGTTTTCTTAAGTGACGTTATTACTTTAAGAGAGAACGCAGTAAGTGGCGTTTCAGTTTCATTCATTTAATTGATTGCACAGTTTTGTTGGCTCGACTCCGTAAACGTAGACTTTAAGCAAATGTTAACGTTTAAAGATACTGCAGTGATACTTTATGTTGGTCGAAGTTTTATGAGTCGTGTGCTGGTTCGACTTTATGGAAGGAGGTTAAAAGTCCACTTAGATTAAAACAACGACAGCTAGTAGGTACGCTCGCTATAGATATGTAGGTACCTAACTATCGCAGGTCACTATAAAAAAATTACGTGCCTTAATAATAAAACATTGTAAGCCTGATATAGTGGTGATAGATCGATTAGCGCGCCGCGCGATGATAGTCGATGTCACCGTCCCGCATGACGAGAACCTCGTGAAAGCTGAGAAAGACAAACAAATAAAATATCTTGACTTAGCACACGAGGTTGTCGCCATGTGGGATGTCGACACGGCTGTTATTGTGCCGATTGTCATTACGGCCAATGGTCTAATAGCCAAGAGCCTCGACGAACACCTCAGGAGGCTCTCGTTGGGCGGCTGGATCAAGGGACTGATTCAGAAGGCAGTACTCCTTGATACGGCACGTATTGTGAGGAGGTTTCTGTCTCTGGGACCCTAACCACCGGTACCTTGGACCCTGTGCCCGATATCGGTGGCAACCTATTTTTTATATTTTTAAATGTTTTTTATTTTTATATTTAATATTTAAAAATGTAAATAATATGTTTGAAAATAAATAAATGACAAAAACTTTGTGATATAAAACAAAAATAAACCAATATTTACAAAATTCTTGCAAAATAAAATAAACTGAACTTTTAAACATTCAAGTACTGCATTATTAATTTTATTGATCAACCTCAGTTTACATCCGGGTATTAAAATGACTGTAGCCTTCAGCAAAAAGGCCGGATCTCAGCGCAATTATGGTTAAATGGTTATTTTATACTGAAAAGCAATCACCACGAATATAAAGGTTTCAGAAGAGGAGGATATTTACATAATTAAATCAGGACACAATCAGATACTCATTAATATGTAACTTTCTTCAAAGGACAGTAAATTGTCAATGGATCATTATTATCTTTTAAATTGTTAGCAGGACTTGAAGATGAATATTTTTCTCTGTTTGGGAAAAAATCTTCATTGATAAGATTGTTGTGTTAGTACTGCATAATTCATTATATCAATATTTCCACTGCAATAACATATTTTCAATTTATTAGAAAAGATCGATCTCTTTATAGAAACAAATATTTGTCTGGTCTGATCTTGGGGCAGTAGCAGTGTTATGACAAGGCACTGTCTAGAAAGTCTTAATATTAGAGGGCGTAACACAGTAAGCAATCATAAGCTTTATCTTTGCCAGACACCAACAAAAATAATAATTAACAGAACAAAGGCGTGCAATTAAATTATATTAATGCTTTATGTTCCATATTGTACGAGAGACAGTAAAACTAAGTGGTATTGTTATAATCATCGGCACGAATCTTGAGCGCTGACCTTCACCTGCGCAGAAGTAATTTATTGGGTCCTTTTTGTGGTATGAAGTGAGGCGCGGGGGCGGGCTAAAGCGGTGATTCGCATCGCGTCATAGCTGTCACTCGGGATTGGTGAAGGTCAGCCCTCAAGATTCGTGCCGATGATTCTATAAACACACATTATGGCACATAAACTATAGAGTTACTTTGAAGAAAGAAAATAAATCCTTTACAGGTCACGTATATGTTAGACTTCGATGTATAAACCTACAGATATAAAATATAAATACAGTTTTCAGCATTCGACCTCGCGGCAATAAAATCAATCCGGATATTTCGAAATCACATTCGGAAATGTGTAGCGCACGCGATATGTGTCACATTCATTAGAGAAATATTTCGCGTTTGATATTTTTTAACTGCCATTTCTATAGTTTGGGTTTAGTTTTCAACTTTAAAGTTTGGCCATGCAATGAAAAGTTACCAATGTAAAACTGCGACTATATTTTTTTTTTTGATTCAGGAAAATAAAGTCAATGAAAAACGGTTTATTTCTAGAGCCTATTTATAGAATGATTTGCGATTAGAGATTGGAGCTTGAGATTAGCTCTATATAAATTCCTAGCTTTTGCCATCGGTTTCATCAGCATCCCGTGGGAACTACAGCACAAAAGTAAGCTATGCTCTATAAACGGGATATTAAACAGTGAAAGAATTTTTAAATTGGTCCAGTAGTTCCTGAGATAAGCGCGCAAACAAACAGCTTCATAATATTAGTATAGATGTCAAAATTTCAATTTTCGCAGAACAAAGAATAGATAGGTTATAGGAATCCACAGTAAACGAATTTATTTTGGAACCATTTTAAAACGTCGTATTAAATCAAGTAATGGTTTTATAAAATGTTAGTAACATTAAAAATATACAACAGTATTGAGGCCACTGGGGGTAATTTAATTTTTCATGGACGTAATTACCGAAATGATGAAACAATCTCAATAACGTTCGATTCGATGAATTATTCATTTAGTAAAATGTTTTTCTTTTCAAATGGAAAATAAACTGACTGTTATATATTTTATTTACCTACTAATTACTTCCAGGTATATTGAAAAATAATATTTGGGCTGAATCTATTTTTGATTTGAAAATCCAGTATATTGAAAAATAATATTTAGATGTTTTCATGAAATATAGGGAAATCTCTACATTTACTAATTGCCAACTAATAGATTTTTCCAGTATGTACTTTATGCACTATGATCTACTCCAGTCACAAACTTATGAAATACACTACACCAACTAACAGACGCTTAAAATCGTTAATATTTAACAACCATACTTGCTACATTCTTTTAATATCCCTCAGATTACGTCATCTTTAGTCTACGTAGATCAATAAAGTCCCCAGGGCGAAAATACCGCAAAATGTTGCCAACAAATAATTATATGCGAAGACGGTAGGTACAAATTATTTGCTTTCGGCATTCCTAAACTCGACCCTTATCATAGAAATTTTACACACAAAATTGTGCCGGGGTCACACAGAATGTTTAAAGAGTGGTAACAAGACTGGTTTGTATGTACCCAGCCTAAGATTAGGATCATAATTATTAAGCCATGTATTCTCAGCTTGTGTATGAGTTATGTGCTTTATTTACCCATTTTAGGGGTAACAATACTTAAAATAAAATAAAGGTATATTTACGTTAGTTATGAGAGCAATTACGGCTTTATAATGATAGCTATACAAAATATCAAGTTGCTTATTAGTGAAAGATGTGCATAAAGTAAGATACGAGGTGACTTATTATGCTTCTACGAACAATACAGTTTGTTCATACATAAATACAGTATGAAATATAGTTGCTACTTATTATAAAGTCGGTGTAATATAGAAGAGTGCTTTTATTTTATTCGGGAGTTGGTCTCAAATGCGTTGGGGGAAACTCTGCTGCATTCCATTGGGAATATTGCGTTTAGAACAACCACCTTGATGGTTTAGAAGTTAGGAGTTCGATATAATCGTCAGAATTCCCTAGACAGACGTTACTTAATAAATGAGAAAATAGATTAAAAGCATCTAAGTGATACTGTGTTAAAAAATGTAGGGTAAAGGCGGGATTAGGGCTGCCATTTCGAATTTCGCCAAACCCGGACAAATATTTAAAAAAACCCGGACATTTGGCGTAAATAGCATTTTTTCCCCGGACGAGTCCGATTTTTTTTTGTTTAACAAAACAAGACCTAATTTTTAATATTACCATATTACTTAAATTCAATGAGGTCCTTCCTTACATGAAAAGTCAGGGCCGTCTCTAGCTCATGTAGTACCTAGTATTGAAAGATTGTGACTTAATGTATTTCGAAGGTCATAATTAAGAAAGCTCATATGGAAACTAGGAGTTACCTTCTTGATAGGTTAGACAAAAAAATGTTGAAAAATACAAACAGCTGTAAAGTGAAGTCGCCGCGAGCGCAGCGAGCGCGAAAATTTTTGAGTTTTGGGTCACTAAAGCACCTAAACTTGTATAATAAAAAAATCTGCAAAGTGAAGAAGCCGCAAGCGAAGCGAGCGCAAAATTTTTTGAATATTGGGATATTAAAGTAGCTAAACGTAAAAAAAAATGTGTTAAGAAAAGAAGCCGCCAGCGAAGCGAGCGCGAAAATTTTGGAGTTTTGGGACACTTTGACTTCTGCATTATTAGGCGCCCGGGTAATTCGCATACCCAGGCACCATAGGTTAAGATGGCCCTATGAAAAATGTCCGGGTTTTCCCCGGACACTTCTTGAAACCCCGCCCGGACGGCCCCCGGACGGCCTCCAAACGAGGACAAATCCGGGGAAACCCGGACGGATGGCAGCCCTAGGCGGGATAGATGCCGCAGTGGGATAGATGCCCCATTTTTAAAAAACCTAACTTCCCATGCTCGCGATTAAGAAACAACCGTTTAACTAGAAGCCACAAGCACCCCGCACCTAAATTAGCCACGCGCCATCGAGGGGTGAGGTCGCGTTTCGCTCGTGTGTGAATTCATCTCCGCGGCGAACTTACAGCGAGCGTAAATTTTTTAAAGGTGAGTATTTGCTGTTGTATAACTTTATAAGTAGATATTAATTCCATCAAATTTTTTATCACGTATGTATATTGTTTCATGAAGTATACATTTTGATGTAAATAGTTGCTCTATTGTATTTATTTATTTTAAAAAATGCTAGGGCATCTAACCCTGTCAAAAAGGATAGTTGCCCTGATTTTTTACGGTATAGGTGCCCCTAGGGGCATCTATCCCTCCATACACCACGTGTACCCTGAATGTATTATAAGTGCTTTGAATATATATTTTTAATATTTTTTTGTGTTTATTTTAATATTTTTCATGTGTTTATGTATAGGTTGTGTATACTTTTTATTGATTACGAATGATTTGCAGTTCAAACAGTGAACATGAAGACAATTCACCTCAGAACATAGTTAAGGGAAAGAAAACTAAAGGTTTGCCGGTGAAAAAGACTAAAAGAGATGGACAGGATGAGCTTTAAGATACAAATAAAAATAACTGCATAGAATGCTTTGAAAACTATGAACAACCAAACCCTAAATCCGACTGGATTCAATGTGTAATGTGTCAGTGCTGGTTACAAAACCTGTACACTTTTCACTGTCCGGTTAAACATTATGATTCTAAGTATATTGTGATATTTTAGTTTTTGAAAGAATGATTTTTATAATTTTGCATGTTGAAACTAAATAATTAATATTTTGTAATAAGGGTTGAAAATATAAAATACATTATTTTTGTTGATCAAATACTTTTAGAATTTTATTGTGTTAATTTTAATTAATCTGATAATGAATATAAAAAGATTTTAAAAACGGCAAAATACATTTCATTTCAAATGAATTAAAGTCAAAAAATATGTAAATACTATTAATATAATATACTTATACAGTATGAAGGGCATCTATCCCGCACCGTAGGCATCTATCCTCGCTAGTATTTTCAAGGTGGGGCATCTATCCATAGGGGTAGGCATCTATCCCCAAAAATTGAGGTCTACAAAAAGCTAAAATCTGCAAAACGTGTAGTGTATAGGTCCAAAAAGACAAATCACAAATAAACATAAAGGATTAAACTAGTTATATTCATAGGTGTTATTAATGTAGAACCAATATTTATTAAATTATAAGCATATTTCAAAAAGTGGGGCATCTATCCCGCCTTTACCCTATTAACTTCCAGCTAGCCGTGCTGAATTTAAAATAAATGGTATTTGATTACGTACTTTAAGCAATTGCATTTTTGGATAAATTATGTATGTATGTATGTAGTTAGCAAAGGTCTATTGCATGAGTCTGGTAAATAAATTTGAAAGATTTTAAGTAAATAGTTATGTAAGGTTAAAAAAGGAAGCCAAATCCTTAGTTTTAAATTACTCCATTTTTCCCACCAGCTTACGAAAAAATCGCATCTACGTTTAACAAAAAAGTATAATTAAAGCCTTTAAAATGTACTCCTATTTATTTCTCCTATTTGTAGACAAGAAAAAGGCACAGCATTTTATTTAGGAAGCCACACTGTCCTCACACACCGCTGGGCACTGCCGGCACCGGTGCACCACAATTTACCATCTTATACATTGTATAGACTGTTCAACGAAGCCACGGAGTAAGATGAGAAGAGATGCCATAATGCAGGTAGGCCAGGCCTTTTCTAGGTCAAAATAAGTACGGTTGGCATGATCAAAACGATCAGTTACGAGTCGTTCGGGTGGTTTGAGACATCTGTCAACTATTTTTGATATTACTGAAATGATATAAGGTGAAAATAGCAATGATCCTCGTCTCCCGCATTCCGTCGAACTAATTTCTTAAGCAATTTGGCGTTATGGCACCTCCGCTAGTCATTTTATTCTAAACGGTCAAAGGCAACGTTTTTTGCAAGGAAGATGCAGCTGTGACAACGAAAGCTTGAACAAAGTAAGAACAGTGGAACTCTAAATTCGCTTGACCGCAAAACTTGTAGCCAGTGCTAATTCCTACCAAAGCGTATGTTGGTGATCGTCCATTTTAGTTACTATCTTTGCTTGCCGTCTAGCGTGGTATGTGACTTAACAAATCAATGGTCTATAAATTGGTGTTTGTTTTCAAGCGATCTATTCCTAATATGTTCAAAAACATAGTGCTTTTTATCATGTTTAATGAAAATCATAACTACTTTCATATGACTCAGTCGTTATAAATTAATTTATTTTACACTAATTATAAAACCACGGCCATAATTCGGAATATAAATACAACGAAGAAGTTTTAATATACAAGATTTCGTTTCGTAAATGTTGCCTTCGACAAGCATGCAGCTTATTTGAGACCGTCTTCGAATTTATCGCCTCACGTATGAGAATCGATGTATTCTGGTATTCAGTAATAATAAATAAGTGACTGTGTACACGTCTCCGGTTATTGATGCGTCTATGTTCCACTAAAGGTTCTTTCAGTAGACATTGCCCGATACCTATCTATCGGAAGTACTTGTCGGTCTCTCTCACGTTGACAAGGGTAGCCACTTTACTTCCAAGAAATCTCACTTCGTTTTTTACATATTTCCCACAAAATATAAAACTGTTGTGCTCGCCTGTAAAAACATTAGAAGTACGTGAACATCAAAACGTTGTGACCGTTATTTATTTTGTGAATAAGAAACGACCGCAAAAGAAACGGGATCCTTTAAAAAGAATCAGAAAATGTTGAAAGGGAATTCTAAAAACTTCACGGAAGCCGATACTCGTTAATTAAAAAAGATTTAATCCTTAATTAATTGAAATACGAAAAACTTCTTTGCAAAAGGGCTTCTTAAATCTCAAACAATTTCAAATTATTGGGGAAGATTAATTTGTCTATACAACTAAAACTATTTAGTGAGTACAAACAGAACCGCGCCATTATTGTTAATTAAGGAAATTAACCCCAATCCATTGAAAGACTGCACATGGCTTACGAAACCTCAATCTGTATTCAATCTACGTGGGAGGATCAATCAATCTAAATCCATCTCTCTGTAGGGTGCAAGGCTCGGGCCACCACCCGTCTGCTCCTTTATCAATAGAGTTCATTGTTTTCTTACCGCTTTGACAATATCGGAAACCATCGCCCGATGGTTTTCCTCACTGTCCCTTCCCGAGAAATTCTATACAGAATCATCAGATCAAATATAATTGATTAAACTGAAAAAGGTTTTGTTTTATTAGATGTCGAGGAAAATCTTACCTTTGTGACCACGTTACTTTTTGTAGGGTTTTTGTAACAGAAAATAGTCTTCTGTCTATAAGTCGCATAGTGATGCTTGCTTCATAAAATGAAACACAGATGAAATAGATAAATGTGGAAAATTACGGTCCTTCCATCTTCTTCACAAGATAATACTGTTGATCAATTATTATGAGGGATTAAGGTTCGGATACGGGCTCCATAAATTCATAAGCCGGATCCATGGGAATGTATAAAACCGGAATCATACCTTCATTATCGTATAAATCCAGCTTTAGTTTCCCACAGTTTAAATTAAGGGAGGAAAAGTGACAGCCAAAACTCTCTTAGAAACCAACCTTTAATTTGTACAAACTTCAAGTATTTACCAAACACTCGTTGAACTAAATTCTCGTTACCACAAAGCTGTATAAACAACATTTATTTTCTTAATTAAATTCTCAGATTTTCTATTAAAATGTCCGACTGGATTTGAAATGGAATCGGGTGAAACAATGGATTCAGGAGTTTTCAACGTCAATTGGGGTCCGGTAACAATATTGACAGGTAATTATGTGCTTGCAATAAGACGTTTCATTTGTTAGAATAATATGCTCATTATAATAAGATATGTATTGAAAGTTGATTAATACATAAGCGTAAATCCAAAACACCATGTAAGTGAAAGTATGCCAATGGTACAGTCATTTGATTTCTTTTTTTTTCAGAAGCTATTTCAAATCTTCGTTTTGACTACTCCACCAATCACTTAATACCTTTGACTTTTCAGTGTATTTACCGAGTTTTTTCAACAGAATTTTTCTTTTTATATATTCAGGTTCATCATAGGTATTCTGGTTTGTTTGTATTTGCAGATGTATGAAACGATCTTCCAGTAGCAAACATTTTCAATGCAATCAATTCATGTTCGATTCGTGTGCAGTTTTATTAAGGGATAGCGGGAATATTTGTTTTTATAGCATCAGTGTTCGACCGATGTGTGTTTTACCTGGATGCTGTATGGAAATTATTCTTATGTTCTTGTTCTGTGATGTTGGATTGAGTCTCGATAATTGACAGTTGATTGTTACTAGTGTGAAAGTAAATTATCATATCATCTGATGTTACTACATAGGCAACTTTTGGTGTAAGCAAAAATATGTAATGTAGCTTTTGGATATATAATGTGGATAACTGAGATAAATATAACTCATATGTTGATTTCATAAATATGAACGTAAACCTTGAAAAAAGCTAGTAAAGCTAGTAGCTGCTGTAAAAATAGTTCATTTGCAAAATATCGGGTTTCAACTGCAAGAAGCAGTAGACTTATACTTTAAAACATTCTACCCAAGTAAAACTGTAAAAAATATACCAAGTACCCACCCGAACCATTTCTGGCGAGGGATCTTAAGCATTAACAATTTAATATTCAATAAACACTTTTTCGTAAAAAAAATATTGGCAATAACAAGCTAACTCACACCTGGGGCTCCTACCTTCCGAAGGTTATTGAAAAATAATTCGCGGGCCTTCGCAAACGCCTTCCAATTCGATGGATATATCTCGTAAATCTTAAGGATTTGCTACAAAACTCTTTTTAATCTTATAAAAATCGCCTCAAGCAATCCTCAAAAATAAATTATAAATACCGCCGAAATAACCTGGCATTTTATAAAACGGTTCCTCTACAGATTTCAATAAAATTCCAAACACAAAATAAATATTCGAACCTCTTTGGAATGGTTTGAATAATTTAAAGGAATGCTTTTTAAAAGTTATTGGCCTGGTTGAATATTTCCTTATCAGTTATTTGAGTGTTGGGAACTTTTTATCTGCCTTTGAATATTATTTTGTAACAACCGCATTGTGGGCCATTTATATAAATGTGTTGTTAAAAAATCTGAGTTGTTATTAAAACTTGGTGAAACGAATCAATTCGTTCAAATTACGTGACTATTAACAATGCATTTA
Source organism: Helicoverpa armigera (assembly GCF_030705265.1). NCBI lineage: Eukaryota > Metazoa > Arthropoda > Insecta > Lepidoptera > Noctuidae > Helicoverpa > Helicoverpa armigera. The sequence continues at coordinate 4,526,027 of NC_087135.1, read as the reverse complement.
TAATACTGCAAGTTAATTTCAAACTAGTTTTCACTACTCTTATTTGCTACCTACAGTACAGTAGTCAGGCTAAATTGAAATGTTTAATTAGCCAGCTCTGGGAAAAAAGTAAGATAGAAAAGTTGTAAATAATGAATACCTATTTCAATGGCGCACTGCGTTGGTTGAAAGCCAACTTCTATCCGCGTATTCGTTGGAAGTTTAGTCGTAAATGTACTTCGTTCTTTTATATATATTGAAAGCGAAGCTGCTGCATATTTGTTATAAAAGGATATTGCGATATGTACTCTACAAACTTTGGCTTTCTGTTTCAATCACTATTTGAAACTAGGAAAGTTTTTAACTATTGAGATGAAGAAATGAAGGATTTTGTTAGAAGTAATAATCCATAAATTCTATCAACACATCCCAAATTCAAATACATCTACTTCGGGGGTTTTTAGAGTTGAGTATATCTTGATATATGACATTTGATTTCTGTTTAATTAAGATTTGACGCAACAATACGATGTTCTTATCATTTAATTTTAAAAAATACACGAAAATTATTACTTCGACTTATAATTTTTTATAAACTTAAATTCCCCACAATAAGTAGTCCAAGGCAACCTCTAAAAGTATCTACAGACCTGGCCAATACACATAGGTACATATACCTAGGCCTATATCCCTGCACCCGCTCTTGACCCAGTCCAGGAACTACATTAGTTCCCGATAACAGGTTTAGATGGCACACACCTTGACCCAGTAATCTTGTCCTAGATATACTGTTCCTAGTTATATGGGTACTGAAAGTACCTCACTAATAGTTCTATTTACATTCTTGTTAATAAATGTGTATGTCGTGGTAGGAGATTGAGTTGTGTTGGCAATTGTACCTAACAGGACATTTTAATGTTAAAGTTCACGTACCTACGTGGTGACGAATTTTGATGGCTTCTTCTATAGAAATTGTATGGTACGCAAAAAGTAATGAATACGATAGGTAGGTAATTTTTGGTTCTTGGAAACAATTAAATATTACAGTATTTTTCCTACATTTTTTGTAACAACATTCAAAGCAATCTATCATAGGAAACCTTATAAAAGTGAGACGTTTATCCGTTTCTAGCCGCGTTCTTATCAATTCTATTACCTATACGTTAGAGTAATCGCACACTGCAGACAAACAGTCGGCCGACAGTTAACTGGATGGCGGGCAATTTTTTTTGCCATTCGCACTCGCATCTTTGTAATGTGCGTACTAACCATTCATCTTTATATTGATTTTTGAGCCCAAACAAACTATCGACCGACTAAAAGTTTCTAGTGTACGGGTACTCAGTAAATGCCAAGGATGCGATCACTTTTTCTGTCCAATATAAGTTTATGCACGAGTAATTTTAATAACATTTGTGTCGTACAGGAAAAATATACGTAGAACACGGTAATTGACTAGTCGCTGCACCGAAATTAAGTTAATATGTCCCCTGTAATCGCTTTACGGGAAAATATCTGACCGTTGAGAAAAATATTCTGGTGCTACCGGCTGTTGCTTAAAAATATTCGCACTTCGCTTGAAAATATTTACCCTTGTTGCTTCCCACGTTAACGTTATCAAATCAGGTAGGTTCTTTAAAAACTAGCTATTGCAGGTTTTATAAAATACTAGCCGTTTTCCCGCGGTTTCACCCGCGTCCCGTGGGAGCTACTGCCCGCACCGGGATAAAATATAGCCTATGTTACTCGCAGATAATATGGCTTTCTAATGGTGAAATAATATTTTAAATCGGTCCAGTAGTTTTTGAGTTAATCCATTACAACCAAACAAACAAACAAAGTTTTCCTCTTTATAATATTAGTATAGACTAGCTCTCGGTTTCACTGAGTCCCACACTCTTGACGAACCTGGATAAAAGTAGCATAATGTTTCTTTGTTCTATGCTATTTGAATGACAAATTTCATTCAAATTGATCCTAGTTCATTGCAGTTTTTATCGTGAAAGAGCATCAGACAAAATTACTTTAGCAGTTATAATATTAGTAGGGATGGTAGTTGTGATTAGCCTATAATCCAACTAAGATATTCCAATTTGAGTATTACGCATATAACGACATATCAGACTGAAAAATCTCTTACTATTGTACATTATTTTATACATACATAACAACAATATACAAACGACCGTATCCTGAAATAAACAACACAAGTTTAACACCAAAACGCCGTGTGTATCGCCCATGTAGAAACATATCCCGAAAATTAACCCGAGTAACTTCGCAAATTACGTTATGAACGTAGATTTTCCGACTCAGTCGAAACACACTCGGGTAATTTCGGCTATCATCGGCCGTATGAGTTTTACCTAACAAAATGTTTACCGAATCTTTCGTTATATATTTTTAGGATACATTTTACATGAGTTTGGAATTGCTCATATTATAAGATACGGCAAATTCTTGGTGGGACCAATTTCCAAAAAACTGGGTAAAATAGTTTTTTTTTTAAGATGTTGTGTATAGTAATTCAATCGTAGAATATTATTTAACTTGCTTCCGCCAGCAATTTCGTCTGCGTTTCGTGGAAACTACTCCCATGAGAATTTATTAGTCTATAGCTTTCCACAATAAAATAATGGGCTATTTGTCAAATCTGACAGCTAGTTCTTGAGATAAGCGCGTTCAAGCAAAAATAGCCTCTGGTTTTCTAATATTAGTGTAGATTAAAGTAAAAATAAATGTAGTAGGTCTATATATAATATCTTTCATAGTAAATGTAGAAGAACTAATAACTAATCTTGGTTCAAGTGTTGTTAATATAACGTCGGTCGGTACACTGGCCACTAATTCGGACTAATGTTTAGTTATTTGTCAGAATTTGTAGCTCGAGCGAGGTGGTCCGTTAATACTTGCTGACCTATGACGAATTTGGGTTATTTTTTGGTAACAAACTATAGTAAAAGTATTTTTGGTGCTCTTTTATATATTCATATGTCTATTTTATTACACTGTTATATAAGTAACTATAAAAATATTATTTTTTATTGAATTTCACTCCAGTTCGCAGTGGAGTATGCATGTGCTAGCTACATCTGATTAACAGTTCTTTAAAAATATTCTATGTTTTGATTAAATTGAAAGCATGATACACAATCTCTAAATCATGCCCCAAAATATTTTCCCAAAACAAGGACAATTTCATTTATCTGGAGACACACAAGAATCTAAGGTAGGATTGTAAATAGATTCTACGCAAGTAATCCCATGTCTCTTTTGTATTCAGAAAAATAAACCTCACGAAATATGGGGACGATAAGCGAACAGGGACCCGGGTGGGTAATAAAGCATTTGCGATAAATTGCACAATTGTGTTCCTGGCTTCATATTTACTGGACAGCGTGAATTTATTTTATATTTTGCACCAGTAAGTAATAATTAATTTGCAGTTTATTAAGTTTTTTCGGGAGTTTCAATAAGTCAATTTAACCTTTATTTTACTTGCAATCATATTTCGTGTTTTGTACAGCAACTGAAACTTGGATGTTACTTAAGAGAATTATTGAAATAAAGGAAAATTGTTTGTATCTTCTAGAAATTCTAAGAGCATATGGATTGCCATTCATAGTTTAGCGACTTAAGAACCTGCTTTAAGCGATCGTCTATTGTGTCACAACTTTTTAATATTTTCATTTTTTTTTTTGTAATTTAAATTGATGTATTACTAAAATGGATATATCTATCTACCTGTAACTTTTTAACCATGGTTTTTATCAAGGTTCTTCATTGGTCGTAATCGAACTTTTTATTTAAACAAGTATTTTAGCCTTTTAACTACCAGTAACAAAGAGATAAAAGATACACTACAAGAGATGCGAGTAACATGTATCCATCACATTCCGTCAACAGACACCGGTGATGGGTGATCGATCTTTTAAAAAGTTACTTTTACGTCTGCCAATGTCAGTGGCTGTGACAATGTAATGGATGTTCTCAAAAAACATGGAAATATTTCGGTAGAAGAAAATTAGTTATTTACTATTGTTGAATGGTAATATTTTGCTGTCTAATTTTTGTCTGAGGTCTTGGAAAACGACTGTGAAAAGATTCCTAGTGATTAACTTATTGATACTTCGATCCAGATTAAATTTAAATGTCTTGTTTTTAATTCAAGCTATGTGAAATAAAGATACATAGACTTAGTTAATTTTGTATTGACATTAAATTATTTTTGAACAATATTTTAGCACAGAACAATTTCAAAATATGTAATTTTTTGCCCATATTTTGCGCTTCTAAATGTTAATAATTCAAAAACATGTTTTACTCTATACAAAGACACGTATTCACAAAGTTTTTCAGACTATTAACAGGCAAAGCTTTATGTCGGTGCCCATAAATGGTTTAGTAAATTGAGGGTACCGCAAAGTTGTGCGCTCTTGAATATTTATTAACATTATTGAAGCAGTCACGGAAAATTAAATTTCATCGTTACAGTTTTATAACAGAGCTAGTGAATGAAGCAACAAGTTAGTCATTTTCTTAGTTCTTTAGCTTTTTTCTTCGTGACTTCAAACGGATTCGGATTTCAGTGAAGCGACTGAATGCCAATGTTTTGCGCGATGTAAAAGGAGAAACTTTAAAGACGTTATTTTAAACTAAATAAATAAATTGTTTATTACTTCACTTTTAACATAATTATTTTACAATATTTTGCTAATTCTAAAAAGTGTTGATGTATAATTTGCCCGAACTAGATAAAAACCTGTGTCTCGGGCGTAAAAGTGCTTATTATAAGCGAATTAACAATAAATTGCTATAGTAACTAAAAACTAAACTAAGGCGAATATTCCGGTAGAAGTATTTTATAGTAAGCTGAAAAGAATGTTAAACTACAAAAATATTGTATTCGTTCATGTTCACGACACACTTAATTTATATAGACACAGATTATTTAATTCAGAATTAGGGCCGATTTTTCAATCATCAGTCACTTCTATTTGGTGTAATAAATATGGCGGTTTAAACTTGATATGTTACATCTCAAAAAAATAAATAATCAAATTGCGGATAAATACTCAACCCAATCATCTCTTAAAATCCACCAACCCAGCATATAAATATAAAGGAAAACTGCCAACAATAGACTCCCAAAGCAAATACAGCCATTAAAAACATCGTGGCTTATTCATAACATCTAACATGATCTCGTCTGAAAGTCGTCACGTTCCTAAACTCCCTCTCTTTGTTTGTCGTACGTGAAAATATTTTTACCCTCAAGAAAACCTCGTAAAATATATAAACGAATGTGTTATCTCTTGAGGATTAAGTCTACTCACACACTGCAAACTAAAAAGTTGACCGACTGTTGGCCCAGTCTTCTTCTTCTTCTTAGCGTTTATCCCGTCTCGTGACGGGGTCCGCTTCCCGTATCTTCTTCTTTTACTTCGCTGTATCCTGGACATCTTCCACTGTTGGCCCAGTGGTAGGAAAAAATATTGCTGGGGAGTTTGTTCTACCACTTCTTCTTCCCAGTAAAAATACATAGGAAGAGGTGAAAGGCGGGCGTTTTGGAAGCTGTCTTTTGTAAATTAGACCTTCAAAAAGTGCTGATTTACAGCCTACTTTGAATAAATGACTTTTGATCCGTTATTTTTTTTGAAAGTCTTGAATTCAATCAAAGTTTTTAGTCGGTCTTATACCGGACAGGTACTTGATCGTTGTTACGCATGTACTTCCACTCATCTTCATACTCACATATGAGCCCAAACCAACTATCCGACTAAAAGTAAGCAGTTTGCACGTACTCCAAGGTCACAGAATAAGATAGAATATTCTGGAATAATGCTTGTTTGATATGCTTGGTTTATTATAAAAACTTGTTTGTGTTTATTTGATTTTTTGGAGCTATTTTAATCCCTACATGAATGTCTTTAATTTACGTATGTATGTTTTATCAAAATATGGCATTGTTTTTATCTTACTTCTTAAAATAAGGCAAAGTTCTACTGCTAAGCATATTTGATAAGAATAATTTACAAAAACTTGCATGAATGAGCCCTAAAATCGTTGTCTATCGGAGCGCAGATACGCGATACACAATTGATTTTCTTTTGTTTTACAATTAGCGTCTTACAAAAGGGTAATTAGTATAATAACACCTTATTTAAACATAACTAATCATTAAATATACCCGTTGTTTCAGTGTCGAGAACTTTGAATTTGTTTCTCATTAGTAAATAGCGCGAGAGGCATAATCTTAGAGGGTCGGGACCTTATCAATTGTAAGATTCGCAGAAATGTATACAAATAAAGGTTTGTGTATAATTATAATTATCTGGCTCGGTTATCACCTGTCTTATGTTTTGAAGTTTATCTTGCTCTTTGACTGTAGTACGATGGACAGAGGAAAATTGATGCGATTTTGTTCTAAATGTTTACGAAAGATTTGGTAATAAATTCTAATCATAAACTATTATTTATTTATTTTTTACAAGGTTACGCCCTCTTGCGCAAAAGGTATGTCCGGTTTCATTATCACAGTAGCAGCTGAAAATATTCAAGGTAACAAAATAAGGGCTATATATTAGAAAGTGCATTCTCAAACAAAAAAAAAGATACAAAATGAAAGTACATTTTCCATTGGCTAGAATGTTTAGGTATTTTTACTATGAAAAATGAGAAAGTACTTATAAAGTCCTTACAGTTGAACGTTTTCAAAAGATTGAACGTTACTCTCTCGCTTCGGAGAGCTTTTGTGTACCATGAAGTGGAAATCGGATACTTGAAATGAAATGCTGAGTACTTTTTCATAATGTGGCTACGTGCTACGCCGTAGACACGATCGTAGACGGCTACGAATGGCTACAATCGGCTACGATCTTTTGATTATCGTGATCTTACTAGTCGCCTAGAGATTTTTTTAAGTTAAACGTAGGTATAAGATAACTATGACCTCTATTTACCAATAATAAAACAGGGTTAATAAAAAAAAAAAATATCAAAACAAGATCACAAATAAGGCATAAAAATATTATTTACATGTAAATTGAAAAAAGATATATTATAGTGGACACAGCATCGCCCTCATCATACAATAGGCCGAATAGAATGTCACGGTTGAAAGGAATGCCGTTCAGTAAATCACGGTACACTTGAGGCCCGATAAATAATCTCCGGAGGGTAGCTGCGGTGTCTCATACATTCCTATCACATGTGCGTCGATTTGTAGGCCTTTCTTATTTGGAACAAAATTGATGGCCTCGTTTGAATATCTGAGAAGTTCCTTGTTCAATATGCTACTGCTACGAAATTTATGTTCCTACAGTCTACTTGTGGGGTATTGTTTATTTGCCCGGCAGTGTAATATCAGGCTGTGAGATGTTTTATGTTTCTTTTGTAAATTAATTTGAGTATTTAAATAATGCAATTTTCATTAATAAAAAAAATAGAATTTTAAGTAAATATACTTTTAAGGAAATAAAAATTTACATTGATTCATTCGTATCCAATGAATAAAACGCAACTTAATTCTGTAATCTCAGTTCTATTCCCATATAATGTTCTTTTATAGGAAAACTATGGCACAATATCCCCACAATTCCCCTATTGGTGGAGAATGTCGATAAGTGTACTCAATGACGTCTATGGACGTTACCCCAGTAATAATGCAGTGAAAGAGGAAAATCAATTAACTGCGATCCGGTGCTGCTAATTACATGTTTATTACTCTTAATATTATTATAATAATAATTTCTTTCAATATTTTAATATTGTGTCACAATATTTTGTTCAATTTTGATTTAAATGTATTTAATTTTTATTAAGATTAGTAGTGAGTTTACATGATGCATTTAGAATCAGTCGTCCAAAGTATGCATTATCATCTCTCAAGCCTTTTCCCAACAATGTTGGGGTCTAAAGTATACATAGTGAAGAATGAAGTTGCAAAGTTTCAAAGGGTTTTCCTAAACATGTATAAATAGAAATATAGCTATACATAGTCAAGGGCATGTTCACATCCTCTGCATTATTAAGTGAGGCGACTAAAAGTTTGACCCACTTACCAATTCACGTTCTTCTCATTACGATCGAACATCTGAAACAAACATAAAACAGAATTTATATGTGTTCTTAAGTAACTTAACGTTTTTAAAAGCTTACAATTTTAATATTTACGATACTGTTCAAATGGCAAAGCCTGGAACAAGGAAAAACAAAATAAAATTGTGAAGCGGCGAATCTCAGTATTATCCAGAATTTATGATGGAAATCCCATAATTAAACTTCGTGGCACGACTGTGGAGAGGTTTTTTACCATAATTTTATGAGAAACTCAATCAAGCAGCGAAGTTGTGGCTCGAAAAGCACTCATAAGCAATGGCCGTTCAGACCCATGTCAAAACCATTGTTAGTTCGCTTTGGAGGGAAAATTCAATATCCCACAAATCCCCATTGATCTTTTGGCGGGCAGATCTTTTTGTTGAGAACTTGCTTCTGTTTATCCCGGCTAACAATGAAAATCAGTGGGGTCCTGCGTACTGACCTTTGGCGGTCTCCTGCGAGAACGTTTTAATTGATTACTGAATTGTTAATTGGGTGCTCCCGATTTGTTGGCGCTAGAAATAGAAAATGGCTGTCGCCAGTTTCAAATTAATTTTCGAGTTTGTTTTTGTTTTGGGGAAGTAGAATGAAGGAAAGTAAAACATTCTATAAATAATATAATGTTGCATTATTTTGGTTGTACGATGATCAATTTCTTGTAATGCTTTGTAATGAGATTGACGTATACTGTTACTGCATTAAATTAATTACATCACATCTTAATCTCAAAAAAAGCTCTATTTACATTGCAACAAATTTAATCTAGACGAATCGCATCAATATATTTTTGAGACAGACCATAAATCAAATAAATGACTAATCTTATTTACACCCACGCCTGATAAAATCCCTTTATAAAAATAAGGTCTTGCCTAGTTGCCCTTTAAAAGTCATTATTTTATCATTGCAAGGCCTTAGTACTAGTCATTTTTTTTTCAAAAAAACAAAAATCTAATATTAGAAAATAAATTCAATCTGAACTTAAATACATTATTACCTAAATGTTTAGTTTATTTAGTGTCCCAACATCGGCTATGATTAGTTTTCGAATAGCTTTGAGGTAAATGGCAGGTCAAGCGGTTGTCAAAACTAAAATTAATTCAGTGGAACGCTCAACTAGTTTTACTGGGAATTCATTGTTTAGCTTTGAATTTTCAAGAACGACTAGATTTTGGATTTCCGATGAATTTTGTGCAGGTTATTTTGTTGAGGGTCAAATCTAATTAGTAAGTCAGTGAAGCTACTTTGTAATTTTATAGTTAGCAATTTTATAGACAGTACTGTAAATAATTTGTTAATTAATTTCAGTTGAATAAAAAAATTGAGTAAGTTAGCAACTTCTATCTTCTCAAAGGATTTCAGTTTACTTTTTTAATTCTGTATCCTGCCGTCCGATGCCATGCCGATGCACTAGTGCTTAGCATCCAGTTGCCAACTTAATCAGACTCCAAAAGACATGGGGAAAGGCTAGAAAAATGATAGGGATGATAGCATTTATTTCGGTGATTCAAATCATCTAACACCGTTTATTAATCTATTTTCAAAAAACATAGTATGAATGGTGTTAAAATAATTACGAAGAGTTTCTCTATTGTATCAAGGCATGCAAAATATACAAGCTAAGCTACATCGGAGTATATTGGAAATCAGTTTTAAATAGAATCTCAGCAGTTACATAAAAATAACTCAGTTCACCAGCGGAGAGGGTGTATCGCGTCAAGGATTTATATTTAGATTTTAGTAGAGATACTCATTTATTCTGCTGGGCTATTTTTAATAAATGGCACAATTTTATATGAAAAAAAATTGTATATTTGGGTACCAAAAATAGAACAGACCTAAATAAATATTTACCATAAAATGTTATACATCAATTTGACCTACAACCCAAGCATAACCAAATTCCGAGCACAGGTAAACAGCACACATTTTGCGCCTACATTCTACGATTCTCACCTGAGTATTATTATCAGATCAAATATTGAGATATCAGCATCGACAACCCGGACCCTGGCGAAATTCCGATAGTAATTACATTATTGTTAGCGTCAATTTCTGAGAAATACGCTTTGGGTATTTTCCAGCTTATTTAGGGGTCAACCTCAAGAACAGCCGTCGTGCTAGGAACGTTATACCAGGTACTTCGTTGTACTGAGTTGGTACTTCACGCGAGTTGATCACATCCATTGTTAAAGCGATTAGAAACCTGCTGCGCGCTGTAATTTCTAATTGTTTCAGAAATGTTCGTGGGAATCTAGAACATTCTGGAACTGTGTTTCGTATTATTGTTTAGTATTGATTTAACGGTCATTGGATTTATGTTTGTTTGCTTCGCTGCAGAGTATATTTTCAGGTATATTGCAAACTGTGAGTCTCTCTTACTACAACTTTTTCAGTATCTTCAGAATATTTTTATTAATCTTACCTTTAGGACCAGACAAAAGTTTTTACTTTTTAGGCCTTATGTTATTAATTGTTTTATAAAGCTCAGATAGATTAGTGACCTAAAACCTTTTTTAAAAAAGAACATTTACAACCTACTAGATGAGTAAATCCTAAAAGTTCACAGAAAGAAATAAAAATGGCGCACATGGAATTAAAATCTGCATTAACTAACTCTCACTCTAAATTATAAGGAAATTTAATTAAGAGCTAATCCTAAAGGTATACGGTACTTGGGCAAAGGAATGACCAAATTAAAGAGACCCGAGGGATTCGTACTTCGTTGCTTTTTGGTGAAGAAAATTGTAGGGACCAAGGTACCATAGTGGTTTTAGTTAAGGTGGTCACCGCATCATGTTATATGATTTATCGTTCGTACCTTAAGACCGAGGTCATTTGAGCTGACAACTTTTATTGACCATCACAGGAAAAACAACTCAATTTATGCTTTATAAAATAATGGTCAAATTTTCCTTTTTATAAGGTGTAGAATTTCGTTGTTTATGTGACGACGTTCAGAACATTATAATTCGACGTAAGTTATAAAAAAAATGTTCATGTAAACTCGAACTTTATGAAAAAATAGAGCGTTTCAAAATCATTCATATTCAACGAATATTTTTGTAAAAAAAAACAAAATTTACTCATCAATACATAAATATATAGACAGCAAAATTCATACACTTAGGTATCAATTCTTGAGAAAACGGATTATGCAATATTATTTGCAACACAGTTTACACCTTTACCATAAAATCTTCGTACTCACATAAAAATACAGCCGATGGCATTTTTATGCCACCAAAGTGAGGTGTGGCGTTTATGTTAATGTACAACGTTTAAAATTAACAGGTTTTTAAAGGCTTTTATACAGTGTCTTCCGTTACCCTGTGCTTCGCAAAACTGTGGGTAGGCAAGCCATTAAACGGGGGTTTGTTTAATGGCATACTTACGATCTTGCTTGAAAGGAAACGGAAGACGATAATGGTGTTAATTTATTTCCTGGTTTTCTATCGACCAAATTAACAGTGGCTTCAGAATATTGTATTGAGATGTTTGACTAAGGATATTGATTGCTGAAAACTATAATTTGACTAGCTTCGATATGCTATGGGTTTGGAGGCTCAAAGCCGATGCAAATGTTATGACTATGACTACCCTATAAATAAATTAGCAAACATAAATCAAAAATAGGTTTTACAAGTTTGTTAAAAAAATATCTAATTACTTTCTACGGTTTTCAAATCACGTTTTAAACTAATTCGCAGTTACTTTGAGAGGCAGTCGATAAATAATCTTGCTTTAGCGAAAAAAGGTAACGGGAGCGCGTCCTTTGATCTAAGGCCGCACTCGACAAACTTTAATAAATGATTAAACTTTATGCCTCAGTATTTATGATTACTTTGAAATACTTAGCGCAATTTTCGTCAAAGAAAATAACACGTTTCGGTTTGGCGAACTCTTTACATACATAAATTACGTCTTTGGCATTGAAAGTCATTTGTGAAAACCACACTGCAACATTTTATATTTAAGTACCTAACTCCAATTTTCAATGTTTTCTTATGAGTTAAAATAAAATGAAATCGACATGCACTATGCTGAAAACCGCATCCACATCGGTTCACCCAAATGTGAGATAACCGCGCACAAACATACATACAGAACAAAATGAGAACCTTCTTTTTTGAAGTTGATTATGTCTCGTGTTATCATTAATGGGCCTTTAATTTTAGTCTTTTTAGCAGAAACAATTGCCACTCAAGTCCTAAGAAGAGTCGAGTTAGCTCGTGGATACTAAAACAAAACACGACTCAAACTGGGCCACTCACAACATTATGAGTAAGACAGTACAGACCACTTGTTTAAGAGGGGCACGTACTTCAAACAAGCCTTGCCAGATAATATTTGTGTTACCGCCACTAATTCCTATCTTCGTTACAGTTCGGTCGCGTTGTCGTTACACAAACAATTTCAAGTTTCACATAGCAAACACAAATAGAAACATGTTTGAATTTCGTTTGTTTGGTTTTGGTTATAAATGTAACGTCTGCAACAATTGAGGGTGATGATATAAAGGAATTATTTTAGAACCTGCTTCAGTTTAATTTTGAAGATGGGGGTTTTTATTTTGACTTTTCATTGAACAAATAAAAGGGTTTTTGTTGGTCATGTAATTTATTTCAAAAAGTCAAAAAAGCTTATGTAGTGTTTTTAATGCACTCAGTAGATAGCAACTTGAGATAAAAGCAAGCAAAAAATCGAGCTTACTTTTCCATTATTTAAATCTATGTTCATTATTCAAAATGATTCAACACTTTTATCGGTCATTAGAGCTCAGGCACTCCTATTTATGGATATTTTAGGCTGACAAGAGTTTATTTTACAAATGTAAGAGCCTTTATTTAGTGCGTACCTTTGAAATTAATTCGGGAACAGTCATGGGTAATCTCTAATTGTGTTAACTGCCTCAACTAGAAGGTAATTTGAGTTCAGACCGTCATTTACTGTCATTAATTAGATATTTGTTTAAGTAGGTAGGTACCTCTTTGAGTTCGTTTGCCAAATATTATACGAAGTGTTGTAATTACTGAGATGTAAAAGGAAAGTATTTAAGGGAAGTAAATGTCCTTAGGTTCAAGGAGAGACAAAAGTATGTTTTTTTTTATATTTTTTATTTAAGTACTTATTCATACCTATCAATAGCGCATCTTATTTTTCATACAGCCGACCGTTCATTAATGGTTGCCTTCATTGATTTAAATATGGTGTGAGAAAAACGGGATCGATTTAAAGAAACAAGGTTAAAAGTTACAGAAAAAGAACCTAAACAGCAAATATACCTAATATCCCAAGCAATAGAAATCAAAACAAAAGCCCAAGATTCCCAAGTCAAACACACAAACGATCTCAAGAACATATACGTAACAGTAATACATTGCAGAATCCCTGCTGATATGCTCTTAAAGGGATTTGCGGTAACGTAGCTGGTTGCGTTCACCCAAACGACAAAGTGGATTGTAACGGTCACTCAATACGTAATCTGTGCTGAGAGGTTTTCTTGATATGGACGCATTGTTGGCTCTTGTTGTGTTAAATGTTTAAGACCTAATGTGTTTAGGTTTATGAAGTTAGGCGAGTGAGTAAGGGCAAGCTCTTTCTAGTCAAAGTCAAACTATCTTGATGTATAGTGTGAAAATATCATGTTTTGTATTGTACACACACAGACACAGCTGTCTAGCATCAAAAAACCACCGTACTATACATTTTTCAATACTGTCTCTAGGAATATTGATACTGACACACGTTTATAATTGAAGAGCTATTTAATGATGAGTAAACACCAAACGAACTTACTCGTGAAATCTTGAGTGACTTTACCTCTAGAATAAACATAGATAAAATAAGCATCCATAAATGTCTCAGACAAAAAAACAATTGACAAAAGCCTGTCTAAAACATGTAGATTTTCCATTGAACCTAATATTCCCTGAATGGTATCCAGCTTCCAGCTACGATTTCCAAGTTCCAACATCACTTGTGGGTCACGTATTACATAAGACAGTAAACTCAATATACCTCTACATAGAAGACGGTGCCACGTCAATAATCCTCCGAGAATTCGTAAAGCTGCACTTTGGCCAAATGACAGTATTGCGAGCGTATTGACAACTATCGATTCCAATAGTGCTGGAGGGTACATCTGTTTTATTGATTTTAAAGGTCATAGGTTAAGGAAATGTTTAATTGTGAGTGCTTGTGTATATTTTTAAGGACTTTTTCGCAATATTGTTACATAAGAATACTCGGTTTTAATTTTAATGTTAGGTTTAGGAGCTTTACAGATATTCATCATTCGGTCGCAATCCAAAATCAATATAAAATATATACCTGGCTTTTTTAAACTGGGACTCTTAAGAATATTACAACACACATATACCTATGGACTACAGACATTGTACGGAGCTTATAACATGGAATTCTCTATTTAAAAACAATATCTCTGAAGTCTTCACATATAACCTCGTTTTTCCATAATTACTGACATAATGTGTTTTTATGAATGACATAATTGAGTCATAAGTTACTAACAAATTAGTCGTAATGTTTTGTCGGAGTAAATTCAGAACGTAATTAGTAATTTGAGTCTATGCACAGTGATTCACGCTCCATACAAAGGCGGCCATAAATACGAAACTCACAAATACTTTTGATTAATTTATTTTACACGTTGAAATATGTTAAGAGAAGTGTAAATTATTAAAATTATAACATATCCACATTCATTAAAAAATATATCACTATTTAGGTGTAAAAATGTCTCGCAGTAATTTTGTTTTAGACGATAAACCTAGAACATGTCATACTGCGACTTTTAATGAAAAATCTATATAAATAATGGTTATTTATATTAAAAACAACCATAAAGGAATAAAATAAAACAACAAAAATACACGAACAACCTTTTTTGCAAATACACACAAAACACAAAATATACCAGAATACATTCAAGCTCAAAAGTATTTACTACAAACAGATAACAAATCTAGTACAATTTTTGATAGTACACCTTTTGTTTTTGACAGGGAACTTTCGTAAATCTGTTAGGAAGGGATCTGACTGAAGAAGTTGATGGTTCAACTTTGTCAGACTTCTGAGATACATGTAACTCAATTCGCTCTAAATCAATATTTTCAACTACATTCAGCCAATCTGAATATTTCTCTATAAACTTAGACCTACTACGATTTGATATTGCCCAATAATGAGAAATTCGTTTACATACATTCATAATTTTATTACTTAAAGTCTCTAGTTTGATATTTTCGATGTCATCCGAAAGGCACGATGTTTCTGTAAAAGTATTCAGGACATGTTGCATTTTTCATTTGGACTACCCTCTTTAGAGTGCCAAATGTCAAAAATAGTCGTCCTTGAAATAGAACATTTGAAAACTTTACCTAAAACAACATCAAAGCTGAACTTAAAATATAAAGTTTTTTTCTTTACTATGGACATGCATACTTTGACACTCCTTTAACCCAAGAAGGAGCAGAAAGATGCAGATGAAACTTATATGGTTTTATAAGAACATCCTCTTTATTCGAAAAACATTTGCCTCAAGTGCAGCACTGAGCAGCAAAAAGTTATAGGTCCAAATGAAATCAAAGTATACCAAACAAATCTACAAAAACGCTACCTTCAATAAAAAAATAAAATAAAATATTAAACGCATTAAATAAATAAAAAAGTAGTTGATAATAGAAGTACATACCTTGGTCTTGGACCTCCATACTGTCACCATACGTAAACACTTGATTTGGAATAGTGACACTCAAAAACAAAGTGTTAAGTTTTGATGACTCACACGTTGCGATAATTAGACTCGAGATGCGCTAACTTCCAATGCACAAAAGTGAATAATAAGTTTACCTTATGACACTGGTATTTAGAGTTTTCGGAAGCTTCTTAACTTGTTAATCACTTAATAAGTAGATCTAATGGGTATAAGCCGATGACATTTTTCGATTTATGGCCTTAGAGTGAATCACTGTGCTATGGCATAGTAGGTCACCATTGTTTTCCAATAATACGGAAGCCTTTATACCAACTGTTTATTTTCCAAGTAATTAAGTAATGATAAATAGTCATTGAACACAAACTTCGACTGAAATTCATAAAGCAAATAGCTTAGATAATAAATTGGTCGTCAAAATGATGGTTATTGATGATATTTTTCTTTGAATAACTGATGAAGTAGTTTTATTTGGTTCTTTATGAAGGAATGAGTATTTTTCGTGATCTACAACACATAATTTCGGACTTGCAAGTATTGACTTGAATATACTAAAATAGAAGGAATTAGGCCAGGCGAACACTAAATTTCATTTAAGAGATCAGATTTTCGGACTGCGATGATTAACCAATAATCAACTATGTTGTCCACGCATTTTTGAGATGAAATGAGGGCACAGTTAAATATTAGCCGCACCAGGCCAATGTATGGAAGCAAGCTACTTATAACTTTATCTATACTAATATTATAAAGAGGAAAACTTTGTTTGTTTGTTTGGTTGTAATGGATAAACTCAAAAACTACTGGACCGATTTTAAATATTCTTTCACCATTAGAAAGCTATATTATCTGCGAGTAACGTAGGCTATATTTTATCTCGGTGCGGGCAGTAGCTCCCACGGGACGCGGGTGAAACCGCGGGAAAACGGCTAGTTCTGCTATAAACATACTCTCGAAGCCATATTACTAGTACCTACATACATGGAGAACACTCAAGTACAATTTCCACGACCATTCAAGCAATCTTCAGCAAGTTATTCAACAATCAGATAAGGCAATCTATAGAAAATTTCCGCTTGAACGACTTCTGTTCCCATACGCGCTAGGGTTACAGTTATGGAGAACCCAATTAGTAGCGGAGATGTCATCTCTTAAGAAAGTAGCACGCCAAAATGAGGGTGTTCGTTCGGGGGTCGAGCTCCGCCCTTACACGCCTTCTGTGGAACCTGCCCATTATTTTCAAAACAAAATCAATCAGATTGGTTTTGATTTGACAAGAAACCCAACAGCCGTATGTTGCTTGACCTACAAGAAGGCCGCCGACCTACCATACTTATAGCATCTCCGCTACGTTTCCTACCTCCGTGGTTACAGTATATTGTGTCATGGCTAATTTTAAACACATGTGCGTTAATTCTCCGGCCCATTGAATGTGGCGTGTTAATGCACATTACTATCATGAATAAACCGCTTCGATTTGGGTATGGGTTAAGATATGGAACGTCTTATTGTTTATTGAATTTTATTGGTTAATAGATGATAATGTCCCCTATGATGTGTCGTGTAGTTGTATTTAGAAGTAGTATTTTGTTTACGTTTAAGGTTTTTATGTTTGACCCTTATAGATACGAGTAAGTTTTAACAAACAATTACACTCACGTTCGTAAGATTTCACCACACAATTATCAGAATCTTCAAATAACCAACAACGCGTATCTATGGTTTTCAAAGTACACGTATAACGAGTATTTATTCAAAGCAAAAGCTAAAGAATCACCACTTCTGAGAAGAATATTCAAAGATGATTGGGAGCCAACAATGGCGTCTGCCGTTTGTATAAATTAACAATACAACGTACGGTAAGAAGAAATCGATATAAGCTCTTTCTCAAAACAGTAATATGATTTCCCTTTCCTGGTAAAAATAAGCTTTATGGAGGGCGAATTTTTTGTCTACGGCCTGTCATGGTGACTTTGCCAAAGTTGTATGACGACGTTTACGTATTTTTTTGGGAAAATGTTCCTGTTAAAGTTTTGCGAGAATATTGAAGAAAGAGGTCTTTCGCGCTATTAGGTTTTGCTTATTGTTTCCTAGTGGTACAGTGCAAATGGAATGGATGTGTAGGCAAGGGTGTTGTAAAGCTTGTTAGTGTTGAATTTAGTACAAAAACACCCAAGAAAAATCAATGAAGTTTATTATTAATGCAAAATTAATACTCTGTTGTTTCTTGGAAGGTGCCTCTAAGAAACTTTTGAAAACCTATTTGTCGACAATCTGCGCAAGACTTATAATATATGGAAATAAAAATTACAAGTTTCTCTACTTATGAGACCATTTAAATCATATCTTTTCCTACACATTAATCATTTACAACTGAGTAAAACTTGTAACGTTGAGGCAAAAAACTTCGGCCTAAGACAAAGACTATTTTTCATCTTTTTATTCATTGTTTTTTGAAGGTCTGTGATCATTTTTCAAAGTTAAGTGATAACATGGTAATCTATTTGTTTTTAAGGTAGTTATGTTTCTAAGATTATTAAGGAATGTTTCTTGGGAATTAAAATTAATTGAAAAGTGAGAGTCATACTCCACTCTTTTAAAGATTTTATTTAGTTTACACTGCAGTGCAAAAAAGGGAACATAAACATATCTAAGTGAAAGGCAAAATGACTGAAAAAAAAACACACTTGTATGACCAAGAATGTTGTGATGCATAACAAATAATTGTAATAAGTATTTGAAGGGACAGAAATACGCACCATGTTGTAGGAAAGGCTTAACTTAGTACTGATACCGTAAAGTGGAGCATTGCGTTGCTTATTGGAGCATTCGAAGGGGTTCAGTGTGCGTCGAGGCAAACTTAACAAATTAACACGCACTTTGCAACGCATCGCACCAGATGTTGTATGATATCTATATTTACTTGATGTTCCTTTGTCACATCTATGTGTTGTATGATCCATATAGGTATAGCTCTTAATTTATCAATGAGAACTAGACGCGCGTTTGACCCCTATCTTACTCACGTGATGGTAAGCGACGCTGTGGTTGAAGAGAGAACACGACTGTCTAGAAGTAATCCATTCATTCTTGACTTGAAAACAGTAGTACCTAATACTGTAAGAAAGTGTTATAGCTTCATCATTTTTGCTCGGATATCAGCCGATATGAAAATAATGAAAAGTTTTATGTTACACGAATATTCCTCGTTTACCTGTCAATTAAATTATACATACACAAACTGACAGCCCATACGTGAAAACAATTAGTACCTTTATAATAATATCATATTCCAGTGAAGCTACAATGATGAACTAATTAATTACGTTATGGCGAAACAAGGCGTTTGTGACGTGTATCCTGTGAGGTGACGGATAAAGGCGACTAATGATGTTGCTGAGCTTAATCACGGTGTCACACTGATCGTCTGAGGTTCGTCTTCTATGAAATTAATTTGCTGTTTAGTCTTTATCAAGGTATATAAAAGGATATATTAAATATAGGTATTTGATGTAGTTCAATGTATGTTTTAGCTGAGCATACCTGACGGATGGAGATTTGTAAATAATAATAAAAAATGTATTGCTTTGTTTTGGCTGCATTGTTTTAGCACTTCATAATATTTTTGTAAATCAAGAGAAATGCGAGTTAGAATTTAAAAGAGTAGATATGATTCTAAATTATAAAATTAAGACAAAACTGTCGTGACAAACTTGAAATTAGTTAAATTACTTAGTAGTTATTAAATTAGTCCCGAAAGTAAGAAAAGAAATTGCGAACAAAAAGTTTTTCAACGAAAATTATATTTAATACTAAAACGAACATTAAATCTAATGTGATGATTATTTATAGTCTTCATATTTAATGTAGGTACTCTTTAAACTTTAGCGCTATAGATATTTTTTTTCGTAATTGTTTAAGTAGGTATATTTTGAATCATTAACGACACACAAAATAGTATCAAGGCTTAAAGTAAGCATGTACATTTTAACTTAAAACATGTCAATTAATGTATACTGACGCAACCTTAATTAGGTAGGTAACCTAAATATAACGACAGATACAAAAATGAGAACATCAACAACAATACATCGCGATAACAATTTGAAATTTTAACAAGTACGTAACGAGATGTTTCGAGTTTATTCTCATACGCGAACATTCTTCGCAATATATCGATATGAAAATTTCGCCAGAACACATCGATCCCTGAAGTTGAGGCACGTTCCGAGTACCACTCCAACTTATCGAGAGCAAACTTTATTGAAAAGAACCGATTTTAGGAACTTGCTTAACTCGAATAACGATAACAAATATTTAGGTTGGGTATTGTTGTTATGTATCGATTTATTTAAAATAGCACGCTGTGTTTTGTTCTATTTATACTTCGAATTTGTTTTCTCTTTAGTTCAGTTACATTGATAAATAGATTTATCGATACCTTTTGATAAGAAAAATCAACAATCAATCAACCAATTTAAAATAATTTTCAAAACGAAATAAATAAATGCTCAAATAAAACAGACGCTTACTTTTAAACCGTAAATTAACGCAACAAAAGCACAGAACTACATATTTAAAAAGGGAACACCAAGCGCCATTACGCGATTTAAACATAACGTTTCGAATCGCACACGCCGAGAGCGCAGCGAAAACAAAATCTAAAAAACCTGAACGAAAATATGATGCTGCAAGAATTTCTGATATTTGATTTTTAGAATCCCGGCGTTTGTAAATCTTTTTATTTGACACGTCGCTGGGTGTCATTCCACTGTGCACACATCGCCTTATTTGCGTTGGGGACACATGTTTGACACTTCTGATCTTGGGGCACACAATGTCACACTTGTGCGGTATTTGGTTATCATTTTTGAAATTGGGACTAGTGAACTAATAATAAAATATGTATTTTCTATTTATGGAATTGTGTGAAAATAGTTTTATGTATTTTTAAAGGGCGGATCTCAAACGTTCAATATTTTGTGTCGAATACATGCAGAACCGAATACAAAATAACTAAAGTAATTTCAACCCCTTTGCAATGTCAACAAGATACCTGTGTGTTTCGTAAATGGAAACTTTGCTTAGCAAACTGTACTAATTAAGTGCACAGTGTGTTAACCAATATTTGAAGCTTCAAAAACTTGTTTGATATTCATGAGCAATTTTAATTGCTTTTTATTTACTTTATATTCAAAATAAAGCAACAAACCAATAATCAAAAATTTTGCAAAAGTGTTTTTACTATAAAAACCGCAGCATCAAAGTTTATTCATTCGGTTTTCAAATAAAATAAACCAAGTTTTAACTTATAAAATCCACGTCTCGCTTTTAAAATCAAACATGTATTTCGTTGAAAGAAATTAAATACAACTTGAATAGAACTACGTAAAACTTTCTTATTTGTAAACGTTATTAGGTAATTAACGTTGAACTAAATAACCGTCCTGAGCATGTAATCCGAGGCGACCTTACAAAGTCGTTTGTAATTAAAATTCTCACTGAATAAAGCCATAATTAAATCTGCAATGTCAAAATTATATTCGAAGCCGACGCTATCTCGAAGAAAAAAGATTTTTAAATAATAAGTACGCAGACCTTTTTGCTCAAAGTGGCGCGTCGTCGGCCCACTGGGATATCTTTTGAAAAGTTGTAGATGACCCTGTTTTGTTATATTTGAAACCAGACGACCTATAAATGGCGTTGTACTGCTTTTAGTCTGTAATGAATATTGATTAGTATTCCGGTCACAGAGGACATATAATGTCTACTTGAGAAAAATATAAATAGACATTTTTATTCAAATGTACATACCCAGTGACATTCACTACAAGAGAAAAAAATCAAGTGATCACCTGAAAATTCCATTTCAACACTGTGCTATTGTCACTAAACTTGTATTACGATGCAACACCTTGTTCTTGAAAGAACAATGTAGCGTTGATCTGCGCATACAAGAAAATCATAACATTCAAACAAAAGATATACCTATGCGTCAATATTTCAAAGTTGGGTGATTTAATGGCGTGAACAGTACAGAACTTGTTCTCAAAAGATTCATATCAATTGACGAAAGTTTACGCCGTAAATCACGAGGCTATGACGTCACACACATGTCTGCATCTATTTGTATGTAAGTGTGTGCAAGTGTGTGTGTGTATGTGTGTGTGTGTGTGTGTGTGTGTGCACAATATTGTAATCCTGCACGTGGAAGTTGCATTGACGTTGTAAAGGAAATTGATAGAATGGAGTTGGAAAATAATTTCTCGTTGAGTTTGTAACGTTTCCCGAGCAATTTACTATCTTAAAGAATCGAAATCCGATTGTGGGTTTGTTTATTGTGAGGCTATAGTTTTGTGTCGATAGCATAAGAGGCTTAAGTTAAGAAGGAGCATGGCGGGTCAGTAAAAGTCTGACACTCAATCACTCTGCTAACCACAGCGGACATTTGATAATTTCCCATCACAAAAAAAAAGTTATATTAATGAGTATAGTTAATAAGTCTGCCTGAATAAAAGTTAGGTTTGACTATTACAGCATTTTAAATAAATCACAAAAAAAAAAATTTTTAAACAATGGCAATTGAAAATGACACAAATATATCATTTTTTCACGGACCTGTTCAAGGGCCATTTCATATTAATAGTATTTATACAAGTTAGATTTTCCCCCGCTCTTATAGTGGGATAATCACGCATTGTTAACTTCTAAAGCATGCAACAATGTGGGTCGGATGACACATTAATTAATGCTAAATAGAATAAAGGTCTAGACAAACGGTTAGAACCTCCTTTTGATTTACAAAGCACGAACCACGGTGTGGTTTAAAACTTTTTGGGACAATGGGATGAGTGTTTTTAGAGGTTGCCTTGATGTTTGTGTTGCCATCAAGTTGCGAGAATTTGTTTGCAAAGAAACATATTTTATGACGATGAATTCTCTCCTTGCTTCGCTGGCGTGGAGTCACGGGACTAAAGATATTTTACTCCGACGACACTGACCTATATTCTTTTTATATCAATCAAAGTAATCCATCAAATATCTACCAACGTAATTGTAACGTTTACTTTCACCTTCACATTGCAAAAGATCAATCCGGAGAAATCGGAACGGGGACGAGCACAGTAATATTTAAAAATCTCGTTAAATTAATGACGTATTCACCGAAAAAACCGTTCGTTTTATCGAAAAAGGCAGCATCTGAGTTCGTGGAAAAGACTCAATCTTGTTGACTGGTATTTTTTCGGGTCCCATCCCAAATTGATATTTAATCATGTTTCAGAGATCACTGGTTTTGTCGGGGACGGCTTACTAATCACACTGACGAACTTTTTGTTCACGTTGACATCTACATTGTATATTATTATTTAATTAGACGGAATTCGAGTCCGTAAAGTTGACGTGTCTAATTTTACATACAAAATTACATAGTCCACCAAATGTTACTTTGTGTGCAACAGAATTAGGTGAAACTCAAACTAACTGAGAGCAGGTAAAAAGAATACAATGTTGATTGCTGTCTGTCGTTTCAGGCGTTCATCAAACATCTTGCATCATTACCCTGTACTTGAAGGAACAAGGCAATTTTTGTAAATACCTAATTATTTACAAAACGTTAATAATGATTGTCCAATCACTTCGTCACGAGTTAAAACCAAATAACTGAACTAATTAGCCACTCATTACCACAAACACTTATTTAGATTTACCAAAATTAGTGTAATCAACACTGCAAACCGAAATATCTAAACATTGTTTATTACCAACATATTATTGCTATCCAAATAATTTGCTATACATGTTAATTAATGCAAAGTAACCTTATACAGGTAGGTAGCGGCTACATAATTAAACTTGGTCATTGGAGCCCTCAATTGAAGCGAACTGTGCACAAACTTAATAGCTAGGTAATTACGATTCGAAGCCTGTTGGGTACTATAGATAATAAGCATTATTGTAGCGGCCAATATTGGACGAATATTGGTTCAAATGTTTGTTTAACAGCTGCTATTGTCACCTCATCCTTTAGGTATTTGTAACGATGTCTCCGTTTGCAGGGTTCTTATCCAAACCAAGTGCGAAAATAGTCGGAACAGGTACCTCTATAGGTTAAGGAAAGCTTGAATTTATTAAAATATTTAATAAATGCCCACGTGAGACAATCTTACGCGAAGTCCTTTATAAAATCCACGTTTGTACAGATTAACCCACTTGGAACCCTACTTACCCCCGACCCACCAAGGCATTGTGCACACAAAAGCTTTGCATATGAATAAACCTATAAACTTACACTAGGACGCTTTCACAAAGTTACCTTTTCCTTTAATATATTTTCGCAGTAACCAGGTTCTATTTGAATTCATAGCACACTCTGGCTGTCATCAAAGTTTGGAGCATCAAAAAGAATTTGTGGCGTAATCGCTTTTCGCTTACTGATTGCAGACAAGCTGAAGGGCGAATTCGTAAATATTACTCGAATATTTACTCGAGTGATGTAAATCGATTGAAAGTATGACTGTGGAGGTATGTTTTGAAAGTCAAACGTACGGCAATTGAAAGACGTTTTATCAATGATCTCTGTGATACCAGGCTTTATGTCCGTTTATAAACATAAATTAATTCATTTATTAATAAGCTAGAAAGATGTATTAAAAATTATTATTGTTAAAACTGTTTGATTATGATAGGTCTTGTAACACTTAATTTAAAAAAAAAAAACTGTTATTTACACCCATACGTGCATCCATCCATAGGTAAAAATTATATGGTGTTAAAGTTACATGGTTTGTTTTTTGTAAATAACACAGTAATAATTAAAAACGTTAAAAATTCTACTGAAATGTTGTGTACCTATCAATGAAAAATATCGAAATTCTGCGACTTATGGACGCGTTAATAATTTATTTCGCTGAATTTTTACGTCGAATTCATAAAAATAATATTTGATTTCAATGTTGAAATTGCACTTCAGAAAAATATTCAAATGAAAGTGGGAAAATTACGTCATAAAAGTAGTACTAGTATTACTTATTATTTATTCATTGTTGTTGAGAGACTAATTTAAAAATCGTATCTATATCTGTCGCCCTGACGTCATCAAACATTCACAACTTTTCTCATTTATACTTATTGAGGGCACAAACAGCATAATAATCCTAATGCTTATTATATTTAAGTCTATTTTGCATTGTACCTACCTAGGAGTTTTTTCTAAGAACACAAAGTTGGAGAAATCTTTTAGAATTTTTAGTTATTGTTCATTATACATTTAAGTGTTTTCATAGATGTACGTTTAGAGAGTAATAAAGTGAAACCTTGCACAGAGATAAGAAGTATGAATGAAGAAATGAGGAATGGTGGGCTTCGTAGCTTTGTTACACGCTAGAGGAACGAAATCTCAGGATGAGATTGATATAGTTTCAGTAGAATTTAGAAAATATTGCAGAGAAAGTCCATGCTTTACCAGTTCTATATTATTTATGAAACTCTGCCCTAAGTTAATGTTCTAATCACAGCAACAACTATTTCTCAAGTTTGTCCAAGCAGAACTCAAACTTTAAATTAATAAAGTTGATGTTAGAAGGATGTCTGTATGTTTAAGTAGTCATAGATTAACAGTAAAATTGGAACAGACAGGACACATGACGTTCATTAATCGTGACAGTGCCTAATTATCTAGTTATGCCAAACCAGTTGATAATTACTATGAATAATTCATGTACCTATTCATTCATGTGTGTAGACTAATATGTAGTGGCTGTTGTGTGGCACATATGCAAGTAATTTGAAGTGACAACAAGATCAACTTTCCCGACAAACTTTAATCAATTTTTTCTATACCTTTTTCATATTACCTCTCTTTATAACTCTAATTAGTATACATTTTAAAGTCCCATTGCTGTTTATTACCATACGATCATCAATCGGATCTTCAATTGTTTCATGTTTCACACGACCCTCACAGAGGTTAACCTAAGATAGGCATATTGAATGTGTGCACTCTCACCAAACCCACTTCTATTTTCACGTCATAAAACACTCCTATGGAGCTGTAAAATAGCCGGCATATAACTTTCACTAATGGTAGTGGCATTTGACGTCCGTAGTCCAGTTTACGCCTATAATCATTCCAAATAAGGTGGAAAGATTTACCGCAAACCGTAAAAACGTGTACTTAATCGTGAATCGATCCCTCGGGAACGCCAAACGTGACCGGAGTAAATGACTGTTTTCAGAGGTCCGTAGGCGGACAACGAATGTTATTTTTTGGTTTTGATTAGATCAGTTGTAAGGCTAAGAACGCACTGCACTTCCTAATATTCCCAAATTGAAAGTTGTATGACATATCTAGAGGAATATTGAAATGATTTATCATTGCTAAAAAAATGATCTAATGGATGCACGTTTTAATTTCCATTAAATGTAATTTTGCTAATTATCATGTTTCAGTTATTATTTTGCATTTCTATCAAAAGTAAAACTTTCATATACAATATTATTCATGTTCGAGCAATACCACAAATAACATAGACATACAAATACACTAGACAAGAAAAACACAGACGTGTTGAACCTTGAATACGAGAATCAATCGCACGCTTGGAATATTCCTTTTTTCTATCTAGATTTGATTTATTCTGGTGATGTTACAGAACTTGGGCTTACACAGAAACGTCGTGTTTTTATTCGACGGTTTATAGTATTGTACATAGACGAGAAATCAGATGGAGACTTGGTACTAACTTTTAAGTCCGACAACTAATCCAAGGAGTATTGGGTTGCTAGGGTTTGAGAAGGTCAGGTAAGCAGTTGCTCCTTGTAAAATACTAGACCCCAGCTTTATCCGGTGAGACTGGAAGCCAACCCTAACATAGTTGACAAAGAGCGGGAGATGATGATGATATGGTACTAACTGTGTATGAACCTACAAACATGAATTGACAACCTCCTCTTCTGTGCAAAGTCGGTTAATAAAGTAGGTATGTTTGACTGTTTTCTAATCACTTAGCAATCCCAATCGTCACATTATCGATGGCCGCGTATGCCGATAATTAATGTGGGTGCTCCAAGTCCATTTATTAGATTGATACGATTAATTACCATTTCAATAATTGCTGTTTATTGCGGTATTGGTGTTTAATTTTAATTGTACTTTATGAGATGATGAAGTAGTTATTGTAAATGCCAAAAATTATGAGGGTATTTTAGTACTTATTATAATACACTAAATATGAGCACAATACATAATCAAGTTTTAATACAATGATTTTTCGTCAACAAATAAAATGTTAGTCAAGAAGTAACTGCACCAAAGAAGGAAGTCGTAATTTCCTACTAAATGCCAACTTTACATTTTTCGCGCAATACCTTGTTGACGTAGAAAAGCGCATTGCAAACAAAATAGACCACAGATCGTCTGAATTTTCATAATAAACTGAGCGGGTAAACCTGCTTCAGGAATTGCATTCAGTTCCGCCTCCTTAATTTATTCAACGATTCTTTGCGCTTTGTTGCATAAAAACGATGTTCCACAATACCTCGCGATAGGTAGAAAATGTGACACAGAGGAAGGAAAGATAGCGGAGACGCAATAAGTAAGGTAGGTCTGACCTCTTTGTAGGTCAAGCAGTATACGGCAAGCGTGATCAGTTACTATAACCAACTAGACGTTCGGGTTTCTTGTGAAATCAAAATCCAGATTAGTCTTAGGCGTGATCAGTTACTAGAACTAACGAGGCGTTTGGGTTTCTTGTCAAATCAAAACCAATCTGTCTTAGATTGGTCTAAAATTGATTAATGATTTTATTTTGAAAATAATGGGTGTGTTCCATATAAGACGTGTAAGGGCAGGGCTAGTAACGTTCCTGTTCCTCGAACACTCGCATTTTGCCGAGCTACTTTCTCAGGAGATTTTGCGTTATGGAATCTTCGTTATCATTTTGTTCACCATGGTCACAGACACTTTTCATGAAAGCCCCACTCTATAGCAAATACTTTTTTTTGTTTAACCTAAAATGTTTACTCTCTATTCTGACTTTTTGTTTTACTAGTTTCACTGGTTTTATGTACCAACAAAAAATGTGAGCGTACAAAATACATACCAAAGAGTTTTATATTTCATTTTGTTTTTGTCTGGCATAACCTAAATATCGGTTTTATGAAAATGGGTGAAAATCTATCGTCAAATATTTTAGTACGTCATGTCCAGTTTGTGGAACTTTATCTATGATGTCATATAGATGCTCAGGTACCCGGATTAGATGCACCTACATAATAAATATAGTATAAGTATTTGTAATATAAGAGCATTGTTACAAAGAGTGTCAAAAGAGACTCTTTTCAAGCGGTATGAAAATCCTTTTATTTTTAGCATAAAACAACAAAGTACTGCTTAATATTTAAATGTGCATTCACTAAACTTGAATAGAAATGCCTTTGAAGTAACGTTTACGCTTACTTGACAAATATTTAACTTTGCACTGCGGGCGAAGTGGATTAAGAGCTTTGACGTTTTCTATCGATAATCAGTATTAATAGGATTATCTGCGGCCTACTTTTTACTTGCTTCGGCTTAAGGTAAAATTATTATTTAATAAATACTATCTTCCAACCGCGGTTTCACCCGCGTCCTGAGATAATGGTTTCCCGTAGTCGGATGGTGACAAAAACTATCCTAAGACCTTTTTCCGGGTCTAACCTACCTCTTCTCTAATTTTAATCTTAAACGGTTCAACCATTCTTGAGTTACAAAGTGAAACTAACACGACTTTCACGACGACTTTTTATTTATGGGTATGGATTTATAACAGCTAATAATTTTCAACCATCTGTGTAAACCAAGTCTGTGTTACAATAAAAATATTTTTGTTTTACCTTTAATAGGTACTTAAATATTCTTTTTATTAATAAAACCAGCTGCACATAATAAAAGCTAGATAATCACCTGTATAAATAAATGTGTGTCATTAATGTGGCCTTATTATGTTACGTCATAACAGCCAAGTGAAGAGACATGATCTATCCTTAGAAGTAAACCACGCGTCCTAAATTATGTAACATTAGACATACAAGTAACTGGGTAGGTACTTAAATTTTGAAGAAATATTTTAATTTATTAATTAACCCTGTTATTTTAAAACGTTAGTTGTTATTTTTAACATCGTCGCAAAAGAAGCTGTTATAAGTTTTATAGCTATGTATGTGTTTCTGTCTCACCATAGCTATTAAACGCATGAACCGATTTGGATTTTTTTGATGAAAACTGGTCACCCCGGCACATTGTCATATATTGTCACTTCAACAAGTTCAGCTATTTTACATCAGCCGTTGTGACAATAAACTATGTAGGAGGTACTTTTAAGTTCTTATTATTCATTTAAATAAAAGTATATAAAAAAGAAAGACAAATAAGGAACTATGTCAATATTATGTATATGTACTCCCTTGGCGATGGATTTATTTAATTAATGCCAATATTTATCACATTATTACTTCAAAGGATAAAAACTTATGTGTATTTATTTTATGCATCCATCTCTGTGGACTTAATTAGTTGCCTCAAAGGGTTCTGAATAAACTTTTTCTGAACATGAACAGTTTATATTTCTACTTACTATTTACACAGCTAATTAGAAAAAAATAGAGTAGTAAAAGGTAGGTACTTATTAATAAAATCAGGGAAAACGCGATTTTGTTCGAAGCTTCTAACTGAAAATCCGATTTGCAATCAAGGATTCTCAATTAATGATCTTAATTGGTTGTTGGATTTCGATTCTACTTATTCGATTGTTAGAAGATATTGGCTGTATTGAGGAAAATATTAATGTTGTAACTGTTTTGCAGTCGCAACTATGTAGGTATTATTAGCTGACATATTCAACAGTTGATAGACTTTGTATCAATATCTTTAGTCATTGCACATGAGTACATATATTTATTTATTTATGTAAGTAATGGCAAATAAGTTTATTTCACAAAATGAAAAATTTCAATTAATTTTATATCGGACCAAGCATAAGTCACATTCTAATGTAAAAAAAAATTAAGCTAAAACTATCTTAATAATGCCCACAAATCCTATAAACTTAACATATAGACACTTACATATACGTTGAAATACACAATTACTAATTCACAACAGAAACCATCTCGAAAGCAATTTGTACTGTCATCTACAACAGTGCTATAGACTATCACAGCATACCTATATATTCCTGTATTAGTTGTCAGCCACGGAGAACAAAATGACTAGCGGAGGTGCCATAAGTGGAAAATCACCTAAGAAAATAGCGCGCCAAAATGCGGGTGTATGGGGGATGAGGAATGTTACTGTTTTCGCTCTTAACGCCTTTTCTGGATTCGGTCGTTTTTTGTAATACCAAATATCAGTAACAGATGTCTCAAAGAAGTACGAATCTCACCTTACGAATTGACCTAGAAGAAGGCTTCTGACCTACCTGTAGTGTATACCTGACATATCCGCTCATATTTCCTTACTCCGTGTTGTTAGCTCAAGGTAGGCCTACAATTTCTGCGGCCAACGTTACCAATTCTCCGCACGTGTGTATAGAGGCTTCATTCTGTCCGGAACACATGTTAATGGAGAACTCTTAATAGAATGCTCTGTTTGTAGTCAAAGGAGTGATCAATTAATATCATCTTTGTGCACTGGCCTTTATGTTCTTGTGTAGCTTGTGTATTGTATGACATTTAGTAGTTTTGATTGTCATAACCAGAGACCGATGGAGAAAGATGGAAGGCTATGGGATAAGCCTTTGATCAGCAGTGGGACAGAATAGATTAAAAAAAAAGGTTTCATCTTAAACTTAAAAAGAGACTGTTGTTTCCATTGTGTCTTTTATGAGCAGAGAAATAGAAAATTATCGATTTTCAAATATTATATCTTATGGATTAAGTCGGATTCGAAAGTTAATAATACGACTTTTGAACTTAAAGTTCTTAAGCTTCGAAATTGGCAAACAATGTTATTTGCTAATGGCTGTTGATATTCTGAAGCAGATTTGCTTTATTTTGATCACAATATTCGAACAAGTTTATATCAACAAATATTTTGTAAGGTACAATTTCAATATTGTAAAGAAGCTTAAAGGTACTAAAACGCTTAAAAATAAAGACACGAAACGAGGAAACAAGCGTACAACAATTCAATAACCGTTCCAGTGAAATAGATTGGAACAGAGTATCTGGGCAAATCCTCGACATCCCAGCTCGGCGCAAATAAAATACCAAATAACTGTCTCAATAACCGAGACGAAGAAGCAACAGATTGCTAAGGCTGGGGAAACTGTATCAAATCGATCTAACAGTACCCGCAGACTAAAGACTAAATAGTCGGCCGATAGTTGACCCGGTCATCATCATCTCCCGAGCCTTTTTCTAACTACGTTGGGGTCGGCTTCCAGTCTAACGGGATGCGGCTGAATACCAGTGTTTTACGATGTTTGACGAAAAAATTACTTTATTCCAATCAATTTTTAATTTTTCAAAATTTTTAGTCATTCCGATACCGGCTGAATACTTGATCTTTGTATGGCTACTACCATTCATCTTGATTCTGATTTATTTATTAAGTGTGCCAACAGCAATACCTTTGCCCATTAAACATTGCCCATCTGTGGAGATCAAAGGGGGAGGCCTATGTTTAGCAGTGGACGTCCTATGGCTGAGATGATGATGATGATGATGATTAGACATTGTGTCCGCCACAGCATTTAATAAAACAACTTCAGTAAAACAATTAATTAAAAATAATATTTTCTTCAATAAAATGAAGCGAATTATGTGGCCGACTAAAAGTTTGCAGTATGTGCTCTCTAACTGCACGATTATCTGGCTATAAAGACCGGTTTCGACGGGCCGGCTGTCCTCCGGCCAGTTTTACGACTCCTCGTTAATCTTGACAAGACACGGGACAATTCGTTCAGTATTATGGACCGTGTTTTCGTGTGTTCCTGGACAGTTTGAAAGGACTATGTTTTATATGAGAATGGTGTAGTACATTGATAGTTATCCGTATAATGTACAATGTAAAACTAATGTGAAATATACTCTGTATTTTTGTCTTGCATTTGCTCTCTAAAAAAAATCTACGTATAAATGAATATTTGTACAAAAGTACCTAGTCTAGAGCTTAAAAAGGGAAACGGGCTACTTTTTACTAGGATGTGGGACATAGGGCCCTCAGGAAGCAAGTTAAACGGCTGGCGGAATCTATAAATTCTTTAAATAAATTTCTTAGCAAGAAAAAAGAAGGATTCTTGTTTCTTTGAAAAATCTTAAGTAACATAAAACATTTTACGTAACAGAAAAGCTCCTTATTTGTGATAAAGGGGAACATTTGCTGCAACACATGTTACACGATCTGTTTCTTCAGTTTTTCTTTTACTGAAAACAAAGAATAAATTGTTAAATTCGCAATTTTAAAGCAAGGAACGTGCTTTATAAAATTGCAGAGGAAATTACTTTACAATGATTTTGCTTTAAAGTTTGAAAAAAACTGAAAAAAATATACATACATTAACAGGCCTCATCACTACGACGCTCTTAAATAAGAACTATGAATTCAAGCAACTTTGGGCGATGCAATGAAAAATTAATGTTTTTAGAATAGATACCATGACCTACATATTCAACGAACACTTTTAGGAGTGTCTAAAAACAATTGAATAATGGCCGTCCAAATTAACTGAACAAACATAATATATGAGACGTGCCGTCAGTGCGTATATCGGAACGTATTCTCGTTAACACCCAGCTATTGAAGCTCGCATCATATTTAAAGGTCCATTGTCCTACCTAACAAAGCTTCGTCCAGTACATAGAATAAATTTACTATACAGTAATTACAAAACGTTGCTTGCGGATCTTTAACGGAAATTTCAATTAATTACTTCGTAAATCAGAACGTATTTGCTACAGTTTTCAATGGAATTTCATCAGTGTTTTCAACATGCATTCCGATAATTAATATTTTGTGGAATTACTACAGCTATCAGCTCTCTACGAGCTATTTATTGAAACTTGCTTCCAAACGCCTTTGATTTTCATAATGAATTCCAGTTATTGCGTAAATATTGAATATTTTATATTTTGCAAATTAAATACCTGTACATGAGTCGCTTTATTAGTACTAGTAAATGGAATTTTGAATATTGGAATCTAGTATACAAATATATTAATTAATTATTCATCACTACCTACTAGGAGTAATAGGTATAGGTACTTAAGTACCTAGTATTGCTTCATATCAATATATGAAGATAGCTATCATACCATACCTATATGTATAATATGATGATCAACTATTCAATAAATGCTCACAATTGAGCCACGTCAATTTACGTTGTTTGTGGTTTGTACCATGTTGTGGTTTTCAACAATAGACATTACTAACGACTGCATTTAATGTGCCACGTATTTATTTAGCCTTCTAAACATGTCCTATACTGCTAGCCCTGATACCAACAAACTTATTGGCGAAGAAAGTAAATTACATTTTAAATTAATAAAGCATTTTTAAACAAATGACTGCTGTTTAAGTACTACTTATAACGGCGACTTACCATTTTAATTGGAGAGAGAAAGTTTAACGCCTCGACACAAATTATGGCCAACATTGTTTAATAAGCGAATGACGTACCCTTCACAAGTTACTTAACCTATATTAAGAAAAGTTCCAAGGTTCCAGCAATTGTAATGAAATTTTAATGTTTATTGACTTTGGAAAGAACATAATGCTATTTGGAGCAGCGAGCAATCATATAATAGCCCCGATATGCCATAGAGTACTTACTCTAGATGAGAAAAGTTGTTGATGATGACGACAAAATTAAATGTTTGTTTGACTTTTTCATTTCCATGTAATTGGGTTCAGCAGAAAGTATTTCTGTTGAAAAGTTTTATCTACGTGATTTAGGGGACTGTTTGTCCTATATTTTTGTTACAGCAAATTATGATGTCACATTTATTTTTGGTTTCAGATATAAGTAGTTCCAATTATATTGTTTTCATCATGCAATCAACACAAGAAGAATAAGCACTAACGTAAAACGTAAAGTGGATAATTTTTACACAAGATTTTAAAGTGAATTACGAAACAAATGCTGCGCAAATGACATAATGATGACTATTATCATCAGTACAAAGTATTTAACTAGCGGAAAACGTAAACTTCTTTTAGTTACTGTTATAACATTTTCCATTATTTACATTGGAAGATGTACCTACTGATGCTTATAAAGATACCTAGTTCCATATTAGCTTAGCACGATTTTCTCTGTCCGATACGAAATGTTATTTAATTAAAGCTGAGATGTCAAACCGGTTTATTGGTAGCATATCGGGATAACCCAGTTATTGGCAGATATGAAGCTGCAGACGTTCCGTTCAAAATATCGATATTTAGCTGCACCTGTCAAGGCTGAAATATTAAGCCCAAATGCTGAGTGTGGCAAATCATATTCATAAATGGTTGTTCTTATATTTATACCAATAAAATTATTAGCAACATTGTGTATTGAGTATATAATGTTGATTGTTTTTTTATCCTAGATACGGATAATTGTTTTTATACTTATACTTTAGGCACCTATTTAATTCTCCTTATTCTGTCATCAAGACTGGTGTACGACGTAGACATTCTTACAAACAGATTTTGTAGAAAAAAGTATCCAATGAATTAAACAAGAACGAAACCGCTCATATCACACTCCATAGACGAATATTTTCCAGAAACAATTTACAAGAGAATAAAACCTTTCAAGTAGGTTTAATTAGACGCTAAACTGAGTTCAAGTATTATGGCCATGCATTGATCAATATTATCGAGGGCATAATAAAATCTGTATTTTCATTTCATTGCAAACAAGAGTAAAGAATAAAGGTCATAATAGCTGCCCATGGGTTCCATCAACGTAAATCAATTCGCATAATGGACTTCCATTTTGATGTATAGCACTTTGTTTTACAATTTCCGAATGGTGATTTGGACTTGAATCGGTTATTTTTATTTTCGCATTTTCATGTTTATTTTTCCCTTTTTAATATGTAGATCAATACCTGTGCAATATTCGTCATCTCTCGAATTTTGTATGGTATTTGAAACAAGATAAGCTTATCGTGGGACCTCCGACATTTGCCAACGTTGGCGCCACAAAGCGTGGTCTGTTGAACGCTATGAATGAGACTCGCACCGCAGCAAATCGTAGGTATATGTACGTGTAGGTATGAAGTGTAGCTAGTCTATTGAAGGTGTGAAGTTTCCTAGCAAAAATGTACATTGAGTTTTCAGTATTTTTACAAAAAGTGGAACACGAAAGAATTATGAAGCTTCGTCCACATCCACTTTTTATTTACAAATTCTTTTGCCGACACCTATTACTTTGCATCCCCGGTGCGGGATAAAAAAGACCAATACACGGCCAAGCTCCATCAACTCAATTTGCGTAATGGACTGTTCGTTTGGACGTCCTCTGTTTTACATCTCGAAAAGGCTTAACGTCAAAACTAGTATAAGCAAAATGTCGCATAAAAATATACAATTTGACCTCATAATACCCTTTTCGTGGTTTCGTTTGCGATGTAAGCATTTTTGCCGCGGGCGTTCAGTTACCGTAGTATATTTTGGGCCAGAATATAAATAATGCGGGTTTCGCGAAAGAGATGGTCTGGTTTATTTATGATGTTTACAAAGGTCAATTTTATTAATCGTTATTTCTTATGCATGCAGATCTTTATTGAACGATACTTTCAACTTTTTCAAAGAGGTAAAGCGCTTTTATTTGTTTCAGAGGAAATGATAGCCAGCAATAAAACAAATGAAAATAGAAACTTCAATCAGCTTAGTTCACAATAAACATACAACAGTTCTGCATACTTCTAACACAAAATTACCTTCAACTTAAAATTTAGCAGTAATTAAAGTGAAGCGAGAGGTGTTTGATCCATCGCTTCGGTTGTGAATTTGCATGGAAACGAGCGCCGGTGATTGGGTTACCGCGGCCGCGGCCATGCTCGATCACTAATGCTTATTGAATTAAAACCTAAGTCAATATAGACGACGAACTCGCTAAACATCGCTGTTATTGATTTTTGGTGTCATTTGTGCTGTTTTCGTTTGTTTTGCATGTTGGTTTTTTTATGGTAATGGTTTGAACAATGTTTTGTCGAATTATATGCAAAATTAGCTATGAAAAAGCAAACTTGTACATAAATTAAACTCTGAAAAGAAGGCTATGCTTCTAATAATTTTGATATCAGTTTAGCCTATTGTTTGAAATTATTGTTTAAATAAGAAAAAGGCAGAAGCTTTGTGCCAAAGTCTGTGCTTTTATTTGTTTTATAATATCACTTGAATTCAATTCAAAACATATATTCTACATTGCTTTTCGATCAAAAGCAACAGCTATCGATTTTTGGTCTGAAAACAACCTTAATACTCTTAATAAAACAAAGTAATTCTAGAAGCGTCATAAAATGTTGATGCTTATTGTATCTCCATCAGCAATGTTGTTCTCGTAACAACATTTCCAAACAAATGACAGTAGAACAATGAAAGGCGTGTTTTGATTAACAGTAACGTTTTCTCCAATGTAACGACATACAATAGGGTTGAAAGTAAAGTTCGTGGCGTATTCTCAACCCCCAGAGGCGACTTGATACTCGCGCAAATTAATTCTCATTAATTTCTTAGGAGCTTATACACAGGGGTCTAGTTAATGCCTAGCAACGGGCTGAATGTTTTTTTAAACGATCCAAGATTACCTCTTAGGGAAAGTTTACGTAGTAAATTCTCTGCTTATGTTTATTTTTCTTTTGAGACAATACTTTGTTTTTATTTTCCTGTTTTTGTATTTGCTAAAAAGTTTTGGCGTTCTAAGGTATAATTGAGTACTAATAGGCACTGAACTAATTATAAACAATTACACTCTCGATTAACAATGACAAAAGAACGCGAGGGATCTAATAACTCAGTAATTTGTGAGCCATTCGAAAAATGTCTCTGTCTTTTTCAGTGCCAAAAAAGTTTTGAATGACTGTTTTATATTAAAACTTGGTGTAACCAAGGCCCTTGAATATGACTAATGTAAGACAAGCTGTCACGACGAAGGTCGTCGGTGAAAGCGATTTATTTGACGAGGGATCACAACTTAGGACGACCATACGTATTGAAATTAATTGAATATTGTACTATGATATTGAGGAATTTTACAGAAGACTTATTTATTCTTGAAATGTAATTTCTTAACAACATTTTATTCGATTTTTCCTCGCATTGTGTTCCCTTTGTATATGAGTAAACACTTCATATACCAGGCTTGTAAATACCTGTGTAAATGTCTGCGGGTTGTAGGTAATTTAATGTGTTGCAAAGTTTAGGGAAGCGAAACTTTTGAGCGAGCCTTTATATTTAGGGTGTAGATTAAAGTGTTAAAGCTTCTGCGTTATGGTGGAATAATTTTGGATGGGCTTTTTATGTAGTAAAGTTATGACGCAATACAAACTTACAACATAAAAAAAACACTCCTTACATAAGTAAATGTTCGAAAAAATTCACACTAGTAATTACTGACAAATTATCAACATATCAACCTTACATTTACCCCCTAAATAATCATGAAATTCTCGCATAAAATTCAATAAATACACAAATATAACAAACGCACGAACGCGCAACGCATGTACGAAACCATACGCCAGAATTGACAAGGGGAAATTGAGTAAATCAAAATTAAGTGACTGATCATCCGATGTTGCTGCGCAAATATGATTTATAAAAGCTTTAGCGTACACGCAGGTATATGTGAAGTAAATAGAATAAAGAATTATTGGCTTTACGTGGCGAAGAATACGCTATGGTAATGGATGAACAGGATTTGTTCGGTGCTGAAGCCTTTTACTCAGAGCAAAGAGGTTTGTTTTATTTCTTGAAGAGATAACTGAATTTATCTTAGAAGGAGAACTTATCAGATATTGTCATGCATACAGTAAATATTGCCCTCATTTCTAATAGCTGTAGAAGTAGTTTCATTACTCGTACTTCTACAGTGCCATTAGAAAATCATCAACGTCATCATATCCCCAATTTGCGCTGTATCAGAAAGAAGGTCATAAAATTTTGTGTAAGAATTTAAATACCACTTTCAATCATATTTTATTCCATTGTTTATTTATCAAAATTGCAGGAAACGGATGTTCTGAATATCGTTTTCAGACGTTATTCATTGCTAATTGAAATATATTAAGCACTTTTTAATATTAATTGTTAAACGATACTAAAAATTATACAAGACAGTAAAATACCTATTTAAAAAATGTTTTATCTATTATTTCCGCTATATTAAATAGTTGAAGAGTTCAATCGAATATAAAAAGAATATAATTAATAATGCTTAAACGGTACCTAATGAACATTATTATAAGCTATCATGGTGTGTAACACCATCGTATTTCATATTTAGCTTGCGGAGCTCGGAAAACATTTTTTTTTTTTGTATAAAACGTATCAATCAATCATGTATTCATTGAACGTAAAAAGACGTAAAGTCACCTATTCCGATTCCATGACATTTTGAATCATACGTTCTACTTAAAAAAATAAGGTGCGGTTTGAAAAAGGTATTAGCTCTCCCTTTAATATAATTTAGTTCCACAGACATCAAACCAGTCTGTTGTGTGGTATTAAAAAGGTTCCTAGAAGTTTTCCTAAATACAGCCTCTATAGAGACCTTTCTGAAGAAGGTACGTAGTATTGTGTAGTTGCTTTCAAAGTAGTAGGTATTGTCTAAGACATTACCAATATTATTTCTCTTTTATTTTGTTTTCAATTTTCCTTCAAACGCCCTTTAATTTCCGCGTTGTCGTAATCTTTATTGTTTGTCAACCTCAGGTTTGCATCTCCCGACTCGCGTCAATAGTAAGCCACGTTTTGAAGTTCGATGTTTCCGTGCCGACCACTCCAAATCCAATCTAACAGGGGTCAAGTAGGAGCACCGTCGTGGCAGGTTCACTCTTATAGAGCCGTCATACTAATACAGGGTTGAGAGGAACTGGCATTTACTGTAAGTGGCTGAAAGTGGTGTCAAAACACATCGTGAAAGGTCGTGTAATACGAGTACCTATACAAGTTGTAATTTTCAGAAGCTGTACAATCTCCACCCATTGTTTGTATCATAAACAACACCAAAGCATTGTTTAGAATTCTGTATACAAAACTTTTTGCGATACCTCTTGGCATTTAGCTTAAGCAAAGGCTTCTTTAATGCAGAAACTTCGAGAAATGTCAAAAGTTAAATCCTAAGACTTCGACAAGTTGATTTTTTGTTTGTTGCTCCTACTTACAAAAATCGAGAGTTCTGAACAATAAAATTTTGATTGGACGATTTATAACATCTATGCAAATAAAAAAATGAGTTTCCATCCTTAATAACTCTCTTTATGTACGAATTACGCTTTATAAAGATACTTGACTTACACTTTTTATTTTTATGTAGTTCTGGGACCAAGTAACTAGAAATCCTGCTACCAGGTAACAAAATGGATTATCTAACGTTAAAAGCTATGTTGATCCACGTTCTCAGAAAGACCTTTACACGTACATACAAGTACTATAATAAAAAGCCCTAAAAACGAATAACAAGCGTTATTCGTTTTTGCACTTCAATTACGAAGAAGTGGACCAAAAAAGTGGCCATTTTGTTTGATAGGTATATACTAATGACCCGAGGGGCTAGTTTTTTTCTTGAACAGAAACTCAAGAAGATAATCTGGCTATCGAGCTCCGATAAAATGAAGGTTTAGTCTGACAGTAAATCCTGGCTTAATGTACTATCATTGCCTTTCGAAATAAGAAAGTTGCGAACAGACTTTAATATACGTTGATCAAGAAAGCTTTGCACCTTTTTCTGTAAGCCTTTTTTTCGAGAATCTTAATGCGTGTAAAGCTTATGTATTAAAGGTAAACATAGAACTTTTTGCTTCAGTGAGGCTTTATGAAGCAAAATATAATTCAATTTGATTAGAAGCCATTTGGTAACTCAGTCTATTCTTAAGCACCTTAGACTTTTTAGCTCTTGTTAGATGCCTATTATTTAGTACTACTTTGTTCTATAATTATGTCGGCTTCTACACTTCATGAAGGCAAATTAATTTGTCTTTTGTTAACAAAATGTCAAGCAATTTATTGTTCTCTTCACACTGAAAACTTTAATAAAGTCAAATAAGTGACACGAAACATAAGTGAGACAATTAAGTATTTTATATGCAAATGAATTTAATTAAATCGTTGACATTTCTGTATTTCACTATCACGCGTTCATTTGAATATTCACGCCTTGTTTTATGTTTACTTTTAATTATTGTGTAGGTTCAGCTGGGAAGAAAAAAATAAATGACTGTTTAGGCTGTTACAGAAATTTATAATACATATACCAATTGTGTTAAGTCTCTGAAAGCCGCTGTACATAATTATGGTGACACGTGGGTTTAGTACATTTGTCGGGTCTATTTTTTCATGAAATTTTAGCATTAAACGCGCATAGTTTTTTAACAATTTTTTAACGAATTTAAAGTAGCAAAATTTTTGCACCAATTTCATTTGATGTTTTTCATTTTACAAGACACATTTTATCAATTTCACTGTCAATGTTTTTAGTTTAAACATTTTATCCATTCCATTATCTTACATTTGTTAAGCCAATACATTACACTCCTAACTCTAAAATACCGGCAGCAGCCACTACACAAATCAAAAGAGCTTCGGTTGGTATCGAGTTGATCCCTTTATCCCGCTATCTATTGAAAGTGCCGCTTAAGCTCACTACCAAAAGGAGATTTTGCGTTTAAGATATCGCTATGTCATTTTAAAGTCTTACACTGTTCCTTGTATAGGTAGGTATATTAATTTAATTTGCTTGAAAAATATTGTTGGGTATGAGGTTCTTAACTTTTGGTAAAAGTGATGTAAGGTGATAAGTAAATAAGTACTTAAGCAAGTACTTTATTTTAATGTTTGTCTTTATAAGATCCGTGTAGCATGAGCTATATTAATTTTTATTGTGTTATAAAATATTTGTGTCAGACAGTTGAAAGTAGAATAATTATTATTCTTGAGTGAAAGTTTCGCCTAAAGAAATTTTGTGTCTGAAATATTTACTTCAATTCCAACAAGAATAGTGTTTTGTTTACCATACCTACCTACGTATTTTTCCGCATTGTAAAAGTTATTCAGCATTTCTATAAACGTTCATCTGAGCGTACAAAATATTACTTCAAAAACAGGAAAATATTCTTCTGAAACTTAAAAACACTCGTACTTTTAATTTAAAATAAACGTTTTTTTGTCCGGCTCCGTCACAAAGTTAGAGAACTTTCACACAAATAAACACAGTTGAACCTCTTTCTACTACAACTCTTCAAAATAGAAGAAAACGCTAGTTCAAAGGTTTCGTCTGAAATACGTCTTATTGTAGCTTTAGGTGTGAAAACAAAGGTTTATTTTAGAACAACTGTAATTTATATTAACTTTATATTTTTGTGCAAGCTAGATTTGCTTTGAGAAGCAAACGTTTTGAGTACATTGCTTGTAGGTCTAGTCTTATTTCTTTTTAGTGCATTTATTTAACTTTCAACATATTATTTATATTTTTAAATATTAGATTATAAAAAATAAATAAAAAAACATTTAAAAATATAAAAAATTATTTCTTTAATTATTGCAACATTTCTATATTTATAAAAACTTTTTGTTCATTCCTATTCTCATCAATTCATAATTATTGCAATTCATTTCACCAGCATTATTTCGATAAGTTTAAGAATAGGTATATATAGGATAACAGTAAGAAAAACATAAGTAGATACTTTTATCCATTCTAGTTATGTCTAATAAAATAGATGTAATTTTTTGAGAACTTCCCCTCACAATGTAATACATCAACTCGATGCGAAGTCATCCAAAAACGCGGTCATACCAAAAGTAGATGAAATACGAGTTTTCTCAATATTTTCATTTTCCCCAAAATAGATGGGGCAGCGGTCTTTTGAATACAAAAGGCCCATGGGTTCAATATACATCAAGTAAATGAGAGGTTGAGCTGTGACGCAGCCTTTTCGCTGAGTGCATGGAATACTATGTTTTATTATAATATCCTTAGAGTGAGCTCACGAAGAAATGTGATTAGACCCCTTTGATACTACTAATGTATCATTTTTGGAAGAATATCGCGTCAAAAATGGTAGAACTATTTTTTCTCGCGAGCTTTTATCATCTAGCCTAGATAAGCCTTCATTTCTGGCTATCTGCTATCATTTTGAATAAAAAATATCTGCCTCGGCAACTAGTTCGAAATAAAAGTTAATAGTTTATTAGAAAATCGTTTTCAGTTGTTTTTTGACAGCCACATTCTAATGAAGAGGTGAAAATACAAAGATTGATTTAAGTAAATCTATTTTTGACTGATAAATAAATCTTTCACAGTGCTGTTTTTATACAAAAATTGCTAAAAATATTGGTGGTAGTAATGTTTTTAATATAGTTTATTTATTATTTAAGAGGGCGTAATCATATTATCCTGTCAATGTTGCATAATGATTGATAAGCTAATTAACTTGCCTCTAGGGTATTAACGTTAATTATAACGCATTCTATCATTATTCGTATTATGATGGTTATTGACAAAGTAGTAACAATTATAACATAATCAATTAAAATCAACAACCCATCAATAATTTGGATACTCGACTTTACATGTTTATAGAACATACATTTCCAATTACTACATTATTGAAAAATGTAGGTACATTAGCCCACTATGAAATCATTATCTTTAATGTATTTTTAACCTTGTTCCAAAAAAGGGAGGTACTCAATTCGATCACGTCCTTTTTTTTCCGACGTCAAAAATCATCAAATGACCCCTCCCGCTGTGGGTTAGCAGCGGTGAGGGAGTGTCAGACTCTTACTGA
Source organism: Helicoverpa armigera (assembly GCF_030705265.1). Taxonomy (NCBI): domain Eukaryota; kingdom Metazoa; phylum Arthropoda; class Insecta; order Lepidoptera; family Noctuidae; genus Helicoverpa; species Helicoverpa armigera. The sequence goes on along the minus strand of NC_087135.1, from coordinate 4,483,228 downwards.
CTAAAAACCGTCGTGTTCCGTCATAGGCCTTTTATGTACCAGGGCCGCGGTATCTCTTTCGAACAACCCGCAGCCCCGGGATTCGATCACGTACTTACATAATATTTCAGATTATTTGGAAGACTAAATTAGTACTTCAATAACTGATAATTATCGAAAATAAGGCCGCTAAATGTGAGCAGGCTTACTCTGAGCTGTAGTGTAAACGTGAAAATGAACGGTATTTTTCGTTCACAGTATGCTGACAATATTGCGTAACGTTCGCTCACTTTCGGTGGCTGACAGTCAGCTTCATTTGAACACAGCCTAAGATCGTACACACCCAAAACTATTTCAATTATAATGCATTGTTTGACATTCGAATATAACAGTTTCGACAACCCTAATAGGATTTGCTGTCGTTACCTCGGCCAACGCAAAGGAAATTGAATAGCGATCTGAAACCCCCCAAAGGGCATGCTCTGATCTCAGATAGGGGTGCCGTAAATGCATTGGTATGTTATTGAAATTGCTGTCAAATGTGCCATGTGGTTTGCTTTGGTGAGGCCCGTATTGAAATTGTGTGGATACATCTCGGAAATGTATATAGGGGTATGTATGCATCGTAGCGATTCTGAGAAAGTCTCATATTCAATTGAATGATGGTGAAAGCTTGACCTAGTAATTTATTACAAAAAGGTGTAGAGTTTATTTCTTTGTTTGAACACGTAAATTTGAGAAACTACAGAGTCGATTTTGTGTAAGGTAGACCATTTATTGAGTAGTGCTGAAATCTGTAACAAATAGGTATTAATCATCATCATCATCATCATCATCATCATCATCATCAGCCTATCGCAGTCCACTGCTGGACATAGGCCTCTCCAAGTGCACGCCACTGAGATCGATTTTCGGCTTCTCGCATCCAGCTCCTGCCAGCCGTCTTGCGCAAGTCATCACTCCACCGTGCCTGAGGACGTCCTACACTACGTTTGCCGAGGCGCGGTCTCCACTCTAGAACTCGTTTACCCCAACGGTTATCGGTTCTTCGGCTAATATGGCCAGCCCACTGCCACTTCAGCTTGCTGATTCGGTAGGCTATGTCGATGACCTTGGTTCTCTGACGGATTACCTCATTTCTGATGCGATCCCTCAGAGAAACGCCGAGCGTAGCTCTTTCCATAGCCCGCTGAGCGACTTTAAAGGTATTAATATTACGATTTAAAAAAATCTTTTAAAACAAGTGATAATCAGTACTTCATACAAACGTAAAACACAATTCATGTCAAACATAATAGACTCTTTTAGTTAAGGCTTAATTATTAGGTCAGTTCGGAGCCCACAGAAACATTTTGTGTCCATCGAACAAAAAGCTGCGGTTTGTACCTTCCCAAATGGATTTATTTATGGAGGTCCATTCTGTTGAATAGGAGTACTAAAGACCTCGAAAGGAGGCTTAAAACAAACTCTCTTTTGTTTTTGTTGGACTTTTCTTTGAAAGGTGCATCATTTGTGTTTTGATGGCACTAACATTTTGTTGCAATGTAATGTAAAAAAATAATTTTGTCTATTTATGTCGTCTAAAGTTATAAAATATTTATAAAAATTATTAAAAAAAAAAAACGTGGGAAAGCATTTGTTCACATAATTTTATAAAATGAATTTTGCTTTTGCTAAAAGTACCTACAATATGTACAAAGAATTTAATGAAAAGCTTTTAAACTACTTTCTCGCTACACTTTTAAAAAATACCTCAATTTAAATGGTATATTGAAACAAACTTTCATAATCATATTTTCAAGTAAGTGCAAAATTGCAAACAAATACATCGAAATTGACAAAGGAATACCGTTTCTAATAGATACAAAACCATTCTTGAAGTTTTAGCGCAAACAAAGGGTATAACCAATTAATGCAATTTCTATTCTCAGAATGTTCCCTGTGAAACAGTGGAAAATAACTTTTGAATTTGCAGGAAATCCTCTTAAAATAACTGAGTGCCTTTACAACAATGAAGGTGAAACTAAAATTTGAACTAAATATTTTACGTAGAAAATAACAAGATACAAGCAAAACGAGGTGAAAATAGAAGAGAGAAATTCATAGAAAATTTAAATCCTGCAACTGCATGAAAATACCTGTTATTTTATCACAAAGTCCTTCAACCAAAAGAAAATGTCAAAGCTGTTATACAAAATACTTTATTGGACAAAAATGTTATTCAAAACAGCATAATACCTTTCGTGCCTTAGCGAAAAATTGCCACTATTTCTGGACATTGGTTAGTCAAAGGTTTTCTTCGCCCAGTATATAAATAGGATCAATTTACTGACCGCTTACAATGTATCGACAACGCGCGAAAGATTCCGTGCTAACAGTCCCTTTGAGAATATAGTTATTTACTCAAACGACTTCGACATTTTATCCCTAATGAGTAACAGATTATCTCCTGTAGTCAATTGCGTTATTTTTTAATTCATATAAGACAGTTTTATGTAAAACCCGGAACTTTTATTTACATCAGTTTCACATCCATGACGTCAATCTAAACGATCATCATCATCACCCGAGCCTTTTTCCAACTATGTTGGGGTTGGCGTCTACAGCCTATCTGACCTTCTCAACCCAGTTACCCGGACAACTCCTTGGTAAGACTGGTTGTCAGACTTTCTGGCTTCCGTCTTCGACTGCCAAAGATGTTCAAAATGACAGCAACTTCAATCTATATATCATGTATATACAATAACATACATACATCACATAGTTTCATCAAGTATAGTTACGACAAAACACGAAATAAAAAAACTTAATTTACAATAAAGAACATTATAAGTAATTTCTGCTTTAAATTAAATTTTAAGATAAGCAAGATCTGAATTTAGTTACGTCAATCACAGAGCTGTTAACATTTGTTTTATTTAAACTTAATTTACTCGGAGTTTTCGCTTGACGTTTCAATTATTTTATTAATTTCACGGCAATATTTTAAGTGACGCAGACGTAATTTTGTTCTGTATTATTTTTATATAAAATGTAGTAATAAAAATTGGTCTTTTATATTATCTAAATATTCTAGAAAATGGTAATTAAACTTGAAAATCTAATGTGTGGTTTTTGTTCATGTCATCATCTGCCTAGCCTTTTCCCAACTATGTTGGAGTCGACTTGCAGTCTAACCGGATGCTATAATATCTATAAGTTCCAGTGTTTTACTAGGAGCGACTGCCTATCTGCCCACCTCAACCCAGTTACCCTGGGTAACCCAATGCCCCTAAGACTGGTTGTTAAACTGACTACTCGTAATGACTGCCAAAGATTGTAATACAAATAATATGTAGGTACAACTCGAGTAACTGCAAATTATGAAACATCGTTAATAAAATAAACGCGAATATGTAATGACTTCGGAGAATCGAGTTAATGCGTGCATTATTTCGCTCTGCTCATGTTTTCACTCAGACCGTGGCAAGATAATCTTTTGTTCGTATAAAATGCTCTTTTGCATGAGAAAAATCTTTTTCATAGTCTCTTCGCATTTTTTTTAAAGAAAATATTGTAATGGAAATCATAATTGGAATGGATATTACAGAATTTCAGGTTTAGTATTTACTAGCTTCCGCTCGCAGCTTCGCCCGCGGGGTAGGTTGATAAAAAGTAGCCTATGTATTAATCCAGGTTATTTACCTATTTATGTACCAAACTTCAACCAAATCGGTCCAGCTGTTTTTGCGTGAAAGAATAACAAACATGTATCTATACATTCTCACAAACTTTCACATTCATAATATTATTAGGATATAAGTGCGTTTTCAAGTTATTTTTAAAACACCGTGTTCGGTTTTGAAGTTATTTTTGAATGTAAATAAGTGACCTTAATGTTTTCTTTAAAGATAAGGTCATGTCAGTTGGATGAAGAGGCTGCAAAAAGAATGTAATTAAAAAACCCTTTAAACGTTAAGCCCGTAAATGAGTAAAGATAAAATCAATATGGACTTACAAAGAGCCAAGATTTCAGAGATTAATAAGGTCAGAAAATCTTTGCCTACCTACTTCTTGAATTTCCTTGTGCTGGTTGTAAAAGGTAAATTAATGAACAAATAGGTTTGCTGATTTATTCAAAAATAAATATTTTTAAACAACGTTTATTTTTGTTTACAAATGTCGTGTAGTAAAGGGAAATGCTTGTGCTAATATTACAATGATAGCTTGAATCGTGAACTCAAAACAAGTCTTTATAAATATGTTATACCTACACAATGTAGTGTACATCTAATCTGCCTTTTTCAGGGAAAAAAGTTTGACTGTACGTAAAGTATATCCCTCTGAAATCTCTAATTAGGCTACTGTAATTACTAAAAGAAAATCCAAATATTTAATCTTCCTAGAAGCCAATTTACACAAACATTTTAAAAGCCCAGCCAATAAACAGGCGGTGAACATCAGTATATTGATGACCCAGTTGTCAGTTAAGATAACCTACTTTACTCCGGCTACCTCTAATAAAGGAGTAAAAAATATGAAGGCCTTATTTATTTATATTTTTCTCTGACGATGTGCCATTTCACAAAAAAATGGTAAAGTAAAAGGATTTTTTGAACTTGCATCCAAAAATTTACCAGTTTTCAAAAGACAACCAGATTTTGAGGAAAAAATTTCGTGACCAGTTTATCTTTGTTGGGTTCCGTTGAAAACACCTCGGGCAAAACATGTCCACGACAACAAAAGTTTTCACCCGTTGACCGGTGGCTACTTCGAAAAATATTTTCCTGGGAAACTTGGGCTTTGCGCGGCTCTTATATTTTTATAACTAAGAAAATCGATATTTTGGTAACGGCCTAAAAATACCTTTTCCTGATTTATATTTTGAGAAAACTGGTTATATTTCTAGTGTGTAGTTTTCGTCATTCAGTACCAAAAATGCAGCGGTAAAATAGGCTGATAAAAGAGGTGTAAATCTCAAAATATTTAAAATGTAAACCACAAACACCGCTTCAGAATATCTATTATTATTACCAGCTCCATCGATCGTGCATACATCACTTGTAGGTCCAGCTTTCACTAAGCTAATGACTTAGCAAAAACAATATTAGGTACATTAGACGCACAATTTGTATTCCAAGTGAGTATGAAAGTCCAAAACGAAACAAAATGCATAGTCTGTCTCACTAAAATAACAATTAAACAAACTGCCACGCCATTATAACTGGCAGTTACAAAGTGAACTACTAAAATAGACCCTCCAATTTGCCGAAAAGCTTAGTAAGTAGCAACACGAAAAAGCACTTAAAACATTAAATATGGAGGCACACCGTGGCTCAGTCAGTTCATATCTGCTATGCGGCAACACCACGAAATATTAATGTTGACCAGACACCTCTCCTTTAATTGTATGGCGGCAAACACTGCCGAATCTGATATGAAACAGCCCCAGGACCGGATCGCCAGAAATCAGGATCTCTCAATATTAGTTTCAAACTGTTATTACTTCAACGAGCAAATAATGATTCAGTCCGTATTTGGGGAGATGTCGTATTAATTGGAAATATTGTTTGTTGTTGGTCGGATAATGTTCGCAGCCAGGGGATATGAAATGCGATATATCCGATGTTTGTTTTTACGTGTTATAAGCGTTCTCTGTCGAGTTGTCGGGAGCTACATGAAAATGCGTATAACGCAACTACGTACGTATACATTCTCCAAAAATAGCTGTGAGGTGATCCCATGGCCGTCAATTTTAAAGCAGTGTGGTTGGTCCCTCGTGTACGTGCCTTTTTACCCCAAATACCTACAACTTCAATGTCGCCTTTCCCTCACCCCTTGTTCACCTACACTTCACCATTTTCATTTTGACCCACTCACCAACAAATTATCATATTCCTGTTTAAGATTACCGCTTGGCAGCTTTGGAATATTTTTACTTACTTGTTTTGGTGCAAAGCTCCTTATTATCTGAAAAAGAAGATAATATACATATAGTTTTGCTCATATTAAATTGTTGTGTGCGACTGAATAGAATGAGGCAATAATGTCTACTCGAAAAAGTCTTTTGTTGGACAGCCTAGACCTAATTAAAATTACGAATAAATATATTATTACTGCGTTCTAACTATGCAAAGTATTCATAATCATGATAATAGGTTGGCCATAATGCAATCTACAATCAACAATGCTCCCCAAACCTTGTACCAGGATTACAAAGAAGAGCACTCACCATATTGAAATTTTAAGGCATTGTATTCACAGCTTCTATTTTTTCATTACGCTTGTTGTCCTATTTGTTTTGTACAAGCAAAAATATTTTCCCAAAACAAGAATAATATTCGACGTATTCGAGCGAATGCAATTTCGCTGTAAAAACTATGAAAGGGATAAATTTTTCATAACCTAATAAAGCGGGAGTCATATTTTTTATTTATTCTTTGTACGGGCTGTTATGAATTTGTATTAAAAATGAAGTGTCGTTTGTCTATGAATCGTATATTGGAAATAGGGAAATAAATGTAGAAGTCAATGGAAGACCGACTTTAAAAAAAAGTGTAAAACAAATAACATAAAATACTTAATCAGTAGGTATATTCTGTTTTTTACGCAATAAGTATAGCCCTTCTACCTAACTATAGGTTTATGACAAGTTGATCGTTTGTTCTACAGCAAACTAATTAATATCAATTAGGAAAGATACTGGGACAGATTAAGTTTATTACTTTTGAAACGTTATTAATATTTAAGAGGTCCAAGCTAGGTGCTGTAAGAGTAGTTTCATTAAGGCGTTAATATTTAATGTCTCGTGATTTTGGCATTTAATATTATTGAGACTTTCCAGTAAATAATAAATCACAAGTCCAGTGGCGATAGAATAGTAATGAATATGATTTTGACAGTCAATTTAAATGTCAAAGTAATCTCGTTTGGAGCTTAAGCGAAATAAGATAAATAAAACTTGAGATAGAATATTATGACGTGTTTAATTTTGTTACAGATTAATCATTTCTGATTGATGAACGCCAACACTGAGTACCTATAAAATAAATAGGTACTGTATATTTTTTCTTTGGTTGAAAACGCATAACTTACATGTAAACACAGAAATATCAAAAATTCTCATGGAAATCTCTGAAAAACCATGGAAAAATTCGAAAAAGCGTGGCCGTATTTCCTTTACCAACAAACAAAATAACGTAATAAAAATAGGAAACCAAGATTTCTTTGGTACAATGTACAATACACCGAAATACATCTGTGAAAAGGAAATCACGACGGCGCACGCCAATAACCGACGTCAGACCAAGTGCTATTGTATTCTCGAAATATTATCACAGTGCCACCACCGGGCTAAATTGGGAAACCGTGTATTTTACACCTTTGTCAGTACTTTAAAATTAATGCTTTGACAGATACAATTTGATTTCATGTGATGTTCGTTTGTTTTGTCAAGGGTTCATCGTCAGATTATTTATGTTTATCTGAGTACCTAAATTCTGGCAGAAACCTTTGCAATTCAACACTTTGGAAAGTTACGCTATAATGTCATGAAATACAAGATTACCTTCCTGAGTTCTTCTTTATTTAGTTCTTATTTAAGTCATTTAACCTTCGCTACTCCGAAATTGTTACAACTAGCTTTGCTACTAGCCATTTCACTATAAAAAGAATGTATGAACAAAAATACACATACACATGGGTACAAATTAAGGTGGCGAAAACTACAGTTTATTTATATTTATTACCATTATAAATACAACTAGCTGGAACTTTATAAAAACAGTTCATTTTAGGATATAGTACGCTTCGCCACAGTCACAACATAGTTTGAAATAGAACACTCTCAGATTATTTTACTTATCAATTAAGAATATCGGATTCCCAATCTGGAATGCTTAGTAAATATCTTTGTCCGTAGATTTACAATAGGTATTCTATTTTAGTTTCCCTTTAGCAATTCCGGGGTATTTCGGTAACCTAATTAGGTAAATTCTATATTATTTTCAACCATTGTGAATCTGATATTTTTTTGAATATGGCAATTTTTCTTTAATGGCATTACCTTGACACGTTTGTTCTTCCTTGTCGGCTAAATTAATATAAAAATCTATTAATATCAATCTCCCTTTATATCGTAATGGGTGTAACATAAAAATGTAGGCCATTTGTTCTGAACGTCCGCGACGCCATTATATTAGCTAAATGCTACGTAGCTTATGTCGGTGTCACATATTTCAGTGTTGGTCGAGTGTTGGCTAGCGTGGTGAATGTCGATACTTTTGCTTGCTTTATTTTTATAATACCAGCAGTTTTTTATGTGGGGGTTTTTATCAAATAATTTTTGTTTAGTTCAGGCAGCAATTAGTAGGTAGATATATACGATTTAATCTTTCTTTTTAGACTGCCACTTGCATTTAACATTGCACTCAATGTTTTATAGAGATAACATACAAAAAATTGTAACAGCTTTATTTTGCTGTCAGCATTTTACTCTATTCGTACATTTTCTAAATGTTATGAGTATTTTACTCTTTTACAACCTCACGTAGCACATTTAAACAAAACCAAAGGTCGTCGATAAAATTATCATCGAAAGTGTTCCCATCCCTATTACTTACGCAAGTTGGCCCAAAACTACATTTAAGTATTATAACGCAGCAATTTAGAACACAAAGCAGGATCACGTTTCTGTGTGTGCTTAGTTGCTTAGCGGTTCCGCCATTGTTATTTAGGTCACGGATTTGTCGTATGTCCCTATCGCCATTCTCCTAATGGCAGCGGCCATGATTGAATCTCTGTTTGTCACTGAATTTGCTGTATCATTGCTTTGGCTTTATGTGCTCCTAGTACTTTTGTCACCATTATCTGCTTGGTTGGTGAAACCAAAATGGGTGAAAATGTTTTGGGTTATTTAATGTAGCAACCCATATCAGATTTGTATGTGAAAATGGCTCCTACACTAATAATGGGCAAATTATAAAAAAATGGAATTTAAATTTTTTGTGGCTACCAAAAACATAATTATGGAAAACTGGTTTTTCAATCGAGGGAACCATCAATAACTTTTATGTGTTTGAGAGTTTGAGTTGTATAGGTATGTATAGTACTGGTCAATGACGGTCAAAAAGGAAAACTAGCTTATTAATTTTCCAAAGTAAATAACGAAAGCCAATTGAGTAAACTGAAAGTTAATAACGTCTAACTCCCGATAGAGTCAATACACACCATAATGTGAGCTTTATTTTCTGTTGTTACTATATGTTTGTAACAATATAATAGCTAGTTATAATGTCTGGAGCCTGAGTAAGGAGGTAGGTAAGGACTTTTTACCCTGTTGCAGGAAATTGTTACTCAGTGAAAACGTGGGGATCAGCTATTAAATAGTAACATTACATAACATGACGAATGCCCCGTTTCTTAGTACCCTTATCAATGACTCATAATTTTTTGGCGAAAATGATAAAACATATTTAGAGAAATTAAACAGACAAAGGTGTCTACTGTCTAGTAACAAACAGTGAAGTAAAACAGACAAATTATGAACTAGAAGTCAATTGAAAAGTGAAATCTGTTACTGTAATAGCTTTTGTTAAGTTATTACTCAAAGTGAGGCTTTTGAATCGCCATTTAGTTGCTATCATTTGTAATAGTATTTCGTTTGCTTTAATTAGGTAATTTTTCATTTAGCTGTAGGAATTCTTATATAGGAAATTAGAGATAAAAAATACCGAATTATGTATCATTTCTTGATAATCGTACTTATAATATTCCACAAGCACACAATGTGAAGTTATCATAAGAACTGGATAACTGTTAAACAGACATAGATACCTACCAGTAGTATGTTTAATTTCCACATTTACTTTGGACACTTTCGTATATGGCGCATTGACATTCCAAAAAGATCTTAAAATCTCAAGATCTAATAATATTCAAGAACAGCACTTGTTCAACAAAATTCGATTCAGGTAATCCTTAAAAGATAATCTCCACTCAAAATTTATTATCATAAATAAACAGATTATGATAATGAAAATCGGATACGATTATTAAATAATACTTTTATTCGAAAACAACATTATTTTGTCAAACAATCTAACTTTAAAATATTCTGTAACGAGGTTGTTATAATGAGTCTCTGGTACAAAGTCGGGTGACACCGGTTCAAATCAAAATTCCGTCCAATGGCTCCGAAATAGGATGATTTACATTTTCTTGTAGCTAAACCGGTCTCAAAAGAAATATTCAAAAAATTCAACATCGGACTGAAATACCTCAAGTTTACCTTGTTAAAATCACTGAGTATTTTGTTGGCCTGAATCATATTTTTAACGGCGACTGGAAATTATGTTTGAAAATTGCCAACAAAAGGCGACAAAATCAGCAAGTCATTCAAAAGAGGCGTATGTGGGTCTTGGAAAATTGGATATATTCGAAGTGCAGCACTTTCACACTGGTGGATTTTTGTGCCACGTGGAAACACATGACGTTTCGAGAGAAAAAACATCTGTCGCATTTTTCCAGGCGGTAACTTTTGTGCCGGTAGTCTATACTTATTTTTTGCTGTCACCTGTATACGGTCGACAACGCCCGAAAGATCCAAGAGTTGTCGCGTGGAAGAACCGAGTTCAAAATCCATTCAAAATCCATCCATCCATCAGCATGAAAGCGCTGTAAAGCAGTGATTTTTCCTTATGTTGGTATCGGTTTCTTACAGGCGATCGAGAAAGCATAGAGAAAAAGCATTTAATGCAGTTATATTTTCATACATAGAAAACGCACCCACATTAAAATATATTGGAACACTTCATTTTAAAGTAAGGTTCAAAGATGCAAAGGTTTAACAAATTAATATTTATGAAGGGAATATAACCCACAGGTTTCAGTGGGCAGTGGATTCGAATCTGACCCCTGAAGACCCTTTTGTTTATGAACAACTTTAAGCTAGATTTTTCTCAAAGGGCATAACACTTTTGAATTGAAAAATAATATTGAAATCTTTTTTATATGGTTTTGTTTTAAAATAATATTTGCGATAAGAGTTCGTTTATTTATTGCAAGACTAAGAAGGCCTAGACATTTAGGTACTAGATACTTTTTCTAATGGATTAGAATAAAAGTGAAGATTTCATTTTTTATATTGTTTTTTACTTATTATCACTTCGTCACGATGCATCTTTTAAAATTGATGGACAGTACCTACTTTTATTTATATCATCCGCCTGTACCATTCTACACTCTGTCATTTAAGTTGCAGGCAATTAAGCCAATAGATTCTGCGCAAAATAGAGTACAAAAGTAGTACATGTTAGCATTTATACGTTCTGGTACATATAACGAATACGAGTATTTACGTATCATCTACTTTTTGGAAATTAATTAAGAGGATTCCGATTTCGAAGTTTTTTTAGTCTTTGCATTTACGAAAAAGATATGTACACATTTTCAGTGAGTACACACGGAACTTCTCTTTACCTTGCATTTTTTAAATTATTAAGCCTTATAAATATTATTTCATGTTGATTAAACATGAAACGTATGTAACTCAAAGGCCCGAATTCGTTTCTTTGATACACCGCAAGTACAAACACAGAGGTCACTTTCAGCAAGACTTTCGTTTCAATTAGTTTTGTTTACACTTACTCTTCGATTCTCAGGTATTCGTGGATTTCATTTGTTTTTATTCCAAATATTCGATGTTTACAAAAGTGTCCGATGAAGACTTCGTTACACGTTCTTGTTATTTGTTTTCATCATTAACGGAATTACAGTGATAAATGACAATGTTTACTGTTTCGCTTTTTTTTTTGTATTTTGTAAATATCGTAGATTATTTGGGTTTTGGTTACAAAATAAACTTTGATACAGACAGGTATTTTTTTATTCAATTTTTTCTGTCGAATTAGAGCTTTATATTTATTTCGTTTTCACATTACATCTTTTATTCTTAAGCTTTCTTGAGAAGTTGTACACTTTAGTGTTAAAATGCAAGTTTTCCAATAATTAATAAAGTAAATCCTTAACTTCAACTACTGTAACTAGTTAAATATTCCTTTAAAACAATTTCAAAATTAAAGTAAAGATTTACTTTAAACTTTACCCAATTTTTAGTTAGGTACCCTGAAAATATTTACAGCCTAGCTAATTTCTATTAAGAAATTATGGGCCGGGTCTTGTTTGATCCATCGATTACTGTTTACTTTGTAACCGACGTTTCAAGGCTGGTAGCACTTTAATAAACTAGTTTCACACAAATATTCTGAAAGTCCAAAATGTGTTTTCCATTTTAGCGATCGTATCTGTGTCTGATGGCAAAGGTTTTTAGCTAAGTAATAAAATCTTTTGAGGTGTTTCGTTTTTCTTTATGTTTTAATTTCAGAATATTGGTTTTAGATTTGTACAAAAATCTGTATTTTATAGCTTTTTCTTTTCACATTAGTCAGCGCATTTTTTTCAATATCACTTTAGGTATTGATTGTTATTTCGCGTATTTTTGTTTAACGGTAAGGTTTTTATTGTTCTTTATCAACTTTATTAAGTACATTTAAGTCACATGATACACAAAGAAAGACGATACTTCGTATAAATCATACATTAAATACAAAGTTTAGACTAGGATTAATACGACCTTATGAGTGCCATATTATTATAGCAGTCTTGTCTTAAGCACACGAGATCTTACTCTAAAGGATTACTCAAGTTTTTCAGTAATTAATGTTGTTTACTTTGATTAATTGTTACAATTTATATAACACACCGTGTTTGAATTTATTGCCTTAGTTTCAAACGGAGGTTGCCAGATTATTACACTGGGGAGACCGCGAGGTGTATTTATGACATAAAAATGGCCACTTTACGTGTAAATGTTGTGCTTGTTTTCGTGTCCTGCGCATCAGTTAATTTAAATTATGAAGTGGTTTTTCCATGTTTACGTGAACAAAGTTGCATTGGAGCCTCATTTTGTTCTCCACGATTAGAGCCCTGGTCATCGTTGCGTAGTGATTTTTTAAAGACAATTTTTTTGGTTCATTTATTAAGGTGAATATGAATTTGTTGAACTTTTTGGTATTAGAATGTTACCTACAGCTTAATGATTGTCTGAACTTTATTTCCTAACTTATGTTCTCGTTTGAATAACATTTTCTCTTTCCTCCACCTCAGATTTTCACCTGTAATATTTCCGTGGCACAAAACATGTATGCTATTCACAAAACTCATAAGCTATCATTATTTTTATGAAACCAGGTACCAGGACAGCATAGCATTACAGTGTCATTTGCGTACGTTGATTAAGCTGGGAGGACTTATGCTGTCGCTCATTGTTACCGCGTCTTTCACTATCATATTTCAGAGCAAGCATTATTTATTCGTGACGTGCTGTGACACGTAACGTAACACCTTGAGTGGTGGGTGGTGATATGTATGGCCACTGACAGCTGTGAACGCTAACTGTTAATTTTTTAAATAATTTTAATAGCTATTATAAGGCTCATTGGTGTGGTTAAAAATAAGTATGTTCCTACTGACATTTTTAAATAATTTAAAATTTCTGTTGGTTAAAAAAATCAAATGAAATCAATTAGGTATTTATTGACTCATATAATATAAGTAAAATAAAATTTTGATATAATATAATTTTGGAATGAACAAACACGAATTATTAAGAGGAGTCTAAAAGAAAAAAAACAATGATTCAAAATGCATGTCGTCTACCAGACTTTAAGCCCATATTGACCAGCAAAAGATATTAAAAGGAAAAGCCATAAAAAGTAAAAGAGCACTCACACTTTGAAGCAGCTCTTATCGGTACGAATAATAAAAATCGAAACGAAAGCAAAAGTATAAGCTGAAGGCTGAGTCTTTCATATTACATTCAATCATAAAAAGAAAAACATCGGAGTCCGCCAACACTTTTGCGTCTAATCTTTTTTGTTTTAACGAAGTCTTTTTTCTCATACAATATTAGCATTACAGTGTATTAATGAGGCTTTTGTGATGCAGCTGGAAAACTCGAATGATATTAATTAGCGAATACATTTTGCCTTCGGGGACGCGTTCTATTTCTATTAGTGTCCTTTAATGATGATTGGAAATACGACCACACAAAGAAACTTCACTGGTTTGCTTTTTGTACTTGGGCTTTAGATCAGAATGTTTAAATGCCAGAATTTTTAATTAATGCATTTTTCAAAGGAAAATATGCTCTACCTACATGAAAATATTTTCAAGGTTAGTTAGTTTCATAAAATATAACAACCCTTATCTAATAGTAGCTCAAAAATAAAGCGTGTGTCAAAATTTCATACCTAGGCTTTTATTTCTAACGTCTGAAAATAAGTCTAGCCCAAATAAAAACTTGAAAGAATTATTAATATATCGCAAAACACGATTTAGTTCAATAGAATTAGGACCTACGTCTGAGATATTTAAACTTTTTCTTTTAGTCTATACCTACTTTGTACACGTAAAAGCAATAACATTAAGTATTAGAAAACTCAAGAGATTTCTTTTGAATAGAGAATATCGTACAAATAGGTATAATAAAATTATTATTTTTGAATTTTGTACCTTGTAAGCCTAATTTGTTATTTTAGGTCACATCATAAATTATTTAAAGAATCCGAATAGATTGTACGACATTTATGATTTTCACAAATGTATTTCTCAATTTTTCTTGAAACAGTTTCAAGCTACATTTTTCATCTTATCTTAATACCTATTGCATTTTTTGAGAATTCTGTCTGACTGTCAATGTTCATTTCAAAGAAAGACATTTTACAATATTTGTGATATTTTAAGTAGATATATAAATAATTTCGCAACTGAAGCTTGCAGTGTGCCCTTTGTCCACTTAAAAGTCAAGCCACGGTTGGCTTCCCCTAAATAAATAGTTATTTCCTCCTAATTCAATTAGTTGCAGACTCTGATGAAATTTCAACTTATTTATTAAGCTGCACAGAGCTTTACCTGTCAAAGTAGAAACTTCCCTATCAACTAACTCGAAGTTTATCGAACATTCTAAATATTTACATGTGTTTGTGTTCTCATATCACATGGACGACATTTACGTACCTATATGTATACAGAGGGTTATGTATGTGTGAGTGTGTCACGTAAAGTAGGCGTTGTCACCACATATATGTAATGCTTGATTAATACAATAATTGGAGTAGCTTAGCTCCAGTTATTACTAATAGAAATTAAATACCTGTCAACGGTGACATTAATGGTCGTGAATTGCTTAGTTATTACTATCTGTAGGTATTTAAACTAAGTACGGCAGAAACTTGAAGTAAATTATGTAGTATTAAGTATATAATAGATAAGTTTGGGAATCGCACCGACCCCAAATACAATTGGGAAGAGGGCAGGAAGAAGTATTGGAAAATTATTGCTATTACAATTGTGAAATTTTCTTCATCTCACATATCACAATGGTTAACTCATATATCTTACATACTCTTGAGACAAGTAAATGTCAAGTACCAGGTTAGTCAACGCATTTGTCAGCCTTGCATTAAGACATTTCCCTCTTCATTTTCATTCATTTTGGTAGTATGCAAAAATGTGGGTGACTGGGAGTCGTTTACGTCATAATCTGTATAACTCAGAATAGCGTCTAACGAAGGTTCACCTACATTTATGTACTTTGATACTCAAAGAACTCAAAGGAATACAAGAAGGAGCACAGGTGAGTTTTACTCAGTAAAAAACTCTTTACACAAACTTAAAAAAAACGGTAACATTACGGTAACTATTTCGCACAACCCCCGGGATGGGCCCATTTTTTTTTTTTTTTTCAGCCCGTAGGTACTGTCCCAGTGCTGGGCAAAGGCCTCCCCATTTTGCCTCCACACCTCTCGAATTTTTGAGTCCTCCCACCAATCAGGGTTGTAGGCATCTAGGTCATCCCGGATGGGCCTACCTATGCTGAGAAACATCCGTATCAGCATTACGATTATAAATCGTTCAATAGTTCAATAAAATATAATTGGCTTGTTATCGCACGTTGTAGTGCGTGCGATTTATGCTCCAATTCCGTGAAGTTCTAATGAATTATTGTTGACACACAATTTTTAATTGTTTTCCATGTTTTCATGCAGTGAATTCAACAACTTTTCTCTTTTATATGAGTTCTCTACCATGAAAAATCGGCAAAATGTTAGACGAAAAAACAATTAATTATAGGTATTGATTTATCTATAGAGTTAATTAATCATAGCTGAAATATTATGCAACAAACAAATTCACGATCCCTCCAAATTATTATCAGCAATGTCGCCATCAATAAGCTATAGTTTATTTATTTATTTACAAGGCACACCAACAACTTATTTTCAAATACTTTCGCATATATAAGTTTACAATTATAATAAGTCCTGCGTAAATATGTTAATTACAGGTGCGCACAACGTTCAAATAGTTATCCTTTGTGGAGCTTTTAACAGCATTTTATAAAATTGTAAGCTACAGAAGTTATACCTACTTTACGACAAATATGGTGCAGAATCAGCTAGTATGAAATTCTAAGCAATAGGAGCTATAACTTTAAGTAAATGTCAAAAAAATATTCTACAGATTTCCAAGTATCTAACATTCAAATCAAGGCTTGGCTCGGATTATTAGTGGCTATATTAATATCGACAAAGGAGCTCGGAAATTGTGTGTGGAACATCAAATGGAGTGCCATTGGAAGGTTTGGCCATAATTTTTATTACATATAAACACGCACACCCGTGCCATTTTCATGGATTTATTATTCATACTGTTGTTCGCATGATTTTATCTTGTGAACGTAATGTATTTCATAAAATTTCGCCCATTCCGACAGGGGTTTTTTGGCCAGTATATTTTAAAATCTTTGTGGAACAATCTGAATTAGGAAAAGGCTTTCGTATATATTGCTTTGCATTCATTAAAATGATAGGTATAGGTATTTTTAGTATTCTATACCTACATCTATTTTTATTTTTCACGTTTCGCTACTAATTAGTGCACATAATTATATTAAATTCATTATAAAGTGAGTAAAATCCTTCTTTAATAATTTTCCCCACTTAACTAAATGTTCGATGTTCTAACAAATTAAGCGCTCTAGTTTGTATTCACCTTTACAAAAACCGATTCGGCAAAGTTCAAACGCAATAGTATGTTCTTGACACGTTGTTAATTAAAATACATACATACGAGTTAACATTTAGGAAAATATTTATATAATGGGTTAGTACATACGCACATAATGTTGAAAATGTTTCCCATATTCTAAATTATAGTTTATACAGATATTCATGTATAGGAATGTGTAAAGTTAGGTATCTAATGACGAAGTAAACCACGAGCAAATGCAAGTAACTCGTCGGTACGTGGATGGGTGACCATTCTTAGGATGACAAGTTGGTTCGAGTCTCGGAATGTGCGTTAAATTGTTGGGCCCCGGCTGTCATTTCAACATCTTTGGTAGTGGTAACTAGTCTAAAGCCAGAAAGTCCGACAAGTACCCAGCCGCTTCATGCAAAATACTGCTAAACAGCTAGATCTAGTTAGACTGGAAGCTAAGTAAAAATGGGGAAAACTGTGAAAAAAGTAGGTACCAAATGTTAAATCACGCATAATAAACTGAATAACAACTTTGTCTCGCTTATATTCATATTATTATGTTTCTCGATATTATATCGGAGAAAGTCTCAAGTATAAACTACTAATGGTCTTCCCACGCACCTCACTGGCTCTCCTTAAATGACCTCACGTAGACCGTTCAGCACTTTGATTGAAAATCTGACCACCGCCCACTCAGGCCCGAGTCCACCCACAACATAAACGTCAGTTTTCCTAAAACAATGTTTAGAACACACTTTTACAGACTTTTCGAAGTGGTAGCAATTTTTTTTTTATGTTGTGAATTTCATCAATGTTTTTAGTCGGTCTGATATAGGTCAAACACCTGATCTACCGAAAACCCACTATATGAAACACCTATTCATTTTCATACTGATTTATGAGCTCAAAATAACAATCGGCTGACTAAAAGTTTGTAGTGTATGCGCGCTCTTACAATGTTTTTTCAAACAAAGAGAACAGTTGCTTTAAGGTAAATGGACGCTTATGTTGTCGGTGAACTTGAACCTCAAGTGCTAAGCCATAGATTATTTAGCACTGACCACGCGCCGCCCACAGATCGACAAACAAATTATATCGCAAAGCTGTTAGTAATAAAACCATTCGTTTTTATGTACATAAACTATATGCATAGGTAGGTGTATTTCATTGCTATTGAAAGGAATTCAATAAAATGAATGCGTTATGCTATTTTGGGAGGCTGCCTACGCGTGTCATTTTACTGAAATGCTGTTGTAATATTTTATTTGATTGTGCATTTTAAAATATCCGTTTGGTTCGAAATTTACCAAAAAGAGAGAAAAATAAAATAGTTTTTCTTTGATTGGGATGCTTTTATCATACAGAGTAGTTTTGTTGTCCTTTGTATCCATACAGACGTGAGTCATGGCGGGATGCGATCTTTTTAAAGAGTAGTGAAATACATGGCACATACAACGCGTCCATAGCGCGTTTAAAAAACGTGTTCTGCATAGAGCCTAAGAGAACCATAATCTCCCGAACCTTTTACCAACTATCTTGGAATCGGCTACCAGTCTAACCGGACGCTGGAGTACCAGTGTTTTACAAGGAGCGATTGTCTAGTGCCAATCTGACCTCCTCAACCCAGCTACCTAAGAAAATAAATACAAATATATATATTTTTCTGTATAAAAAGAACAATATTCACACATATAAAAAGTAAGAATGACTTACTGTAATCTAAAAAATGACGTCACCATTCATTAAAACCGACACACATTCCGACTGCTAACGAATTTCTCCATCAGTATATACTTATGTATTCTAATGGCATGTAAATGAAGTAAAGTCGCGTGTTGAACCAGGCCTATTACTGACTGTGAATAGAGCGCCTAAACTGCTGAGACCTTGGTAGAGTTATATTTTTGTAGAATTTTTACTATCGTAAATGTGACTCAGAATAGTGCTTATGTATGTCATATTTTTTGGACTATATAACCAATAAAGGCATTATGTTTGGGCTCTGTATTTAGCGTGTATGAAAATATATAAAATTGTCTTACATTAGTATCTCTTATTGACTGGTTTAACTTGACTGACTGATAATAATGACAAAAAAATAAAGGAAATAATATCGAGTTTCTATAAGTTTATCTTGCCACCAAAATTAATGAAAGACCTACTAAGACCAGAATTACCTCTTTAGCTATAAAATCCTCTATGTAAGTATATTTGAAAATCAGACAGCAATCGCTTGAAAACCCTGTGGCTATGACGACCCATCTAATACCGTAGCAATATAGGTATGTACCAACATACAATTTGTATCAAATATCTTGACACATACTGTACTTACATATGTACATACATACTGTACCTACATATGTATAGTTGTGAAACGTTAGAATAATGATAGTACTGACAGAGACATAATAGGATCGTCAAATGCATATTCTCGGTGCTGTCAGTGAGTGTCAAGCATGTATTCTGATACCCAAGGCAATTTAGCTGGATAGTTTGTGCTGAATATTAATTATACCTGCCTAGCATATGTTTATTTATACCTACCTACAATACTTCTTTTTAACGCAAAATTATTAGGTATATTTATTATACTTATTTAATCATTTTTCACAAGGACTTGACGCAACAGATGGCCTTGTTTATTTCAGATACAAAACGAAATACTACAGAAAAAAAATACTACTACCTACTTATATTTTTATTCTAAATTGAACATTAGTTCTTAAATATAAGAGTATTATATTGATCTTCCTACACTTTTTCCTGCTGTCGTTCGAAACTTCATAAAACGAACCACGAACGCCAAAATTTGCTCACCTTACAAAGAAAAGGCACTTTAAATATTAAATAACCAAGTAAGTGCTTCTTTTCTTAACTTGGCTTCTTAGCATCGACAGAATATCGAAATTTCCTAAACAGGTTTAATTTTTAATCGCTTTATTGATCGACTTTGTAACTTTGTTGCGGTTTCCTTATAAAAAGCTTTTTAATTACAAAGTAGAGTAGAAATTATTATTAAGTATAAGTGTATAAAGATTAAGTAATATTTTTCATGAAATATAGGTTAAATTAAAATGCTGAATAGATTGATTTAATAACTGAATATTTTCTTAATCTAATTTTGAGCATAAAATTCACTTTAAAATAACTGATTTCACATTAACATATCACACAATTTTACGAGCGCAAGTGTAACAGAAATCCCTAACCATTACAATTTCACGTCACAAAATACTTAACTAAACACCATATTTATAATGCGACCTCATGGCCCATAATACAATAATGTTCAGAAGGGCGTGCCGTCAGAATAGCGTACATCCCAACGACCTTTTTTCATGCATGCCTTATTATAACGAGCTACAATATCTGGGTACGTAGGAGTATGTAGATAGACAAAATGTGGCTACCCAAGTGATAATGCCCTTAATTGTAGCAACACTTGTTCTGTTCATTGTTTTAACTTTGACATTTTGGATATTTTGTATCTTTACATGTTGCTAATTTTGTATACGGGTTCATATGAAGCTTTTTGTGAGATACTTTTTTTATCCCCCTATACCTACTTACCTACACACAAAAGTATATCTCTCTTTGTCTGTTGAACATAAAACTTTTTTTCAGTAGGTATTTGAAAAATAATACAGAGTTACCTTAGAATTAGTGTATTTAGTGAGTGACTCACCGAAAAGTTTGTATTATCAACATTACATTATAATAGAGTAGCATCCAACACACGGTGCAAACTTAGCATAAACTAAATTTAACAATTCGAAGATCATTAAAATATTTGTCACGTACGGGTCTCGACCCTTGAGAAGTTCCGGGTTTCCTCTAGCTATATAATGTATCCCTTATTGTATTATCTACATATTACATAACTATTGAAGAAACACGTTCAGACTGTTTCCTTGTGCGTTCCGATATTTCTTGCAATATAAACAACATATGGGTAAAAATGCTTCGTAAAAGTTGCAATATATTTTTGTTAATATTATGTATATACTCCGTGTTTTATACTCAGCATATTATTATATATCTGCAAGATTCTCGTCAATAAAGATTTTATCGTTTGATGTATTACTTATATATTACTATGTATTATATTCTGTTATTATAATTGCAAGCAACAATACATCATAATGATCTATAGCAATGAGTTTTTCCGACAAGGGATGGTGTAATTAAATCGGAAGAAATACATATATAAGTTATTATATTATTTCCTTTACTTATATTGGCTCATTTATTGTTTTCTTTCACAGATCATGTTAGTTTTTGCATCTTATGAAGAGAGTATAGGTGGTGTATAGTAATCTTATACACGTACATGCTTGATTAGCCATTGAACAAATTGCATTAAAGAAGCCATTATGCATACGATACACTATAGAAATAGTGTAAAATTAACATTTATTCATAGACTGGTGTACAGTAAGACAACATGTGTATTTTCTATCTTATGAAATGTGTTTTAATTGCATAGGACTTGGATTTCTCGTCATTTTCCCAACCCTTCTAGTTAGAGGTCGGTCGGCCAGATGCGGCTGAATATCAATATTTTAGTTGGAACTGCCATCTGACCTCTGCCCACCAATTAAGGGGCAACAGCGATTTTATTAGGTACACGAATGTTTGCAACACTAAGAAATTATAAAGAAAGTTGTATATTTTTACGGCTGATTCGATTTAGTTTTTTTAAGATAAAATCTATGAAAGGTTTTAGGTTGTCCAAAGAAGTTATCGTCAGGATGTGAATGTGATTTGGATTAAAAGATGAGAATCAACTTTTCATCACATGCATATTTATGATCCACGGATATTTAAAATCGATTATAACGTAGGTAGTGATGTACGCACGTTAAAATACTATATTGCTACCTTGCTGAAATTGGAATCAATAGCACTCAAAAGTTACATTTTTATTTTTTACAAAGCCTACAATTTTAAATCACTTATTTTTACATATCTCATATCATATGGTATCCAGCGCGATCGTAATAAAATTCCATGGTGAATGCCAACCATGCTGTTACGAGCCCAGCCAGGGTAATTAAATTCTGTCTGAATTCGTTAAGCGCGAGTCTACAATGTACATACACACGAAATGTTCTAAATTGTTGTGTTTGTTGTAAAGTATTTCACTTGAACTGATATCTGTATGCACGGGGTGTTCTGTCTTCCTTATCCTTTATTAGTTTGTAGGTTGAATACGTGAATTCGATTGAGTCTGTATCTCTGTATTGTTTCAGGGCTGTGGGACACGAAAAACGTTTTAAAAATATATTTGGGTGCCGTTTTATAATTTGAATAGGATAGATAAGAATCCAAAAACATGACCATTTTGCACAATTTGTCATCGAAAAATAACACAATACAATCTACAGAACTGAAATATAACAAAAGTAGCATTACCCAATACTAACATCTAACATTATACTAATAAAACAATCTACGAAAATATAAATCCTCCATCCGTTCACTAATATTCATAAACATTTTACATTTTAAACGTCCGTAAGCTACTTCGTCAGTTACAAGTTTAGCTTCGAATCCCCAGTCTGCGGTCTCCAGATACACGTATGACCAAACTAAGGTTCCCAAAGGACGGACCGACAAGTCACAATTTATGTAGACAATATTAGGGTACAGCTGAATAATCTCACACAAAATGAACGATTATATTCCCCAGACAATATAGGATTAGAGTAATTTAAATTGTTTGCTGTAAACGATTCAACAAATGTAGTAATGGAAACCCTTGTCGGATTTGAATTTGAAACGTTAATTTTCTGTTCTATCTCGCAAAAATCTTGTTGTTACTTAAATTAGGTATTTGAATTAATATTTAAGATGGAATTTAAGTGATATTGAAATAATAGATAGCACTATTAAGTGGCAAGTACTTCTATTTCAAAACACAATCTAAATAAAATGTGTACATCTGTAGATTTTGTTAAAGCTTACATAGCTATCGTTATTGCGGGTTTTAAGAAGTTTTATTATATTCATTTTTATTTTGTAGTGAGAAAATGCATGTTAATATACTTCTAAGCCTTCAAGACTTGTAAGTAAATATATTGCTGTTTGCAATCAATAAGTTAACATTGCATACATAAGTTATTTGATGCAAAGCTCCTGCACATATAGCGTTCAGAAATTAATATGAATGCTCGAATGCACCATTGAATAAGTAATCGGTATTAATGATAGCTTCTGCCTTTTCCGAACGAGGAAAATGTAGCGTTTTATTGAGATTGATGGCAATTCTATTTCTCTTTGATCTGTTTGAAAAAAAATAACGAAAAAAGAAGCATGAAAGTACCGAATTACAAGTATCGGCAGATTACCTTTCGTCCGATGGCCACTATTTTAATTCCTCGAGGGAGAATGTTAAATAAACTACGTGAAAGGAAAACTAAATAAGTATTGCCCTATTTCTGAGATCGTCTTGAAACATTCTATTCTTAGATCGTCGTCGCCGTCTAACAAAATTACTCTGCATAAATAAAATTCATGCTAAGTGAGAAATATTGGCTCAATATTTACCAATAAGAATGAACTTTATAGATTTGTTCTTTGTTTTGTTTCAGAAAATCAAACAATACTTTTAACATTTACTCTATGTTTAACCAAATATACTGAAAATGCATAGATTTAGTATTTCAAGGATTACACAAGGTTTACGTAAGCCGCTTTAGCTATTAGGTATTAAACTCTAAGCAAATGTTTGTTGTAACAAATCCTCTCGGTTAATTTTCCTTTATAAATCGATGGTTTAAAACGATTTAGCAAAGAGCTTGAATAGTGTCAACACCAATGAACCGTGATCAAAGCAGAGGAGATTGCTCTTTGCGGAACCAGAACTTAGTTTTTCAATGAGCTAGATTAACTGCCTGTAACCTTAATGATTTTTACTCGAGCTATATTAAAGCTTATCTACATAGAATTGAAGTCTAATTTCGTTTGAGCATTGCCGTAATTTGTGAGACATTTTCACACTGCTTGGGGGCCCGCATGTCATAGGTATATGAACCAGAACTGAACTTCTAAGAATTGCTCTTAAATACCATATAGAAGAAAATAGTAAATTACCTCAGGTTTGAAGGAACGTATTTTTATTTGTTGTCAACACGTACGCAATCACCTCTGTCCTAGATTGGGTAATCTTATTCCAACAATGAAATATTTACTCTACATATTAGGACAAGGATTCTCTATTTACAGGTGTATTTGGACAGGATCGATGTGCGCAATTTGGACGTAAATGCCGAAAGAGCAGAGCAACATTACGTCTGTATACAAAGGTACCTATACTATATAGTTTACCTGTACATATATAGGTATATGTAATTGTATTTTGTCTAGAACTAAGATAGCAATAAAACCAAAATATTTAATCAGATCAAAATTATTTGAGACATTTGAAAACATAAAAGCATTTATCGTCTAATAAATTAATTAAATAAAACCATTTAAGCAAGCATTTGAAACCTGCTAAATTACACTCAAGTATTTCACGAAAATCTTATTAATTAATACGTTTTCAGTTTAATTAATAAATTAATATTTCGACTAAGATAGTCTGGAACTATTTGAGAATAACTTGCATTGTTTCAGAGTTTATAGTCGAAGTCATAAAGTTGGTGTTAACTCAAACTAGTCTCCTTCACGCTGCAACCACCTTCTAAAACGTTTTGTCAAACTTAGACAAGCTGTCTATACCGCAGGCGTCTTTGCAGTGGTTTTTAGCAACTTAACATGGACTTATATTGTTAAGTTTACACGGTCCAAACTAATATTAGACTGTTAAAAGTTCCAGTGACGTTTTACAAAGGTCGGACGTTTTATGGACGTGTGACAACGTTTTTGTTGAACATTAAGCTTTGTATCTTCCATTCACGTAAGTTTTGTGAACGTCAAGATGACGAACAAGTTTTTATTAGAATGAAAGTGCTTTCAAAACACAAAGAAGAACAACGCTTTGTTTTTTTTTTGTCAGATAAATTTTGTTCTTTCATTTGTTTTGTCTTCTCCAAGGACCTTGTAGGTTGTTATATGTACGTGTCTAGTATTATTTTTTCAGGGCAAAACTTCATCTATGGCGGTTTTTCTAGCACTATTGACGAACTAATATACCAAGAACGGAGTCAAAACTTAATTTGTCACAATTTAACCTTTCCATACTGTCTCAATTACTTCGACAAGTAATGTTAGTGGAAAAAGTATGTTACGTAAAACTTAATCGTTTGCCGAGAACATGCAATTAATCATCGTGGATGCTGCACAGATAGCGTTACTCGTGGGCTGCAATCAAGCGTGAATGTGGGCGGAGCTAGTAAACTTCTCCAAGATTGCAGTACGAAATAAAACACCGAAGAATGCTTTGGAGAAGTTAAAGCTATTTTGTCGAGAGTTGTTTAAAATCCAAACAATTAAGTGCTGCTTTGTTTTCGAAAGTTTATTTACAGACTTTCATTACATGCAGTACGATCGATAAACGTGGTTATACTTACAGAATAAATTGTAACTGTATAAAAATGGTGTATATATTAAACGTAGGGTATTGTACAAAGGATCCGCTTTAAACCGAAAAACAGAGTAAAAAAAATGTGTTGCTATATTTTTTTTTGTGCGAGTATCAATATAAAAATAAATCAAAATTGTACGTGGAATTCTTGTTAAGTGTACCTATCCATCTACATACGAGCATGTTCCAAAAATATTTTATTAATATCAAAATCATGGCAGGTATTCCGTGTATTTCTTCCATCGAACATTCTTTTCTTCGAATATACCTATGTATCTTCCAGTTATTTTGAAAGCATCTTTGTCATTTGGATACAATTTCTTAAAATTATCTGATCTCATTCTTTTGCGCCAACCATCTTTTTAGTAAGATTGCATGTCATTATAATGATACGAGAAAATCAGAT
The DNA here is from genome assembly GCF_030705265.1 of Helicoverpa armigera. Taxonomy (NCBI): domain Eukaryota; kingdom Metazoa; phylum Arthropoda; class Insecta; order Lepidoptera; family Noctuidae; genus Helicoverpa; species Helicoverpa armigera. Next base: position 4,457,231 of record NC_087135.1, on the reverse strand, counting down.
ACAATTGTTTTTTTAAGATAACACTGTCTAGACTGAAGATTAAGTTTTGCAAGCATTTCAAAATTAAGTAGGTATACTAGAAGTTTTCTTCAGTGGCACAATTTTGTTTCTGCAACGGCACAACTTTGTCGTGGCTTCTTTGTGAACTTCAGCTAATTATAGCATCAACTTATTTACTCAGTAAAATACTGCAAACGAAGGCATCGATGCATGAAGTTAGGATTGGCATAAAAACACACTGTATGAAGCTCGCGTCAAAGCGGCACATTTTATTTACTTTTTACTGAAGTTTCAGAGTAAATATATCCGTATCCATAAACCGAAAAATAAACACGTTAAATGTGAAGCAATGAACAAATACTATGTATTTCGCATTAATTTGCTGAGTATTCGTTTGGTTTTATTTGTATGATAAAATCCGCGGTAAGTTACGTTGAATCCCGTATTACGGTTTTTTATTATTACGGTTAATTATTACGAAAAAGAAGAATTGGGGTCATCACAGCTTCAATGAGTAACGTTCCTGCACATTTATATTAAGTACTGCCTGGAATTGAAAATCAAACTAAATCTATTTATTCGGTTTGTGAAACAAATTCAACATGTAAACTTTAACAAAGCCTGATGGCATAAAATCAGGAATTTTCACCACTACATTTATGGAGAACAAATACAATATTGCCTACTCAACAAATAATGTAGTGCAGTCCCAAAAATCCTCTCATTATTTGTTATACGTAAGCTTTTAAGCCGCAAACAACTGAAGGCTAACATAATACAGTTGCTACGGAAACCACATAATGTTGTGGTTAATGTTATAATATTGTGTACATCTGTGTTCTGTGTAGTCGACCGCCAGTTAATAATGAGATGTCGCCTTCAGTAGCTGAAGGTCGCTGTATGGCCTAGTGAATTGACAGTATTTTTAGGGTATGTAAGAAAATTTTACTAATATCATAAATGTGAATGTTTCTGGGTTTGGATATTAAAATAATTATCCCAACGGCACACTTAGATTAGTGGTAAAATTTAAATAACCGAAGCTTCCATCCTAGTCCTGGAAGTTGCCCCCTTGGGAAAATGATGGTTAAATCTGGTGTTTGATAAAATCAGTCGAATTTATAAGAGCTACAAAGTCTAAGGCATCAAAAAGCAAGTAAAATTAGATACTATTGTGTTTGGATTATTTTGGTAATAATATTGTTCCACTATTGTTTCAAAACTATTATTAGCCTTTTGTTGAGTTACTGTAGCGGATTATATACGGGAATAATTTTAGTAGATTCTCTATGAATTAATTAACTTTGATGATGACTTGCGCGAAACTATTTGATTTAAGTTTCAAACTATGTGATATATATGTATGTACTAATATGTAAGCAGTGTAGTACCAAGTTGTATGACGAAAATTTGAAACTTTTTAATAAATTCGGAAGACATACAAAAGAACCTTCGAGGAAAATATAAGGGAATATGGGGGATATTTATTTTTAGTCTTAACCTGGAAAGGTTAAGTGGCTGCCTACGCCTTTCGTGTATGTAGTACTATGGAATAAACTCTCAAGTTCGTTGAGAGCATGTTAACAGAAATAATTGTGTAGTTCTATTATTATTTTTAAGTTTGAAGTGAATTGGGACTTGATATTTGAGCTATTGATAATATTGCTGCTGAATATTTTGAAAAATTCTAGAAAAAATTGTTTATAATAATGTAAGATCAATTCAATCATGGTTTTATTTATTAAGGTAAACGCGCGATAATTATGTACTCTTACTAATTTAGTACAATAGGATTTAAACTTAACCGTTTCAGATACGATATGTTACAAGTTTTAATGTTTAAAATCCCAGTGCGGCTGCAGCTTTGAAAAATAAAGTTGCTACAGTAGAAACTTGAACTATATACATAGATAATGTATTAAGTTTTATAAAATAAAAATATTCAAAGCCGATTAGTTTCAATTTTATGCGTACGCTAGACTAAATAAAATGAACAGATATTTTCCAGGATAGTATTTTTCTTTTCATTATTAACGAGAATTAAATGTTTGCTCAGACGTCTACGATATTTTCAGTCTTACTATCTTATTTTGAAGTACGAATTTTCTCAAATTCCTAATATCATCTTTGCATGTTATGACGTGGTATTCTGAAGCTCATTTAGGTATCTTTTTTGGTAAACTGTAAGTACTATTGACCTACTAATACCTGTAATGTATTGACGACATCTTACTTTCATCAACTGCAACTTATGAAGTGGCCACGCCACTTATACAGCTTGTAATTTCAGTTGTTAAAGTTTTCTCTATATCGTCTACATAAAAGGTTTAGTATGTTTTTGTTTGATATAAAAATTCCATTTTAAGAAGCTTGTAAGCTGCGTTAGTGTTCTGTAGACTTTCTTTGGTTTTGAAAGCTGCATTTTTGGGAAAAAATTACAAAGAAAATAATGATTTGAACATTTCCTTCAAGTTGCTCCTTAATTTCTTGAAATTTAGGCTTTGTATTTTGTGGAAGAAGTCTTAAAAGTTATAAGTCTCGATCCAAAAGGCTAGAATTGAAAGTGAGACAATTTAAGTGTCGTTTTATTCGATACTGGCACACAATCCGATTAGTGTTCTCATGAATAGCGGCACGGTAAACATGTTATTCAGTTAGCATGTAAGTGCATGAGACAAAGGCCCACACTGCTTCTCATATGTAGGTGAAGGCAGGCGCGATCGCAAATAGGTGCACTTACCTGTTGAATGCCAGTCTATTACCTTTTATTGTATAAGACGACGACTTACTTATGTATGACCTGCTTCAGAAGAGGGTGAACTAACTAAATAATGACCTCTGCTTCATATGGTACATTTGTGTAATGTTCAAGTTAAATTACGAGCACTCTCTCCAAAAACTGTGCCATAAATATTATTTGCTGCCCTTCCAACGGTAGTTATTTCACCCCTTATGGAAATTAATAATTGCGAATTATAAATCACTTACCTGAGCTCAGGGACGCTCCACGGTATTACAACGAACGATTTATAATTTTACAGCGACGTATATATTTATTTAATTCAGAATTCTAATATAATAAGTAAGTAGTCAACAGGTAACACAGATGCGAGTATCAACAACAGTTTCTAAATATCTCAAAAGTTACAACAAGTTACAACGCGCTCCGCATCATGTTACTGTATGAGCCGTCCGTAACAATAATAACACTGACAGGAAGACGAAACCAAGCGTATGTGGGATTGAAGACAAGGCAGAGAGGAAGCGAAGAGTAGGCATCACAGGTAGCTCGAGATCAGCTCAGAAGTACGATGGAACTAACCGAAACGAAAGTAAATCAGGAGAGACCGGGCACGACAACGTAGTGCTAACACGCGCGACGCGACTCGAGCGAGTTCGGCTGAGGTGTGAAAAGTCTGTAAGATTCAACAAGTGGTTTGCGAGGGCCGGCGACGCGGACCGGCTCGGAGGTCCTCGCGGCGGGAAAGCTCGCCCGCCAGTGCCCGAGCTGCGCCGCCCGCCAGCCTCCGGGCCGCGCGCGTGTGTGCGTGCACCCCGCTACACCCTTCATTGTTGGCTCGTGTCGGTACGGGCGCGCAGCTGTGTGCGTGTATGACGCGCCTACGGGTCTGGCGCACAGGTGAGCCCGGGCCGACCCAGCCAGCGCGTCCCTGTCCTATCTATACCGCTTTTACAATGAAATGGCTCGGTGAACACAAACTACCTGCGTGCTACATTAGCGGACGCATAGCTCCCATAAGTCCCCCGCTTTATTCACTCAGGTTTTTGTAACGAGCTCGTAATACAAGGTGAAATTACTGTTGCGATTGTTGCTACATGAAAAGGTTGAATTCCTCGCACTTGTGGAGTGCTCGAGCGAAACTTTTGCGTGCCTTACCGAGCTTAGGTACATATTTATTTAGTAAGCCTCTCTTGCTTGAATATCATGAATAGTTCACATTGCATTGTACTGAATAATTTTATATTCATTACATTGTTACGTGCCTGTCAGTAGGAAAGGTTTCTGTTGCACTGTTATTTTAACATTTTAAAGCATTTTGTTAGCATATAGTTGGTAAATTGTTTCTGAAAGGCTCGGCCACATTTAGTTTATTAGGTAATAAACTATGCAGAGTGGTATTTAACATGTTTTTGATTATTTCGGGCTACAAGCTATTCTTAAATGAATTCTTAAAAGTATTCAGGTGCTTCGTAATTTAACTAACATTGTAACAATAGTTGGTTAGACAACAACTGTAATGAGTAAAGAATTCTTCTCATGTAATTTCATCTGACGCTACGCGCGTAGCAAGGCTACGTTACTACGGCTGACATTAATTCGTAGCAGCAGACGTTTGTAATCAGCTTTCTTGCTACGCCGTAGTAGCGTAGCCAGCCACTTTTTAATATTCTAAACTTTGTATTATATAGGTGTTTCTTCATGAATATCCGAATCAACACAGTTTCGCAATGTATAGAGCTTCAGAGTCGGTCCCCTTTGATGTCGTGCAATGTCGGCCTCGTGTCAGCGCGTCGAGATACCAATTTCGACCATCGTGAAAATATGCGAGACATGTTTACAAAATTGTTAAACCACTCATTGACGCGAAGGATTTTAATTATTATATAAAATTAAATAGGAATATGTAAAGTATGTAATAGTAATTAATCATTTATACATATATCTTGAACATTTGTTATGCAAATAGTATTTTTCGTGCTTTGTCTAACTATTGTTACTGACAACGGGTATTTATTTTAAACGTGATAAAATAAAATATTGGTAGGAAAATTATATTAGTATCCACCTACATTTTCCATAATGTCAAGTACAGAAGACTAGAAGAAAGTATAAAGTTTCAAGTAAGATGACGTAAATACGTAGGTACTAGTTTTATTATATTTCTATCATAATCTTGTAAATAAAGCCTGTAATAAAATTTTGTTGTAAATATTAAATATTACGGAGTAAGATGACTTTTGATATTAACTACTGATGTCTGGAAGGTCAGTTTTATGTAAATTATTATCAACCTGCGAAACATACTTCAATGAGAATATCCGTAACGTCCACTTTGAAGGCATAATTTTCTCATAACCTATCGCCTCATTTTAATAGAAAAATACATTATATACTTACTTCACATGACTGTTGTTACTTTTGTTGAAATAAGTACCTAGTATAATCCGAGATCATTCAAGTCTCGAACATTTTGTACCCAAAAATGAAAGTGCCGGCTAGAGTAAAAAAATAATCGATTCTCGTAGAGAATAATGCCTTGAAGATTGTTTACTATTACAAGAATCGTCTACAGTTATCTACTTTCATTTTTGGGTACGAAATGAATGATTTCCTTTATCAAAGTCGTATTAAAATATTTCAATAAACGTATCGTATACTGTATATTTTTCATGTCATTTATGTCATGCATGCATCATTGCCATAATTGACAGCTTTCTCACAAAGCTGAAGTATTTTAAAGAAAATAATCGGAGCAGACTTTTTCATATCTCATCATTGCTTACCACCAACGTATTTTTATTTCCAGTCATATAGTGTGGGAGTTTAGTATTTGAGTGATGAATGCAATATCATACGCTTGTCAATAAAATATTGCTTTTTCAATGAAAATTCTTTACCTCTTGAGATTAGAAAATTCTCAGAAAAGTTTTCTGCGAATTTCAGTTGCAAATTGATGATCTCTGCTGAACCTCAGGTCGCTGAGCAGGTTGGCTTGGGTGGGTCAACATTTCTGTGCATTTTTGCTAGCTGTGGTTTGAGTGTTACAATTAATATGTATTTATAAATATAATATAATATATTTATGAGTATGTACATAGTTTATCAGTTGTGTTAGCACCCATAACACAAGTTAATTAACAGCTTACCATGAAGCTAACCGACCGTGTGTAAAAGGTGCACTGAAAAAAAAAAACTATGAATAAAATAAACACAGCTGTGTCTATTAATGTTACTGTGTGAGTGTTACTACACACATATGCAATTAATTACAAGGTTGCAAGCCATGAGATAGTATTGATCGAGCTATTTACTTAATTGGTGTTAATGCTTCCATGAGCTCATTACAGGCAAACTGAATTACATAGAGATAATTAGTAGGATGCTAGGACCTTTGTAGTGGGAAACTTCAAGGTTTGAGGGAGAGTGGGTTAATATTGTTCATTGCTTGGTTTTTAAAATTTTAGGGCTTCAAAATGACGACTAATGATCTCAACCCAATGACAACTTAGGCGTGTTTGTTCATCATGTTGCTATAAGTAGGGTGAGCATGCTAATATACAGCCTAAACTTTGTCATCTTTCTCATTCAGTCACAGAATCCACTAGGTACCTATATTTAGCCAGTTGAGGGTCCTATCCAGGACTTCAATAAATTTCGACAGGACTTTGTCGTAGGTAGTCACAGACAATGAAAAGCCACAATAGACCCCAAACGAGAACTTGACTGTATTTTTTCAGCATTGATTTAAGTTTATTTCTTTTTTTCACACGGTTAGGTCATTCCTGAGAACTGTGGCACATTGGAGCAGCCGAGTGCTGAATTTGGTGGTTAAAGTGGACATGGGTAAGAGATAGGGATAGGTAGTAAGGGCAATCAACGTGGACGATGGTAAGTACCTATAGTTTTAAACGAATGCTTTAGTATATCATATAGTAGGTAACTTCGCACCTACTTTCAAGATTTCATCTAATCTTTAAAATGCGCAAAACCGGATAGCGAAGGTTTATAAGCTGGTGATAACTAAATTTTAACAGATCGACCACCAACGTTTTGAAACGGAACGATTTATGAACGTATTCGCGGAACCCATTATTGTAACTTCGTTTTGAAATTCCAGCGAACGCATACGTGAAATTTTAAAATAAATGGATTTCAGATGAAAAACCAGATGCAATGGATAAATGTTTGCGGCAAATAAACGCAGATATCTAGGTACCATGTTATACAAAGCTTTCGATGAATCGATACAGTTCTGTAGAAAATCAAACTCGAATCATAACGAGATTACCTACCTACAATGATTTTTATCCGGAAAAGTGAATACCTAGCTTTTAACTGGATACTGATATCTAGGTATCCCTAAAAATGGTAACCATTCCATGTAGGACCAAGAAGCAGATTGGGCGTAAAATATTAAGTATGAATAAGTTTTTCGCTTCCGTAATTTGGATACTAAAAATCAAAAAGTAAAAAGTTCAGTCGCGGTTGTTTTGGTAAGGCGCTGCTACAGATGTTACCTATGTTATGTCAAAGTTTGGTGTTTAGCAAATGTTAAAAAAGGATAAATCCATATTTTAATTAAGTATTTATATACCTACCTACTTAAAGCGCTTCATCATTAGCATCATAGCTGATAGGGTCAACCGATTTGGATGCTAATTTTTAAGTAGTTGGGTATTAAAAAAGAAATGTACTAACCTAATTACTTGAACCTGCAACCTTATCTATGGTGACATACATATGTACTGGAGACGAACACGTTGAAAGCAACGAACGCATCGAAGAAATGTATGTGAGTGTTAAAGCCAAGCCGAATCGGACTAAAATTCGTTTGCTCGGCCCGTTCGACGCGTTCAGTTTTCCGAACAAAAAAAATTACCCCACAGAAAGTCCTATTTGAAAGAATAAGAAACCATATTAATTTCCCACCCAGAGTTTTCTCACATTTGAACCCAGATTTTTCCCAGTTTTTCTTTACGGATTCAAGATTGACAACACTGCCATCTATAGACCTTTTGAAAAACGAATGGAATCGCGAAAACCCGAAGAGTTATTTGATTTAATATAACGATAATAGATGCCGCTAGTGAATGCAGAAGTACGATCATAAAATATTGAATGAATAATATTCAGTTATTTATGTACACGGAAAATAAAAATATAAAAAGAAAATGCTTTCATATTTTATGAAAGAAAAAATCATTTTTCAGAATTTTAGTGACAATATTACTCAATGGTATCTGCACTGCCGTGAAACTGGCGTCCTTTTCTAAGAACTACGTGTTTACGTTAGACTGAAAGAGACAGAGTTTCTACCGTAAGCTCTTCATATTCTGACGCATTCGTAATTTATCTGTGAATGAAAGCGTCAAATCAATCTGTCATTCGTCGACGGCGAATCGGCCGCATCAGCGGACTCGAGTTACAAGTTATTTTACAATTTATTTGTAAACCGAACTGTGTAGTGTGTACAATAATGTATCATCGACTGTGAGACGCACGTAAAAAGTGTCCGTAAGAAATAATTGATCGGAAAGTGATCGACAATAAGATGCCTTTTGTAAACATCAAGAAGCAATATCTAGCAATCGGGATGTTAGTTTTCGTTTTATTATTTTTGTTTAATACACGGCCCGCTTTTCAATGTCAGTTTAATGCAGAAGTGAGTCCATATCTCCCGGTTATTTATGGGATCACACCGACGTATGTAAGGCTGGCACAAAAGGCGGATCTTACAAGGTAAGAATATAATGTTTATCGTGATTCTCCTGCCCTTGATTTATGGTTTATCTTACCTCATTTGTTTAGCTTAAGCATTTGGCAATAGATCTCGGTAAACCGACGATTAGTTTAATTGGTTAATTGATGTGTTTTCACAATGAGTACATACCTTGAGCGGAGTATGTTTGAGGCCGAAATTGAGATGCATTGGTAGAGTTCATAAACCTGTACCTACTTTATTTAGTCACTTTTCGGTTCTGGGAAATTGGCAGTATAGGTACTTATTAATTTAAAATTCTTGTTTGCTCTCATTGAATATGCAACATTTATGAAGAGTATTCAGTTGAATATTTATGCTGTACTTTAATAGGAAATGTGAATTTATTATACTGTGCCAAGTTACCATTAAAAAAGTTAATTGAAATGCAAATATACCACAGCAAAAATAATATAAGAACATAGAAACTACGTATCACTATTTACCATTGATAAATCACAAAAAATAATATTCAAATAATTTTACAAACTTAAAAAAAATAGATTTTGTGCCAGAATAGTTTTTAATTTAAATGTAAATATCTCTGTGGACTAAATAAAATTCAATAAATATATAAAAAAACGGTGTATAAATTTAAATGCAAATTGCTAATGAGCCTTCGATTTTTTTGGCAAAAGAGTATTGAAATGTGTTTTTAAGTATTTGTTCTTTAATGTTATCATACCTAGTAACAATCCACAAAACTGGAACATGAATAAAATGAAAACGTATTGTTAATTAAACAAATTTTAATCATTGCAATAAAATTTTACAAACTTGTTTTTGTACTTTTTTTGTGTCTAAGTTATCAATTTGAAGTTGATAAATTTATATACATTTTTGTTAGCGAGTTTCTCTTTTTGTGTGTTTTGTAAGTGAGGTTCTTCGTCAAGTAGAAGCAAAAAATATGGCTGAATGTCTTACTGGATAGGTAAGAGTAAGCCTATTCAACATTGCAATGTTCTTAAATGCAACTGACATGTTGACACAATCTTTAAGTATTCCATTAACTATTGCCATGCAAAATACAGTTTGTTGTAATACATTAACATTCAGTTTAAACACTTGCCAATTGTGCAAATTATCATTAAAATGACATTTCTTTGACAGTGTGACTAAAGCTTTAGAACGAAAAATATCACTAGCAATATGTTATCAGGTGGTCTAGTCACCCTTCATCCTACTAATATTATACACGCGAAAGTTTGTATGTATGGATGTATGGATGTTTGTTACTCTTTCACGCAAAAACTACTGAATGGATTTTAATGAAACTTTACAATAATATAGCTTATACCTCAGAATAACACATAGGCTACAATTTGTAAACATATTGTTCGAAATACTAAACCTGCGCAGACGAAGTCGCGGGCACCAGCTAGTTATTAATAAATTATTTTCTGAAGGGTTAAACTGTATAAGTAACTAAAACCAGAAAAAGAGCTAATAAATTAACAATGGCTGAACTGAATTAGATAATATATCTAAGAATCAAAGCTGGGTAACCAGCCAGTCCTGTAAATCAAGAATCTAAAAACGGTGCATCCAAGGTGGATTATCTGATTAAGAGCTATGATGTCACAGACAGACACAGATGTATGCAGCAGTCAAACTTATAATAGCATTTCGGCTTAAAAAATGCAATGATTTTCTGAAACTATATTTCTACAGGTGTTCCCAGTTTAAGTGCATCCCGAGTAGCACTTTTTAACAAATTCTCTTTTTCCAGGTTATCACAAACTCTGATGCATGTGAAGAACTTCCATTGGGTTGTGATTGAAGACTCCTTGGAGAAGACAAAGTTGGTTGCGAACTTGCTCAAAGAGTCAAACTTAAAATATACACACCTTAATATAAAAACTCATAAATCGAAACATTCAACGGTATGTATGATGATCTTTTTTGATAGATATAAAAAATAAGTAGAAAATATAGGTTCACAGCGACCACAGCTTACCTTAGAAAATATTTTTTTTTTCACTGTAGTATTCCAATTTATTTGTTTGCTCAAATATGGTCAACTTATTAATGAGTTACTTAGTTGTGTATGCTGTTGATGGTTATAAAATTATATAGTTTACATATATCAGAGCTGCATGTCAAGGTACCCTTCGGAATCTGCTGTCTGACTTGTCATTGATGCAGTTTGCTTGCAAGACCATTGATTCCCGCAGAGACATATCTAGCTTTTTACTCTGATTTAAATTAACGTTTCAGGTGATGGATATTAATATATGTCTGTTTAAAACAAGCACATACAACACATCCTGGTATTGCGTATGTTTGCCAATTATTAAGAAAACTCATACTTTAACCATGGCAACAAAACTTGCATTTTATTTAGTTGTTCCGTAGGCATTAGATTGCTATGAAAAGATAACACTAGGAATCTGTTGTTGGCAGTATTGTTATTAATGGACCATTCAAATAGGTGATAAAGTACTACTATTTATTACCTGATGCAGCAATATACTAGTCAAATACCTACTCAGTGTGAATAAATGATTTGTCCTTTTGCAGCCTGTGCCCTTAATGAGAATAAAAGGGGCCAGAGGTCTTTTAGTAAGTGACAATATTGTAAGATTGCATGTCGGGCCAATACTTATTACATGAATATGTGGGTTGTGATGTTTGGGGGTTGTATAGTGTATTTCAGTAGACTTCGGTTGTCATAACCCTCTGTAGCATTAGTTGAACTTCAATGTTTGAAAATATTAATTCGGATGGACATCCGGCTTTGGTCAATGTTGCATATTGATGTCATGCATCATTTTTGATTCACACGCTTTGTAGCCGATGATATAATATTATGTAGGTTTAGATTACCTTTTTATGTTAGGCTAATTTCTTGGCAATAGTGTTATTTTAACTGAAATCCACTATGGTTTGGTCGGACCATTTATTTTCATGGTGCTCAAGGGTTAATTAGTTATAAGGAGTTGTACAACAATTAATTATATTCGATAGAAATATACTACTGCAGTTCCTATTTAGAGACTTTAATGGCAATCTGTAATAAGTTTGCTCTTTATGGGACCTTCTTATTATTATTATTTATATAGTATGAAAATAAACTTACTCATTGAAAAATAGGTAATCTGCTTTCTGATTCCATATTTTTGTAGTTCTTCCCAAATATAATCTTGTTAGTATGGGCGGTGTAATCACATTATCGACAAAGCCTCTCAAAATATGAACTATTTAGGTATGGAAATATCAAACTTTTAACCTTCTTACTGAAAATATTAGGTACCAAAATCATAGTGCTGTAGCTATAGCAATCTAATTTCTATTAGATTGATGCATCATGCATAAGATTATATTTTAAATCAATGATCTCATTACTAAATAATTTGCAAGTTGATCTGTTTACTGATCCTTGCGAATAACAATTGGCCTATAAAAATGTGAATGTGAATATAAAAATTACTTATTTATTGTTTTATGTTCAATTATAATTTAACTAATAGAAAATTTCTTAATTCTAAAGCGTTTAACAATTTTTTTACTGTGATTCTTTTGGGTGTGTGAGTGCTGTATTGACCTCTCTTCAAACTTTTATTTTTATATAATGCAAACTATTTCTCTGGTCTTCATTATTTTAATTAATACAATTAACAAGTTTTCGGGTGTGTTTAAAAAAATATTCTGATGTCATTTTTTTTAATGACTCAGCTTTCCTTGTCAAGTTCTCATTATGTGCAATATGCTCAAAATAGGCTAAAAGTACGAATTATAAAATGACTTCAAGACAGCACCTAAATATTAAAATTAGAACACCAAAATGAAGTGGTGCGTATAAACAAATTGTATGCATCTAATGCGCAGTAGCTAATCAAATAGGTAATGTGGATAAGAAACTTTTATCTTTTGAAAGTAATCACTACTTATATAATATTATTGTACACAATGTGAATTGCTTGTACATTGATGATAAGAATTGTTGCCAATTTTGTGCACAAATTGCTATCAAAATACCTAAGTTTAGTCATTGATTTTCCGAGAATACGGGGATCTGCTGTTATATTGGTCTATCTTCGTTTACTATGTAATCTAAAATATCAAGATTCGTTCAGCAGACGCCTATTTATTAATTAAATAGGATAGAATAGAACCGCGAATTTGCTAATAATCTATGTCTATCATAAACCATTTGATATGTACTAGATATATTTTATTCTTCGTGCTAATTGAAGTTCATGTGGGATGTTTCATATAGCTGCAGAATTCAAGATAGACATTCAAATAACGAAACAGAAAAATGCCAAAGCTTTGTTACAAGAGAATTTAAAGTGTCAAAACTTCTATGAATCCTGACATCAGCTATATTTTGTGGCAAATAACTGAACTGTGAAGTTTTCTTTATTAACACAAAATGTGGTTCTATGAATGAAAATTTAAGTAATTGGTTTGTAAAACATTTCAGGCGAGTGGTGTGGAACAAAGGAACCTGGCATTGGACTGGCTAAGGGGCCATTTGGACAAGAGCGAAAACAAAGCAGGCGTTGTGTACTTCATGGACGATGACAATACCTACTCGCTCAAAGTCTTTGATGAGGTAATGCTGTTTGCAACTTTATAATGACTTTGCTCGCGACTTTTTCCGCACACGGATAATATTGAATGCCAATATTCGTCTCCAGAATCTTAAGTCTCGATAAAAAATTACATCTCTTATCGTTTCAGTCATTGCAGCGTTACAAATACATAAACCTATTAAACATACCTAAACAAAACCATAAACGCATTTATGATATTTAATAATTTATATAGTCCAATGCAGAAGGCACTTAACAAAAGGTAAACAATATTGATAAGACTTTTTGTACAAAACATATTAAACAAAAAAACCGGCCAAGTGCGAGTCGGACTCGTGCACGAAGGGTTCCGTAAATTACAGTTAAATCAACCTATCTCAAAAACTATAAGAGATACTTTGATCAAACCAAAAATCGTTGAAAGAGTTAATTAGCATGCATCACCGCTATTTTTTTTAGAATTTTATACCCCGTAGTTATAAAAATAGAGGGGGGGGGACATACTTTTTACGACTTTGAGAGCTGATATCTCAAAAACCGTTCACTTTAAGAAAAATGTTTTTTAGAAAACTTTATATCATTTTAAAAGACCTTTCCATTGATATCCCACACGGGTATGTACATCGAAAAAAAAAATTTCATCCCTCAGTTACATGTATGGGGGGTACCCCCAATTCTTTTTTTTACTATTTAGTGTCATATTTTTGTAGCGGTTCATACAACACATATTCCCATCAAATTTCATCACTGTAGTACTTATAGTTTCCGAGTAAATCGGCTGTGACAGACGGACAGACGGACAGACGGACAGACGGACAGACGGACATGACGAAACTATAAGGGTTCCGTTTTTGCCATTTTGGCTACGGAACCCTAAAAAGTACCTACTGCGTAAAATCATGCTCATGATTGAGTTCAGTTATTGTATTCCAATTTATTTTTAGATGCATTTTATTTTTAAATAAAAAATCCAATCTAGATTGTTTATCTTTAGTTAAGTGCCTACTCAAACTGGGTATAGGTACGTAGATACATAAAAATCTATTATTAAAAGTCATATCAACGTCCGGTAGCTCAAATGCTTCGAAACTTTTTGTCACCAAACTTATCGGGTTTTTTGTTTTACCAAAAACATAGCGACTGACACTGAATTATAATGAGAGAATTTACGCAAAAGAATGCCAAAGTTTTGAAGTCATTAAAATTAACTGTATTTTTTCTCTGACATCATGATCATAGTTCCCGTATCTACGATGATAACGCAATTCCTTTCCAAATATATCTCATAAAAAAATATTAATTTTCCGCGTTTTCATCTGAACTAAGTATGTAACCCAAATTATGTAGTTCTAATCAAGTTTAGTCGCAAATATTTTTTTCCTAGATTAATTATAGTTAATCAATGCTACGTTTTATTAATTAGAACAAAATGTTCAGACTATGTTTTAATTATCTATCTAACAGCGCAGCAGCTGTTTGCCAGACAGCTAAAAGCGCGCGAAATTGTAGTTTTGACAGTTCATACATAAGATGACAACTGCTTGGCATAGAGTTTACAATTTGTTTTGACGACAAGTTCTGAGTTTTCATTGCCAAGGACTTGTAGACTTATTTAATTAATTGATTAGTTTATATCTGGAGTACCTACCGGAGTTTGAACATACAGATTTAATTTTGTTCGTTGATCCAAATGTTTGTTAAGTTATGGTTGTCAAAAAAAAATCATATGGTATTAAAATCTAGCTCCAACCACTTACACCATTACCTAAGGTTTATGTCCCGTATTCAATCCAAAGGCTTTTGAAATCATGCTACAATTCTAGATACACGGTTATTATTAAAAGTCTTAGAATTGATGGATTCTACTGCGAACCGTTGTATTTGGAAATAGTCTGTCACTAGTTTAAACTGACAGGCACCTGTTATATCGGGGGAGCTGGCTAAAACTAGCTTTCAGTTCAGATTGTAGACGTCATGTGAGTTTCAATTTTAAACTAGGTTTACAATTCGTGCAGATTGTGTACTTTTTTATTTGGTATTGTAAAAATGTACTTGTAAATATATAAGAGTCAGAGTAATATCAATTTTATAAGTATTCTCTGAAAATACTGAGTGGATATAAAATCTTGATACTATATAATTTATTCTTTTGCATACGTTTTAACATATGGTCGCGTGTCCCAATTAATTTGACCTAATGCATAGAGTCGTCAGAAATTGTATTCATAAAAATTATTGAACAGTAGGTAATTCAGTACATAGCTAGATGAAATTAATTAGAGTATTATATAATGGAGCATTTTTCTCAATTTTAGAGATATTATAAATCTACCTTCGTTGCTTATTAATATAAAATTACCAATTACTACCACTTTAAACGACAAGTAGGTACCTACTTCAAATTGAGCCACACGAACGCCACAGTTCACAATAATTTCATACATAGTTATCTATTTCACGTATTAACATGACACATCCTGAGATATTTTGTTGTCAGTAAGGACACACATTTGCGTAGTGGCATTCATTCATACACACACGTTATATGATCGACGCTGTTATTTATAAACAATAACAATATCGTTGTAATTAAACAGGAAAATGTAATGCTATCTTCCTGCGTATCTATTGGACAAGTTGACCATTCTTGTTGTAGTAAACAAAAGAGGTTGTTGTGCTTTTAGTGGTGCAATGTTGGTAAATACAGGAGCGAGGTCGTGAATTCACCGTAGGTCGGGTTTTGTTTTGTTACTCTATGATCGCCATTGATGCGTTGGGTCGTCGTTCTTCGTCTCTTAAATATTTAGTCATTTTACTGTATTAGGTTGAAATTATGTATATCTAGGTCTATGTATGTTTTATGTCTGCTTATCATTGCAGAGTTGTATGCTGGATTAAAAAAATGGTGCGATAGTTGAAGGTTTATTATTGTAATTTTTCGCATGTGTCAGCACTAAAAATATTTAAAAAATTGAGACGCTTTGAAAATACTTTTTATTTAAATAGAATTTTTCAATAAATATTTCCTATAATAATACTTATTTATACACTTTATACCTACTTGATGAAACAAAATATGGAAATATAATTTAAACACGCAATTTTGTGAACCTGCACAGATTTTGCAGCTAGGTTCACTGACACTACCTATCTTATCATTTCCTCTTAACCCAAGTTGGTAGCGAGTTCCTACTCCCGTTCGTTTCCTTAGCCTATATACAAATAGATAAAGCTTGATTACTGAATGCGTTCCAGCGAAATTTATAGCGTACTAAATGTGGGAGTAGTTCAGGGTTGCTACATGTATATGTAAAATGGCTATCTACAATTTGTACGGACAGTTTTTAATAACTTCCCTGTCCTATGAGTCATATTTGAAACACAGCAATTGTTTAACTATTGTGTCTGTTACGTGGAAAAAGAAGGATGGTTTACGAACAAGAAAACAGACATATCCATGGAGTACACATGTATAAAATTGTAAGATCGCACTATGGCCTTCATGGTAAAACAAAGCTTGTATGATTTATTTTAAGAATAAGTCTAGACCTTAACCTACTTAACATCAAGTGTCGTTGAATATGTAAATGCTGTTTAGAGAAATTACATTACTTCTTATTGCATGTAAATTTTGGTAATAGTTATGTATAATAAATTGTAATTTTAGTTTCAAGTCACACTAATAATGATTTTTGCTTTATTCTTCACAATTAATAATGTACTAGGTACTCGTATTACGTAGGTACGTATTGTATAATCTGTATTCTTGAGACGATGTTCACTTGTCTTAAATTTTCTTTGAGACTTTTCCAAGAAAATAAAGTAGGGCACGCCTATAGCCTCTTGAAGTCTGACAACCCTGCCTAACAAAACCGTTTCATTTCGTTGACCTAATTTTTATCGACAGGCTACTAACCATTGGTGATTTATTTAGTCTTGTCAACATTTTTCTTTGTTGCCACATTACTTAAATTAAGTGAAATAATTGTGAAGAAAAGTTTGTGAGCTTGTAGGGGCTAATCGCTGGAACTACGGATCCTATTTTTGAAACTTGTTTTACCAATGGAAACCCACTTTTAATATGGGTGTCATACCCATATTTTATGGTACGAGAAGTACTTTCCTCAGGACGTTAGAGAAACCACTCGGAGTAGCTGGTCGTGTAATAAAGTAATTAACACTCAATATTTTTCGCTGTGGTAATGTCAGTAAAACTAAATTTTTTATACCGCCATAAAATCATTGGAACGGAAATATAAGTAGGAAACTGGATAATAATGTATGTAGTAATTATTCTCTTTATCGATGTTTTGACGATTAAATACGGCTATGGGTTTGCGATAACGTATTTATGTTTTAGCTGTGACTAATATCATTTTCACGCTAGTTTCTGTTGAAGATAAGCAGAACTTTGCTTATGTAGCCAGTTCTTTTGACATAAAGTTTATGAAAACATTTTAAAAAACTTTTTGGAACACATATAGGGACAATAATGTCTTCCTTGTCACTTATCATAATCAATAAATCTATAAGAAGCTTCAAAATAATGAGAAATGGTAGTTTTTAATTTGCAGAACAAGATTGATAATACGATACAAGCAAATGTACTCTACCCGAGATAATGTGATTAAGATAGTCTGCAACTTTGTCTAATGCACCCGTTTAATACGTTTCATATCTTATCTGCCTTCAAACCCGTGTTCAAACTGTGTTTAGTAGTAGGTAAGTTGTATTATATTCAAAGCACCCTCCCGTTGTTTCGCCCGTTTCCCGACTTCCCATACTAACATATAGGCTACATCAGCACCTCCCGAGCCTTTTTCTCAACTATGTTGGCTTGCACATAGGCTACATGTGCTGCCTATATGTTCTTCTGACATACATTTTTTTTTTCAGCCCTTATTGTCCCACTGCTAGGCAAAGGCCTCCCCATTTTGTCTCCACACCTCTCGATCCTTAGAGTGCTCCCACCAGTCAGGATTACATAGACATACATATAAGCTATAATAATGCCTACTAAGTTTTATTAAAATCCATCCAGTACTGTTTGCGTATCACACACAAACATTCGCATTTGAAATATTAATAAAATATTGTGCTGCGTAGGCAGTCTATTAGTCATATTTACATTATTCCTACTTGGTGCGGTGTCTGACTTTCGTCTGCAATAGTGTCCGCTCATTGTAATGCAAGTGCAATTCGTTTCGGATGAAACAACTTATTAAAGTTTATGTTAATACAGCTGAAACAATTGAGAGATGAGAAATAAATTGCAACAGCATTGTCAGTGAGAAGTGCCTATAACGAAATAATATTTTTACATTTGGTATCCTGTCTTACCTACACATGTCTCAACGGAGAGATGTTGCTCTGATGTAAGAATTATTTGTGACATACTAATTCCCTCAGTGTCACCCGCGTCCCCTTGTATTTTTTCCGGTAGGTACAGTCAACATCAGGTTAGTGGTAACAGTTTTATAGGAAAATCGT
Organism: Helicoverpa armigera; assembly: GCF_030705265.1. Classification (NCBI taxonomy): domain Eukaryota; kingdom Metazoa; phylum Arthropoda; class Insecta; order Lepidoptera; family Noctuidae; genus Helicoverpa; species Helicoverpa armigera. Next base: position 4,438,702 of record NC_087135.1, on the reverse strand, counting down.
ACTTATTACTATTGAGTTAAGGTGCATGACAGTTACCACTGATGTGCAGTCTACCGTACCTACCCGGTTTGTGGCCCGGGAATATTTAGAAAATTATGAAATTGGTATTGAGGGACGTACAAATTCTTTATTAAAATTTAGGCTGTTAGGTCCAATTTAGGGCTATATTTCCCTATGCAAAAGATATTAACACCACTTTTGTGAAGTTGTAAAATAGGATTTTACTTAATAATATTGTCTCCTTTTTCCAGATGCGGAAAGTAAAGCGGGTAGGCGTCTGGCCGGTCGGTATAGTTGGGGGCATGCGAGTAGAGATGCCCCTTGTGTCCGACGGCAAGGTGAGCGGGTACAACGCCTGGTGGAAGCCGTTCCGACCCTTCCCTATAGACATGGCAGGGTTCGCGATCAATGCTACTCTGTTCCTGGAACACCCAGAAGCCAAGTTCTCCAGAAAAGTCCAGTCTGGTTTTCAGGTAATTTATTAAATTATTATTTGTTACGCTAACTCTGCAAAAATCAGTAAATAATTACGAGACTCCTTCCGTCATTAACGGTACTCATTATAGTCATCAAAATGGAGTCAGGACAGCGAATAAATGAATACCTAAGCTGTTTTATCTCCAAATTATGAACGCATTAAAATGACTATAAATATTACGTATTTTACAATTTGATATGTACTTAGGTGTTTTCCACGTGTAATTCGATTCACGTAATTGCATCTAAATTACACGATGTGTTATTATGAGAATTGTTGATTTATTTTACCCATGAAAAAATGAAAGGGCGGGATTCCACCAAATAATGCGCGTGCACTGCAGAGGTTAACTTAGTCAATATGAAAACTAATGCTTTCCTAATATAACTACAAAACAAAACCCGCCTGAAAAGTCTACATTTGTCTTTCTTATGTAACGAGCTGTCATAATACTTTTGCTTGAAATCCTTACTAATTCAATAGGTTTAGCGGTGTTAAAGGGACTTGACTTATCTAATCCTATTATGGAAGTCGTTACTAGGCTGCGTAAACACCTAGGCTTAGAATTACAAGTTCACTAATACGAGTACATGTCATTTATTTCAAAATTATAACAAAATGTTTATTACCTACCTACGGGCTTTTTACAGAACTTTAGCTTTTTTGCCCATAAGACAGAAGAGAACGTCAGAAGTAGTAGCGATTATTTTCTCAATTACTTCACTAGTCTTGAAATAATTGTAGACTTTTGTTTTTTATTTATTCTCCGCTTCTCAATTCTAACCATTACTGTTTATCCTTTACAGGAGAGTGAAATATTAAAATACTTCACAACTAAAGAGGAACTAGAGCCATTAGCGGACAACTGCACAAAGGTGTACGTCTGGCATACACGTACGCAAAAACCTTCTATACTTAACCCTAAAAAACTCAAGCGTCCCATCGTCCCAGACGATCATATCGAGGTGTGAGTCCATACAGTATTAAACTGGTCTTTCATGTACAGGGAAAAATTCCCAAAAGAACAAAAAACCCCCCATATACACTGAAGGGTTAAAATGTTCTCGTAACGATGTTTATATTCTACAATCTACTTTTAAGTACTTGAATACTCAATTGGTGTATACTCAGAACAAAAATGTATCGTCTATATTCTACTGTTTTGTAGATTCTAATTTATATTTGTGTTGTACGGAATTCATACATTCTGATATTTCTAGCTCCAAAATGCCACTTATTCCTTATATTAAATAATGTAGTCTGACATTATTTTGTGCAATTATTAAGAGCTTATTATAACATGAACATATTATTTATTCAATTTGAATGTGTATAATTGATTGAAAGGCAATATTTATTATTAAATAATTTAGTATCAAGCTAGTAATTATATTTTATAACAAACAATGACTTGTGCGTGAAATACAGGCCAAACCGCAAAATTAACTTTTAAAACACATAAAAATAAGGATCAATATTGTTTAATTTAAGTATTTAACGTAAATACAATTTCGTTTTACTTAGTGATCATTTGAGAAAGTCCGGCATCGTGTAATATATATTTATTCGCTTTATATTGATTGCATCATATTTAATAGATACAAAAGTATATTTTTTGTATTATGAAAACAGCATTAGTATCAGTCGATACAGAGGCTTTCCCAGTGGGTTAGAATTATTATGATTTCATCACAATCAATCATAATAACATTTATTTGAACAATTCGTATTAAACTTCAAAATTGTTCCATTGCGTTCAGTATTATAAATATTTTTATATCGTCGACTTGTTTGTAAAATAAATTCTGGGTCGCGTAGAAAAGGCTAGATTTTATATTAAAAGAACTATTTACGTTTTATAAGTAATTTAGCGTAATAGCATAATTATATTTTATGGAAAAAAACCATTCTCTAGTATAATGCTAGTCTTATATTTTTATATATATTTTGCAATAGTCTAAATTCATATAAAAAAAACTTTAGATACAATCATTTATTAAGTCAACTTTCTATTATAATCACAGTCGTCATAATACTGTATTTAGATTTTAGTAAATTATTTCATAGAGATTAGTTGGAAATCATGTATCAAAGCTATTTTTAATATGTCTGTAATTTGAACGCCATCTTGAAACAGTGCTGCCATCTAGATTAAGTTTGGTAAAGCTTAGGCGGTATTTGAATTCCTGCATGGAATAGTTTTACTTTAGATTGCGAGAACCTACGATATAAAATTTTTGACTCTATAATCTGTGGTATAAGGTCCATATTACAGAATCATAATCAGCAACGTTTTCTAGCACTAATTTTACTAGGTCTTACGAAACCGAAACCCGGTCTTATTCTAAGTTCTAACTTTAATTTACGTGATTAAAACGCAATCAGTATTTGTAAAACTTTTTCGTGTATTTTAGTACTAAATGCTGTTCTTAAAACTAATATTATTTTGTTTTAGCCTGTCCATTTTGAACGACAGAAGCTTGAAATGGACAAGCCAAAAATCTACGTTCTTTGTATTAGCGCTCATTGTTTCAAAATTGAACTGCTGTAATTTTGTTATTTTATAGTTACTGTATATTCCCAGTGAAAATAAGGATATAAGTCTATAGTGCTCGATATTATTTTTATGCCAGGAATCTTCAAATGCCAAAATGCATTTTCGGAAACTGTATGGCTTTTATTTTATTTAGTTGAAAACCGTCATAAGGTACATTATAATGAGACAGACTTCAATGTGCAAGAGATGGTTTGTGTTCTTCATAATATATCTTACATTGAAATGTATCATAGCACGGCTCGTAGGATTGCAGCTACTTATTTTATTTTCTACATGTGCATACAGTCAAGCCTTATCTACATATTTCATAAACATCATAACATTTTCGAAGGAACATACAATACATATGTGTATGTGTGTCATAGTTATTTATGTATACTGAAAATATGAATATTGTCTCCAATTGTTAGGAGAGATTCAGTCAAAAAATCAATCAGACTTATTAAACACCAAAAGAAAATGTATTTTCGCCTTTACTGAACCATAACTGCCGATTTACCATGTAAGATTCCAAGTATTCTGTAATTAGTTTACAGGCCTAATAAGTCACTAGTAATCACTATAGAAATAGCGTACCGAGAAATGTAGCTCACGAAAACTGCACTGATGTAACTCAAGTTACAGTTTGCTCCAAATAACTTTGCAGCTCTGAAGTTAGCCACTCGACATCTTTCGCAATTGTCAAAAAGTTTTGCTTGTCCGAATGTAGCCGCACTCCATTTGAATAAGCACTTGACGAAAGATATACAATCTTGATATGACTTTTTATTTGAAACCTAAGTTTGAATATAATGCAACAAATACAATACCTAATCAATTAAATAATTGTAGTATAGTTAATGTTTTAATATATCTATATTTTTGTCAAAAAAGTCCTGTCAAGATTATTTATCTTATGCGAAGTGCAACTCAAATGGAGTATCGGATTTACTGACTTCACAGCAGTCAAAAAAATATGAACAAAACACTGCTGAACTTGCATGCTCTGTCATATACCTAACTTCAGAGTAGCACAGTTATTTGGTGCAAACTGTACTTGACCACTTGTTATACCCCGATTTTTATACTAGATCTTAGAGTTAGCTGTAAAACTAAGCATAATAAATTAGTTCATTACGAAATGCTCAAACTTCCGAATCGGTCTAATACTTGATTCCTTTTAGCGTAGATAACTTTTTGTACTTATTTATCTGTTACTGTATTATTATTGTTAATGAACAATGTTGTAAAAGCTAATTTGACCCTTATCACGACCCCTGTTTTGGAAATAAGATAAACATAAAACTTGTAAAAAAAGAATAACAATACGAATCACAAATAGTAAACGATTCAAACATCTATTATCAGCCATTTTCCGTTACCTATATATTAAGGTTACCTTCTATCTAATCGCGAGAGGCTAAGAGTGCAATCTTTGAGGTACTTTAACAGGTTTTTCCTACCTTGCTGCAATTTTAAAAGAATGAAAAAATATGCCGAATTACATTTACCTACCTGGTTCTCTGTTTAATGCATATCGAATCTCAGTTTATAACCATCCAAATTAATGTCTATTGAATAAAATATAACAGAAGAGTACATTGTGTTAAACCGATTTCAATAACCAAGTAAAAATAAAATAAGGCCTAAAATATTATCCTCTATTGATTTCTGAACAAAATAATGAAAATGTTTGATCAATTCAAAATTTTACATACGTAATTTTAAACTGTATTATAATTTTATCCAGTTTGACCGTGTCGCGATGGCAATAATGTATTTTATACATATACAATAGAATTAATTGTAGCTTTACGATAATATAAAATGTTTCTTCCGTTGGACAAACAATATCCTCTAGTTTTATTTGTAGACTTTACATAAGTATGATCGAGTAGGAAACTCTTTTGTGATGATTTTTTAGATTTCTATTTCTATAATTTTGTAAATACTTCCTATTTAATTTAATTGTATGAGAATAAAAAAAATGCTAATGATGAATCGATGTTTTTTATTTGTAGCAGACAAAACATGGATTTAATACAAGGCAAGACGCCTTGTATTAAATGCACTGTGGCGACACCTATCACGCTACATGCGAACTGTTAGCTTGCATGGCGGGAAGTGATACAACGACCCAGTAGTCGTGACCATCGAGTGTAAGATGGCAAGACTTCCATTGCATTAACCCTACACGTAGGGCCAAGTCCACCGACAACATAATCACCCGTTTTTCTAACACCTGTTTACTTTGAAAAACTGATAGTGAGAATTCATAGCAAACAATTCTTCCTCAGAATAGGTACCTACTGACGTTTACGTTGTCGATGAACTTGGGCCCTGACAATAAGTCCGGTTCAGATGTGAACGAACTCTTTAATTTTCTGGAGTTGTTTGATGTAACATTCCTTGAATGTTTTATATCATGCATAAAATGTTTCTGCAAAGCCAATTGGAACGGTTTTGTTTTCCTATCCTCATCAGCATTACCTACACGGAGACCTAGTACCTCAGCCAAGCAATAGCTTTAAAAAATTGTGGAGCATGAATATGACCTCTCTTTTTCAAACAAAAAAGGTTACCTTGAAACTAACCTTGCAAAAAAGCTAACTTCCAAAGTTTCTACATACCGTTCATAAGGTTCGTTTATGAACTGAAGTTTACGGTAAAACTTCTTAAACTCAATTTTCTCAATAATCAAAGTAGGCTTGTAATGCAAAATGTTTTCGACGTGCGACTGACTTGACGAAACTTTTGAGTGACAAGTTTTTTCGAGGTTCGGAGAGTACCTACGCCCAAACGAGGGGTGAATTTGAATGAACCTGGGAGAATAGGTATTAACTAAAAGCGACAGTAGGTAGGTGCGTTAATAGCTCTACCTACGTTTGTTTATCACCGAGAGGTCTTTGCAAAGGTGATGATGACGTAACTACCTACCCACTATCTTAGCCAGATATAGGTTTCCTTATCCTCTAGAATTACCTACCTACATACCTAAAATTTTAAATAAATAATCTGCAATTCATTCCAGATTAAAAACCACATATGAATAGGCTATAAATACCTTATTTCAACCACATAACTTTAACCAGCTGAGAATACATCGCAAAGCCAAGCACTCTAAGTCTAAATTGTTCGCCCAATCAGTTGTCTGTCAATTTAATTAGACGACAAAGGCTGTCGCAGCCTGCCGAGTGGCTTGCCATGTTAGCTTGGCTTCTCTGCAGCCTCTGAAGTGTTCGTGTGTCGTTCTCAAGGGGTCGATTAGAGCTAACCATGAGGACGGCTCAAGCAAATACAAACGCAATACTAGATTGAGAAATGTCTGAGTAAAGGCCTACTTTTAACTTGATTCGTTGAAGTTCTATCAATAAGTAGGTCGGTAGATTCACTTGCCTAATTATAGATATGTTTTGTCGTGTTTCTCTACCTAAATAAATATCTGTATATAGGTAACTGCCTAGATTATATCACAATTTTTCAATCCAATTCTATCAAGTAAGAAACATACAACGTACAAGGTCTGGTATGATTGCAGATAAATATTGTAAATAAACTTATTTCCATATTTTATGTAAAAGGTACAAATCCTCATAGGTACCTACGTGGTTAAATATAAAATATTATGTCCTTTGTATTTACCATCATCCGAATGTTTACGAGCAAACTTTTCACCATCACACAGGCTATCAAACAAAGCACAATCGCTTGAACACAATGCTTCGCTACCCATTCGTCAGAGCATTCGCTAAATTACTCCGACAATATACCTACCTACCATGTTCTCGTAACATTACGCGTTTTGCTACTCAAAATGATGCTTCTATTGAAAATTGCAAAACTTTTCGAGGAGCCGTGTGAATTTTTCAAAGGAAATATGGGCAAGTTCCGAGGAACTTGGGCAATAACGCCAGAAGTGCTGAAGTGGAACACTCATAGAACTCACTCAAGCCTATGATCTGGATCAAGGAATTTAAAAACATCGATTTTGTTAGATAGAATAGTTTTGCTTCTTTTGTGAAATGTTTTGAAAAGAAATAGAATTTTTAAGGGATTTAAGAAAGGCAAAATAAATTAGATACCTACATAAAACTTAGCAGATAGATATGTAGGTAAATAAATTGATATATGAATGTAAAAAGTTAGGAATTTATACTTTCTATAAGTTATTTCAGAGCAACAGTGCTTCTACCCAAAAGACTCCCGATCCAAGAATGAACAAAGACAACTAATTGACTAAGCACCCAAATTACACACGTTCAGCGGTCAATTTGGCCAAATTACCAACAATTCGCCCACCTAAGGCTTTTAATCAATTATTGTAGCTTTCTTAAACCCTTCGGGTTGAACGACGGGTCCGAGGAAACTGTAGGTTCTTCTACCTTAAGAGCTATGAATAAATAAAACGGAATAATTTACAAAATTCCATCAGAATGGAATTCGAAACCCTGTTAAGTGAGGTATCTGGAATAATTGAGCGCAAATTAATTCAAAACAATAACGAATTCTCCGGATAATCGATGAGTTCTTTATTTTTTTGGAGTTGCTTTATTAACATAAAGAAAAGAAAATAGGTCGATGTCTGATTTACGGTTATGTAAGGTTAACTTGAAAAACAGTAAAATATTTACTATCTATAACAGTTTCCATTACCTACAACAGACCTATTCTTTACTATTCCTTGTTATGTTGATATTATTTGTAATATATTCTTTGTTGTGTAATATATAGCTCACCTAGACAATATCCTGTAAAGTTAAGTTCCTCCTTATCCCAGTCTTCACTCCCCCTCAATCTTCAAGAAATAATTAACCTCCTAGACTCACCCACACGATCTTGTTGACAGGCAAAACCCATCAAATCTCCGTCATGCACGACCTTATACAAACAGACTACCACCAGAACGTCAGTAAAGTGTACTAAACAACATTTTCGTACCGGCCCTGATTTCCCTTACGTTAGGGTGAACACCATTTATCTTAATAAGGGACGTTGATTGTCACTGGCGTGTTGTGACGTCATGTCGTCTCGGTGCAGGTAAAGTGACGTGGACACGGAAAATAGTTGGCTTTCTTTATTGCTGTTAACTATTAAGCATCAGAATTTGAGTTGCGTTGAATTTTAAAACTAGCTTATAATAATAAGTAATCAAATTGTCCCCAGCAACAATTTCTTAGATAAAATCTAATGGAACTATACTATTAAAATAAAACATTATAGGTAACACCTATCGTGAAATCTTCCCAATAATGTCCAGACGGTGACTACCAAACTATATTGAAAGTTTAAGCTCACAGCTTAAACTGCCTTACCAAAACCCACTACGTTAATAAATTGCAATACCCTGTTCCAACTAAATCACTAAATTCAACTTCAGCTCGTCTTGATATAGTACGAGCGTAATGGCTTCATACATTCTTGAACTACCTTGTATGAGCCTTTCCAAAGTGCACAACTAAAATGGCATCACCCAAATGACATAACAAACTCCTTTGTTATAACATCTTGAACAAAAGTTGCTACGTGTGGCGTTTACATGAGATTCTACATCTAGAATTTCCACTGAAGCGGAGACAAATTACTGAACTAAATTCCGTCCCCTGAGTTAAAATATTGCCTCTCTGCATACGTCCTGAAATATGGACGTCATCTGCAATGTTGCTTGATATAAATTGCTACAGGAGAAGTATTCTAGGAATCCTCACCTGTAATTAGGGAAACGTCTCGTCTAGATGCAGATTAATTGTCTTTGTGCACGTTTTAATCTTATTTGCCTTTCTATTGCGACAAGCTGGGAAATTGTTTTTTAACGAGGAGGTCTTACTTTAGCTTTTATGTTGTGGTTTTTTCTACCACTGCTTTGAAGTAAAAGTGACATGATTAAAGGAGAATGTCTTTTTAAGAATCATTAATTAAAGGACCTTTCTGTTTGAGGAACTAATTAGGCCGTGCTCAACCGTCTTGTCTATCATGCCCTAATTAATCCCTATCGGCTAAATAAATCGCAAGAGCTGATGGTTCCTGGAATACTTTTCTTGTTTCTAATTAATAATCCTCTAAGGTATCTCGAGCTCAGATTTTGACTGAGGAGAAACAGTGAAGACAAGAAGAAGAAGTGAGAAAAAACAGCTACTTAGCGGCGGTGCAGGGATGTAATGTGTAGTTTAAATAATGACAATTATGCTAACCAATACTAAACTACCTAGAAGTATGGAAGAAGAAAACATGCTGCGCCGACCCCAAATAAAATTGGGATAAGGGGAGGAGGATGATGATGATGAATACTAAACTACCTAATTTGTCACAAGGTAACTGCTCACCCGTTTGTCTGTGGAAACTTTGGTCTATAGATTTGATTACTGCCTATGGGTACCTAAATAAAATCAAAACTAAAATGTAGCGCCCAACCAAGCAACTCTAAAACCATTTTGAGTCCTGGATATTGATTCCTGCAACAATGGCCGGTCGTTTCGATTAATTTCCCAATCGGAAAATTTCAGTGGCACTCTGGCTGCCAATTAGCATATAAATTAATTCTCTATTATTATACCTTCCTGTGTCGCTGTCCATCGGGACCTCATAGATAAGGGAATTTCATAGTTCACTGAAGCGTGTCCGCTTTATGTAAAATACTAATTATTTTGAGTAGAGAGGTATTGATTTGATAGACGTTGAACGGGTTTCTAAATCAAAATACATAATTCAATGTTTCGGGCATATTAATAAAATATCATCATTGTGCTCTGTGGATTAGGTACCATTTAAAAAACATTGCTGATTAATCAAAAATCCTCTTTTATGTATAGTTTTATAAGAACTAAACACGAGACCACTTACTATTAATGAGAAAGAAGAATCAATGAAAAAATAATTATCTTAGGAAGATTTCGTTAAGAGCGGACAATAAACTATGATCTAATAACAAACAAATCAATTATATAACTACTCACTAGAATAGCAATGTAATTCAAATACATTTTAATTAGACCATTTGTTGGTACAAATCACTCGCCCGTAATTTACAGGTATTTTAATTAAATTCCTATCATTAACGATCCGATAACGTATACTAAATACTACGCAACATGATACGGTTTATCTTAACTGCTATTGTTTTACGTTTAATGTTTACTTCTTAACTTGTATTAAGTTTCTTTGTTCTTTGAATTGATGGCTAGTCTCTGACCGTTTGGAAGTAATTACGGAAAACATGCTCTGTAAGTTGTGTATTTTCTTAATTATCATGTTTATAATGAGCTTAGTGTGTAACATGGAAAGATAGAGTGACAGGTGAGATAGATCAAACTTCTGCTTAGTCGAGAACTTGAAGGAAATTGTCTGGAACCTAGGTACATACCGACCCATTATATACTAAAAAAACTTAGGAAAGTACGTTGACATTTTTATTCAGGTACCTAATTCATTGACTAGACATCTTTTTTTCATTTTTAACACTGGTGTTCAGCTGCATCTGGTTAGACCGAATTCCTATCACAACATACCTAGCTGGCAAAAAATTAGGCAGGATGATGTCCTAATCTAATCATAGAACATCTAAGTGGGAGTGATCTTCGGTTGCCCACAAATCGTAATCCTCACCGAGGCAAGTTCTAACACTCACAGAACTTTGACAGCCACAAACGGCTCCAACTTTACGAAAGGTCTTTAGTTGCCAAAGTTATGATAGCAATTCCTCAACTCCTGTTCTCACCTGTATCTAGGTGTTCTAGTTTCGGACTTAACTTATATTACCACAATTATTCAGGATTTGGTGATTTGCACCATCAATTGATTGATATTTTGTACTTTTAAAATAAGTTATTTCTAGAATTATAAGTAGAAATTAGTAAATGTATGTAGATAGGATCATGTGGGGAAAAAGGCTTATGTTTAAACACCACCCAAAAAAGTACCCATTTTACTACCAAAAAAATTCTAAACGGTAACCAAAATGGATAAATGGTCACCAAATAACGTTTCCAAAAATATAATTAGATAAAACCATTTTTTCGTATTATTGACTACTAAAAAAATATATGGACGCCTTCAAAATACACTTTAGACCAAATATTATATATTGTCACTACTTAGATGTTACCAATTATGTAATACCATGACTCCTAATTTGGTCATTTTTGTCAGACTAAAAAAGCTAACGATCGCTAGAATATTTCCCAAATACCAATTAATATACTGGGGTTCCCAAACGTACGTCGCTTATTTATTGCTATATGAATTTGTGTGTAACTCAGTACGTTTAAAATGTAAGCACACAACATGCAGCAAGCATGGCTTCTGTCACGGCTCCGGCGCTACGGGGCTCCGGCGGTCCCATGCGAGCTTATCGTCGCAGATGGTTTTCACGCTCACCACCGCAGCTTCGGCTTTCTGGCCGGCTCCGCCGGCCAGCCTCAGCCGCGGCGGCGAGCGCTGAAACTACCTGCGCCTCAGCTCGCAGGCCGCCTCGCCCCTCCGCGCCTACGCGGTTTTGAATTGCACTCTAGGGGTAGGGCAGACAAGACTACGTGGAGTCGGTTTTGCAGCGATTCGTTTTCGTCACTAACTTTGATTTTTGGTAGTAATATAATTCTTTTAGTTGGATAGAATTTGGTGACCATTAATCCATTTTGGAAACCAAAAATAATATTTGTGCGAGATTTGCGATTTTTCTGATGTTATTTTATTTTTTTTGGATCATAATATTATATACTTTAGTGCCCTTTTAATAAAGTCAATTTTTTTTTTTGGAGTTGTTTATTTTATTTGGTGCCTCAGCTTAGAGTCTTAAAAATATTTTTGGTGACCGCCTAAATTATACCCGGGGAAAAATACACTGGATGGAGATGTACCTACTAGCTACTGTTTCTAAAGATAACTATAGTTAATGAACGAATGGGCTATCTGATCGTAAAAACAGGCTTAACTTTTAAGCATAGATACAAATTACAACAAAAAATAACACCTTGCCACACTGCCGAACAAAACATTGTCCTAATCAACAAAATCAAATAGAAATACCTACCAAACTAAACCTAATTAACAATACTAGATTAAACCAATTCAACATTAGGGATGCTACCCACAATTTGCGCGCTTATAATTTACCACCCAAAACAAAAATGTGAAAGACTGCCAAGTTCGATAACATGGGAATGCTTCGCCTATAAAAGAAGTGCGATCTGAATAAGTACCAAGTTCCATACACATACATCAGTTAAAAATAGTTACTTTTTAATGATGTTACTTGACAAGTTTTCACACACCTTGTTATAAACCTATTAAACGTAATGAATCAAGTATTTAATTTTCTATTAAAACTTGCCAAGTAACATCATTAATAAGTAACTATTTTTAACTGATGTATGTGTATGGAACTTGGTACTTATTCAGATCGCACTTCTTTTATAGGCGAAGCATTCCCATGTTATCGAACTTGGCAGTCTTTCACATTTTTGTTTTGGGTGGGATTTCATTTATTTTTGTAAGGTTGTTTATTTTATTTTTTTCTTATGATTAAGTTAGTTAAGGAAATGTCTCATTTATGCTATCTTTCAGATTTTTGAATATGCACTATGCTTCTTACAAAGAAATGAACTAGATTAACTAAATGGACTAGATTTACCAACTGACTGACATGACATGTTATCATATATTATGTTCGTGGATCAAAGTTACACATTCGTTATTTTTGAAAGTGACTCACACTTGGCCGTTTTCAGATTTTTACTTTACTTTGACCAAATACAAACCTTTGTAACGAATTTCAGATCGGTACGACCATTCGAAGATATATTATATAAACACAGATGAATTTAGTTCGTTTTAGTTCCTTAGGGGTATAAAACACCTTCATTATTTTGAAACCGACTCACACTTGGCCATTTTCAGATTTTTCCCTTTACTTTGACATAAAGACGTACCTCCATGCCAAATTTCAAGTCAATACGACCATTGGAAGTGGTCTAGGTTTTTGATGAGTGAGTCAGTCAGTGAGTGTATAGTAAAAATAGCGATTTTCTAACGTCAACATCTCAAGACCTACAATAGTTATATTAATGAAATTTTGTATTTTAGATAAGTAAACCCTCTGGCAGTTAACTTCACCATAAACGGTACAAAAATTGAAGTAGTTAAAGACTTTACGCTTCTAGGAATAACAATAGATACACATATAACATGGAAAACGCATATTAATAATACCAAGGCAAAAATCTCAAAATTTAGCTATGCTCTCCGCGAAGTGAAAAAAACTACAGACATACAAACCGCACTTACAATGTACTACGCCTATGCAAACGCATGGCTAAGCTATGGCATAATACTGTGGGGAAATAGCACAGACGCGACTACTTTATTTACACTGCAAAAGAAATTAATTCGCATTATTGTAAATATAGAACAAACTGACAGCTGCAAACCCTTCTTCATTAAACTCAAAATACTCACATTACCATCTATTTACATTCTAGAAATATGCAAGTTTGTTAGGAAATACACTAACTTCTTCACAACCCGAGGAGACAAACACAAAACCAGATCACTTAGACATAAGAACATGCTCATGCTACCTACTTCCCGTATGACATTACATTCAAATAGTCCATATGTAATGGCAATAAAAATATATAATAAATTACCAAATGCTATAAAAAACGAACCAAAGTATAATGTATATGTAAATAAAATTAAGGAAATCCTAACTAAAAAGGCATACTATACAATTCAAGAATACATGAACGACAAAATAAATATTAGTCATACATAAACATTATACACACTACAATACACTATAATAGCTAATATCTAAATAATTTCCTAATATACATATATTTATACAAATATAAAGAAATATAATATATAATTTTAATTGTAAATTAACTATTCCTACTATACCTAATGTTTAAAACTACCATAAAAATTTTGAATTAGTTTTAAGTATTTTAAATGTACTGGCATTAAATGCCAAATGTTGCTGTGCCCTAACAGGGTCCACAAATGTACCTAGCTGTAAGCCTTTGTAACACCATGTGAAACTTGTGGAATGCAATAAACGATATGAATATGAATATAAGTGAGGGGGTCTCAACAGATACTAGAAATTTCATGTGCGTAAATAAATTAGATTTTGAGTTATAGGGGGGTCGAATTTGGCCCGAAATGGTTCGTGTAATATAACCCACGGCCGGTGTGTCGCTTTTTTTGCTCGAACTTGGCGGACACACTGCCGTGTGTCTAGATACAGATGAATGCGCGGTGGTCACTGCCCAGTGTTGCATTTAGTATGCGCGTCACATGCCATGCCGGATTGCGTGCCACCCCTAATCACCGCGCTTGTCCGACCAATATCAGTACTATTCATTCGTTAGTCAATTTTAGGCAACTGATATATTTTAAATTCAATCAATTTGTTTTGAAGGGTTGAGTAATTTGAATGGGAAATAGTTTGGAAGGTGCTTTTGTTAAGAGAACTGTAATATAAGCCTCGCTTTCGCGGGGTCGGTACCGAAATCGGTATGTGGGTTTTAAGAAACCAGCACAAAGCAACCCCGAGGCTAGAAGTTGAGGATTATACACACATGCATCATTGTGCTATAAGAGTGAAGAAATAGGGAATGCACATGTTTATGCTGCACAAATGCTTGTACAATATAATACCTATGACCTGCGCAGTTGGCTGATCTCCTAAAAGAGAACAAGGGCCGTGGTTGAAAATTGACCTGAAAGGAAGCTATCAGTAAAAGTATATAATTAACATACTTACATGCAAAGCTTAATAGATGCAACAGTAACGGACCTGTTGTGGCTTTAATCTTCTTACAGAGGGGAGTCGAACTTCTTCAAGGGAAGAAGACAATTTAAAATGATCCAACACCATGCATCGAATCAATAAACAAGAATCTAAGTACTTCTAACTCCTACTCGTGTGGTTGTACTTAGCTCAAACAATTATTTATCCGTTCTCACTTTACTTAATGCCTCCACTACTTTCTAAAGTCTATTTAATTGGTATTTGCAGGCCAGTAGTATCTGTAATTAAACTGTTCCGTGAAGTGAATTTCCAGTGTTTATACCTTGTCGATTTCTCGTAGCAAAGCAAAGTAATTGCACTTCACTGGGTACAACTGGATAACGAGATAAAAGCTATTTCTGGTCGTTTCTAGCACTTTTGAGATTGAAACATGAAAATGCAATTTATTTATTAATTCTTCGTCCTTAAAATACTATGATGTTATGGTATTTTATAAAAGCTTATTCACTTACCTACAAATCGCGGTTTCTATCTACTTCCTATCTGACAATGGAAATGTAGGTACTTATTTAAATCAGGCTTGTCCCTCAGATTAGCACGTTCAAGACACCAAACAGACAAACTCTTCAGCTTTATAATATTAGTATAGATTCACAAGACTATTAACTGATAATGGTAGCAGAGGATTGGTCATTAAGCACAAATAGCGTATTCAGTAACTGCTACTGAATACCCTGGGAATGCGGGCCGAATTCACGGTATTGTAGTACTAGATAATACATGAATATATTATGCAAACATTAGTAAACAGTTGCCTTATTCCCTATTGCATATATGCTTACAAATATAAGTTATTTAAAAGCATAACTTAGGTACTTTTTGGTTTTCGTGAGACAGAGTTCGTCTTTTATTAAAGTCGTCATTACACCTATTACCAACTGCACTACAACTACAAGAATTACTCTATCTATGGTTTAAAACACGACAGCAAGCTTTCCGGGCTCAAGCAAAACCATATTAAGATTGAAGGTAAGGAAGAAAAATAAATATGAATAATTTCAATATACTTCTTCTGTATCACAAGTACACCTATACACTTACAAATGACAATATCAGTAGATATTGTACAATTTCATATCCTCGGTGTTACAGATACGAACGCGAGAGGAATCTTGTTATCCTCCGTCGCGACTAGCTATTTGTCACCGTATGTAATCCTACCCGCTACCTGGATGCATAGCTACGGGGAAATCTAGATTGCAATATAACTCCGTCTTATATTGTTTATGGACATGGAGACGAAATATTTTTGTTTACTTTATGCACTTTTACCTGATAGCTAGCTACCTGGGTAACTGGATTCAGGAGATCATATAAACAGTCGCCCCATGCCCCCATGTAAAATACTGGTACTCAACCGCATCCGATTCGACTGGAAGCTGACCCCAACATAGTTGAGAAAAGGCTAGGCAGATGATGATTTACTTGTTTTATAGTACTGAGTTGAGACAATAGTTTTATGACGGAATTATATGGTAGAGTATAATTTCTAGAGAATTGCGTTAATACAACCTCGAGAGCTTCATTGCATTGAAGCGTGCACTTAGTAAGATACCTACTCAAATGTACTCAGTCAATTATATTGCTTCAGCGTAAGTAGAAGGCAATGTGGGTTCAAAAGTACCTACATTCAAAATAGAAAATTAATTTGTTAGCAAATAAAACTAACTTTACTTTGAGCTCAAACATTTAATTAGTTATACGGAATACTCAACCTGTGTGGGTTATTTTTACCACATTAATGTAATTTAAGGCTAGAGTATACCAAAGCTTTTATCCCGAGAATTTTATCGAACAGAGAGCGTTTAATTCAATCTCCGATCAGACCGTCAGGGGTCCGTCAAGATAGTTTTCAAGTTAATCCATCAACCGGTATTGGGTTTAACTACCTATAACCTAGTAGATTACCAACAGGTAGATAAATGAAAATTATTGATTCTATTGAAATGGAGGCTTTATTAAAGTTGACTTTATGGTTCTCTCACATAAAGATGTGATGTTTTCTTTTTCATTCTTGACGTTCGTTTGTACGGTGTCACGTCATATTGGCTATGTTATTAATACGTAATTTATAGGTACGTTACTTACAGGTACTATTATAGCGCGTGGCGCGCTAGGGACCGGGGATCTCGGGATATTTCAATAATTAAAACATTAAATAGATCTTTAACTTGTTTATTGACGGACTGGGGGTGAAGTGACATACTTCAGTATAAAAACTTATTCTATTTAAAAACGAATATATTTACATCATTGTCCGGCCAGGTATTAAATATAGGTAAACCCTTAACACCAAAGAGTATCCAACTAAGTATTACATTTCTATATATAATAGAATCCAATACATGAAACGAATGAAAACTTATCAATAAATTAGTTTAAAAATTTCTGCTTAAGTCCGTAATAAGGTTGTGAATCCTCGAGAAAACTCAATCAATCAAGCAAAGGATGAGGTTTAGTAGATAAATTACCTAATTACCCTTGCGAGTTTATAAACTAGGCTTCGGGAGAATAAATTAGTTTTACCGATATCAGTTAAGAAAACTTTATTAAAGGCATTTTTATTTTATGTCTTAAAAGACTGTTCTGATGCCTTACCATTTTATTTGATACCCATATCCTGGGCGTGGATTTTTTAACAGCCAGTCCGCCTTATTGGGGAGGCCGCCATATTGGATTTGTGATGACGTTTCTTAGCTAGTCATGTATTATCATCAGAACCTAAGCCATGTGCAAAATTTTATCCTAATCGAAAACCGGGAATGTTGTGAATTTCTTGTTAAAATATCGTTATACAAGACTACTACATTATTTCTTAACCCGAGCTAACATTAAACTAAGTACAAGTCTCAAGAGGAATTTAGATACAAAAAAGATATATACGAAGTCGAGTATCAAACTAAATGCTGGCCACATGAAATATTCAACTGTGAAAAGGGTACGAGCTCTTGGGAGCTGTAATTTAAATAAATATTATTACACCACATATTTTATGTATAAACGCGACCGGGCTATGTTTACTGCGGTCCTTTCGTATAAACGAGATTATGAAATTATTTTGGTATTGCTTAAATAACCAGGATTGTTTTGATCATGGGATCAGGAAGGGAGTAATTGAAGGGAGATCTTAACATAGTTTGGAACGGTGTCTTGAGAAATTGTCCGGAACCTACACTGAATATGATGTTGGGATCCATCACCAAATAAACTCCGTAAGAGTCAAGTACTAGTGTAAGAGTACAAAAGGCTTATTATACATATACTCCAAAAAAAAAAAAAACTATTAAATTTTTCCTTATTCAAACATTATTGATTTTACGTTATGAATAGCTATTAAATATAAAAGTAGTACCTTTTCATGTATCAGTATTTTTTGTTAGAAAATACATACTTTTAAAACGGCTTTAAAATAGCAAATGCTCTTAAGAAGCCAGCAAATATTGTCAAGAAATCCAAGTTCACATTTAGGGAAACAGTTATACAAAAAATCCATTTGCAAAACTCGCAGTAGATGCAGCAGGCAGGTAATATTTACAGCTGCTTGCCGGGCACCGCTCACGTATGGCACATTAGTCCGCCAGTTCTCAGTGCTAGCTCTCTAATGGCTCAAACGTACGTGCTCGATCATATCCTACACTGTTCTGTTGCATTATACGGTTAGAGGGAAAAATTTGGACAGTTTGCCGGTGACCTGGTTAGGAAATGACCTGAAATTGGAGTTTTAGGTTTTGTAGTCTAATTTATATGTATGTGAAATTCTGTGATTGATTTGTTAATATCAGAAAACATTACTTTTTTATAACTTATTATTAACTTGTTGCATCCAGTTTTGCAAATGATATGAGCAAAAGCACTGGTACTTAACTGAGCAAAGGTACTTAACGTCTTTCTGGAATACTGATGTAAAATTGTTGGTACTACAGAAAATGTTTGAGAATCTGAATTCATTATCTTACATCAGATATTGTTTCTCTATAACTACTGCATAAAGTTCATCTCGATACATTCTATTATCTACGTTCTAAATCAAATCTTCAATCACAAAGGAGCAGATACGGGCATCAATTTAGCTCGTAGTAGTCTCCTGCTTCGTTAAGGTACAGCACACACGAGAGATTTCATTAACACTGGCCACCTTTGGCTTCTCTAGTGAGAGAACAGTCTTCCTTGAACTAAAACAATTTCATTCCTCTGTTATATAAAGTAAGTACTATATTTTGTATTGAAAAGGATAAAGAGAAGGAGAAAAAAGTCCCTTAATTAGTAGTTTAACATCGACCAAAGAAAAAGAGTTACATTTAATTGTAAACATTCTAAAGAAAATACTAAAATAAAATCTGCGATTCGGAAAATTCCGGGAAATTCTTTTCCCGATAGAAAGTAAAACGGTTGGCACGTGCTGAATACGCTCGAACAATCTTTACTCTTTTGTTTAGAAGTGCACAACTTATACAAAAAGGTTTAAGATATCTTAAAAGTTTCGAGTTTCGAAGTATATGTTACGTATTGTTGCCATACGTATATTTGGTTAAACTTGGAACTTTGGAATCTTGCGATAACTTTTCGGCAGTCGATCACACATGATTACATTTGACGGTTGGACCATTTCTGAAAACAGGTTTATTTACTCTCACGGTAAAACAGTTAAACACATTTCGAAGTTTTTTGGCATGAATATAATATGTATCTTTAGGTACGTATCTATAAATATCTTTGATATCAACCTTAGAGTTGGAGGCTAGTTCTTTGAAGAAGGATTAAAATGTTTATTTAATTAAGATGTAGTTTAAGTTTCGTGCTTGGGTAAACAAAAACAGATTAGACATTTTTGAGCAGCTATTTTATTTTGAAAACTTTCTATTTTGGTCAATGATTTAATCAAAACCAAAATTCTACTCTTGGTTTCTTAAAAGAAGCTCATCAATGCAAAGGATTCTTGTTTTAGTCGGAGCTGTAGTAAAATTACACTTTACATAATACTGACGATGAAGACAATAGCTTTAATACCGTCCTCGTCGATAGAAGATTACGTCTGCAGCGAGCTGAGGTTTTACAAGAAAAATGCAAATAGCATTACAGTTTGTATCGTAAGGAATAATGTTCAGTATCTTATGTATTGACTTATGAATATATTGAAATATTTAATTCTCAAGTGATTCATGAAGACTTGATAAGCACGCAAACCTACACGTAAACTAGCTATTTTACTATCGGATAAAATGCTCACTATTTACTTTATATCTTACCCATATTATTTCAGATACAAATACCCAAACCACTAAAGAGTCTGAATAAATAAAACGTCCGAACAAATGAACTGAACAAAACTACACCCAAGCGACCCGTAACATTTAAAACACACTACTTATTCCTCAAAGACATACAGGTTTGAAAACTCCAATCGTGCAGAAAGTCATTGTCCGTCCAACTCTGGCTCATTTAATGGCACGGACACTGGCGAACGGGCAACGGAATTGAAAATTTATCAATGAACTCCTCGATTCGTCTGCTTCCCTGGTACCGATTAGTCCTACAAGTCCAGGTACTAACCCAATTTATTTTACTGACATATCTAGATTTACACGAACTGGGAATTGGGTAATCCGTTTGACTTGCTAGTTTAGAACCGTTTTGCTACCTACGTGGTTAGTTAGATAGTTTAACTTTAGATCTAATAAACGAAGGTTTATTCATAGAGTTTAACAACTGACCCGATAAAGTAGTGTGTAAAACAAGACCGTAAACTCAACATGGATACGTTATATATGAAGTGATACTACCGTAGATGACAGTGCATAAACTAGAACAAAATATATTGCAAAGATTTCCCTAATGAGAAAAGCTATTAATCATGAATGGATATGAATAAAATAAGCATCCTTTTTCAACTATGAACCTATTCTCTTATTTATAACAGCAAAGCAACAACAGGTTTATTTATTCGCCGGGGTTGTCAAAAAACGTAGAATTTATAAGTAAATCGGGCTTTTTCGGAAGTGGGACGCACGGATACGATCTGGTCCGGATATTGCAAGTCACATGACACGGATATTGGATGTGGATATTATTAGACTTGGATTATTCTCGGGATTCTCATTTATTTATGAGTCCTTAATGGAATCGAGGTAGGATTTGTGTAAGCAGTATCTATATAGGTACATCGGTTCTACTATTACCTACTTACCTATTATTCGTTCATTAGCCGCATCAAAGTCCAAATAGAACATTTCTAGGCTACATTGTTTTAATTGTGTAGTGAGTATTATCTCATATAGGTAAAGTCAAAGTTTTTATTTGTGATCGTTGTTTTTGATATCAAGTTGCATAAGAAGTAAATGCCAGAAAGAAATACTATCATGCACTATAATTTGCACCACTTTTAAAAAAGCTGATCAATGACGAGGAAACTCCCTTTATTGCAAGAATTTTCTTTGCACTAACTATCAGTTGTTAGTGTGGAAATACAAAGGAGAGCGAGAGTCAACATTGTCACACCACAAAGTTGCACCTACGCTCAGATGCTTGCGCTGCTGACTTGCGGCGCTAGACCGCATTGCTCTGACAACGTGTGGACGATACGTTGCCGATATAAGTGTACTGGAAAAGCCAGCAATCTATTTAACAATTTGTAATGAAAGCCTTATTTTGCGGTTTAAAGTTTAGAATTCAATATAAGATAAAAAAATACAGCGCTGTATTATTTCAAATTATACATTTTATTTAAATTAAATAGATAGGTTAAGTTTGCTGATTTGAATGAAATACTACCCACTTTTTAGTTCGGGAAATTACTTAGCATTAATAATGATGAACCTACTTATGAAACTCGGTATTGTACCTACACATAATGGTGGTGTGGTGATTGGTAGACCACCGTATGGCTATACCGAAGGCCCGTAGTGGTTGCGGGAAAACTAATTGGTCAGTGAATAGGCGAACCGGGGCGCAGTATGAGTGAAGCTAGGTAGGTGAAAGAAAAACCGGCCAAGTGCGAGTCGGAATCACGCACGAAGGGTACCGTACCATTGTTTAGAAAATGAGCAAAAGAACACGTTTGTTGTATGGGAGCAACCCCGAAATATTTATTTTATTCTAGTTTTCAGTACTTGTTGTTATAGCGGCAACCGAAATACATCATCTGCGAAAATTTCAACTCTCTAACTATCACGGTTCATGAGAAAAATAACAAACATAAAACTAATATTGGCGCGATTAGACAAACTTAAGGAATTTCTATCCGTGCTAGATCTTTGTTCTTTAGTTTAGTACGGCGCTTCGCAAATGTAAGCACGTTTAGAATGTTTCGGCTACTACTGGTTACCATAGCTATGTCTAATTCGCTTCCATTGGTTACTTCAATCGCTACATGATTTTAAAATTATGAGTATCACCATTATTTATTACTGTCACGATATAAAAAAAATACCTACATATGTAAGTTTAAAAAAAATATTTTAGTTTTTGTTGAATGTTACCTACTCAATATATTTTTAATATACTCAATTTTATACTAAAAACATATTTTTTTACATTACAATTTGTCACATAGCAAGGGACAAATGAAACGGAATTAATAAATATTGCTTTCAAATGAAAAATAGCGGACATAATATTTTCAATTTAAATATAGTTATTAATTCTAAAATAATTTTCCAGATTAATGAATTCAAAAAAGCTCTAATTTGAAATCGTTAATAGCAAAAAATATATCCAATGAATCCTACTATGTACTATGTACTTTCACGATGAAGCTTGCAAACCATAAACCACACATTGCTGAATAGAACTTCCTTTGCTAAAACATTTCATAATTACTGTCCTCGTTATGACACTGGCTGGACAAACAGCATCCTACACATAAAGTAAATAACCACTAGAGAGCGCACTCGCCAATTTCTTCTAAGAACACGACTCACCACTGCGGGCGGGGGGACGCGGCATAATCCGCGGCTACTATTGGTCAGTTCAAGGTCGCTACTAAAGGATCGTACTGATCGTAGCCTTATAGTACGCGCAAAATCACTAACTTTTGGCGAGCGTCGGGGCACTGTATGCGCAGTCAAGTGGTTTTATAGTCTTTGATCCTACATGACTAGTCCGTGATGTAACCGCAGCTTCGAAATTCAAAAACATATGACAGATAAAATTATGTTTTCTCTACCCATCGCTTTTAGCACTAAAATTAAATTAGTACCTAATTATGACCTGTATAACCATTACTTTCTGCCCGATTTTCTCGCCTTTGACTGGACCAATTTAAATCCCAGTTATCAGCTCGGTTTTTTTAGAATTAAGAGAAGGTTTTAGGTATATTAACCAACTTAAAAAAAAAAAACTTTTTACACAAAATAAATACTCAAAAATAAATCCTTAGGTGCATCGGACTAGAAGTCAGTGTTTAGTAACTGCAGCTATGTTAATTTCGGTTTTATTTATCTAAAAAGTTTTTATTAATTAAAGTGTAAAAGGTATAATTTACGTTTCAAAATGCAAGGGTAATTAGTGGCCTGCCCTCTGGAGTGATTTACGAAGAAAAACGTCAGCAAATTGTAAACAAAGAGGAATGCTCTAATTGCTCACCTCAGCGTAGTTTTTATGCTGAAGCCGAGTAAGGAGAGAAGTAAAGACATTAAAGTTGATTAAGAACAATAAAATGAGGAGAGATGACTTGAGCTGGTTTAAAAGTAAACTGAAACTGCGGTTTTTTTAACTCACGGAGCTAAATAACACTGCAGGAGGAATAATATTTTCAAATATTTATATCTTACAACTTACAACATATAATAACGTATAGGATAGATATTGTAACGTTAACAACATGGTAAGCATCCAGCTATTTTCTATTTTATAAATGAAGCCGTTGGAAGCCAATGTGAAGAATTTGACGCATGTCAATAGCAATCCTGCTAATTCATTGGTTTTAATTACAACTCTCCATAAATAAAAATGTCTACAAAATATAAAACTGCAGTTCGTATCTCTCAGTTCTTACAATTTATCGTTCATCAAAGTAAGAGTCCGAGAATGAATATAAAAGTAATTAGCAATCAATGAGACCGTTTAATTGGATGCTGTTCATGCTCAGCCAGGTAATATTATTTTGCGAAAACACGTCATTTGGAAACCGGTTCATAATTTGCTGCAAACCACGTCATTGCATTTCGTGGATGACTAGATGCAGTTGCAAATAAAGCACAATTTGTAATGGCGTGATCTGGCAGAAGCCGAAATATTACAAGTAAATTGTTGCCTGTAAAGTACCTATGCCATAAAGTAATGTATCTACTTAATTAAATCCCTCTTCAAACTGAATTATATTAGGAAAAACTTATGTACGTTACTCTGCTATATTTGCTTTATTTGTACAGTAGCGACCTAGTTTTGTGTCATGTCCTGATATGACCATTCTCTTCTACTCTCTAAAACCGACCGACCTAAGCATAAACTAGTCATAACAATACATAAATAAGCACCTTACTAATGTGATTGTTGAAATTACTTTTCTCTAAATGTATCATAAAAAAACACAACAAATCATTATTGTGTAGTACCTGCCAGCATTAATACCTGCAACAGACACGGCTAATTTACGAGGCGTTTCGTTTTACCGGAAAATGTTACCTTTAAAAGCTATTATTGACACCTGCGGGCCATTCAGTTAGGAAGCCTATAAATTGGCCAAATAGCCGCTTATTCGTGGGAACTGACAGTTGCATCGACTAACAGTATTGACTGCGGTTACCCTTACAGATTTTGCAGAGTGTACGAGGGTAATGAAAATTGAAAACACTTTTGAAGAACTCTTGAGAGAGGACACAGATAAATGGGTGCTTGAAAAAATACTTAAAAACACCATTATTTTGAAATATTGATGGTTTCTTTTTTCTATGGAAGAGATTTATGGTACTTTCATTTAACTCAAAGGAAGAATGATAAAAACCGGCTTGATTTATCAACAAGTACTTACCGACCACCAACATCAGGTAGGTATAAACTTGTTAATTGTAAACAGAGTAACTCTTTACAATATCACAATAAAAAATCACTGCATGTTACTTTTAAGCAAACCAGCACCATAATTTACTTTTTAGCCCCGGTTTTATTCAAGGACCAATCGGCTTACAAAGAGTAATTATATTGCAAAATATTTCCTTGCCCTCATTTATTTTAAAGGTTTTCCTAGGGCTTTATTCAGATCATAAATACGGAACGACAAGGGAAAGGAGAAGTTTCATAGTTAACTTTGAGGGCTGAAATATTGAGTTGAGTTTAAACGAAAAAGTAATTGGCATACACTTCATGATGACCTATTATAACAAACAATAAAAACTTCGGTGAAATCACATGAAAACAAGTAAACAGCCTTATGCTTTACTACCAGCCTTAAAGTACTTGCAAGAAAATATTAAATATACTACTTCGATACATGTCACGTATGTAACTTCCAGTAAGTAATTTAAAAGGAATATCAGATTTTTAATAACACTCTTCTGCTTTGCAGTTCCAACGTTTAATATCAGTGGTGCAGGTGAGGATGATTGGCCCAAACCATAAGATGTAGCGGGTTTCTTAAGCTTCAGTCACTAGCAAATATATCTTAACTGAAAATCACAAAACGGTTCAATTTGTATGGTTTCAATTTTGACGTTATATTTACTGAATATATTTCTGAAAATACATAGTGTACCTAAATTTGTGTATTTACTTTTCAAGCTGTAATAATATGTTTTTTTATCATCTTATTATAGACGCATCTTGTTTAATTTGTAATAAATAATTTTTCAAAACGTTCATATCTCGTTTCGTAAACAACACAGATTAGCGACTCGTTCTGCGTTTTCCGTAGAAGCTGATGTACTTACCACATGCAAAAAATAATGCATCAAAACGCTGGTATCTTTTACCTTGCGACATTTTATTACCGATTCCCTTCTTCTAAAGTATTAATTTTCAATAACAGGTGCGCCGTGTAGCCTTTGGAATCGAATTCATTAACTATTCAGAATGATTTAGATCGTACCAAAGGTTGCTTCATGAATCAATCCGATTACCGATTAGAGCTGTAATTATATCAGTAAAATACCTAAATATAAAATTAAAAGTAATAAAGAAATGTACTTTTGATATACAATTAAAGATTTTCGTGAATTATTTTTTACAAATTACTTCCCAGAAAATATTTTAATATTCATATGTTCGTTCGTATACAGAGCGCAGTTCGTTGGATCCAATCTTTTCATTTATTTTTTACATTGCAACACTGAATAATAATGATGCACAACTTATTTGGAATTCGTATGAAGATACTGATATTTGTAGCACCTTTTTTAATAAGGTAAACAAAAATCTTAATTTCCTCTTTAAAATTACAAAAAATAATTATGTATTCATAGTATGTACAAAATTAAGTTTAAATACAGCAAGATTAGTGCAAAGTCACGCCTGTAGTACACATCTTGGCTTGCTTTTAACATAATATTATGGGAAGGTAAGCACACAAGGGTAAATGAAACGGAACGTAATTTTGTATAAACTTTAATGAGAGAGTTAAAAATACAATGGTACAACAAAAGCACGGGGAATATGACCGTCAATTGTTTCGAGGAAGTAAAAATACGGTTTCAAAAGTTTTTGGAGTTTTGAAGTAATCTAAAAATAGAATGTAAAGTAATTGTTTTATAATTTATTTTATACAGAAAGACAAAAAAAATAAAATAAAAATGATTTATTTTAATTATGACGGTCATATTAACTGTGCTTTCGTTATAATATGTAAAGGTACTGACTTATTCTTTGGTATAGAATAATAACTAACTTCAGTTATCACTGCCTTATTTAAAAAGATAACTTAATAAATTGTAATTACATTTATATAAAATCTTTCATAACATTAAATATATTTTTGTAATATTGAAATGTACTATTTCAAAAGCGTTTTCAACATAAAATCCTATCGAAATATTTTAAATAATTTATGGTTCGCACCGAATGTATTTCTTAAATCTTACTTACAACACATAAGTACGATTTCGTAGA
Source organism: Helicoverpa armigera (assembly GCF_030705265.1). Taxonomy (NCBI): domain Eukaryota; kingdom Metazoa; phylum Arthropoda; class Insecta; order Lepidoptera; family Noctuidae; genus Helicoverpa; species Helicoverpa armigera. The sequence continues at coordinate 4,411,843 of NC_087135.1, read as the reverse complement.
ATAAGATATCGCATATTAATCGCAATTCAAGAAACTCTCGTATAATTAATATCAATATCAACAAGAGTATAAAATACAATAAAAGGCACTTTTTATATATTTGTAACAGGTACATAAATAATTGATAAATGTATTGACATAATAACAGAATATAAAATTTAACTTTTTTATTTACAAAATAATTCTAAAGCTGTAAAAAGGGCTTATCGGAAAGTAACAGAAAATTATGAAAAATCACTACGAGATTATATAAACATACCTATAGATATTACGTACTCGAAAAAATATTAAAATTGACATAAGATATACATAGATATGTCGGATATTAAAGCATCATACATTTGTATATAAACACACAAAACTAAAACATCGACCACTCAACGAAGTAAAACTTCAGACACAAAGCAACTTTACACATTACCTACTCACAATATCACTTCATGCAAGCATACACGGAAACCGTACGATTCTGTCGTTATTTAAAGCCATTGCATTATAATTATATGAATGTTAATCTACTAAAAGCTAGTATGAAAGTAAAACTTGTAAAAAGTGAAAACTGAAAAGCATTTCGATTAAAATCCTGCATTTACGGTACACGAAAAGACCCAACAATGACAACAGATTTCCTGACAAAAATCGCACGGTTCAAGTCGTCTTAAACGCTTAAAATTCTTTACTTTAAACAGAGGAATGTTTCCCGGTAATAATGCCCGTGGTCTTATTGTATTCGTACTCTTTGTGCCCATTGTTGGGCCTCTTCAAAGTATCGTCTGTGCCAGATTCCCCGTTGTCTTTCAACAGACCTTTCTTGTCGCTGAAAATCAATACGACTTTTAGAACGTGATTTAATACCTAAAAGAAGTCGGATCGAGGTTAAGGTGACGCGCCAATTCAACAAATTATTCACGATTTTTTTTTTTCATTAATCTTTCTTCCAGAATTGAATTTTGCTTGATTGAATTCGGGATGGCTTAGTAAATTTTGATTTGATTTGTCGTTTATTACTTTCCCGTAATAATTGGTGGGAAAATTTCTGGAGTTGGGACTTCGGGAACGTAATCTTCGTGATTTAGCCGTTTTTAATAGTCAGTTCATCTTATGATGTAATTAAGTTAAGTGTTTGTAATGAAAAAAAATATTGCGAAGATGATGAATTTCTGTTAAATGGGTAATAATTTCATTTAGGTTAATTGAATGCTGATCCTTGTGAAAATAATAATACAAAAGCTTATTCTACTTTTTCAAAATGTTTAAACCTTACCGTGCATTCAAAGGGTTTGGTTTCCTCTTCTTGGTCTTCTTGCAACAACAGCTGGCTATGATGCCCTGCTTCTTCCAGAAGTACAGCAGTACATCCAGAAGTATAAGACATAATAATACTACGACTATTGAGATTCCTATGAGTGCGCCTCCTGATAAAAGTGATGCTGGTTTGTTTGGGGCCCCATCTGAAATTGATTCAATACTAATATTAGAAGTTATCTTAACTCTACCAATGCCAGTAAAAATAATTCTTAAATATCATAAAAAGTCGACCGTCGAACAACTTAAACGGAATTCCAAAGTTTGCAATCGACAGCTTCATCAGAAAATAAAACAAAAAAATCGATCGGAACTTTCCAATGATTTCGCCAAACAAAAATGTCCCACCTGACATAGTGAGGGAGAAATTCGCTGGCGTTGAATTCCCTTCGGCGTTGTGAGCGATCAGTTCTAAGTTATATGTAGTGTTCTGTTGCAGGTCATTCAGTTCCATCTCGGTTGTCTCTGCCAGTCGATACTCTTTGCATAATGCCGGGTCTTCTTCTTCGTCCTGCTGTGGGATATAGAATAGAAAAATTCTCCAATAAAAACACATACACCAAAAACTATTGCTGTGTCAATGAGAAATGGCGCAACAGTGATTTTTACAAGCATCTGACCTGCCAGCGATCATGTTTAGGACGCTGTTGGAGCTGACCCGCATTTTACTGACTGATATGAGTCACATTAAAAAAATACATGGTTGAATAATAATAATGTATTAGGTATGTATTCTCAATTGTAAATAATCCAATTAAGCAAAGTACTCGCCTGTCCTCAAAACTTCTAAACAAATCTTAGTAGCTATGAATGATAAGACACTCAAATGTCCCTTTTGACAGGAACAAAAGATGGACGATCGTTAAGACAGGCTTTGATAAAGTCACTTGAAATATTATTAGCTTCTCATTTTATAAGGGCGGCAGTTATATTGCTGATAAATAAAGCGAAAATGGAGATGATCAAGAATTTGTAATTAATGAAGAATTTCAGCCTCAATTTCTATCACCAATATCTTAATTATGAGCTAAAGTAAGACATCAATTAATAATTAATTAGAACATAAACATCAATTGAAAATTCTAAATACCTAACTTTTAAAGTTACGAATGTTCTGTCCAATAAGAAACAGTTATTTCAGTCGTGAAATCGAAAATATCAACGGTATTTGGTTCACTACCACCGTAAGTGTGTCAAGCATTTACGTCTTCTTTTATTGTTTCTCCTTTCAGTTTCCTATTACACCGATCCAGCAATAATATTGCTAATTGCTTCTTTATGAACAATATCGGTTAAATCTTTACTTATGTTTCAGTTGATTGAAATATTAACCTGATAGCAAATGTTGACGTTCGGAATTATATTGCAAGTTCATTGTAGCTTATTCACTACTTCGAAACCAATTTTGGGGCTATTGTTGAGATATACTGGTATTTTTTAATTATTGTAATGCATACCTATATGGAATGTCACGAGAGGTATGGAAAAGGCAGATTTGCTGCGCAGACCTCAAATAAAATTGATAGACGATGATTATTATATCTTACAAAACAGTTGAAGACGGTGTACTTTTACCAAAATAGTTTCCACATTGCAAAATTGCTATGATGAAACATTTCCTAACCAACATACCTATACACAAACACAAACAAGCACCCAACAGTAACAATACAAACCACATTGCAATACATTCTATACCTAGCAAGTTCTATATATTGACGTCTTGCAATACGTACCGGGCAATATCGTAAAACATAGTAGTCTATTGGCTCTCCGTTGCTCTCTGGTGCTTTCCACTTCAGCACCTTACTCGCAGACACCTCAAGCGGGTCTTGTAGGAATATCGGAGGCTCTGGGGCTGACCTACAAAGATATACATAGATTTTACATTGTTGTAGCTACAAAGGAACGTTGGTAAAAGCATTTATGTAGGTCAAATTTTATATGGATGACTTAGTTTTAGGATTGAAATTGAAGTGCAATATTACGAATTTTCTACACAAAACGAACGTCTCTTGTTCACAGAAAACAATGTCAAGAAAACTAAGAGACAATATTGCTAATAACTTGGTTATATCTAATACAATCCTCCAAATTGAATATTTCAATATTCTTCCCAACGAACAATCTTTCCAATTTCGGAATGTCCAATCATATTTTTTTTCGCGACAAATAATTCAATCAGGCTCCATAATCACTAAATAAAATGTGCTTTGTCATGTTAATTAAATCAAAACCTTATTACTCGATAATGATTGTGACGGGTGATTTTATGGTGCGTAAAAAAACAATGTGATCCTCGAGGTTAAATTGAACGCGTAGTAGACGGAAATATACCAAAATGTGAGTCACTGCGTATTTTACACTGCTAAAAGTAGATACTTTGTACCATAATGCTTTATTTACTTTATGAATTGCGTTTCTTATATTTCAATCGTAGAATCTCATCTTAGCCTTGTGTAATGCTAAAGACCTATTGCACCAGTTTTGCTTTTGTTGGTATCGCTTGGGAGTTAGATGACAGATTATGAGTAATAATGGTGTACACTTTAATAAAAACTTTATCATTGTTATAGAATAAAACCTAGCTATTTCACATTGACTCAAAATACATTAAAATTTTAACAGATTAATTCTAATATTATAATTTTAACACTTACTTATCCATAGTAAGAAATATATAGGTATCCGTCCAATCCCCTGTACTGACTCGATTGATAGCTGCAAACTTGATATGGTACGTTGTATTAGGCTTCAGTTTTTCCAACTTGTATGGTATTCCTACTGCCCAAGTCCTGTTCGGGTGAATATCAGTGAAGGCGTAGTTCTTTGCTTCGTCGTACTCAGCTACGAAACCTATGACTTCAGGGCCCTCGAAGGCAGTAGGTGGCTCGATGTTGAAGGTAACTGATGTTGCCGTTTGGTCTATTGTTGTTACCTAGAATGCAGAATGGTTGTATTGGATGATAGTGAACTATGCAAGTAAAGAAGACATTGATCTACATGTTTTATCCCAGAAAAAAGGTGTATGGTCAATTACATGTATATGCTCATTATATGACTTGAAGACTCAACCATTTCTGACCATTCCCGAGCTTAGGCATGTAAAGGCATGTGTCTACATTACGCATACATTGTGTGTGGTGCATCCGCTTTCGTGAGATAAAACATGTATACAAAAAATTGATAGATGAGTTAGAATTATCTATCCATGAATGCTCATATTTTTTGGCAAAGGACATTCAAGAGGTTAAACGGTTTAGAAAATTATTAGTCATCACAACAGATCATTTGTATTGTACTTATTGCACTGTAAAGTCTTCATTGTGATTAACCTTTAAACGTATATTGACAATTAATAGAACAACGAACATTTTTGAAACATCATTACAGAGTTGAGACAACAAAAGATGGAAATACAAACTCTTTGCTCAAAGAAGTCAGCATTAACCACAATAACAGAATCTATTTGTGATTCAAATCAACTTTGTGTTTGTTTAGAGTAAAAAGGTTTAACTCAGGAGCCATTTAATTTATGCGGTATTCGAGAATTCTTTACTTATGTGGGAATGGAAAAGGTCATGGCTTAATTGTTCGGAAATTGTTTGTTTGTGAAAGACAGTTAAGTTGTCTCTTAGATAGATAGGTGACCGAGTAACGGACAGAATTGTGTTACTGGAATCTTTTTGCCTATGTAGTTTTTTTTTAATACTTTGAATGAAACTTAGTCATTGGTTTCGCAATTATCTTTACTATGCTTATGTATTTTTTTATTTCTTGACATACGTCCGCTTTAATTGCACTTGCATTGAAATCTATCAGTCTACACTCTACAGGGTGTCAAATGACCCATGTCCATTCTCTTTCCCATTTGATCCCTACTCCGAGAAACAGCCTGTAACTCTTTGATTTAGTTATCCATAACAAAGACTTAGATAACGAAACCAAAGTACGTTTTGCATAGCTACAAATAATTTTGCTCTATTCTCACCACGTTTGTCAATACCATCTTAAATATACAAACAGTTCAGACTAGAAACAATATGGATTCAGTATTTGTGTAGCTTGTACAAATAATTTAATCTTTACAAGTATAGGTACTTACATTTTCAATAACCGATGGGCGAAATCCTTTTTTAATATGAAAGACTTTGGACGCTTCTCCAAATGGATTTCGAGCTATACATATATGTTTTCCAAAAGGTGCAAAGAGTCGTGAAAAAGGAAACGAATGTTCTAGAGCTGTTTCGTAATCTAGAACTATGTTGTCGTGTTCTTGTTTCTCTATAGTCGAGAAGTTGCCTGTTATGTAGCTGAAAGGAGAAATTGTTTTAAATAGAAGTGAGATAGAGTTGCAGTCATAAAATATGATCTGTATTCAAAGGTCTCATAATATAATGAGCTATCTGGGCTTAAACATTTTAGTTTACTTCAATGACTGTTTAATTAGTAGTCTCAATGAACATTTCATCTTAGCGAATGTGAAAAACTTACTGCTATATAGTAAGTAAATTATTAAAATATTTGCAGTAGGTATTGTTTTTATTTTTTAAGATTATTTAGATTTCTTTTTTGGAATTGTCTTATCTAAATATAATTACTAACTTACCTCCACGTAAAATTCGCTGGTGGATTACTTTCATGAGCACAGCTTATGTTGACAGTTTCTCCATTCCAAGCCCAAAGAATTTCCTCCTTTTGGTCAAAGTACGGCTGATGCAATACTGACAGGTGCATCATTTCACTTACTGAGTCCACTGGTATTTATGGAAAATAAATATATTTCGTACTTAGGTACGGATTGCAGACAGACATTAAAGGTAAATAAAAAATCTGAATATATTCTTAATGAAATTGCATTTTTAGTAGGGCGTTTAAAATAGTGTAAGAGTTCTTTACGCAGGCACATTGAATGGTTTTTCATATAATATTTATAATATTTTCATACACAAATAATGACAAATATTATTTGACGACTGCGTTAAAATAACACATTTCAATGTATGACCCCTTAAAATTCACAAAAATGGATAAGACAAATGACAAGATGTTACTTACCGTCATTGGTGGCGTTGCAAATATAAATTCCGTCATGAGATCTGTTTACTTTGAGTACCGAGAAGTTCTCAATGAAAGTTTCATATTCTGTTTTCCTAAAATTACAAATGGGTCATAATTTATCTAGAAACATACTGAAGCTAGAAAATTAATGAGACTTTACAATTTTGATTTAGGTTATTTCTAGAACAAGTGTGTTTGTCCAAAAAATGTTATTGTATGTATGACTTAAACTTACCTTTCATCAAAACTTTTTCCTTCATAAGTGATGGTAACGTTTGGTAGAGGTAAGCCGGTCACGTTACAAATGATTGGCACCATGTCGCCTTCCAGCACCGCTTTGTCATTAAATGCTATGATTGTTGGAGGTATTAGTACCTAGAAATTAAATAATTAACTAAATGTTATGTAGTTTTACGGCCCATCTGCTACTGGTAGGTACTGCTTACATTAGATCGAAATTATGATATTGGCCCATAAAAAATAAATTGCTATATAAAGTATATAAATCAACAGAGATAGAATATTGGGAACGGCGGTTAATGTATGAATCCTTCATTGCTTCGTTGTCAACTAATGGGTGCTTTTGTCCCATTTGATTGAAGCACAAATTAAAATTATTTTAGAATCTAATGTAATTTAGCTATTTTTATTCAAGAAATCATCCCTGTAAAAGAATATATATATTTTACCGTAATATTGATTTGTTTCTCAGAAACACCAACAAAATTCCTCGCTTGGCACTCATAAGTCCCTGCGTCCTGTGGAGTGATGTTTTTAAATCGAATCGTGTCTTTCGACTCTACAGTCCAACTGACATTCTTTGCTTGACCAGGTATCTAAAAAAAGACAAAGCTTGATTAATTGACAAACGTTATGCAGAGATAACATTTAGTGTAGTGTCCCGACATTATTAAATAAGGGGAGTAAATAAGGAAATTGATAGATTAAAGAAGATAAGGGATGACATTATGGGAGTACATAAGGGGTGTACATAATGGGAGTACATAAGGGAATTAGATTAGATTATGCTTTATTGTACACCAAGAAAATTTACAACACAGGACATCACAATACACAAAGAAGAGTACAAATGGCGGTCTTATCGCTATTCAGCGATTTGATTATATAATGGGAGTACATAAGGTGAGTATATAATGAATTATATGAGGGAAGTACATAAGGGGATTACATAATACAGGATATAAGGAAATACATAAAGAGAAGACTAACTTAAAAAATATTGATAGTTTAATTTTAAATAAGCTTAATGGAGGGGAAGTAGACCAACATCCAAACATTTCTTCTTTCAAGACGGTAAAGTGCTCAATTACCATTGAACTTTTGCAAGCTTTTAACCTTGTGCGTAAGTTAAGTACTTTACTTAAAGTTACCGAGTACTAAACAAACCTGGTCTTAAGTTAGTTTTATGGTCCGTTTAAGTTGTTGCTGAGTGCACTGGCACAATGAGTCCTTCTTGACTTTAGGTGCTTTAAGGTTTTACTGCCGTCGGTTTTAATAAACTTTAAGTAGGTAGTACTGTCTTGTTTTTGAGGTAGGTATCTCTCAAATGCTTGTAGAAGATTTTGTTGAAACAACATAGCATCTTAATCTTATCTATGTGCTTTTTGGTCGTACATGTACATAGTATATTATGATTTTAGACATTTTTAATCAACCAGGACCTGTATCTTTTTCTAAGTCTGCCTTCGAATTAACACTACGCACTAATGTCAATTACATGCCAAATTCTGTAGTTAGACTAAGTACCTATTTCGCGAAAATCACACATAATATAAGAATAAGATGTTTTTTATCCTTACCGGTTCAGGTATTTTCTTCCACAGTATTTCGGGGTCGGGCAAGCCCTCGGAAACGCACTGCAACATCAAACTCTCTCCTGAAGCTACCACGGTTTCTGGGCTGGCTGATAGCTGAGTTATTATTGGTATTGTCATCACCTGTATGATAAAAGTAAGGTTATAATATTTCTTTTCACTGTACTTCTTTTATTACTCTAAAAGTTAAGAAAACCTTAATGTTAAGTTTTAACTTTCGCTTCATTTACCGAAAGGAGCCAAAACTTAATAACTTCAAAATCAATTTAATTCCAAAAAAAATATTTAGAAAGTCGCAAGCTAATCTTATTTTCCCTTTGGAAAGGCCAAAGCGAAATAAGACCACGAAGTATTAAGTTAGTTCTTCATACCTTGGCAACTATATCCGTCTCAATCTCTTCACCAGTCGAGAGCACTGAAGCCGAACACTTGTAGACTCCTTCATCATCGTTAGTCACATTCTTCACAATAAGTCCTTCGGGCATAAACTGATATTTTACTGTATCGTTGGATATCTAAAAACAATGTTCTTTTAAACCAGCTCTGACTAAACGTTTCTGAATTGAATATAAAAAGTTTTACAAATGTAACCATAAAATTACCGAATGTGTGAAAAATAGAAGAGTAAATACTGAAATCTTGTTTTTTGTTGTATAGCAGATATTTATGTTGTATCAAGTAAAATAGAATAGTAAAGTAAAAATGTTTCGAAAGTTTTTAACCATTCTGGCAAATAGTGTCAGGATCACAATTTCTCGGTTTATTCACGTATCTAATGACCAGGAGATGTAACGCCTAGCAACGGTATTGCAGCTATGAGTACAGGAAATTATGCGCCCGAAGGCAATGTCAACTAGCCAACAAAACCGGATTTTTGTGCACGGACCTACATTCGGCTTAATTGAAGCCAAGCTCCACTTTAAACCTGGTTAAAGTTTAGTGCTTTCACATAGCGTCGTTTAGGAAGGTATTATGTGAGCTAGAATTAATTTGGCTTTAGGACTTTTTTGTGAACATTTATCTGTGTAAGGCATCGCCAGGATAAAATGAACACAAGAATATGGACTTGTTTTAATTCGAATACCACTTGCCATTGTTTTTAATTCTTATCCATACCATAGTCTTCAGAGTCTGCAGTTTGGCAGTTTATGAAACAATGTAATCAATATTTTCTTTAATGATGGAATTAGTACATTATTTATGAAAAAAGAACTATCTGTGGTTGTAAGACTACTTATAAACAGCCATTATAAATGGTCTCACCTCATTCTGTCCATCTTTTCCTCTGTACCATCTGATGAGAGGCTCCGTCGCTCCTTTGGCCTGGCATTTTATCAAGGAATTGTTGCCATACACTAAGTATTGATCAGTCGCAGTTCCGTAGAAGTATAGTGGATCTGTGTAAAAATGTAATACATTAAATATTCCATACATAGAATCTTATACTAAAAACCGAAATAAATTATTGCCGAAACCTGCCGGAACAGCGGGTTTTTTTTAAAGAGTTGTCGCGGCCCTAGCATACTAAAGGCTTTAGAAGGAACAAAGGTGGGTTTTATACGATATCCGAAATAAATAAATATAAAGGTAATTTAACATTTACATTAAAAATAATTATTAAATCCTTACCAAACACGTCCAAATTATGAGTCTGAGTATATTGTACTCCTTGAAATGTGGTGACGCATCTGTAGGGCCCTGATAGCGTCTTGCTCGTAGAAGGAATGTGGAGAGCCAAGCACTGGTCTTGTTCTTCGATGTACACATTTGAATCTGTACCTGGTCTTGTGGAAACAATTTTCTTATTTAGGACTTGACAGCGAAATGTAACAGTAAATAATGTAATATCATCATCATCTTTAATATAGATTGGTCTCAGTTTCGAAATTTGGTCTAAAGCTTCTGTATCCAATGACGTCAGATGAGTTTAAATACTAGATGTGTCCCGTGGTAACCCCCAGTAACCTTAGTTTAAAAGTAGCCTGTACCTCTCTCCGTTACCCAACTGAATACCAAATGTTTTACCGTATAAGTGTAACAGATATAATCAATCAGACATTGATATATTAATGAAATATTTTGAAGGCATATTTTTGAGTACCAAATTATCACATACCCCGAAATTACGTTGTTGAAGGGATCTAGCCACCATAGCGACATGGGTTTATATTCGGAATCTGTACAGCAACATTCTTCATAGAACGAACTGCCCGTAGTTACGCTTCTATTGGCTTCCGAGTTAGCTTGGAAACAGGCTGAACTATCTGCAACAAAAAACCAAATCAAAGTTATAAAATTATAGAGTGGGCGTTAACATGATGTCAGTTTAGAGCCATTTGTCTATGAGGTAATCGAACATCACTTGAAAACTCAAGGTTCCTTGTTATGCAATTGCCAAAAAATTAAACGAGTACGAATCAAACTAGTGACTTACGAGTTTGATTAGGTATTTTTTAGTAAATATGTGGTGATTCTGCCTTTAAATTATAATTCTCTTTCATTCAAAAGCGGATTAACTGTTACTCATTCAGCTAAAATTATGAGACATCAAATCAAGGAAGATTACCCTCCGAATTATAGCCACACAATAAACCTCTGTATTAAAGAGAACCGTACTTATACTTGACGAGGTAGATCGGCCGAGTTTTCTCATGCCGTAGCTTATTTAACTTCACCAAAACTCAGTCGTCAGGAAAGATCGCAATCCCGCGCTTTCGACGCGTAACGTAATATTAAACTTTTATATAAGTTAATTTATCGGATCAGTCGAGTTTGTCGTAAGACGGAATTAGATCGCAGTTAAATATTATCCACAAAAATCATATAACTTCTGCACGACTTTTGTAATGTGAAAAGTTCCACAGAACTCCTGTGTAATGAGCCGATTCGTAGAAATGGTGACTAATTTTGTCTCAAACTTATATATTTGATACCTCTATATATTTTTTTGTATATAAGATAAGAAATGAATACATTAGCAGTAGCACTATGATATTCGTGGACTGTATTCACACACATTCTAACAAAGAAAAAGACTCACGTATTTAAACTGTCACCAACAATCCCGTAAAAACTGAACATGACAACAAAGGTACCCAAAATCAATGAGAACCGACCAAAATATATTTTCCCCCAAGATTTCGTCCACATCAAAGACACCTTAAGCTTCCCACAAGTCATTATTTTCGTTGTACGACATTATTAGGTTGAATCCCTACAGACAACTAATCAGATGACGTAGTGGCCGAAAATTGTATCCAACCGTCCAACCTGTGTCTCTGCGTAATCAATAGCGAAGGCTTATAGGGGAGACAGTGAAAGAGCCTATTCAATGCTTCTAACGATGTTATTGGTTGTGTCATTATGTACCTACTTATGTATATCCAATCAATTGATCTACGATAATGTATACGGCATCCTCGAATAAACAAAACGAATAATTGTGTCTTTGAAAATAGGTGGTAAAATATGGACTTTAATGAACGAATAGAATAAAAATTAATAAATTTATTCAAGCTAGTTTAAGGATGGCTTGATTCGGTTTTAAACTCGACAATCTCAGCGTAATCTATTCTACGTAGATGACGAATGTAGAACAGCCAAGGCAAGATGGTGCAAGCGTAAATCTATGCGGTGATTAATTGATATCGCCTGTCTATAGCACATTGCTCTGCGTTTTCTTAGACTGCTGGTATTTATAAAATTTATTTAAAGCTTTCGTTAGATTCTTCAAGGTGAATAAACTTTTTCTTCGGAACAACACATGTATTTTGAACACAAAATATGCATAGTCAATGGTAATAACTTTTTGTTTCAAGCATCCCATATTTTCAGCATTAAAATGACCGACAACTTATATGGGAACACATGGGATTTCAAACAATTTATATCTCGTTAAAAACAATAAAAGTTAATTGCCCTCATCATTAATGACCTAAAAACATGTAAACAAAAAACTATTTGATGATCCGATGCTTGGCAACGTGTCTGTAATCGAAACATAAAATTTAATTATCCCGTAGTAAATTGTAGCTTTACACAAGAACACTTCTGTTTATAGTGTAAACAAGTTCACTTGTACTCTAATTTACTTCAATTATTTTGACTTCAGAATGGTACTTATCCATATAATTAGGTTTTTGTGACCACTAATGAACAGAGAATTTGTACGAAATTCAATGTAATCAATTGTTAACATTTTTTTCTTTGGGCACTTACAAATCAGCTGACTTTTGAATAACTGCGTAAATCTAATGCGAAACGAAATTATTAGATGACACAATGCAACCGTGATATAAGAAGTACAGTCATACAATTGCATTTACAGTCAATTATGCAGTTAAACAGATTACACTGAATCCTGAAACTTGATACAGATACAAATACTTGCAAAAACAGACCATAAGGTCAAAGATGACGGTTTTTATGTCATTTTAACTTATAATGTCGGATGAATTATATAATTTATGTCGGGAATTAAATGTGTCATGTCTTGGTAGGAATGCAAGGTCGAAACCATTGAAGGCGTTAAAACGTCTTCAAATAAAGAACAAAAGTTGTACCTTTTTTATTTAACGTTTCCTGCTTTTCTGTTGTGACGTCATATTCTCTATTTTTATCGTAAAAATGTCGGTTAATGAACCAATTAGGCAATTACGCTAGGTGGTGAAAATGAAACCGGGACACTTTTCAAGGTGATCCCTGGGTAATAGTCGATGGAGAATTGCTAATTACTGAATTCAATTTTGTTTACCTGCTGTGGGTGTAAAGTATTTGAGATAGTGATAACATAATAAAGTTGTGAGAATCGGGTTTACAATATTGAGTGAGCAGTGAGTTTGACTTTAAAAAATGAAATGAAAACAGGTGTATGTAAATAAGACTTGTTTTTTTGTAGACATCAGACAAATAGCAATTATCCGTGCAGCGTTTTTTCCAAGGAACTTAGTAAACATGCACATTAGCAACATAAGGAAGAACGGTACAGGCAGAAATAATGTAAATCCGAAGAAAACTACCCTCCCCCTAAATTATCGGTTCGTTAGTGGAAAAGCATTGGAAACGGGGCAAGCCACTACGATTTAATGTTATTTCTCCCAAGTGGAGGAATTAGCACATGGAAAACATCGGGGGGTGAAGCCCTATCGTTATTTTTATGGGTAAAATAGAAAAAAAAAACACATAAAATGAGTGTGGATTTAAATGTGAGGCTCATGTAAGAACCCTATACGTTTCATTTTATTACGCTCGCTTGGTAGGTTGATGTCAATATCGCTTTTTAGGATAGTAAGTTTTTCGATCACTTAAAGTACTGGAATGTTTTTTTTTGGATTGCGGATATTTTCGATTATTGTAACTGCGGATTGCCATAACTTTACATCGAGTCCAAGGCAAAATTTCACTTCTAGTCGCAAATCAACGGATCAAGTTAAGTCATATGTCACGATTACTCTGTAACTTAAATCTAATCCGATATTCTGAGTATCACTATATTCAATTCAAATAGCGTTTAATCATTTACCACCAATTTAATTACTAGATTATTTTAAATACCGTATCAATTTCAATACCCAACACATAATCGCCCAACACTACTGTATACTCAATAAAATACGCTATTCAAATAGCACGTACCATCAAACTAATCGTTTCATAATTTAGACGCATCGGCACTTGCCACAAGTACACCGAGTATTATTAAAGTGACATAAACTATCGTCGCGCCCCGACATCGTTCAATTAAGAGGACGAATTGGAATTTTTGGCGCCAAGGATGTCAATTTTTCTCAGTAAATACAAAACGGATCAAAATACAACTTGGTTACCTGAAAGTTCATGATATAAACCTTATTTTGTTAGTTGTAGAAACATGATTAGGTAACTTTTATAACAGAGAAAAATATATCAAACATACCTCTTTTTAAAAAGAGATTCACATATTATGGGCAAACGGGACCGATTAAAGCCTCTTAACTTTTTTAGTAGTTGAGTATATACATACTCTTTAAAATTGTAGTAGGATTTTTTATCAAATTATCATTTCTAAATAATAAAATTACAAAACCATTTTGTCGCTTACGACTTTTAGTTATAAGCTAGCGCGCGTATTGTTATCCTCGCCCCGCTCAGACGCTCCGACCCCTTTTGGCGCCTTAGATGCGCGTGCTGGTTATGGAATTATTGTTGACCACTTCCTCGCCTTAAGCCCCATTATATCGCCGTTGTATGACAATGTTGTTATAAAACATGTATTGTTGTTTGAGCATCGTTTACTGAACTGTTTCTGCGTTGTTTTCCTGATATGTCGTGAGGAGAGTAATGGTAGAGTGTTTTTTTAATATACCAAGTAATTTGCTTACTTGATTGTGACTAAAAATAAATAAACTTGGGGTTCAAAAATAACAATTAACTGTTAAGTATCCATATTTTCAAAAGATTGCAAAAAAGGCCTGATTTTATATATAATCCGAGCCTTTTCCCAATCATGTTGGGGTCGGCTTCCAGTCTAACCGGATTCAGCTGAGTACCAGTGCTTTACAAGAAGCGACTGCCTATCTGACCTCCTCAACCCAGTTACCCGGGCAACCTGATACCCCTAGGTTAGACTGGTGTCAGACTTACTGGCTTCTGACTACCCGTAACGACTGCCAAGGATGTTCAATGACAGCCGGGACCTACAGTTTAACGTGCCATCCGAAACACAGTCAATGATGTCTAAGATATACTTAGAAAGTACATACAAACTTAGAAAAGTTCATTGGTACTTGCCTGACCTGGGATCGAACCCGCGCCCTCATACTTGAGAGGTTTATTTATATAAAACACCCCCCTGATTTTATATAAAACACCCAATATTTATTAAATACTGCACAACATTTTTGTCTTTCAAAACATATATTTTATATACTCCACTTTCGACATACGTTACCTACAATTTCCAAGCTAATTCAGTACAGCCGGAAGGGAATACAGCGTGACGATACATGATACAATAAATGAAAACGGACATCTGGCGCATACCATATTCACCCACAGCTGTATGAAAATAATCCGAATAAAATACACTAAATATTATGTGACCATTTGACATTGAGTACAGATGCGAGTTAATCAGTGTCCATCTAAATAAAACTAGAATAGATTACACGTCACGGTTTAGCTCACAGAACGATGTTGGTGTTCCTAAAGGCTAGACCACACAAGCATATACTGGGCGTTTTAATCGCGTAAGTAGGTAGGTATATTGAGTCCTGGCGCATCGGCATATCAAAGCCAATTGGCGCTCCAATCCAACAATGCCTCGTCACAGATTACTACAGATACTTCACTCAGTAGAAAACTTCCAATACCTATTACGATAATTGCCTACTCCTTCGCGTCAGCAACCACTGTATGCTAAAATGCGCCTAAATGCTCAAGCGTACAGCAGTGATTGCTTCGCACCGCGCGATTCCACAGTAATCGCAGGGCTGCCTCTTCGGTAAAATTAAATTAACATAACTTTTTATTTATGTTATTGAGAACTGTGAATATGTTCTGACTTTTATGTGGCAGTTAAAAATTTTATCATTTATAAAATATTTAACCAACTTAAAAAAAAGGAGGTGATTAGACATAGGTACAGGCCAAACTGAGAAGTTTGACTTGTATGGTTTGTAGGTATGTATGTTTGTGCGCGATAATCTCGCGTTTGGCTAAACCGATATCGATGCGATTTTCAGAAAAGGATTTGTTACATTTAGGAGAACGTTTTAAAATAAGTATAATACTTCTTAGTTTGATGATGATCTTCGGAGATGTTCACTAGAAATGAAAAAAGCCTTAAAAAGAGAACCGACTTCAAATAAGGCACAAAGCCGTAAGAAATAATTTTTTTTTTTTTATGTTGGTGCTAACAGCTGGTAATTATGTTGGTGCTAACAGCTGGTAATTACGAATCGAAAAAGCGCCGACATCAAAAAATAAATTATTTCTTACGGTTTAGTGTTTTGAAGTCGGTTCTCTTTTTTTAAAGTTTGTTTTATTATTTTTGTAAGTTTGTTTTGTTTTATATACCTATTGGTGCTGACTGTAGAAGAAACCTAGATAAAACATAATTATATACATCAGTGTGTAGGTAAAATAAAAAAATCTTTAAAGTTACAGCACATAAGGCACCACACGGCATCGTAATGCGCGTACGAACGAACAGCACTATTAGAAGTCGGTTAAAAATTGAACGGCGTGCGCGTGCTTCGCTTGTGAAAACCGCAACTGAATTTGATCCGCCGGCGGACCGAGACCGCTCGGCTGGGCGGTAGGCACTTATAGCGCGCAAGTACATGGAGTGACGGAGGCCTGGCCTCGTCAAGTGTACCAACACACTTGTACAAAAGACACGCGCGTCCTGAAAATGACAGTGTGACAGCGGTCTTAATCGAGAGATGAAACAACTAATAATTGGTTAAGCCGAACTCGCTCTAGTTTGGAGCTAGCAGTGATGTTTGTAGTTATACAGGCAGATTAGGACAATACTCTGTTGCTGTGGGATAAGTAATTGCTTGCGCGATGATATTCTGCGGAAATATTCCACGAGGTGTTTTGATGCGATACTAGTAGGATTTATGACTCTAGAATCAATACCTGATACCTATGGTCTTTAAACCCGTTGTATGCAGGAGCGCGGATATACGCGAGACCCAATTGATTTTCTATTGTTGTGTAATTAGCTGCATACAAGCACTTAAGAAATAAAAACTTTTAGGTTCGTTTAAGTGCCTATTTGATTCAATAGTGATTTTCTAATAATGACAATAATATTAAAAACGAATGGAAAAACAAAATAAAGTAACAAATGCATACATGATTAGTTCCACTTGTACGCATGTCGGCCATAGTAATGCCAGTCATCAATCTAAGTGGAGAACAAGGAACAATTTAATTTGTGCCGGGTACACGGGTAGCTAGGAAATGATGAATAACAAATCGGAGAGAGTACGCTGTACGACTGATACCAATCAACTCTAACAATGTCGAACATTAAGTAACAAATCGAAGACTACGTACGCAACTCTTGTTAAATCGTTCTAAGAGCATATTAGTCAGGTTTGCCTTGGATTATAATTTATCTATAATTAATTAAGTACTTTTGTAGGTACCGAAGAATCCTCGAACGACACTGATTTAAAGTATCCAGGTCAGTATTTTAAACTCATTGATTTATTAATCAGTGAACGAGCGTTTGATTAAACATCTATTTCAATGGCTAAATTCCTAGTAATTATAATTGTTTAGGCAACTAATGATCTGAGAAGGAGACGGCTGTTTTAGAAATTAGACACGTTTGAGCTTTAAGTCTGAGCTAAATTGCGAGTTCACCTGTCAAATGTTTTGTAAAATGATTCACAAAAACCGCCAGTCAGCAAAGGATTAAGGATTTTCACTGAGTAGGCTCATATGAATATTATTTCTCAAAATATCATACCTTTGTCAAAAACTTGACATGGGATAGGAACACGGACACCTTGCAGGAATATGATTATATCCTGTTTCATCTGAAAGTGTTATGAATATATGAAAGAAACAATAATGCTTTTAAGGGATATAGTGAATGTAGGTACTCTTACTCAATTATATTTATAGTGTGTTATAGGTCACTTTTGTATTGTATTTCTAACTGCTAAGTATCAATGTGAAACACAAAAAAATACAGATCCATATGATAATATATCCATAAGATATGTGTTAACTTGGATTTAATTTTAACAATAATAGCATCTTTCTTCATCGGTTATCTCACCGCCCTCTTCACATCCAATCACTCCTATTTCAGTCCTCATGAAAAACATACTAAAATAGGAATGACCGTTAAAACTATAATAGGTCACGGACCATAAGTTTCCTATAAATAGTTGTTCGTCATCTGGTATTAATTAGGGCGTCTATTGTATCGTACGTAATAGGCGTTTGACGTAATTACAAGATATTATCGGCGCTAGAGGATATGCAAGGTGATTTTAACGATTTAGTTAATTAATTTACTGGCACGGCGTCGCAGAAGTAAATTTTGACATTCTACTACTAAAGCTACTTCGTTCGCTTGAGTTCTTATTTCGATCGCTTTCAGTAACAATTTTTGAAATTGGAAATTAATTTGAAGTTCAAGAACTTAACTTACAATTCGTGTAGCTTACAGGGCTTTTCCTTATTACTATCGGAATAATACTGTTCAGAAAATAGGTATGTAGACGTTATTGGATCACTTTGTGCTATCTAAGAAATTCTTGAACGTTAGAATATTTCTAACTTACTTATGAGTAATGTAAACAATCAGTTTTCCAAGATGTCGTTGAAATTTTCAAGCCATAAGTATTCGTAAGTATGTTCGTATTTACTTAACCTTAATGGAATCTGAGAATTAAAATAGAAGCCTAGACCAAAGCGACCGAGAATTACTATTTTCGTTTTAAATAATAATATCTTAGACTATGTTTGATGGCTCCGTAAATAGTAATTTGACTAGAAATTATTATGAATGACAAATTACTTCGGAGTAAGTTAACCTTTTCAATATTTAGGTTAAATAAAATTAATAGCTATTTGTAGGATCTATGTACGTCTAATGTTGACATTACCTAGTGGGTGACTTTAATTAATTTCAGAAAAAATACCAGTTCATCTATATAGATGACTGGATATTCCTTGCTGACATAGTTACAGTCAACGAAAAAATTGAACACATAATGAAATAGGTACATGATATTTATTTAATGTTATAAGGGTTATCAACAAATACTGCACCAAACAAATAATAAAAAAATCCAAGAACGAAAATTATACAACAAACAAAATCTTATTCGGGTTTCTCCCGAGCTCAAATTCCAAAATATTCCTTATTTAATATAAACAAGGTCACAATTTATGACTTGTCTCATATCAGTCAAGAGCAGACGTCGCACTAACGTAGGTTTGAGCAATTTAGCTGGCCAAAATTCTTTTTTTTTTAATAAAGTTTATCATCAAATTGTGGGTAAAATGGAAAGAGGAATACCCCAGCAATAAGAATTTACCACATCTACCTACCAAACATGCGATATGCGCTTGCACCAGGAGTTAGAACTTGACCTTAGTGCAAATTTTACGTTATACGTTTTTAGAGATCTCGGTAGACGGTATTAAAGAAAAAATATTTTTGTGCTATCTAATTGATATTAAGCAACTATTATGATGGATTCGAGTTGTGTAGGTAACAGTTATTATATTTTAATATATTTTAAGTGTGATTACTTAATTTTTTATAGTATTATTTCAATTTTAAAAGAGGGTGTGTAAGCAAAATATTTTTTTAGTATTTTCTTGTTTAAACACAATTTCGTTATATTATCGCGTTCGACCGCGTAACATTTTTTTTAGTTTTAGATATTTGACATATTAAACTAGCTTACGACATATTTTTTGGCTGCGGATAGCTGCGGATGTCCGACTTACAGGCTTTTTAAGATTTGAAGCTCATACAAAAATAAAATACTTTTTTCTTTAAAATGTCACAAAGTGCATTTTTTTTGTTTTGGGTACCTCTGGCGTAAAAATAGTGACCCTACGTTATATTTACAATAAAATACAATAGCAAGATCTGACTAATTTGGAAGAAAAACTAAATTACCTAGGAAACTAACTTTTGACCTATTAGGGTGACACACCTGATAATATAAGCAGTTTTAAACAAAGATTTGCATATTTTCAAATAGCTACGAAAGTAAGAAACTGAAACTGTAAAAAAAATCCTTAAAACTAATGAGAATTGGTTAAGCAGAACATTTGAACGCCCGACAAGTGTTGGAAATCGACCGGTGCGGCCATGTAAATCACTTAAAGATTGTAGTGAGAGGACTAAACGAAGGAAAACTAAAGAAATACGAAACTGAAGAAATGTGACCAACAAAAAAAATCATCAAAGCAAGATTATTTTGCCCTGAAACAATAAAATATGCTACTACCAGCTGAATCAAACACAGAGTCTGATATATCAGAGGCAGAAAGTGAGGAATAAAAAAAATATTAATTATTTTTTGACTACATTACATATTATTTTGAAATACATATAATAAAAAATATCATAACTACTTTTAAAATGAAAATATATGATAGTCTACATTTTTTTTTGATTTATTTACGGTTTTTTTCAATAAAACATTCTTATTATCAAAATACAATGCTTAAATAAAATAAATAATAAAATAATGATAAAACAAAGATAGAAAAAACGAAATACATTGTAAAATATTTTTGGCCGCCTAAATTGGTCAAATCTACGTACGTGCGTCGTTATTATCCAATTGAATACATTTAGAGAACAGTATTAGTCTTGCAGCTTAATAAGGCCAAATCAGGAGTAAGTGTTTGAGTTCCGACCTTTTACTTCCATCGTAAAAGTAAAACTCAAATAAAGCAAGATTTATCGACCAAATAACGAGGGCCTGCAACAAGTTGGCCTAAAATGGAACTTTAAACAGAAAATATGTTTTGTTTGCTAGCAATATTGACCAGTGCTCAATTTAATAGTTCCAAAAACACACAAAATATGTTTTAGTCGATGCAACGGTCAACAGTTAGCGACGGTTCCCTCCAAATACTTTTATTTGTAACGGACATTTTTATGAATTTTATGAATCTTTTTTGCGAAGTTGTAGTAGATATTTCATAAATGGTAGCCATAGTAACCCTAATTTTTAAACGGTTTTATTTAGCTCACCCTGTTTGTTTTATTCTTTCTTGGGTCAAATTTAGTAATTCAAATTTAAGTATCTTCCTGTTGTCAGATTGATCTGAAATTTGGTACACACCTTCAATTCCGATGACAATACAATATAGTAATATCCATTGTAAATCCAATATGGCCGCCGGCACAAAATGGCGGATAACGCAGATTTTATCAATGCCATCAATATGGGTATCAAATGAAAGGGCTCAACAAGCAGAATACAATATACTATAAAAAATTGAAATCTAAGATGGCGGCCGCTACAAAATGGCGGATAACGTAGGTTTTATCAATCCCATTAATATGGGTATCAAATGAAAGTTCTCAACCAGTAGAATACAATGTACTATATAAAATTAAAATCCAAGATGGCGGCCTCTACAAAATGGCGGATAACTTAGGTTTTATAAATCCCATCAACATGGGTATCAAATGAAAGGTCTCAACAAGTAGAATACAATTTACTATGCAAAATTGAAATCTAAGATGGCGGATAACGTAGGTTTTATCAATCCCATCAATATGGGTATCAAATGAAAGGGCTCAACAAGCAGAATACAATGTACTATAAAAAATTGAAATCCAAGATGGCGGCCGCTACAAAATGGCGGATAACGTAGGTTTTATCAATCCCATCAATATGGATATCAAATGAAAGTTCTCAACCAGTAGAATACAATGTACTATATAAAATTAAAATCCAAGATGGCGGCCTCTACAAAATGGCGGATAACTTAGGTTCATTTGATACCCATGTTGATGGGTCTCAACAAGTAGAATACAATTTACTATGCAAAATTGAAATCTAAGATGGCCGCCGCTACCAAATGGCTGATAACAATTTTTTATCAATCCCACCAATATGGGTATCAAATGAAAGGGCTTCACAAGTAGAAAACTGTCAGTAACTCCAGCGGGGCCCAACAGGGCCAAGGCCTGCCTGGGCTGCGAGATTGTTCGAAAGAGTTACCGCGGCCCTGGTACATAAAAGGCCTACGACGGAACAAAACGGTTCTTAGTCAAGAGTCTGGCACTCCTCACCGCTGCTGACCCACAGCAGGAGAGGTTATGTGATGATTTTGGGGTCGTTAAAAAAGTATCTGGAAGGGCTATGTATTGAGGAATTAGATTGTAATAAATTGTCAGGTAAGAGACCGTGTAATAATGATGCACTAAATGAATTAGATAGAATGAGGAATATTCGGTAGGCATTTTCATTAAATACTAAAACTAGAAAATAAAAATCGGTAAAAACTTTTAAGTTAAACGGTTTTATCTTATGTGCACTGAAAACTAGAAAATAAAAAAATAAATACTTACCTGTCAACCTACGTAGGTGGTCCCGGTCATATTAGACTAAAATAAAAACGTGGGGCCCCTGTGAAATCCTATCTATGGCAAAGCATATCTTTATACTTTGGTAGATCATGAGCTACGGCTGATTATTGATTGTCAAAATCTCCAGTTACGATTATAGTAAGTCGATGTAATCCACACCTATTATACCTCTAGAAGAGAGTACTACAGCAATAGTTAATGGGCCCCACGTTTTTATTTTAGTCTAATATGACCGGGACCACCTACGTAGGTTGACAGGTAAGTATTTATTTTTTTATTTTCTAGTTTTCAGTGCACATAAGATAAAACCGTTTAACTTAAAAGTTTTTTTACCGATTTTTTATTATTAATTCTGGATAGAATTCAGATGAGAATGTGAGTAACAGTGCGTTTATGTTTTGTATCTTTTGTACAAAGTACCATGGATGCTAACATTTCGTTCTTAATTTAATCATCTTATTACTGCTGGAGACAAAATTGTTATCTGTTTGGGATGTTATAACAATCTTATCGATGGATCACCATAGATCATCAGCATGGAATAATATTTACATACATTCTTTGTCAGTAACACTATTTTACTCCTATTGTATTTACTGAACCTACATAGTTATAAATGAAAATTTGACAATGCGTGAAAGAAAATGTAATTGCTACTGAAAGGTGAAACGGTTTTCTTCTTTTTAGAGAAGGAGTTCAAAAGATCAAATACATTGAAATATCTAATTCAAAGCTGGATCCCACAAGAATGTGGCTACGTCATACATTTTCTCTAATCTCCAGCCAAGGCCGCTGAAATAACAGCACAAAAAAATTCTTCAATTCAAACCCCGAACACGCGTTCCATTTAGCAGCACCATGACACAAATAATGGGGCTCATAATTTCAGGAATTGATAACGTCACGTTTGCTTAACGAGCTCAACTAGTCGGTGGCCGAACGCATCAAATTGTCGCTGATGCACGCTACTAACGTTACGCTTTTAAATATTCTGTTACGGTAACTAACACTTGTGGAACTAGTTGTATCTAGGAATAATGTTATGTGTTTTCTGTTACCAAAAAAGGCATGTTCAGTTATGATAGGTTCTGGGCAGGCATGGTTACAAGAAATGTTTTCATTAGGTACTTGTCCATAATTTTTTTCCGAATAAAAGTGTTCATGCTATGCCAAACCAGAAAGATTAGGCATGTATTCGACGCGAGAGTAATTTTCGATAGACACAAAAACTGTAAATATCACAGAATACTTAGACGCACTACACTTTTATACATATATACAACTCTACTATTACGTTAACACTATCACTATACTACAGGTGTAAGTGAAAAACATAAAGTTTATTACCTACTTCTATGTAAGACGAACTTTCTCTCACTAAAGAATGGTTTACTCTAGTGCATTTGCAAGTAGGTAGTGTTACTTTGTGTCACGCCTAATGAAACTAGAAGCAATATAATGTTGAGTTCGTACTAAGTTCTGACCTAGATGGAACCGAGATAGACTGGAATGTCAGTAGTAATGAACGCCTTAATAATTGGTTACACCCTTTGCCAGTTTGTATGCGTAAGACGTTACAGAAATAAGGCCTAGCAAATTGTTATTGAACTTTATTCATTTGTTTGCGTATGATACTGAATATTGAAAATGTAACTCTGAAAATATATCCCGTAGTGAAAAAAAAAACAAATAATAGAGGAGAAATTTTTAGGTAGAAAAACTTGTTAATTTTAACAAGTAAATGCATAACAAAATCCTATTTAATAATATCTAAAATCATTCAACATTTAGCTCGTATATTCTATTCCGATGCGGATTGAGTTTCAAACAACCAAACGCTAGAGATTGACGGGAGATTTAGACTATCCAAATACATACGTAAACATCATCAGAATTTGTTTAATAAATAGCTTTTGCTATGTTTAAAGATTAGGTCTTGTTAGTGAGATGTAAGCTAAGAACATACGATTGTAGTGATCAAAGGATAAGAGTATCTATTTTTATTTCTACATCTGTGAGGTTTAAATGTGTTCTTATAGTCAAAGAGAGTTAACGTTTACATCTTTTAATATTAAATACCAATCACGCTATACACATGTAACTGTTACGCAAAACGCGAAGCTGCATTTACATTTATTATTTGCAGTTAATTTACATAAATTAATTGTATACAAGATGAATTTTTAAATAGTTTTTTTTTTCTAACACGTATCAGCCAGTTACCTTGAATGTTCAGTATACGCTAGACATACAAAATGAACAATACAATTAAAGTATCCATGTGTAGAATAACAGAACTCGAACTCGTGGATGTAATTTGAATGGCTAATAAAATTAAATTACAAATATTTATAAACCATTGCCAAGTTAAATTAACGACTTATAGGAAACAGAAGTATTTTGGTTCAAATAAACCCATTTCAACCATTAAACTTTCCGTTTTATTTACACATATCGAAAAACATTCAATTTCGTGACATCCCCCGAAGTATATTGGAAAAAAATATTTCAATTTCGCAGATTCAGGTTACTGGGTAATATCAAAAATATATTTTATTCGGAATTGACACTTAAAGTGCGGGAAAGTGTTCGAAACGGTTTCTAGTTTGATAGACAGTATGAAAATTGAGTTCCACAAACTTCATGGTACTGAACAGTGGCACATGCATACTTTGACAGCCCTATTTGCAGTTTGCCCTCGGCGCTATTATTAAATTTTCCGTTCAATATTGAATTTCTAACAAAAAATGACCAAAAAAATTGAAATAATATGTTGTATCAAAAGTATATTTGTTAATTAATTTACATCTGAGGAAAAACATTTTCATTTAATTCATTAAATAATTTCGTTTCCATTATACAAATTGGAATAAAAATATATCATAGAGAAATCGTTGAAGGATTTGTTAATCAAACGATTCCCGGCGAAAGACTCTTGAGTTTTCAAACTTTTTTTGTTTTTTTGTAGTCTCCAAAGCAAACCACTAGGAGTGCGGATTTTTCCTATCGATGTCGAAGTCTATGGGGCTCCACAACCTACATGTTTAATTTTATAAATGCACATTTTACTTTTAAGGTGGTTCAAACGTCTGCCTATCATCGTAACCTTTCACAACCCAAAACTCTGATGAACTAATTGTCCAGCAACATGGCTGTTGCCAATGGCAACGGACATAAAGTCAAGAAAAAACATCGACTTGAGCTCAACAAATTGTATCCAGCCAGTCTGGTTTTATTTACGTAATCTTCTGCGAAAGTCCTTGCAATCAATCATGGCAAAGTTTCCCGCCACTCGAAGTGTCAGCCAAGATCATTGTCTATTGATACAATAATTGACCTGCAACTCATGAATTGGGAAGTACTTGTGAGAAATTACTTCGACCTTGTAGTTATGTGTACGCAAACTTCGCACCAGTCATTATTAGTTTGAATTATATACAATAAACACATACTTGTATTACCTATTGCATCGCGTATGAATGTTACATAAATAGGTATTCACATTACCTATCTTACTTATATCGGGCTGAAGAGTTTGCATGTTTGAATATGACACTCAGAAACTGCTGGACTTATTAAAAAAATCTGTGCATTTCACACTATCGTTCGCAGAATCATTTTCAGAAATTAATCCTTCGTTTATGTATATTATGTGCATAATATTCTTCGAAAAGGTTATCAATAAACTTATTGTAAGGTTAACTTCGTGAGTCATATACAGTTACCGGCACGGATGTCGAGCCCTGACCTTCACCTGCGCACAAGCGATTTACTGCCTTATTGCCTTATGCGTACGGGTGCGCAAAGCGATCCCCACTCTTCCGCCGAGAGCCCGACATCCGTGCCGGTAACTGTACCTCTAATATTATGTACTAGGTGATTTGACGGAGGAGGTTCGCGGTGTAAAGAGTTCAGAGTCCAGGGAAAACCATTCAAATAAAAAATAGCCGTCGCGTCGTCAATAAAGGACTATCTAACACTGAAATAATCTATGTATGAATAGCTTATGAGGCAAGTTCTTGAGTTTACTAAGTCCAACCAAAAAAAACACGATTTCTATAATATATCCTGTACTAAAAAGTAAAAGATTCCATATAAAAATTAAGAGCAAAATTATTATTCTATACTTTATAAAAATCTTAAAACAAGTACTTATGTAGGTAAGTAGGTACCTACTTAATGGTCAACATGTCGTCTTCGAAAAGATTATGTATAATAATTAAGTATATGATGCATGATTATGATTGAAAACTAGTAGGACTTGTTTCTTTACATAAATGCATATTAGCGGCATAGGTCAACTGGATTGCAGTAATCATTATTTGAATACATCGAAAGGTCTTAGACAGACCAAATTATTGAGCAGTTAAAAAGTAAATAGATTTTTTGTCTCACCAAACGAACAAAAAAAATTAAATATAAACAAAATAAACTCACCTTTCGAAAATAAAATCACGAGAACAGCAAAATAAACAAAATACTCCTTCATTTTGTGTGATTTTCTTTTACAAAACAAAACACAAACAATACAGATAATAAAGTTCAAGGCTGACACATTCTATTTACGCGCCTTTTTTATTCAAATCCGTTCGAAAATGTAGTTGCGTTCCAAATCAAGTGATTGTTTATGGCTCGTGTAGATGCGGGCAAGGCTTGACGCGACTGACGTTTGTGCCTCTTTTACTGACACTGTGAGCTCGGAAATGGGACGTAATATTGAGTATAAACATCACGCTTATTTTTAGAGCATTCGATCTACTGGAATGTCATTTTGTATGGTGTACTACTACTCACCCGAAGGTCTTTAAACGGTTAAATTAAAATCTTACGTAACTTTTTAACAAGTGGGTTGGTGCTTTATGTGCTTTTTTAATGACGTTATTTTTTGTTGTTTTCAGTTTAATCGTTTTTTCTCCCTTAATGGGATGATATTTCACATTTTTATTCTTGTGGTACTTGTGGTACAATAGCCGTTTGGAGCGTCTAAGGGGTTCTTATTACGAACGAAAATGAACAAGCTGTGTGCTACCCCACTTATATAAATTGTTCCTTGTTACTGAAAAGAACAACATTAAGATGGCGTATAATGGTTTTTGGTAAAACTTAAAGGGTTGCAAGAAAGCAGCAACGTTGCTTAATCATGTTTGAAATGCGTTCTAATGGATTAATCGCGCTTTATAGCACCCGAATTGCTGACATGAAAAGCAATGCAAACAAAAGATAGAATGGAGGGAAAGTTGAAGGTAGGTAGGTATCTGTGGCTTAAAAACAAAATTATGAGTAATCAGTCGGCTTTTGTTTTTATTTGCTAGTTTTTTTCTTTTTTTCGCATTACCGATTATAATCAGATGCGATCTATTTAACCGTCTAATTAACAAGCCGGTAGTTATTGTTTTGGCTTTTTTATTTTCTTTATTCGAAATGAGAATTATATTGTAGTGTAAAAAAAGGAATTAAATGTAAAAAAATAGTTAAGTATTTTGAAAAGCTGCTGCAAATGCGTTTAACCAACTGCTAAATAAATGTTTATTACGCCAATTTACCTAATTGCCTTCGTACAAAAACAATCATCTTAAACCTGAGGCAAACACTGACAATAACATCCGAAAGAGGGTGAAACACCGATTATTTCCAAACCCAATGTCCAAACCTTTTTGGGATACCGTTTTCCTGTTTGAGAGGCTATTTTAGTCACCTTTACCCTAATTGTTAGCAAGCGCCTTAAGCGACTACCGAACATTTCCATGGGATCCTTTGTTGTATTGTGATACTCATACATGTTTGTATCTGGCGTTACCATATTGGACATTTTAAGAATATACATAATATGTTGTTTGTTACAGGACTGCAAAGTACGAATAAAGAAGAAAAAGTCCACGTTCTCATTGACTATGTAATCTATACTAATATTATAAAGAGGAAAACTTTGTTTGTTTGGTTGTAATGGATAAACTCAAAAACTACAGGACCGATTTTTAACATTCTTTCACCATTAGAAAGCTACATTATCTGCGAGTAACATAGGCTATATTTTATCCCGGCGCGATCAGTAGCTCCCGGGACACGGGTGAAACCGCGGGAAAACGGCTAATTGGAAATAAACTGAAAAAAACTGGCAAGACAATGGTGAGTTAACGATTTCATTTAGATAGGTGACAACAACTCCTTGAATTTCCAAGAATCGCAAGACAATTTTAGATTACTTTTGAGTCATTCAATTCAGTTTATATCACACATTGCTCAGATGAATGTTGTCGCATTCTGACAATAAAACTCATTAGTTCATTTAACAGGGTACGTGCGATTAATTAAAGTTTATCACAAGGTCAAGGATTCATCTTTCGAATAGTATTTTTTCCAAACAGTTCTGATAAGCAGTCGGTTTTTAAAACACTTGGTACTCAGCTGCATCTGGTTAGACTGGAAGCCGACCCCAACATACTCGGGAAAAAGATAGGCAAATGGTGATGACGATTTTCAAAATATATTTTTACTATGTATGTTATGTAATAAATATATAGTTGTATAAATAAATAAAAATGTAAATATCATTGCAATATTTCTTAAGAAACATACATCATACATTTTGAATAACTGTCTTCAATATTTATATGGTGAGAAGGGCTGTATCGCGTGTCTATTTTTACTGGAAATACTTATTCGCACAATACATTATGTTATTTTAACTGGTCAAAAAAACTGTTATTTTAACTGGCATCGTTCACGAAATCATTACGTAGGAGTCGGTTTGAAATACACCATGTGCATCCCACTAACTTAGCAATTCACTTTAGTTCCAACTCCTTGATTAAATTTTAAATCGTCTAGCAGAACTAATATCTATAGTTGACATCTGCTGCGCGTTGGAACCTGGCGCGAATGTCAGGAGCCATCACGTTTGTCTGATGCCCCTAACTTTATTACGGGGAAACTTTCTGTAACAGCATCCCTAGGAAGGTATTATTACAACCTTATGTACGGGGAGTCTGGTTTAGTGTTTTGATGTTGGTATTTCTGATTTAATAAATAGTAGATGATCCAGTTGCCAGGTTTGTAGGAATAACTTTTTTGAACAAGGAATACTTACTACTAGGCATGTGGAAAAAGTAGGTACTACTGGAAACAAACAAACTTTTACTTGAACAAGGCATTGATCTTACATAAGTGAGGTGTAATCAAAATATTTTGACTTTGAGCATTATGTTTCAAACTTTTGCCATTGATGAGACTGAGCACTGAACCCCCTACTTGCTCAATCTTCAAAAGTAAAATAGGAAACCAAATTCATCAGTTCTGTGACAAAGTTCGCAACTACTCTATCCCCGTGACCTTAATAAGGAAAGTCGAAACTCGACGAGGTTCTACTTTAGGCGCTATTCTCACTTGAAGTTTTAAATTGAATTACTTACATAGGACTGTAAGTTACTCCGTTCCTTCACCGAAAATTGCTCGACTTACGAACTTAGTTGCTTTTCCAGTACTGTGTAATACTTGAAAGTATTTATCAAAAGTCCCATAAAGTTGGTGCACCTTTAGTAGCTATAAATAGTTCAGGCTTGCAATTTCCTCTTTCTTAAGTCAGTGCGAGCTGTTGAAGCAAGAAATTGTGTTATGCAGGTTGTTGGCGCCACAATGCCTTGTTCATTCCTGTCTGCAGTGCTTCCTTTGTTTCTTTAACTTAGTTGCTTAGCATTATGCTCAACTTGTTCTGTCTCACTATAGAAATATTGAAACTGAAAATTGTGTTTTGATTTTATATTTTTTTTTATTATAATAACTTTTAAGGTCTTTTTTGTTATAATTGACTTCAAATACTTACCGTATTTGAAGTTGTTTATGGAGTTCAGAAAATAGCAAATTCCATAATTTAAAAAAAAAAACAATTTTCATAATAGTGTGATGGTAATATGAGAAAAGTCTAGCTAAAAAAAAGTCGGTCGAAAAGTTAATATATTTACATTGACAAAAATAATTGTCGAAAACATATCCAACCAAAGACCTCCTATATGCGAACGTATAACTAATAATAATTGAAAATACAAACTAACTAGCTTATAAAATAAATTCGCTGAACCAATTTAATACATATTCTATTTCCCGATAAAAATACGATTTGGATACGAATTCCGCTTCAGGGTATATGCTTGGAATTGCAAGGTAATATTTGAGAAAATATTTTTAAAATATTCAGTACAGAAAGTTTGTAAAATTCTTATAAAAATAAACAGATCTTAGAATATCAAAGCAATGAAATACACTTTGGGGGAAACTACAATTTTGTAAGAAAACTGCTTTGTTGAAAATTGTATTGTGAATTTATTTTCAGTGATTTTGCTTACCATTTGCAATGTTATATTTATTCGCGTGGCAGGTGAGAATAAAAGTATAATAAAAACTATTTAATAAAAATCTATAAAGAGTAAAAATACAAAATTGAAAGCATAATATTTCACGTATCTTTTAACTTTTGTTTTCAAAAGCCGTCATTGTTTGCACTCACACAAAAACATGATTGATTGATACGTCAGTGAAAAATAAGTAGAAATGAGTGCGTACCCCACGGCCCATTGGCCGAGTTGTTACATAAAATAGCTTTTAAATTAAAAGCCGATGGCTGCCCCAAGGGGCTTGGTAACCTAGTAGTATCCCATGGGCCTGTCCTGATGTTTGATTTATTGATATCGTATATAGGTTTCCGACCTGTATGTTATTAAGCTGAATGTGAATGTGAGTGGATTTCAAAGAATATGTTGATGTATTTTATGAGAAAAACTGAATATTGAAATATAAACAGTATAAGAAACTGGTACTGTGTTTTAATTATTCTTAGAACAAAGAAATACTCGTAATCAAGACAGTAACTTTGTTTGTAATCATCAAAATGATCTTTGATAATCATTTTACGTAAGCGTGGTTTTTGTTTAATTTTTGTCTCTTGTCAATTTTAAATAAATTGCTCTAATCTTTCATCTAATTTCATTTAAAAAAGTCTAAAATACGTATTTGGGTGTGAGTGATAATTAACGTTTAAATTAGAGACATTCCAGAGAGTTAGGTTCAAATTACATAATCAGATGTGATTTATTCCACATTGGTACCTACTTATAAAAGATATTTCATACCCAATAGCATTTGACCAAGTCACTATCAAAATTATTGTAACCTACAAAGTAAGTGGCAACTTTATTTTTTCTTGTCCAAACTATTTGAATGTTGGTCAAGAGCGGTCGTTGGCGTGACAATCATACTTATAATGAGTGACAAATTGCACAGAATAGTAGCCGTGACCAAATAACAGTCTTATAAGATTGTTATTAAATAATCATTACCTACAGCTGTTGTGTTGTGGTTTGAAGTGGACTTGTGTATATTTTATTAAGAAGGATATAAGAGGCTTAAGTTTGCTCCAAAAAATGAAATGACTTTATGGTCGTCGCTCGAGTTTTTAAATTGATATATGTCTTAAAAATTAAGGATCTAATATTAATATACCTCTCTGAATATTTTGATAACATGGTTTTTCAACACTAAATTCTACGTTATATCAAAAACCTGCCAGCACATACTTCATACATACCCACTTAAAAGTGCATTCGTTTTTTCTAAAGGCCCAACAACGCATAATAAACCCATAAATCCTTTATTAAATACATATTTAATCTCCCAAAAGGGCAATTGCACCTACTTACAATTTATTATTCGGAGTTATTATTTGCGTTAAACAAACCGCCTTGTTCAAATATTGGTGCATCTCCCCCACCCCCCCGAGGGGAGACGCGCCACAGATGGTCCACTTATATTACCACCTTAGCGAAGGGAAGTTTAGGAGTAACGTAAATCGGTAATCAATATCTTCTCTATGGTTACACACTTGTCTGTTATAGGTTTTTTGTGTAGTTATCATGTTGGTTTGTCTTTTTTGTATGTTCTGGTAAACTGGACAAAGAGGGTTGTGCTATGATTTCAAAGGAAAAGAATCTTAGTCTTATTATTATACCTATATCGACACTTTAAAAAGGAATTTTTAATTATCGTTATTAAGTATTACGTAAAATTCTTATTAAAATTAATTATAGGTAGTTCAAATTCCTTGGAATAATAACACATTGGTAAAAATTGCACAAAATACAAAAAGGGGACTTTTTCGGAGAAACTGTGACCTCCTTCTTTTTCCGATGTACGCTCGTCTAATTCTAGAAATACCTAACTAAAAGAGCATTCAGCAATATCATGAACATTGTAATTAAATTAGCTGGAAATAGTTAATAGTAGATTCCAAGTAATATTCTTTCATTCACTTAAAATATCTTCATCTCTTTTAAAAGTTGGTACTCTTTTGAATTTTCTGGAATAGAATATAATATTTACTAGAAGGTACCTTCGCTAAGGTACGTTCAGAAGGTACCTTCTTCCTAGAATCGATATAAGTTCCCCTAACATAACACATTTCCGATAATATCTACGGTTTAGAGTGCTTTTTAAATCACCTCTTCAGTTTACGGTTCAATCCACTAACTGTGCCAAAGATTTTCTATCAGGATATTGGTATTCGAAAAATTAAGTTTCTATTGATAAAATCTAGATTGAAGTACCTACTTACATATGTAGTAGAATATTTTTGTAAAGCTTCCACAATTTACAAAAACAATGATTAGAGAATTCTTTTTGACGTTTTTGTATCACCATTATTTGTTTTTGTTGCTTTTAAGTCTTCTTATTAGTATTAAAACACATTGGGGCTTTACATATAGGTATTTTGATTACATAAACTGTCGGTAGTTCGGTACAGAAATTTAATTTCATCACTCATCATACAAATCACCGACAAACTTTGTAGCACAGCTGCGTCGAACATATCCATTGCACTACAAACTCTTTGCTCATAAGCCTAGGAACTTCTAGTTTTTCGTTTGCCGAACTTTCTAGAAGTTGCTCCTTAAATATTACATTGGTTCACAAGAACAATTTGGTTTTTCACTAAGGAAGATATGTTTGATGTCCGCGTCAAAAGTTGTATGTTACGCCTTTGCCTAAGTTGGGCGCTATTCGACTACAAAAGATTATGTTTTGTATTTGAATTTGGAACTTTGAAGGAAATCTTTGTCTTGAATTTATTTGAAAAGAGTTTTATATCCACTGGCCAGCTTTACATGTTACAAAATTCGCGTGTTAAGTTTTATTCAAGTAGGTACGTATTAATATTAGCAAATTCTATAATTTACTAAGAGATTTCGTCATTTTTGTATCAAACACCTAAGTCAGCTTTTACGCTCGCCAAAGTCCCATTTAGGTCAATCATTAATAATACATTCATTAACGAAGACAGTGCATTGACATATCTATTAAGCCATTCTGTTTCTACTTAATGTACTCAAGTGCAATCAAAGTATCATTACTTATGTATATCTGGATTATCTGCATCCGCATCATTAATGAATCCTCAACCATTAGGGTAAGTCATATTGCAGTGTAAAACAACTGCGAATCACTTTATTTATAAACATGTGAAATATCAAAGACTCCAGGGTAGATAGACTGGATCTGGTTTGTTCATCATCTGCCTAGCCTTTTCCCAAATATGTTGGTCATGAATCAGTATATCTGAGTACTAGTGTTTTACAAGGAGCGACTGCCTATCTGACCTCCTCAACCCAGTGATACCCAAAGGTAAGACTGGTTGTCAGACTTACTGGCTTCTGACTACCAAAAATATCTGGATTATTAGTGACTATAAATATTTTTACATTTAGCAAAAAGACAAACTTATACATTAAAATATAATTTGTTTATCATTATGATAACAAGTACGGACCTAGGTACTATAGACTAAAGCGGATAAATTTTAACGAATAGTTAGTACACACAGATAAAATATAAGCTAAAACCCTTACATATCTATTGAACACAATATGATAATCCGGAATACATCAAATTCAGCATAATTTACGTTCATTGACTGTAACAACAAACAGTTATTTAGAATATTCGATTATTGATAGCAGTATTATGTCATCACGCAAATTTTGATGATAAACCTCTTGTGTATTCATTCGCCTTTCATAACGTCCGTGAAAAACAATTGAGTGGCCTAAATTATAAGTTGACCGAGCGAAACAATTTAAATTAACCAATTGCATGCATGTGGTCTCCTGACCCGCATTCATTGAGTTGTTTTCATGCAAAAGTTAGAAATCCCGAATATACAACGAGTATTTTACCGAAAGGCTTATTTTACATATGCTTTTAAAGTTCAAAGACATCATCGTCATAAGAACAGATGTGGGACCAAAATAAAACAATTGAGTAAAAGAACCGAAGAAGAAGTTTCGATTAATCTAACGCTACTTTATTAAAAAGTTGAAACCTTTTAAATAAGACTTACTTTGATGATTACTTTGTAGGTCACTTAAAGTTCACCGCTTCTTTTAATGGACAAAAATACCAAAATAAATTTTAATATTCCAATCAGAAGAGGTTTATAGGCCGAAAGCCGATGCTAATCCCAGCTTATAGTAAAATCCAGCCCAGGAGGAAGTTAGACCAAAATCAAACAAAAGTAAAAACTCCGGTTTAATTAATCAAAACTCAATCTGTCTAAAACAAAGTCTGGGTTTCAATCTAGGTACTGCAAAAACACTTCTTCAGTTATTTCCTAGAAATAAAAGTAAAACGAGACTGATAAATGAGGTTTTTTTGTGTCTTAAACTAATTAATTAGAGGCTGCGCGCTCGGATTGGGCACCACAAGTTTCCGTTGGAGCTGAGGTATGTAACTTGGATGTATGAAGCAATTTTCTGATGACATTTTAATTTTAAGAAGCCTAGGCTGATCAATTAGCAGCGTTTAGTGCAAACGTAAAAGAAACATTGGCCAATCATAAAGTGAAACACATTTCTTGAAATCAAAAAACATAAGGTAGCGCACTAAGATACTGTCTTAAAATTTAGTATACAATATAGTTCGTATGCATAGTATATAAGAACCTCTATGTGGCACAATTTGTCAGATTGCTTCCACTACGAAAAAATATCTCCGCCAAGCTTTTGTCTTTCTGAAATCTCATCCACAATATATGGTGAACGATTATTCTGACCGGCGCAATATTGAGAGTCATGTCTCATGAAATGAAAATTGAAGGAAAACATCGCTCGCTCGTTATCCAGCGCAATTTATAAAAGTCGAGCAAAGGAATTAGATTACCTTCAAGCTTTCGGTCTTACCCTGTTCGAGTAAATTCTATTAAATAATATTATTTCACGAATTTCTTTGTTCGCAATCGTGATGGGAATTCTCGATAGGTGAAGCAATCAAGTAAATATTTTATTGTGATGTGGTGAGAGTATTAATTTGTAATTTCAATTACAGACTTATGTCGATACTCTTGCCTCATCCCACTATATTTGTAATGTTGTAATAAAAGAGCGTCTGTGATAACATTAATTTGTAGTTGTTCCGTCTATCAGCTTTATCTGCTGGTATTGTTTTTTGTTTATTTGTCAAGTAAATAAGGAAATAAATAATAAATGATGTTGCTCCCTAAGTAGCAACCTATTACGACCTCCGATTGACAAGTACATAAGAATCATAAGTATTAGTCCTACTATTAATCTTTTATGAACAAATTGAATATGAATGGGTCCTCACCGTATCAAATGGGGAATTAATTGTACTCACGTTTTTATTACTTGACATTGCTTGGGGAATACCATCATGTCTATCATAGAATTGTTTGTGTGTTAATAGTTTTTGTGTATTTTGTTTTTTCATTAGATACGGAACGTGCAATTTACTATTGAGTAGTCTTATTAAAGATAACTAAAACTTGTGTCAAAGTTTGTCACTTATTCGGCTGTTTTATAACCTTATATAGTTTACCTTTATAAATAACTTTCATACAAGCGACAGAAAAGTCGTGGTGGCCTAGTGGGTAAAGGACCAACCTCAAGTATGAGGGCGCGGGGTCGATCCCAGGTCAGGCAAGTACCAATGCAACTTTTCTAAGTTTGTATGTACTTTCTAAGTATATCTTAGACACCATTGACTGTGTTTCGGATGGCACGTTAAACTGTAGGTCCCGGCTGTCAGTGAACATCCTTGGCAGTCGTTACGGGTAGTCAGAAGCCAGAAAGTCTGACACCAGTCTAACCAAGGGGTATCGGGTTGCCCGGGTTACTGGGTAGAGGAGGTCAGATAGGCAGTCGCTTCTTGTAAAGCACTGGTACTCAGCTGAATCCGGTTAGACTGGAAGCCAACCCCAACGTGATTGGGAAAAGGCTCGGAGGATGATGACAAGCGACAGAAAAGTCAGACACTATTCAATGTAAGCTCAGTCTTATATACGAAAAATCTTAGACGCAGAACATTTTCACCCTTCTACAAAGTACCCATACAAGGAACTCCATACTTATTATTCCGTCGAAGTAAACGCATTGACTGAGAGATAGGTTACAAGTAAGTTGCAGTACCTGACTCATATGCGTCGCAGCGCCACGTACGACTAATTTGTATGAGGGAGCTACGTCGCGTACCGAAATTACGTATCGGTACGAGCTATTGCGAGCGATA